>NC_139695.1:6087861-6748485 GCF_964106915.1 Podarcis gaigeae | reverse complement strand
TCCAAGATCTTATCTTTCCTCTCATTTTGTATTCTTTTCTTTACAGCATTCTGTTGTATCAAGAACCCCCTCATCACGGCTTTGCTTGCGTCCCAGATGATTCTTTTTTCCACCGTAGTGTTCATGTTTATCTCGAAGTAGTCCTTCAAAACTTTTTGGGCCTTCTTAATAATCTCCTGATCTCTAAACAAATTGTCATTCATCTTCCATCTAAAGGAACTGGTTGGTAATAATGTCATGTCCATTTTCAGTGCATTATGGTCGGAGCAGGTCTTTGGGCAGATTTCCACTTTCCTGACCTTGGGTGCCAGACCTCTAGTTTATCCATATTTGGTCGATTCTTGTCCAAGTCAGCTGGGCTTCAGAGAAGAATGTTCCTTCTTTTCCCAAGGGGTTCTTCGTTCTCCAAATGTCAATCCAGTCCATATTGTCTGTCATTTCAAAAAAGGTCTTTGGTAGTCTGCCATCTTTCGTAACATTTTGGCTTTGTGACTTATCCATGTTAGTTGATACAACTCCATTCATATCTCCCATCATAATGATGTTGTCATAGTCCAGATACTCCAGCATAGTCTCATGCAACTTCTTATAAAATTCCGATTTTCCTTCATTTGGTGCATAAATTCCTAATAACAGAATCTTCTCTCCTTGATGTTGTATTTCGATTGCCAAAATTCTTCCATGTTCATCTTTGAATAAAAATTTAGGTGACAGGCTCTCTTTTGCATATATCACCACGCCTCTCTTCTTTACTATATCTGAAGATATGAATTCCTGACCAAGTCTCTTGTTTATTAACACTTTTCTATGGAGCCTGGTCACATGTGTTTCTTGTAAGCAAATAATGTCCAATTGTTCCTTTTTTAATATATGAAAAATTTCCCTCCTTTTTTCCGGAATATTAAAGCCATTTATATTCCAACTCAACAGTTGCAGAGACATCCTTTGCTCTCAGCCTTCTCAAACTGCCTCAGCTCTTGCCTGCTGCCCACCGCCAGAGCAGCTTTAGCGAGGGAATCCAAGTCCTTGTGACAGGGGCCCCTGGCAAGCTCATCTTTCACCTGAGAATTAAGTCCGGCCTTAAATAAAGCTTGCACAGGCTTTGAGTTTAAGTTCCAATCAAGCTTGTGCACCAGCATCGCAAATTGGGACCAGTACGCCCTCACAGTTGAGTTCCCCTGCCGGAGATCCAATAGCTGCTGCTGGGTCACATCCTCCTCCAATTCAAATGAAAACATAACGTCCATTGCTTCCCAGAATTGTTTGAGATCCCTGAGCTCAGCATTATGGCTAGCAAGCAGTGGGTGTACCCAATCTCGCGCTGCCCCAGTCAAATGGCCTATAAGGTACCCCACCTTTTCAGCATCCCCAGCAAAAGCAGCTCCTTGCAGTTCCAGAGCATACTGCATGTCCAGTTTGAAGCCCATATGCAGTCTGGGATCTCCATTGAATTTGCTTACCAGCGGCAAAGACTGGTTCAGGAGCCCTCCAGAAGCTCCAGCAGATCTGGCTCTGGCTTCTTCCAAACGAATCCTTAATTCCTCTGATGTAGCCAATAAATAAGCTCTCTCTTTTTCCAGCTGTTCAAGGTGACGTTCCATCCTCCTTTTCTTCTTTTCGAGCCTCTCCTCTCGAGTGCTCATTAACTGGGTGTGTGAATCGAAGCAAACTGTCAGCTAACCAGCTGCAGCGCGTTGCTGCTCTCAGCAGAGAAAGCACTCCAGGCAGCCAGTCATAAATTCTATTCTTTATTTCCTTCTGACACGATTACAGGCAGAATAAACAAAGCGATCCGTCTCTCATGACGCGTTGCTTTTTCCCCTCTCCCCCGAAACCAGCACAGCCAACGGCCCAACCCCTTCCGTCTTTCCCTGTGATGTGGATCCCCCTCTCTAGGAAGCACCCGCTCCTGCTCAGACTCACTTTCCTCTTCTCTGTCCTCTGAGGATGAGCCAGTGCTAATCAGAGGAGATCGTTCTCTGTATCCTTCCTTTCCTTTCTCCCTCGCTGCCTGCAGTTCCCTGACAGCCACGCAAGCCATTTACCCGACTTGTTAGCAAACACAAAATTCTTTTGTCTTAACTTTTTGATGTTCCATTCCACCTCTTTGTTTATTATCATAGCAAATTGCGTTTGCAGAACTTTAATATTTTGTTTTATTTTTAAATTATTGGGTTTCTTGATTAGTTTTTGTTCATTCTCCATTATTTGTTTTAAGATTTCCTTCTTTCCTTTCTCTCTATACTTATTTTTAATTGCGTTCTGCTGAATGAAGAATCCTCTCATTACCGCCTTACTTGCATCCAAAACTGTACTCATCTTTGTGCCTTTATTACAATTGTCTGTAAAATAGTCCATCAACTTCTTTTGTGCATCTTGTATGATTTTTTGATCCTCTAAGAGATAATCATTGATTCTCCATCTAAATGATCTTTCTTCATAACCTTTAATCTCCAATTTTATTGGGCTGTGATCCGAAATTACTCTAGGTTGAATTTCAATTTGAAGAATTCTTGGAGTTAGTTCATTTGAGACCCAAATTTGATCTATTCTTGACATTGACTGATTTGGATCTGAATAGAATGTAAACTGCTTTTCTGGTGGATGTCTAAGTCTCCAGATGTCAGTTAAATTACAATTCTTCGTCATCGAAAAGGAAGTCTTGGGTTGTTTCCTTTCTTTACTAACTTCTTTATCTCTTAATCTATCCATTTCCATTGAAACTACTCCATTCATATCTCCCATGACTATAATTTTTTGGTCCATATATTCAAACATTCTTTCTTCCAAATTTTTGTAAAAATCAGTCTTATTTCCATTAGGTGCATAGATCCCGACAATTATTAATTTTTCGCCTTGCCATTTGATCTGGACAGCAATAATTATTCCTTCTTCATCCTTAAAAAATTGTTCAGCTTCAATTTTTTTTCTTACATATAATACAATTCCTCTCTTTTTCCCTTTGTCAGAAGATATAAATTCATTTCCTAGTCTGTTATTAATCTTTTTTTTCTGTGTTTCCTTGCCACATGTGTCTCTTGTAGACAAATAATGTCCAAATTTTTCTTTTTTAAGTATTGTTCAATTTTATTTCGTTTTTTCTTATCATTCATTCCATTAATGTTCCAGCACCACAATTTCAACACCATGATAACTTTTATTAATTTTAAATCCTGCCATCCCTCCAAATTCTTCTATTACTTTTAATGCTTCTACTATCGAAGAATGAGGTTCTTGTAATGTCAGGACTATGTCATCAGCGAAAGCTTTAACTTTGTATTCCTTTTCTCCTTTTGCATTCTGATCTTTATAAATTGCCTCTATACTTCTTAAAAACTTTGTTCCGAGACCCATCATTTGTAAATTGTGTTTCATAAAAAACCAAGACACGTTATCAAACGCTTTTTTTCTGTGTCTATGAAGATTAGTGCAGCCTGCTTATTTATTTTTGTTTCTAAATATTCAATTATATTTACTATGTTTTGTATATTGTCTTCTAACTGCCGTCCTGGTAAAAAGCCTGCCTGGTCTGAGTGTATTTGTAAAGTCATAATGTTTTTTAATTTCTGCGCTAGTATGTTTGCGAACAGTTTATAGTCGCTGTTAAGCAGTGATATCGGTCTAAAGTTTTTTACGTTTGTAAGATCAGTTCCTTGTTTTGGTATTAGGGAAATAAATGCTTCTTCCCGTGTCTTGGGAATCTGCCCTTTTTCCATTATATTATTCATTACTTCCTTTAGTGTGGAGACTAATTGTTGACTTAATTTCTTATAATATTTAATTGGTATGCCATCCGGCCCTGGGGCCTTCCCATTCTTTCCTTGCTTAATTGCATCTATAATCTCTTCTTCTGATACTGGTTTTCTCTTCTTTCTTGGGAAATTGCCCTCAGTTTATGTTTTCCTATATAAGTTCTTATCTTCTCCTCATTTTCTTTGGGTGCTTTATATAGTTCTTTGTAAAATTTAAGGAAAACTTTCCTTATTTCTTTCGGATTATCTATTATTTCATTATTGTCTTTTATTGTATTTATGATCTTCTGTCCTTGTTTTTTCTTTAGTTGCCAAGCTAACCATTTTCTAGTTTTGTTTGCTGATTCAAAGTTTTGCTGTTTTAGTAGTTTAATTTTCCATTCCACCTCCTGATTTATAATCATAGATAGTTTCATTTGCAGCAATTTACTTGCTTGTTTTAGTTTTGGGTCCTCTGGTTTCCTTACCACCTGCTTTTCTATATCTTTTATTTTATTTAATATTTCTACTTTTTTCTTTTCTTTTTCCCTTTCCCTCTTTTGGATACAATTCTGTTGCAGAAATAATCCTCACATAACTGCTTTGCTTGCATCCCACACTACATTTATGTCTGTACCTTTATTTAGGTTTAATTCAAAGTATGTACTTAGATGTTTTTTAGTTCTTTCTAATATTTCTGTATTGTCTAACAAATTGTCATTTATTCTCCACCTCCTAACTGTTGGGTCTTTAGTCTTCCATTCCATTGCAATAACATTATGATCTGATAACATCTTTGGTAAAATTTCAGCTTTCACCACTCTTGTAGTTAGTTCTTTTGATATCCAGATTTGATCTATCTGGCTCCAACTTTAATTTGGCTCTGAGTAATATGTGAATAGGGTGACGCTGTGGGTTAAACCACAGAGCCTAGGACTTGCCGATCAGAAGGTCGGCGGTTCGAATCCCCGCGATGGGGTGAGCTCCCATTGCTCGGTCCCTGCTCCTGTCAACCTAGCAGTTCAAAAGCACGTCAAGTGCAAGTAGATAAATAGGTACTGCTCCAGTGGGAAGGTAAACGGCATTTCTGTACACTGCTCTGGTTCGCCAGAAGCAGCTTAGTCATGCTGGCCAATAAAGCGAGATGAGCGCCGCAACCCCAGAGTCGGTCACGACTGGACCTAATGGTCAGGGGTCCCTTTACCTTTACCTAATATGTGAATTGTTTTGTTAATGGGTTTTTTGAGTCTCCATATATGCACTAATTCATTATTCTCTGTTAAAGATATAAAAGAATTCGGTAATTTGCCCTGGTTCGATTTCACTCTTCCTATTGATCTATCCAGTTCAGTGGAGATTACCCCGTTGAAGTCTCCCAACGATATAGTATTATAGTCTATGTAGTCCATCAATATTTCCTCTAATTTTTTGTAAAAGTCTGCTTTCTTATCGTTTGGCGCATATATCCCCACTATGATCATTTTTCCTCCTTCTATTTGTACCTGTATTCCTATTATTATTCTTCCTTCATTATCTTTAAATATTTGTTGTGCTCTATATTTATTTTTGACATATATACCAACTCCTCTCTTCTTTTGCACATCTGAGGAAATAAATTCATTCCCCAATTTTTTATTCTTTAAAACTGTATTGTGTTTCCGTGTTACGTGTTTCTTGTAAGCAGATTATGTCTATATATTTTTTAAAATAACTCATATTCAATTTTATTTCTTTTGGCTTTATTATTCATGCCATTAACATTCCATGATATAATTTTAATTGTCATTTTGATTTGTTTAATTAAATACAATTTTATTTTATTGTTTACATTTAAATATCTCCCTCTTCTCCCTCTTGTTCTTGTTTATCCTCTTCACTTTCCTGTTCCCCTCCCTCCATCTTCCCCAACTCCTTATATCTTCTCCCAAATTTCTTCATTTCTTGCAATGTCTTAATTTTGAATTTCTTGTCCTTATAATAAAATGACACACCTTCTGGATACTCCCATTGGAACCTTATTTTGTTAGCTGTTAAGTTTTTTGCCAATTCTTTGTAAACATTTCTCTTGCGTAAAAAACAATTGGGAATATCCTTAAACACCACAATTGTTTTCCCATCTATAATCAATTGTTTTTCTTCGCTCTTCCTCAGAATAGTGTTCCTCACTTCTGCTGAGTTAAAGATTGTTAAACAATCTCCAGGGTATTTTTTTTGTCTTGCCTGGAACGAGGTGACTTTTATTCTGAAAACATTGGTCACCATGTAATCTAAATCCTCCTCCCTCATTTCTAATAGTTTAGAAATTTCTGTGATAAGTCTTTCTCTCACATTCTCCCCATCTTTCTCTGGAGGTCCCCAAAATTTCAAGTTCTGTGCTTTTTGGTTCATTTCAAGAAAGGCTAGATTGTCTAATGTATTTTCTTGTGGTTTTGAAAGTTCTTCTATTTGCCCTTTCATTCTTTCCCCTTCTTCCCCCCCATTTATTTTTGCATTTTTTTATTGTTCCTCTACTGTTTGTATTTTTACTTTCAATTCTTTCATTTGTCCTGATAAATCTGAAGCCACTTCCAATAACTTTTCCCAAATATTTTTTTCACTTTCCTTTACTTCTCTCCTGATTTCTCTTATTTCTGCCAATATTTTTGCAAAATCTCCCTCCCCTTCTATCTCAGCTTTTGATGTCCTTCTCTCTCCTGGTGTTGTTATTTTTGCTTTCTTACTTATGTTTCTTTAATTAATAAATAATTTTCCAAGATGCAATTCCACTAACTTCCACAGGGGAACTTATTTTACCCTGTTTCCAAGACACTTATTTTCTCTGCTATTCCCTCATTCACCACAGGGTGTATCTATCTCTCCTACTTCCTCTTTTATCACACACAATTGTACACAATGATAGTGTAAATTTCCTCTCTTAAAGAGCAACTTAACTCAAACAAGTATACAATCAAATACTTCATATATTCAGTATCTGTCCAATTGCGTTCTGTTTATATCAACACCTTACGTTTCCCCAGACCTCAGTCCCTCCCTCCTATTCAGTTCACAATCAGCTCCATCATTCCACACAGCGTCACGAGTCACAAACAATAGGGGAGAAGAAGTAGCAGTTCTAATTTCCCCTCTGTTGCCACGTAGGGAAGGTTGCAAAAAGTCTCAAATCGCTCAAGTCCAGTAGTTGTAAACATTGAGAAGTGAAGTGCAAACAATGACTCTAAGCTCTCTGCAATCCAAAACCTTCAGTAACGTCCAGTAGCTATGTTGTTACAATGTTGTTACAGTATTACGATGGGTCTTTACGTTCAATGGTGTTTCCAACCTGGTATTCCCAAAAGCGCCTTAACAGTATGTACAAAGTTCTGAGTTCCTCACAAATGTACTGAATTTCACAGGTATTTGAAACATTGTCCTATATCTCCCAATTGATTTTATTTGTTTAGCTTTATATTGTGAGGAGAATCAGAACTTACAGGGTTAAACAGTTCTGAGTGCCGTCTCACATTCTGAGGCGTGGCTATATTCACAGAGGGGAGTGTTTCTCTGTGTGTCTTTTTTCTTTCGCTTTTGCCGAGAAGCGGAGAGGATGCCGGCAAATTCACCGGGCTGATTTATGTCGTTATTCTACTCATTAAAGGCTATTGGAGATAAGAGAAAAGCCTGCGTTGCGGTCTGAGTTATTACCCACACAAAGCAACAGCTTTCCCCGCTGTGTAAACTCTGCTAAGAGAGCCAAAGAGGCTGGAAGAGGTTTTTACCGGCACGGACAGCAGTGACGCAGCTAAGAAGAGTGCCGGACGCCATTTTGGCCCGATAGGTTATGGAAGTCAGGCAAGCTTTGAAGCTGTTGCTGCATTGTGCCTGTGTGGGGGGGAAGCCAGCTGAGGAGAAGCTGGAGCCAGTTGGAGCTGTGCCTAACGTTTGAGGCAGAGAGGAGCTCGCTGGGGAGGATCTGGTCTGCTGAACCGGGTGCCGGAGGAGCTGCTGTTACATGAGTACGCTGAGCCCCGGGGAGAAGATGGCAGACGGCCAGGAATCATACTCCGTCCCTTTTGAAAAATTAAATGGAAAGAATTGGGAGGAGTGGAGCAGGAAGCTGAAGGCATGGCTGGTAGCCAAGGGTCTGTGGGAGGCGGTCCGAGGGCCTCCACAGCAAGCTGCAGCCGGCAGCAGATATCGCAGCTGCCCATGCTTCGCAGAGAAAAAATCAGAAAGCCCTGGGAGCTATCGTGCTCAGTTTGGAGGGCTCACAGCTGCCTTTGGTAGAGGGGCTGGAGACTGCTCATGAGGCCTACCAGGCACTAGAGAGAGTGCATCACAGGACCACAGCTGGGGCAAACATCCATGCTACCAGACGCTTGTTTGAGATGAAGCTGCGTCCTGGTGATAGCATCAGACAGCATGTGACTGAGATGCTTTCTGTTTTCAACCAGCTGAGGCTGTTGCAAGTCAACTTTTCTGAGGAACTGAAAGTTTATATTTTGCTCAGCTCTTTGGACAAAAGTTATGACAATTTGTGTCTAACTTTGGAATCGATGAATCCCGCGGATCTTACGCTGGCGTATGTGACAGGTCGCTTGTGTGACGAACAGGAACGCCGTCTAAGAGAGGGCCGAGCTGGCACAGGGAGCCCATCTGGTTGCAGAGGGGGGGGGGGGCAGGCCAGCGGAAGGCACAGTTCAGGCTTTTTCCACTCATCGCTGCTTTGTCTGCAAGTCGGTTGACCATCTGCGTCGTTCCTGCCCCCGGAGAGCCAGAGATGCCAGGCAGGATGTCTCCAAGGTCGCTTCCCATGGCAGTCAGCCAGGTTTCCATGGCAGCCAGTCCAGGAAAGGAGGCCAGCGTGGGAATGCGCAGGGAGGACGTGACACAGGGAGTGTGGAGGACAGTCCTTATCACCTAGCTGCCTCTATGGCAACGATAAAGGACAACTCCAGTGAGGAGAGAGTGCTGCGTTGGGTCATAGACTCTGGAGCCAGTCATCATCTGATGCCAGCGCCACCTGGTGGAGAAATGTGGAACTGCAGGGCTCTTTCAACTGGGAAAACAGTCATTTTTGCTGATGGGTCACAGAGACATTTAACCACTGTTGGAAATGTGTTTGTTTCTTTTTTACAGGCAGAGTTGGAGGTCTACGTTGTGCCTGAAATGAAACATTGTCTTTTATCTGTATCTTGTCTCTTACAGGAGGGGTACAAGGTTTGCTTTGAAAATAATGTCTGTTCTATTTCCAGGGGTGGGAGACAACTCGTCAGTGTTGCATGTCAGAACAACCTCTTTGTTCTGGAGACACCTCTGGAGGGTGAGGGGGACGCCGAGGAAGCACAGGCGAAGTGTGCAAACGTTCCCACTCAAGATTCATGTGCTCATTTGTGGCACAGGAGAATGTCACATGGCTGTTGGGAAGGTATCCATAAGTTGCCCCAGTGCACAGTAGGGTGCAAGATAAAAGCATGTGACCAATTCCTAGATTGTAGGGCATGCAGAAGGGCAAAGGTGAAAGGGTGCAGTTATCCCAGATTGGAGAGGGTAACCACAAAGCCTTTTGAGCTTGTGCACACAAACCTTTTTGGGCCCATGCCAGAGAGTCTGGGCGGGGCCAGATTTGCACTGACGCTGACAGATGATTTTACCCAGAACGGGTGGGTCTTCCCGCTGAAACGCAAAAGCGAGGCAGCGCAACTGATCAAAGATTGGGTTGCGGCGGTGGAACTACAGTTTTCCACAAAGGTGCAGGGGTTTCAGAGTGACCGAGGCGCAGAGGTCACTGGGTCTGCTCTGCAGAGTTTCTTCCGCCAGAAGGGAATACGTCACTGATTGACGGGTGATTGACTTCTCCTCAGGAGATTGGTGTGGCGGAGCGCAGGAGCAAGGCACTAGCTGGAGCAGCTGACGCTTTACTGTTTGACTCTGGTTTGCCTCAAAGTTTTTTGGGGGAGGCGATAAAGACGGCCAATTTCACAATGAACAGGTCCTACAATTCAGTGGTAGGTGACACCCCGTTTTTCTTGCTCCACGGAAAGAAGCCGCAGCTGCATTTCTTCCGTGTGTTTGGTTGCCAAGCGTGGGTGCTTCTGCCAAAGGTTCAACGAAAGAAGGGTGACCCGAGGTCCCGGAAAATGATCTTTTGTGGGTACGAGCCTGGGACAAAGGGGTGGAAGTTTGCATATCCAGATGGTGATCAGTCCAGGATTCTAGTTAGCAGAAATGCTGAGTTCTGTGAGCAGAATGGTTGGTCAAGGATCCATGCGAGTCCTGACGTTCTCTCAGAATGTCTGTTTGATTCTGAGGAGGAGGGAGAGGCAGAAGCTGAACCTGTTGATGAGGACCAGGTCGCTGACCAGGGTCAAGAACAGGATTGGGCATCTCCACTGGTTGTTAAAAGAGAGCCCAAGAGTGAGCCTTCGTCTCCCGTTAGCAAAGTTCAGAAGGCCCGAAGACGCAGTAAGTCAGAGGGGGAGCCTTCTGGCACCAGTGACACACTTGCTGGCCCCAGTGGGTCAGAAGGAGCACCTGAAACAGTGCTCAGACGGTCCGCACGCTCCACAAAGGGGGTATCACCTGAGAGGTTTCAGGTCACCAGCGCGTGGGTTGGTTTCGCACAGTGCGAACCTGAGAGTTTTGAGGAGGTTCAACAGTTGCCTGAGACAAAAGCCAGGAAGGGGCAAGAGGCAATGGGAAAGGAGTTGAACTCAAAGAGGTCTGTAGATGTGTGCTCACAGTTTCCCTCAGGATGAGAGACAAGAGGGGGTGTGAGGAGAATCAGAACTTACAGGGTTAAACAGTTCTGAGTGCCGTCTCACATTCTGAGGAGTGGCTATATTCACAGAGGGGAGTGTTTCTCTGTGTGTCTTTTTTCTTTCGCTTTTGCCGAGAAGCGGAGAGGATGCCGGCAAATTCACCGGGCTGATTTATGTCGTTATTCTACTCATTAAAGGCTATTGGAGATAAGAGAAAAGCCTGCGTTGCAGTCTGAGTTATTACCCACACAAAGCAACAGCTTTCCCCGTTGTGTAAACTCTGCTAAGAGAGCCAAAGAGGCTGGAAGAGGTTTTTACCGGCACGGACAGCAGTGACGCAGCTAAGAAGAGTGCCGGACGCCATTTTGGCCCCATATATATTGTCTCTTAGCCCTTCTAGGAGCTGAGACTCTTTTCCTTCTTGTTACTCCGCAGACTTTCTTTTTAAAACGCTGGCTCACTCATACCAATTTTTTCCCCTTGCGTCAATTTCTCCACCAGGGTCAGGAAGGATTTCCTTTGCTCTCAAATTGTTATAATACTCCCCTGTACCTCCTTATTCTTTTGCTTCTGTTCCGCTTTTTCTTTTGTTTTGGGGTGTGGGGGTTTAATCTTAAGCCTCGGAATGCTTTACCGCTTCACCTTTCGGAGCCTGTGGCATCGCTTTGCGGGTCAGAATGGATCCTAGCGTTCGCATCTTCAATCCTGCCTCCTTGCCGAACCCCAACAGGTCCGGTGTGCACACAGGAGAGACGCCTCTGAACACAGCCACACCCCCAGCCCTGAGGATTTACCTCCTCGAGTTACGAGGTTCGCTTTTGCCCTAGCGTAACCTCTTTTTGCCTCGCAAAGCTCAGGACCTCTCCGGAGAGTTGATCCTGCGCTCCTTCAAATGGCGGCGGTAAAACAGGAAGTCAAAAAAACCATAAACGTATTTATGTATTCCTGCAGTTACTTCCTTCTCCAGCTGGTGTTGCTGTCTTCTATTGGCAGCTTGCTTTGTTTACTTTACTTGCTTCACTCCTCCCCCTCCTTCTTGGGCGTTGCCTCTCAGACAGTCATTCAAGCAGCATGAGACAGCAGTTTCCCCCTCGCCATTTTCCTCTTTAGGGCCTTCCGTCACTCACCACCCCTCCTTCCAAGCTCCACCGTTTCTCCCTCTTTTCCTCTTTCAGTCCTCAAAATTATCTTAATGTGCTGGGGTTCTCCTGTTCACTCCACTGTCTTTGGCAGCTTGTCCGTAGCTTGGGGAGAACCCTTAGAACATAGCTTGGCACATTTTAGATTAGATCTACAATGGGGGTGGGGGTGGGAGTAAATACTAACAAAGTCTTGCTCTCGTCTATTCCTTTCTATTTCAATTAAATCTAGTCTCCAAGACGTGATCAGGCTTCAGGCCTGGAAACCAGAAGTAAGAGCAATTAATTATATTCAATTATTTACTCCAAGATTTCCAAATATTTTACTGTCCTGGGTATTGATCCTTTCTTTCCCCCCCCCCCCGCCCCCTTCTACTATTTAAATGTAAGATTTCCAATCATTTCTAATTGTCCATTTGTTTTTCTTCACAAGCCCTTTGCTTTTGATCCTTTTCCAGCCAGTAAGTTTGGCGTCTGGCCAAGGTCTGGCATCTAGCCCAGAAATTAAGTAGTAGTGTTTCACTACTCCAGATTACATTCCTGCTTGAAAAGTTCGTAAGGACTGACCTGTATTCTTTGCTTCATGATACTTGTTCTTCAGAGTGAGAAATCCGTCTTTTAAAATATTTTCTCCGGGAGCTCTCAGTTTCTGCTGCTTACTTCATCTGCAACCGGAACAGGAAGTGGCAACCCTAAATTGTGATGAAAGATGACCCTGAAAATACTGGCAAAGCCTTGTATGGTATGGCATGGAAAGGAGAACTAGAATAAAGGACTGAAGGGGCTGCATTAGTGAGGTTGTTAGAGCAAGTTTCCTTGGAATTAGGTTCAGCGGAGACCGTGGTGTCTTTATGATATATGGTTTATTCACACACATATACAACCTGAGCCTAAGATGGAGAGGCTCACAGCATTAACGCCCCAGAAGGTCTTGCTTCTTCCAGTTACAGCCTTCAAATCAAGAAATCAGGAATGGCTCTCCCTCTGTGACTTCTGCCAACTTCTACCCAGCATTTTCATGCAACTCTGACCTTTTCCTTTCTCATTCCCAGCCAGGCGAGGGAGGAGGTCCACCCTCATTTGCCCTCTGGCACAGAGCAACCACAAGGTACATAGGTGGCAACTATGACCCTTGCTTGGTTAATTCAGCAATGGAATCCTCCATTAGATTTTCACCCTTGCAGACTAACTCCCAAACTCACAAGGCTGAGGGACTAGGCAAGACCAAGGCTATTTCAAAACCAGTTTTTAGGTGCATTTAGCTTTGTGTTCTATAGCTTTTAGCCCAATATTGATTGATGGGGGAATGGAGGTTTATTTTGGGGTGCTTTGTGGTGCACAGCCCTGTCTTGTCTTGTCCTCGTGTGTGTGTGTGTGTGTGTGTGTGTGTGTGTGTGTTTATGTGTTTCAAGGGCTTTTTGCTTGTTCACTGGGATCTTTCAGAAGGAAGAGACAAAAGAGTAGTGGCATTTTAGGACAACATAACAAAAACTTATGCAGGCATAGCCTATTTCATCAGAGGCATAAAGGAGACTGAGGAGGTTGATTGATAGTTCGAGGTATTGGTTGAGGCTAAGGCACCTGAAAAATCATATCACCCCTTATATACCCAATTGATGGCTCTGCTCTGCAGATGACGGCTTCCTGCAGGTACCATCTTATTGTTACCAAAAAGGACCAATGCAGCAGCGAGCAGAAGCTTCAGCAGCTGCAGATTGTTGGAAACAGGATGTTGATGTTTGTGACTGTTACCATGGGAACAAGGGGGCAGTCCATTCACTGTACTGAGCACTGGATGTTAGCTCAGTGTGTGTCATATGACCTGTACTGGAAGTACATGGGTGGAGTATATTCTCTCTGCTGTTGAGTGCAGACACGTTTCTCTGTACTGCTGTGAAAGACAGGAATAAAGCATGTAAATAAATTTCTGTCTGTCTCTTTCCCCTCCCTGGGGATAGCAGGGCAGAAGGGGAAAGGAATGGTGTGTTCTTCTTACGTCTGAGAAGGATCGCCGATAAGAGACCTCGCCTGTTTTTCTGCCGGGAGTCGCAGCGGGGAGGTCAACAAGGAAATCAGCCGGTGCCTAGCGAAGTGGCACATTCCTCTGACAAGGCTAGATTCCAACACTTATTGGGGGTCCCTTCTCTGCTATCTTTTCAATATGGCATCCCTACCCTAAGGCTCCTCCCCAGGAGGACTGCCCAACAGTCGTGGAGGGGCTCTCTGTGCCTTTTGTTCTGCTACATGTAATGCCTCCCTTGTTCCTGGTGACAGAGGAGGAGGGGAGAAGGGAACAGTGAACATGGCAGGTGCCTGGGGATCTGTTGCAGCCTCCACCACCTCTTCTTCCTCCTCCTCAGCTGCCTCAGTCTCACTTAAACCTGTTGCTTCTTTAGCCTCCAAGCCATCTGCTCTCCCTTCTTCTTCTTCTGACCTGTCTCCTGCATCCCACCAGCAGTCTCCTAGCTCGGAGCCTTCCCACTCTGATGCTTCCTGGTGGAGGGGGGTTCCCTGGTTGTAGCCTCCCGCCATTGCTCCTCCTCTAACCAGTACCCGGCACTAGCTTTGCGTGCAGGGGAAGCCCCTAACTCACTGAGGGTTTGAGACCCATCAACTCCCCTCACCTGGTTAGCCCGCCAGTTGAAGCCGTTCCTGGGGTGTGGCTGCTGCTGTAGGCTGACACTTTCTAAGAGCCACAGGTGAGAGCTGTAGTGACCAAAGGTGGACAAACTACCCCAGAAGGAGTACAACGTGTCCCCCCCCAAGATACTACCCCTCCCTTTTCACCCTTGAGTCATGAAGGACAGAAAGTGGAGAGTTGAATGTGTGTAGAAACCAGCCTCCCTTAGGAAAGCAAAGTTTACATTCATCACTCCATCCACTTTCATCTGTGGCCCCTCCCACCACAGGCACATGGCCCCTGGAAGGCTTCCCAGAGGAGAATATGGCCCTTAAGTCTGAAAAAGAGTCCCCAATTCTGAACTAGTGATGAACTGCCACTGATGGCTCCAGCTGGATGTTGAAATCTTCCTCTAAGCTCCTTTTCAGATCCATGTTCCATTTCAACAACTGGCTTCCTCCTGCAGGTCAAAGAGTCCCCTCAGTACAAGGACCCATTGTTTCTCCATGTGCATTTTCAGCAGCCTCCCATGTGGCTGCCAGTGATATCATTTTCCCCATCCTCAGATTTTGCCCCACCCCCAGCAGCCTAAAATTCTCATCAGATTATATCTTCAAAGGAAATAAGACATCTCCCGCTGAGCAAGACCTGATATTTTCCCCTCTTCAGATAGCTCTGAATCTTCAGCTGCATAGGAAAAATGCCCACGGTCCTTTCAAAATTTCCAATGTACTCGTAGGAACATCACCTGTCTTGGAAAAAAGGAAGGAACAAATGTCTCAGATGCAAGCCCTTTAATCTGGAATTGCTATTCTTAACTCCATGTGGCTGGGGTGTTCTGGGGCTTCTGTACCTTGAACGAATAATTTCTTGTTTGTATGTTCTACCCCAGCTGCTGCTCCCTGTTCAGTTCAGCTGGGGGATTAATTCACTGGGTAACAATTTTTTACTTTTTGAATGTTGTCTAGATTTCTACAACTGATTTAGGGTATTTTTGCACTGCTGAATCAGGAAATGGCATCCGTTTCTCTCCATCAGGTCAGGTTTACTGTAAACTGAATGGTGGGCATTGATAAAGGTAAGTACACGTAAATTGCATGTTGCTTCACCATTTTTCAAACTTCAGGGCTTGAACTTCCATTTCTTGGAACTCCTGGAATGCTCAGCGGCAGGGAGGTCTTTCTTCAGAGTCCAACAGTAGTCAGCCATCATGACTGCGTCCCAGCGACCCTGAGACCTGGTCTCCATCTCTTTCATGTCCTGATGGAATCTCTCCCCCTGCTCGTCACTCATTGAACCCAGGTTCTCAGGAAACCGGTCCATATGTGAAAATAGGTAGTGCATCTTGATGCTCATGTTGCAGCCCAGGTTTCTGAAAGCAGTCAGCATGTTGTTGACAAGTTCTGCGTAGTTTCTGGCCTTATTGTTGCCAAGAAAGTTCTTCACTACCAGAACAAATGCCTTCCACGCTTCCAGTTCCACTTCATTCATTGAGTTTCCAAACTCTGGATCTCTGATGAGCTGACGGATCTGAGGACCGTAAAAGATGCCAGCTTTCAACTTCTCCATGGTCAATCCTGGAAAGGCCTGGCACAAGTAAGTGAAGCAGTCACCATCCTTGTCCAGAGCCATAGTGAACTGCTTGATTAAGCCGAGCTTGATGTGCAGCAGTGGGAAGAGTCTTCTGTCTCTGTCCACCAGAGGGTTGTTGATGACGTTCCTTTTTCTGCAAGGCACCAATTCCTCCCGCACAGGGCAGTCCTTCTTTGTGTAATGCTGAGCACGGTCCCTACTATCCCACATGCACAGAAAACATGGGTACTTGGTGAAGCCAGACTGTTGTCCCAACAAAAAGTTCACCATCTTCAGGTCAACACAAATAAACCACTTATGCAGATCATAACCAATTTTCTCCAGCACATACTTCACCGATTCATAGTTCTCCTTCAGTGTACTCGAGTGAGCCAGGGGTATAGAGGCAAACTGGTTGCCGTTGTGTAGCAGAACACATTTCAGTGATCGCTTGCTGCTGTCAATGAACAGTCTCCAATCTTTGGGTTCGTACTGTGGCACTTCAAGCTTGAGCAGAAGCTGTGCAATATCTGCACAGTACACCAAGTCCTTCTCTTCCGAGAAAAAACGGAGCTACTCTTGATGCCTGTTGCGGAAGAAGCTGATGCGAGCACTGTCAGAGAGGAGGTTTTCTTCCTTCAATCTGGATGCCAACAGTTCGGCAGAGTCCTTTGACAAGCTGAGGTCGCGAACTAGATCATTCAACTCCTTTTGGGAAAATGGATGTGGAGCATGATCTTCAAGAACCACTTCTTCTTCTTCATGTCCTTCAACAATGGAGGCATCTTCGTCACTAATGTCAGGAAGTTCTCCGAAGACAGCCACTGGAATTTCATCACAATGAGCTACAGGACGACGTGCTGATTGAAGATCAGGATACTTGAGGCTGCTCCGGTTCTTTCTGTTGATTCCAGCCGCACCAATTTATGGAAGATTTCAAGGTTTTATGACTTCAAACTGATCCCTTTTCGACATAATCACCCAGAACTATTGGAACTGAATACTTCCTGTCATTAAAATAATCATTTCCAATCAAAACAATTATTTGACATGGCATTTTACCCCCACCAACTTCTTCTAAAATGCTCCACACAAGCATACATGTGAACAAAAATGTAAAAAAAGACATGTGGCCATAGCTCAAAAACATGACCTGATTGAGCAAAACCAATGTGATTTTTTGATTCAGCGCATCAGATTCATCCTAAATCAACTGAAAAAACGCAGACAACAAATTTGTTGTTGACCAGTGTTATGCTTTGTCATTTGATTTGTCAGGGTCTGTTCCATGGAGATAGAAGTGTAATTTACTTTTTTCCTGCGTGAGCTGTTTAGGGGCGGGGTGTGTGAGTGTGGAGTGTGGAGTGTGGACATAATGAAAAGAAACACATTAAAGCAACATGGAGAACAGAAACCAAGTAGTTAAGGGGCAGTTCATCAAATAATCCCCCTAGTTGTGCAGAATGAGAAGAACTGGGGCAGCTGCAAGGATAAAACTACTAATTCATGTCATGTCTAACTGGTTTGAGTGAAAGGCTTCTCAGAAGCTAGGGCATGTCATAAAATACAGCAATGTACAAAAGCAGGTGGACGGTGGACATTAAAATCAGTCAAAATAATTAAAATGTCTGGGTGCTCAAGAAATGTTTAAATGGCAGCACAGACCTGTTGGCATAAAAAAGGTCTTCAAGAGATGCCTGAAAGTCAGCATTTCATTACAGATCAGCCTTCTCACTGATTCAGTCACTTGTGCAGACAGCTCAACTTCTGCAACCAATTACCTTCTGCAGAGTGTAGCCACAAAAGAGAGTTTTGGGAGGACTGTAGGACAGGCTTGCAGTTCATTCAGGGCAGAAGCAATGGGAGAAGGGCCATAGCTTAGTGGTAAAGCATCTGCTTACATGCAGAAGCTCTCCGGTTCAATCTGTTGTATCTCCAGCTAGAATGTCCTCTGTCTGAAACCCTGGAGAGTTTTTGCCATCCATTGTGGACAACACTGAGCTAGATAGAGCCATAGTGGGACTCAGTATAAGGCAGCCTCCTATTGTCCCAGCAAGAAGCTTTTGCCACGCACAGAGGACTTCTTAAATACATGAAATAAATAAAGCTGCCCTGGAAAGGGATGCTGAAAATGAGTCAAAATTAGAAAGCCCTGGGACAGCAAAACACTCGGACACAGTGCCTTTAAAGCATGGACCTGTGCCTAGGAAGCATGGGGCCAAGGTAACTGTGGATGAGCCTTGAGAGACTGCTGACCAAGGTGCTGAAGGGATTGAATACAAAGATGCAATTGTTATAATGTCAAGTGGCATGATGGTGCTTTGAATGTATAAAGCAGATGCGGCCTAACTTGCACAGTTGCAGAATTAACTGAATTGAGCTAGAAGAACCAGGACTACATGGGATGTAGAACGCTATGCAGGAAATGGCTCTGGGTGGCCCACTGGGAGAGGCACATGATGCAAAAAGCGGCAGTTTCAATCTATGCATGGGAAACAGAGCTCTGAAAACCTGCTCTCTGAAATCCTGGAGAGCAGCTGCTGGCTATGGCAGACCATACAGAACTCGATGGCCCAGTGGTCTCACTGGGTTTTCAACCCAGAACAGAGCTTCAGCGCCCCCAGAACAAACCAATTTTTAATTCCCCAAACTCTTACTAATCAGAGTTTCGTTTTTAAAGCGATTGTAGTTCAAAGCATTGATTAGGGGCTTTTCAATGTTCAAAAGCACTTCGGATGCCTTGACTTGCAATCCTTACAACAACCCTGCAGAGCAGTTCAGTGTTATCTCGAGTTGCAGGATAGCGAGGCGCGATGCCGAGGTGGACGCAGGGTGGCCCACCTAAGGAGTTCATGGTAGGGAGACCTAATGAGGCCAAGCTCAGTCCTGCATATTGTAATAAACAAAAATCTGCACTTATTCCCTTATGGGGGACACAAGAGCCCTTCTAGAGTCCTTTGTAGTTTCTCAATCGGTCGGAGAAAATAACAGAGGCCAAGCAGAGAATATTGAGAAGCAAAGCAGCTAGTAAGCCTGATCTTTATTGAACTGTTGCAACAGGGTGCTCCCCCCACACGCAGGAGAAGGAGAAGGACCCCAAACAAAGGTGCGCCTGTCCTTGTATAGACATTTTAAATTGCCTGCCCTGGAGTCCAAGACCACCCCCAGAAACATCATGCCTACATCACAGAAGCGGTGTAGCTCAAGACCACCCCCCAGATACATCATACCTACATCACAGAAACGGGTGTAGCTCAAGACCACCCCCCAGATACATCATACCTACATCACAGAAACGGGTGTAGCTCAAGACCACCCCCCAGATTGTTGGAGTGGCATACAAAGGATGAACAAGTTAAATCAGTGATGATAGATTGGGCAAGAGATGTAGGACATAACGTAATGTTTGAGGATTGGGAAAGATTGTGGAAGAAAGGGGTCAAGTTCACTGCGTGTACTGTACTAAAGGAAAACATAATGAAAATGCTGTATAGATGGTATCTGATCCCTGTTAAAATAGCAAAGATTTATCACAACTGTGATAATCATTGCTGGAAATGTAAAGAAAAAGAAGGTACCTTCTATCATATGTGGTGGACCTGCCCCAAAGTGAAAGACTTTTGGAAAAGATTTATAATGAATTGAAAAAAAATGTTGAAATATACATTCAAAAAGAAACCAGAGGCCTTTCTTCTTGGAATAACAGGTCTGGAATTGCCCAAAAAAGATGTTAAATTATTTTTGTATGCCACAACTGCTGCTCGAATTTTACTAGCTAAGAATGGGAAAACGCAAGAAGTACCAACAGTGGAAGAATGGCAGATGAAGATGATGGATTTTTTGGAGCTAGCCAACCTGACTGGAAGAGTCCATGACCAGAAGGAGGAGGAGTATCAGGAAGAATGGATGAAATTTAATGACTATTTAGTTAAATATGTTAAGTTAAATTAATTGGAAAAAGCTTGCAAATACCGGATAGGCTTAGGATTTAAATATGTAATACGTGATGAATTAATATGTTTAATACTGAATTGGGAAGAAAGAAAGGTTTTAAGTGATTAAGTTAATTTTATAAGAATATTGATTTGGAAAACCGTTAAAATGATATGCACTGAAATCCAACCAGGGGGAATAATAGAATCATAGAATCATAGAGTTGGAAGAGACCACAAGGGCTATCAAGTCCAACCCCCTGCCAAGCAGGAAACACCATCAGAGCACTCCTGACATATGGTTGTCAAGCCTCTGCTTAAAGACCTCCAAAGAAGGAGACTCCACCACACTCCTTGGCAGCAAATTCCACTGTCGAACAGCTCTTACTGTCAGGAAGTTCTTCCTAATGTTTAGGTGGAATCTTCTTTCTTGTAGTTTGGATCCATTGCTCCGTGTCCGCTTCTCTGGAGCAGCAGAAAACAACCTTTCTCCCTCCTCTATGTGACATCCTTTTATATATTTGAACATGGCTATCATATCACCCCTTAACCTCCTCTTCTCCAGGCTAAACATGCCCAGCTCCCTTAGCCATTCCTCATAAGGCACATTTAGTTTGCTGTACCAAGAACTCAAGCTCATCTTGTTTATTTCCCATGCTTTGCGCATTAGTGTACAGACATTGAAGTCCATTAATCATTCCCCCGTGTCTCTTATTTAAGGATTTTTTCCTCCCACCACTAGGTCTGCATGCTGTTTGCTCCATTTGGTCTATGACATTTGGATGATCATCTTCATCAATTGATAGGCTCCTACCTTCAGGAGCACTTCAGGATATGAGGAAGTCATTTAACAATGTTAATTAGATTAGTCTTAATAAGGTTATGGTTTATGTTTGTTTGCCTTTCTGTCTGTATGTTTAAATTTTTGTGAAAAAACAAATAAAAAAATTTTGGGCGAAAAATGACCCCCCCCCCCCCGATACATCACAGAAAGGGATGTAGCTCAAGACCACCCCCCAGATACTTCGTACCAACATCACAGAAAGGGAAGTCTGTTGGGATTTCAGTTCCCATAAGCTGCCAGGAAGCAGCAAGAGCTACAAGGTTGTTGTTTACATCAGGTGTAGCTGACCATGAGAAAGGAAGTCTGAGCCAGTTCTCAGACTGTCTTGAGTGTAACCGGGGCGGAGTTACACTTCCCTCTTCTGCTTCTAGGATGAAGCAGTGTTGAGTCAGAGAACTCAGAAGCTGGGCTGTTCAGAGCGTGCAGTCATGTGTGTGTCTGTATATGCAGTTTTAATAAAGTAGCTTGAAGTCTACGAACTGCCTTTTCCTTCCTATGCCAGGAGGAAATGGGTGTGCTTTTCTCAGGAGGCAGAAGTCGCGTATTCATCGGTCTCTCTGGACTGAAAGAGGATTCCTGGGCAGCAGCCAGAGAGTGACCACCGGATTAATCGCCCCGGAGTGCTTTGGGAGGCTGACATAGCTCCGGGGGGGGGGGGGCAAGAATCCAACACGGTCTACAACAGACATCTGAGTGTGTTGTTTACCTCTGGCAGGTTACCTATTAATGCTCACTTGATTGGGTACCCTGGGGAGCCTGGCCAGTCTTTTGTAATGACAAATACTTAGTTCCTGAGCCAGGTCACAGGCTCAGCCTATGTAAGAGTGCAAATATCCAGAGATGTAGTAATCAGATGGGATTACTATGAGGAATTATAAAATATGCATCAAGCCATTGTGTCCGTGATGAACGCATTGCGTTGACTGGGTTTAATTCATTGACAATAATTTCTGATCAAATCCCACAAGCCTGAGGTATGTGAAGCATAACTTATGTTGATGATGCTGTCAATGTGCAAAGTGATGAATCTTGTTGTGTTATGAATACTAACAAAATTCTCCATTTAGACTGCATACATTCTCACCACAGGCGGTTCGGTCACCTGGGATGGCAGGCACTGACCAAGATGCCAGAGATGGTTCAAGGCATGACCATCAAACCCTGCAGGTTTTACATGAAGTGAAAGTCATGTGCAGAGCACAAGGTGAGGGTTGCACCAAAGGGCAAGGTTTCTGGCAGGTAGGCATCTAAACCCTACCAGATTGTCCACACAGACCTTGTTGGTCCACTTGCAACTTCTCTAGGGGGAGCAAAGTACTTCATGGTATTGATTGATGCTTTTTCCAGGTATATTCATGTGTTCATGCTCAAGCAAAAATCAGAAGTGTTTCCTAAGTTCAAGGAATTCTGTGCTTGGTTGTAAAATGCCCATGGAAAGCAACTGCAGTGTTTATTTACTGACCGCGGAGGAGAATCCCTTCTCTGCAGTTTGAGGCTTTTCTCACTGAGAAGGGGATTCAGCATGACCTCGCAAGTCCAAGATCTTCATGGATGAATGGACTTTGCGAAAGGGAAAACCAGACTTTGCTACAAGGACTAAAGACCTTGTTGCATGATGCCAATCTTCCTGAGGAATATTGGGTGGAGTCGCTGAATTGTTTTGGTTTATTGTTTTAACAGACGATTTTCTGCACCCATAGGTTGTACTCCCGATGAAAAGATGTTTGGTAAGAAACCATACGTCAGGCACATGAGAATCTTTGGCTCTGACATGTGGGTCCATACTCCACAGAGCAGCAAGCTCGGGAAGTGTGGTGTGCATGTCATAATTGTAGGGTATGAAAAAGGTGCATACAGAGTGGTGATGACTGACACAAAGACGGTTTATCAGAAGTGTTTGGTACAATGCTAAATGTATTTTCCAGTCACCCTGAAGCTGAAGAAGCAGAGGAAGCTGAGGATGATGATCAGCGTTCGGATTCCTGTTCAGTGGGCAGTGCTAGTGCTGATGTCAGTGACAGCGATGACACAGCAGACTACAAGAGCGCAAAGGCCTCACTCAGACCATCTGATGAGTCTGACACTGAATTGGAAGAACCACTGTTCACCATTGGCCACTATTCTCCTAAGAAAGAGGAGATGAGTGCTGAAGACTTGCATCTAATAAGCAGATCTGAAAGGGCCACAAAGGGCAAACCTCCAAAGAGGTATGCTGATGAGTTTGCTAAAACAGCAGTAGCTGTTGTTAGTAGCTCAGAGAAGGTGTGGGAACCTTCAAGCTTCCAAGAGGTCCAGGATTTAACCTCAAAGGATGCTGAGCCATGGCTAAATGCCATGAAGGCTGAACTTGATTCCTTGGAAAGTAACAAGACCTGGGATCTGGTTCCAATAGTCCCAGGGATGAAGCTGGTTGACAGCAAATGGGTCGTTAAATCCAAGACTGATCAGAATGGCAAGGTAGTAAGACACAAAGCCAGATTGGTCGCCAGAGGTTTTTCACAGTACCAGGACTGGACTACCACGAGACCTACTCACCCACCGTCAAGTATGAGAGCATTAGGCGTATGCTCAAGATTGCTGCAGAAGATAAGCTTCAGGTATCACATCACAACGTGAACACAGCTTTTTTGTATGGGATTCTGGGGGAGGTGATTTACATGCTTCCACCCGATGGAGTGCAGGTAAAGAAGGGGATGGTCTGTAAGCTACAGAAATCCCTATATGGTCTCAAACAGAGTGCCAGGTGTTGGAACACAAAACTAACAGAGACATTGCTTTCTCTAGGTTTTCACCAAGGCAAAGCTGATCCATGTGTGTTTGTCAAAGAGGAGGGGCAAAACAAACTGTATTGTTTATGCTTTGTTGATGATATTCTTTTTTGGAAGAATCAGGCTTTGTACCAAAGCACCCTAGCTCAGCTGAAGCAGCACTTTGACATGAAGGATCTTGGTGAGGTATTCAACTATCTTTCTCTGGAAGTAGAGAAAAACCAGGCAGGTGATTTTTTGGTACACCAATCTCAGAAAATTGCTGATGTGTTAACCAGGCTGAATTTGGTTGAAGCAAATCCTGTAGATGATACTGGTGAAGCATTTTCTGACACTACACTGTACAGATGCATTTTAGGCAAACTGAACTTCATTGCCAGATGTTCAAGACCTGATATAGCTGTAAACACTAATCTGCTTAGCAGACACGCTAACAATCCATCTACAAACCCCAAAGTTTGTATTTTCTTTAGCTTTCTATAGAGAAGGGGCTGTTTTGTATATTGAAGCAGAATAGTGTATTAGCTCTAATGTTTTGTTTAAAGCAAGCCCTTGTTAAGTACCGTCAGCTGAATTGGGCTTGTGCCCAGATCTTAGCACACTAACCGATAAAACAGGTGAGGGTAACCTCTGGCCCTCCAGACGTTGCTGAACTACAATTCTCATCATCCTGCCCATTGGCAATGCTGGCTGGGGCTGAGGAATTTCAATGAAGCTTTAGACTTGCCCCTACCTAGACCTACCTACCCACTGAACGAAGGAGCAAGAAAGCAAGAGGCAAGTTCAGCATTCCAGAGTTTTCCAAATGCCATGGCATCTCAGTGGGGCTCCCTTGCCAATTGATGGTAAAGCAAGCCATTGGACAGGCCATCATGCATGAGGATGGTTTTTCGAATGGATTTGAATCACACTTTGACTTTTTTCTAATTCAAGATAGTGCCTCACGAAAGCATGGAGCTTTGCAGAGTCCTTTGGAGACTGTGGAAAAGATTGCGCAAGAGAGAGGCTTGGCACCAGAAGAAAATCATAACTTGCTGAACATCGCACTCAGTGCCAAGCTTGGTAAAGAAAACATGTTTTGGCTTCTCTTTCCCCTTGGCAGTAAAGTATGTCAAAGTAGCTGCATTGCCCTGCCTTCTCCCTTAACAAGAACCGGGGCTGCTTCTAGCTTGTGAGAAATTATCAATAGTGAAGATGTTCAGAATGTTAAGCAGTGTCTTTCAATGTCTTGCAGGCACAGTGATAAGCACTAGGCTACTGAAGAATCTGATTCCCATTTCCGTAATAACAGAGGATTCTCTTATTTCAGCTGTGTCTTGGCTCTGTGCTCGCAAGTGTTCTAGTGACTTTCAGGTAACTTGGAAAGCATGGTAATGATGTCTTGGTTCTGAAGAATGATATTTCCCCCAGTCTGACTTAGTTATCCTGGTGATGATTCAGCTAGATGTTGTACACGCTGACCATATTCCAGAAGGGGTTGTTGTCTTGGTCTTGCTTTTGCTTGCTGATATCTGTCTTCTCCCTATAGGTGCTCGTTCTAAAATGGATAATTGTAACGTTTGACTTCATTGATCAGAAGGAAAATATTAATGCTCTCTATGGTTTCTTCTTCAGCTTCTTACAATATGAGAAACTGGTAAGATAAAAATGAATGTGTTATTTTGAAGGAACTCGCTTTTATTCTGACATTAACCAAAATCAAACAATAAAGAGTAGTTTCCGACCACACAACAGGACACCATGTGAAAAGTGGGGCCTTAAAAAAACCTGTCCCATTTCCTTCCTTTTCCTGTCTTGTTCCTTCTCAATGGGTGCCGATCGCAGTGCACCCCAGGTGCACGGCATGTTCAGGCATGCACGCATGCACGCAGGCAGCTATCCGATGTAGATCCCGCCCATTCCTCCCTCCACCCCCCTCAAAGACAGCCGCGCAGGCAGCTATCCGATGGAGGGAGGGGGAGAAGGCAGGCTCTACATCGGATAGTTGCCTGTGCTGCTTCCATGACAAGGGGGGGAGGAGGGGGGATTTCAATGTCGGGGGGTGACAAAAAAGTTTCCACATCGGATACCACCTGACCTTGGTACGCCACAGTGTCCCCTAAGGACCTAGGGCAGTTTCTTTTTGTCTTCTTCAGCTGAAAACCGAAAAAAATGAAACTAAACTTGGGTCTTTGGCACAAGGGAGCCATGGCTGCTGCAGTGGGTCACATCAAGAATCTTTGTGATGAAGCCACTTGCTCCATCTGCCTGGATTACTTTCAATGATCCTGTTGAAATAGGAAAATTAATTCCTTATAAAGGGGTTGCAGCTTCATAGGGAGGACCGAAACCCTCGGAAGAGCACCAGTGGGTAGGCTCCGCTCCGGTCGGGAAATGACAGAGACCAACACCAGGATTCAGGAAAGCAAAGTCTGTTCTTTATTGAAAGAACAGGAAAAAAATGTTGCAACATGGTCCCCCCTCACGTAACAAAGACGGAGTGAGAACCTCGAACAAAAGACCTGCCTCGACTTTTATACCTTTTGGTTTCCATACAGATCAATGACACAGAAGAACAGCAAGGGTGGTGGGAAGCAACATGAATGGCGTG
Organism: Podarcis gaigeae; assembly: GCF_964106915.1. Lineage (NCBI taxonomy): Eukaryota > Metazoa > Chordata > Lepidosauria > Squamata > Lacertidae > Podarcis > Podarcis gaigeae. The sequence continues at coordinate 6,722,552 of NC_139695.1, read as the reverse complement.
AAGAGAGGATTTACATAAGGTAAGTAGGATGTTGTGAGACCTTGGCTGGTGTTAATGGAGGTGTCATTTTTGCTGGAGGGCTGAAATAATATGTGTTGAGCTTCTTCTCATTTATCTTGAATCCAGGTTAATGGCTTTTTCCTTTATCTACAGGAAAAAAACTCCAGAGCTGCTGATAATCAGTATGCAAATCGTGAGGCTGGATATTTGGGAAATGGCTTCAGTGTTGGTGTGAAATCCTGTTCTGCATAGCTATCAATTCGGGTGTGATAGTCTTATGTTTGCATACTTATTGGAAAATAAAACTAATTTATTTTAGAGCTTGTATTTGTGTGCATTCATGGTATTATTTGTAGACCCAGTAGATGGCACTGTCGTGTGGAGAGTGTTTTTGGCAGCTCGTGAAAGGATAGAGGGTGGAACGTTGACCATTCAAAGGCACTATAAGCAATATATATATCCACATTTTCCTAGCTACGTTTTCACATAAAAGTATACACTCAAATACATTTGAATCAAATACATTTTGAACAAGTGATTGTTACATTTAAGGAACATTCTCTAGGTACTTGTTCGATTTTTGTGCCCTCCAGTTTCCATGAATAAAGTTTTCGACTCCTTGAAAATATCAGTACTTTGGACTTGGTGTGGTTGATAGACAGATGATTAGAATGGCAATATGTCGCAAAAATCTTTAGTGCCCTCCTTAAACCCACTCTGGAGTAAGAGAGTAGTACCGCATCATCTGCGTAGAGAAGTAAAGGACAACAGTAATCTGCTATACGAGGGGTGTGGATAAATTTTTGTGAGACGGCTAATGGGTTCCTCATATCACTGATAAATAAGTTAAAAAGAAGAGGCGCTAAAATACAACCCTGGCGTACACCCTTATTTACTGGCACTGGGTTAGTCAGGTCTCCAGCAGGGGATATTCTCACCCTGGCCACGGACCCGGCATGAAGTTGGGAGATAAGCCACAGGAGCGTTCTATCTATTCCCCAACAGGCAAGTTTATTCCATAGTAATTTCCTCGGAATACTATCAAATGCAGCTTTCAAATCTATGAAAGCTGCGCAAAGTTGGCCCCGTCGAGGTGTCGAGTATTTCCGGGCTAAGTGATAAAGAATAATTGCCTGGTCTGTTGTGGATCGGTTTAATCTAAATCCAGCTTGCTCAGGTCCAATCAGGTCAGCCTCAACTGACCACTTCATCAACCTTGCCAGCAAAAAACGGGCATATATTTTCCCAATGGACGATAGCAGACTGATATTCCGATAATTCCCTGGGTCACCGGGAGGGCCTTTTTTGTAGATAGGAATTATAATGGCCTCCTTCCACATTCCTGGTATTAAGCCCATGGCATTTATTGCGTCGAACGTTTTAGCTAAAATCCCTGCCCACCATGCAGAATGAAGCTTTATAGCCTCAACAGGGACCAAATCTGGCCCAGGGGCCTTACCAGTTTTCAGCTCAGCTATCAATTCTAGGATTTCAGCAGGGTCGGTATTGGGCCAGATGGGAAGGGGATTAGAAGGTCTCCAATGAGTGGCCGGAGCTTCTGCCACTGAGAAATATTCTCTCAGGAACTGCTCCCATGTAGGGACCGGGATCACCGTTAAGGGATACTTCATGTTTCTTCCCTTTATTAAGGACCAAAATTTCCGGGAGTTATGAGATTTTGAGGCAGAAATTATAGTCTGCCAACGATTTAAATGCCATTCCCGTTTGGCCGATTTCTGGGCCTGTTTGTATGCTTTTTTCGCCAGGGAATAAGACGGAGGTAAGGCCGGAGCGCCGGAAAGTTTATAGTCATTATATATTGTATGTAGATGGAGTCTGGCTAGTTTGCAAGCAGAGTTGAACCAAGGGGCGCCAAATTTAACATAATCGTTTTTAACTCCATAGGTTGGAGAAGTAAAAAAGCGAGTTAAAACTTCTATCAGGCAAGAAAAAAAATTCATACAGGTAATAGGATCACGCCGGACTATTCCTACGTCCGGCTGATCACCAGAAAACTTTTCTCAGATAAAATCCGTATATCTATAAGCGAGGGCAGGGGACCATCTAGTCCCCTTTGTTTTAGTGGACGACTCCACAATCACCGGGATTGGGTGGGAGCGGTCGAGCAACTTCCAGTCAACACATAACTTGGTTGTCAGGGGAAGATGGTCACTAAATTGGGCATTATCAATTTTAAAAGAGGTGACATTCAAAAATAGATCCCGGGAAACCAATACATAGTCGAGAACACTGTTTGATTTTAACCCCAGGTGGGTGAACTCTCCTGGTATGTCTGGAGGATACCTGCCATTTAATATAATTAAATTAAGGAGTAGAGTCATCTGATAAAGCATCACTCCCGCCTTATTGACTTTTACATCCTTTGATATTCTAGTAGGGGTGTATACTAGATCGTAAGTTTGAGCACCGGGGTCAACCCACCACTTAGACTTTTTAAGAGCCTCCCGATTTGAGGCTATCCGAGCGTTAAAATCGCCTACAGTAATGGAGGGGACATTGGGATATTTAAGATAACAAGAAAGTAAAAAATCCTCTAGGGATTCCCATCTAGAAGTAAGATCAGCTGCTAACCCTCCCGGAGGGAAATAGACATTTGTAACCAATAAAGAGAAGTTTCCACCAGAGATCAGTCCGGTAATAGCATAAGGCGGAAATGCATGCACTAGTGAAAGTTTAGCCCGAAGTTTAAGGGAGATACCAATTGTAAGGCCATCTTTAGGGCGGCCACCATTCGTTGACGGGCTAGCAGGCAGACATATAAACTCAAAGCCATTTAACTCAATTTCCTCCTCCACCCAAGTTTCTTGTAATAGCATGATAAGAAAGGTATTAATATATTTTTGGAATTCTGGATCTAATTTTTTACTTTTCCATCTAGCAATGTTCCAACTTAATATTGAAGGCTGGGGTTTCCCCGTTCCTCCAATTGACTGTCATTTGGAAAATTGGTTCAACTTTAATACGGGAAGAGGGGAGCCAATAAAGAAATCAGTTATCTTCCTCTGATGAAAAACCTCTCGTAAAGGCTGAGTGGGATTTACAAGGTCATCTGACTGTTGAGCTTGGCCACTCGATCTACTAGGAGTAGGACCTTGAACAGGGGCGGACCCCTTTTCCAAAAGAATTTGGTGGGCCACCCGGGGTGGACCAGCTATCTCGTCAGAAGTTTGGTCTCTCTGTAGCCTGCTACTGGTCTTTTGGGCTACCTGATTTATGTGGCCTGTTGGGTCTTCAATCAGTTCCGTCACTGGTCTTGCTGTTGAATCCATAATACTCCGCAAAGAGGGATAAGGCTGGGCGAGAGGGCTATTTGGGAAGGTTGGCAAAGGCACCTCTTCTCTTGATAGGTCAGTGCTATAAGAAGGTTCCAGGTCTGGCATCGATGAATGTGTAGAAGGGGATTTTTCCTGTTGTGTGCTGCTTTCTTCAGGTATGTTTTTCGATGGACGGTCATGTAAATCTATTAAGAGCACAAAGGATTGTTCTGCTTGGAGGGAAGGACTGGTAGTTGCTTCTTGGGGTTGTATCTTATCCTCCATTGCCAACATACATTTAGCATTAGATATTGAGAGATCCATATGATCTGGTTCTTCTAGGGAGTCATGTTCGCTGTACATGAGTATTCTGGTGCTGAGCTTCCTAATAAGTTGGGTTTTAAGCGATTCCAGTCTATTAATAATTTCTTTTTGTTCCACCACTGGTAAATCTGCAAAGGAGGCAATGAGTTCAATCTCTTCTGGTGGTGTCAGGCCACTTTCCAGGTGGTCATTGTTCTTTGCTAAGGGAGTGGAGGCCACATAACTCTTCTCCTGGGGTAGAACACCCACTCCGGTGTCCACTGGTGGATCGGGTTTAGCAGATTTTGAGCCCTCTTTGGTTATTGCCTCCAACAGTAGGGGTTTAGGCGTAGGGTCTATAAAGGCTCTCGTTGGTGCTATCCCACAGCGAAACAAAAATGCTTTCTTTCGTAATATGATAGTGGGAATTTTTGTGGATTGGAACGCAAGCAGGACTCTCTGGGATTTATGATGATGGATAAGGGGGAGGACTGCACAGAGGTCAATTTGTGTTGCCTCCATATTTAAAAGCACCTTTAGGAGTTCCTTGGCACCACCCAGAGTTCTCCATCTTGGGTCCCCATTTTGTATAGTTAGGCTCACTTTCCTTGGTGTTAAGATCAAGGATTGATGACCTAATTGAAGGTTAAGGTTGTATTTAAATTTGCCAGTACGTTTGTTATTTAAGGACAAACTCCTCGTCCCCTTCCTCTCTTCGAGGGACTTAACACCGGCTGACGCTGGGGAAATAGTAACTAGCTTTTGTTGGAGGCTGTGCAGCTGGGACGAAAGATCATCTAGTCTTTTGAATATACAGTGCAAGGTTTTGATTATTAAATGGGACTGTTCAAATGTCATATGATTGGCCGTGCCAAGGACCAGTTCCTCCTTCTGAGGAGAGACTACACTCTTACTGTTGGCCACATCGCTTGTTATTTGTGGAATTATTCGCTCTTCGTCTTTAAGTGCTGACGCACAATCAATCAGTGGGTTGAAACGGTTCTGAGTTTCTACCATGTAGGAACAATCCAGTAGATTACTCCCTTCGTTAAAGTGACATGGTTCTACCCTTGTTTGCTTTGATCTCGGAAAGGGAACGGGGACTATCTCCTCGGAATCTCTAAGACGTTTCCCATATCCCATAATTCAGATATCGAGAAGAGGGGGGATAGTATTTCAATGTCAACTCAGGTGATAAATATTTCCTTCTAGCCTACCAGCACTTGCAGTGGGGGTATATTTCACTGCCTGTTCATATGAAAGTCGGCGTCTTCACCTTCACCCTCACAGGCCAGCAATTTAGGTCTACAAGGAGACTACCGGTAAGCAACACAGACCATCCCTTTGAAGTCCTACTCCCACCAGGACTAAGACTAATATAAGATTCTCCTTCAAAGTTTATCGCAGGGCCCACTGCGGGTCGGTCTCAGATGAAAGGGAAACTCCCAAAGGCCTCACCTTAAACAGGGGAGTTTCTCTTCGTACAGCTTAAAGATTTTCCTCCAACATCTAGGTCACCCGGAGTTGTAGTTGACACTGCTTAGGGGTCAGTCAGTAGGACAGAAGAGTCAGGCAGTCTTTGTCCCCCGGAAAGAATCGCCGGGCCAGTATGGAAAGAAAGATTTGCTGCTGCGTTCAGGCCCTACTTATGGCCTCTCTGCCGCTGCCTCACTCCATGCCTCTTCCTGCTTATCATGGTTCTGATAAATATTGGAGGCCCCAGGCAGCTATTACCAATTAAAAAAACAACTACAGCACTTCTAGTGACCTGTTTAGACTCAAGTCCAGTTTTAGCTCTGTGAGGAACTTATGCAAATAGGATTTCTGAGGGTTCTTCCACACTTCTGCTTGTCTTGTGCCTAGAAAGCATAGGTCTGAGCAGTTTCCCTCTTCCTCTGCTTTTTTCCCACGATTCCTTGCTTTTTGGACTTCCAACCTATCAAGGAATCCCCAAATTGAAACACCATGCCAGAAATGGATTTTCTATCAGGCAGGTTGGCCCAATCGCTGTCAACGTAACACTGCAATTTTGTAGACACTGAAGATGGTAATCTTAAACAATAATCAACTGTATGGTTTAAATACGGGAAAATATGTTTTAAACCTTTCCAGGCATTTTCTGTGGGGTAGCTTACTAGTCTGCTCAGTATTCCAACTGCATAACTCAAATCTGGTCTGCTCCACAATGGAATGTATAATAAACTTCCAACTATTGAATGGTACATTTCAGGATTTACTGATTCTGTACATTCTCCTTCATTTTTGAAAAAAACTATTTCCATTGGGGTTTTTACTCCCTTGCTGTTTTGCATATTGTTTGTTTCAAGTAATTCCATTATTTTATCTTTTTGACTCAACAAAAAACTTCCCTCGTTTGTCCTTTGAATTTCTAGACAGAGATAATTTTTACTGGTCCCAAATCTCTTACTTTAAATTCTTTTCTTAGTTGTTCTGCAAATTTTTCCACTTGCTTGTCATTTTTTGTAGAATAAAGCAAATCATCAACCTAAGACAAACATAACTCTTGTTTATCACCCTTTCTTTTAGTGTACAAGTAGTTATCAGCTAAGCTTCTTTTAAAGCCAAGATTTTTAAAAGCATTATCAAGACACTCGTTCCAATTTCTAGCTGATTGTTTGAGCCCATAGATTACTTTGTGTAACCTATATACAGAATTCTGCTTGCCTGCCTCAAATCCTGGTGCTTGAGTCATAAAAATTTCTTCGTGCAGATTTGCATTAAGATAAGCTGTTTCAATATCAAAATGATTTACCTTGAACTCATGTTGTGCTGCAGTAGCTAGCAATAAAGGTACACTTTCGCTCCTTGCAGTAGGAGAAAAGGTTTCATCAAAACTTTCACCTTTTATTTGAGTAAAGCCTCGTGCTACCAGCCTAGCTTTGTACTTAACATTACCATCTGCCAAGTGTTTGATTTTATACACCCATCTACAGTCCACTGCCTTTTTTCCTTCTGGCAATGGCTCAATAGTGAACACATTATGTTCTGCCAAAGATTTCACTTCTGCTCTCATTGCATTTTTCCACATTACTATTTCCTGGTGTGGTAACTTTAAAACCTCCTCATAATCACAAGGTTCTTTCTTCACATCAACAGTTTTAACTTCTTTTATAGTAAACCTTTCTGGAGGTACCCCCTTATTGCTTCTTTGTGATCTTCTAACTTGAACACTTTCCCCCTCTGACCTACCTTCCCCTTCTAATTCATCTCGCTCAGGAGAAATTGGTTCAGCTTTAGGAGATTGTGTACTGGGACCCTCGTCCCCTGATTCCTCATCACTATCACTTTCAGAACTTTATTTAATTTATGGCTTTTCTTCCCCAGATTTCACAAATTTATCTGTATCATCTGAAGATAAAACAACTTATGAATTTCCATGTAAATGAGCCCAAACATCTTGCTCACAAAACTCTGCATGTCGTGATATCACAACCCTGCCACGCCCTAGTGCAAAACGATACCCTTTTGACCAACTTTGATAGCCAACAAATCTAAGTCTCTTCTCTGTCCTTTTGGGATGTGAACCCAAGCCCAACAACCAAAGGTTTTAACATGGTCCAAAAAAGGTTTTTTCCCATAAAGCAAAAAATGAGGGATATTGTTTATGGTAGAATGAAATAATCTGTTCTGTATGTAATTAGCACAGAGAATTGCTTCTCCCAAAAATTTTCTGGATAAGCCAGAATCACATAGCATAGAATTTAGCATTGTTTGCAAAGACCCTATCTGGCAATCTGCAATCAAATTTTCTTCAGGTGAAAAAGGACACGATTTATGTTGACTAATACCATGTTTTTACAACCATATCTGGAGGGCTTCAGACATGAACTAGCCTCCACGATCACTCTGCAACTGGGTAACTTTGTAGGGAGACTGACTATATAGTTGACCCAATTTTTAATCAGTTGACCAGTTTCACTTTTGTGTTTTAACAAGTATACCCAAGTATACCGGCTATAATCATCCACAAGAACCAGAAAAATCTTTGCTCCTACTTCAGATTCTGCAAATGGCCCACAAAGGTGTGAGCATACTAAAGCAAAAGGCTTCTTGCTAATTCCATTACTTTCAGGATAAGATCCCTGCTTACTTTTAGACTCCTTGCAGGTATTGCAGTCCAGAAAAACTGAACATTTTTTCATTCTAATTCCCTTACTTAATTCTGGCATTTTTGCAATACTGCGGAAATTGGCATGCCCCAAACGACAATGCCACAGATGCTGGCACTCATCATGCAAGGCTCTATTACAGGCTTTAACACATGCCCCAGACTCACTTATTAGCTGGTCTTTCAAAATAATAATAACAATAATAATAATAATTTATTATTTGAACCCTGCCCATCTGGCTGGGTTTCCCCAGCCACTCTGGGCGGCTTCCACAGAGACCAAAAATACACTAAAATATTACACATTAAAAACTTCCCTGAGCCTTGAGATGTCTTCTAAATGTCAGGTAGTTGTTTATCGCTTTGACATCTGATGGGAGGGCGTTCCACAGGGCGGGCCCCACTACCGAGAAGGGCCTCTGCCTGGTTCCCTGTAGCTTTGCTTCTCGCAATGAGGGAACCGCCAGAAGGCCCTCGGCGCTGGACCTCAGTGTCCGGGCAGAACGATGGGGGTGGAGACGCTCCTTCAGGTATACTGGGCCAAGGCCGTTTAGGGCTTTAAAGGTCAAAACCAACACTTTGAATTGTACTCGGAAACGTACTGGGAGCCAATGTAGGTCTTTCAAGACTGGTGTTATGTGGTCTTGGTGGCCGGCCCCAGTCACCAGTCTAGCTGCTGCATTCTGGATTAGTTGTAGTTTCCGGGTCACCTTCAAAGGTAGCCCCACGTAGAGCGCATTGCAGTAGTCCAAGCGGGAGATAACTGTTGGAACGTCGCCTTCCCGGGAGCTGTGCCAGCCTCCCAAAAACATTTCAAAGGTGAATTCTGGTGGCCGAACCCCTGGCTGCCGTTCAGGAATCTTCATCTCAGTCCAGGGCGACCGATAACATAAGCAGCCTCTCTCTTGTTGGGTTGAAATAAACAACAGACAAGTGAGGAGTGTCATATGGGAGGCATCTCTCGAGCATGTCTCAGGGAGTCCCTTTTATTGAATATTACAGCATTGCCACATATGTGCTTGTTGCTGATTGGTTAACACAAGTACAAAGCAAGGGTTGCATATAGGCATTAATCACCAATAGATTAAAGGCTGGGAAAGGGAGCACAGAACTAGACAGGCATGAAAACCTCCTAACTAAATTATAACTAGTGATTAATATAGCAGGACTTAAACAATTACTAGTACTAGTGATTGATATAGCGAGACTTAAAAGAACATAACAATCATGTTCCGTAGATGTGATCAACTATGCATTAAGAACAGGTCAGGGTACAATGTTTTCATGAACTCAATGTGAACTGAACATTCTAGGGTGATGAAGGAATGTCTCAACTTAGAACGGTTTGTGCAGAATCACGTGCACTAGCAAAATTTCCCATCATATCCTCCTTCCTTTTTTTATTTAAAGGTGAGTGGGACAAAAATACTTTGGGATACGTGGTTTGCCAGCGCATGCCCGACATAAGTCTGCCCACATCTCCCCTATTATTTACTGTTGGTGCTGCCATTTCGCAAAGTAGGCAGCAATGATTTTATTGGGTGGCTGAGGAGGAGAAAAACACTGAGACCAAAGGCATATGAGACCAGGAATGCATTGGATGAAGCAACATAGCAAAATTAATATACATATTATGATAACATATTGAAAAAGATTGCGAAGCCAATTCAGATTTGGCAACAAGCCAGTGAGCCACTGGGTGAACAAATCCCAGAGGCCAGAAAATCCAACGTCTTGTTTAATGTGGTGTGTAAGATTGTGCAAATGAGAGATTTGCTTTTGAATAGCTTTGGAATTATCAGTAATATTGAAACAACACGTCATTCACTTGTTCACAGCCATAATGATGAAGCATCAGCAAATAGTCAATGGCAGCACGATTTTGTAAAAGTCCGTGGTGGAGTTCACTCTGTTCTTTATTCAAAAGGTGAAGGGCTTGTGAAGTAAAGTTCAGAGCTTTTGCTGCAGAGCAAGCTAAAGAGTTAATATTCATGCTATTCTGTACAGCCAATCCAGGGACTCCTAAGAGAGAGACAGCTAGAGAAATATATTCAGATCTACTAGGAAGAGAGACAGAATCGTCACAATCATTAGTCAATTCCACAGAGCAGCGATATCGAGAGCGGGACAAATGATGCTTTTTGGGTAAAATGATGGACAAACGGTGTAAACAACAGGGTGTGCCATGGCTAATGTTTGATGGAATATAATTGAATGTATAGCCTGGGCACGACCAGAACCAGCCTTCAGGCAGCTCTGTATATTTATATACATAGGAAATATTTACATAATTAGAGCAGTTGAAATTATCCTTGCCCATTTTCACACAGTTGGTTTTTGTGCAATTGACCATACGGGCACAAGTGGCATTAGAGGAGGCCACGTATGGGGTCAACAAATCAATGGCCAGAGGTGGGCGTCGGTGCACTTGGGTACCCCAGTTATGATAACCGGAATAACCAAGGGTGCGGAGAGAATCATTTTGGGGTAGGGATGAATAAAACCAGGTATCATTTTGCATATCACAAGGGTCATGGCAAACAGGGATAAGGCAAGAGCCAAGGATTTCACCTATTGATACCTGCTGGGTTAGGCAAAAGGAAGAAATATTGAGGGTTTTTGCAAAAGATTCCCACACATTTATTGGTGTGGAACCACCGCTAGTAGGAGCAGAAGCAGAGAGGGGCAAAAACAAAACGCTGAAAATGAGCACTATCGTGGAATTTATATTAAGGCAGGAAATGAGACACAGAAGCAAATTATCAGGGGTTGCTTCTAGCTGCTTTTCCTTTCTAAGCTGTTCAGCTTGAAATGAGAGTGATTTTATTTGGCCCCACGTCACTGGTCCATTACGATTTCCCACTTTTCTTTTTTTTATGACGAAGATGGGGGTATTATAGGGGCTAACAGAAAACTCAATATGGTCCGCCAATAATTGTTCATTCACCAATTGTTTTAAAGCAAGTAGCTTTCCCCCCGTTATGGGCCATTGTTCCACCCATACAGGGGTGGTGGATTTCCAATTGAGGGGGAGTGCAAGCTTACTCATTAAATTGAATGGTAGCTTGTAATTCTTGTAGCAGATCTCTGCCCCACAGATTGAGGTGGATTTTCAGCACACAGGGCTGGATGTATGCAATGGTTTCAGAGCTATCAGGCAGAGAAACAGGCAACCACTGTACACTTTTGGAAGAGGTTTGAGGTCCACCCACACCCCAAACTGCAGAGGCAGACTCAAGGGGCCACATGGGTGTTGGTTTCTGCTTCCTTCACTGTGCAGCAAAGTGCTTGTCACGGGACAATGTTTTGCATTCCACAGTCAGAAGTACTGTTGGGTTTCCCACGGGAATGGGAGACTGGATGTGACGTACACTGGTTTCCTGTTTTTCACTGTTCTCTTGGTGTTCTTTGTTTCTGAGGAGAAGGAGTTGCTTCTCTGCTCTCGCAGAGGCAAGATGCAAGCTTGTAATCTCTCAGCATTGAAGTGTAAATAAAGTTAAGCATGTGGCATGTACTGCTCATCCTTCCGCTGCGTACAGGAGTCTGCAAATACAACATTTTTGGTTCTGGGCCCAGAAAAACACAATCAAACTGAAGGATGTACTCCAGAAGCCGAGTCGGAATGCCGGCAGAGGAACAGAGAAACGGATGGGTGTTATCTGCTCTGCGCGTCAAGTTGATTGATGAGAGGTATGTGCTCATGCTCCGAGCAGCCTGCCAGCTTCTAGTTGATGGCTTTATGGCTGGACTTTGAACTTTGAAAGCCGATTTTGCCGCGGCAACAGGCAAAGGCTTTAAGCACAAGCTCAAAGGCTTGGGAGGCTGGAAAACCGAAAGTACCTTTAAAAGTGCTTTTGGAATGAAGCAGCTGCAGAACACAGACGCAGCTTGATTTAAAGCAGCAGAGATGGCTAGCTGCAGAAGGCTGGCTGATGCTTGTGGCACTCAGATTGCTGTACAGCCAACTGCTCAGCTCACAGTAGCGCATGTTACTGCCGTGATTCTGAATGAAGCAGACCGCCGGGGTGCTAGCTGCATGGGTAAAGGGGAGTCTTCACAGACATCGTCCCAGAGTGCAGTGGAACCACCAGATGGCGCCAAAGCTTTGAAGGCAGTGAAATGCTACTCGTGTGGACCTCTAGGCCATATGAAGAGGGAATGCAGATATCCCAGGGCCAAGACAGAGCAGTGCAGCGAAAGCTCATCGCGTGGAAAAGGCCAAAGCAAAGGCAAAGGTCCAGTGTCCAGGACAACGCAGCACAAGGCAATGGTCTCATGCTTCACTCCAAAGGTTGCAAAGGTCCAGAAGACGTCTAAATCTTTCTTCGTTGTTGATTCAGCAGCGACCCACCACATGTGCAACGATAAGCGACTGTTCGTGTCTTTTACATCGCAGGAAGGTGCGATTCACCAGGCGGATGACCACACGATCCCCAGTCAAGGCTACAGAACTGTTGTTCTTCACAGTTTGGACTTATCGATACAAGATGTGCTTTACGTACCAGATGCCAAACACAATCTACTCAGTGTTGCGCAGCTGAATGAACGGAACATTGACGTTTCCTTCAAGAACAAGAAATGCACCATCACAAAGAAAAACGATTATGTATTGCATGCTGAATATGTTGATCGTTTGTTTGTTTTGTATTATGATGATGTTGTGCAGGATGAAACTTGTTGCATTGCAGGTTCTAACAAAAGTTTGCATGCAGGATGTATTCATGATTTTCACAGGAAATTTGGTCATTTGCATTTGGGGCCGTATCTAAAATGCCTGCCTTGGTTGAAGGTATGACTATTAAACCCTGCAAGTACCACATGAAGTGCAAGGCATGCGCAGCAAACAAGGTGAAAATGGCTGCGAAAGGTAAGGTGTCTAGTAGGCAAGCTACAGAACCATACCAGGTTGTTCATGCTGATTTGGTTGGTCCACTATCGCCCTCTTTGGGTGGAAATAGGTACTTCATTGTTCTCATTGATGCATTTTCCAGGTATATTTATGTGTACAATCTCAAGCAGAAATCAGAGGCTTTTCCAAGGTTCAAGGAATTCTGTGCTTGGTTGGAAAATGTGCATGGTAAGAAGATAAAGACTCTTTTCACTGATCGCGGGGGGGGGGGGAATTCACTTCTCAGCAGTTTGAAGCTTTTCTGACTGAGAAAGGAATTCAACACGATTTGTCTAGTCCTCGCTCGCCATGGCAGAATGGACTTTGCGAGAGGGCAAATCAAACATTGCTTCAAGGGTTAAAAACCTTGCTGCATGATGCCAATCTTCCAGAGAGTTATTGGGCCGAATCTCTCTCGTGTTTTGTTTACAGTTATAATCGCAGGTTATCTTCAGCGATTGGTTGTACCCCCTATGAGAAGATGTTTGGCAAGAAACCATACATCAAACACATGAGAATTTTTGGTTCTGGCATGTGGGTTCACACACCACAAAGCTCCAAGTTAGGCAAGCGTGGTTTGCATGGTATCTTTCTAGGTTATCAGAAAGGTTCTTACAGAATAATGATGACTGACACTAAGACAATTAAGTTCACAAGAAGTGTTGAGTACAATGCAAAGTGGGGGGGAGAATGTGGGAATTTTCCAATGTTATCCTGATGACAGTGATGAGACTGAGGATAGGCAACAGAAAAAGCAGCCGCAACAACCCACACCCACCTATGAAGGTTCTGATTCTGAGTCTGAAACTGAATCGGATGATTCAGAGGATTTCAAGATTGTGAAAGCCTCTATGCGACCCTCTGAAAGCTCTGATCAAGAATTGGAAGAACCATTGTTCACAATAGGCCACTTTTCTCCTAAGAAGGAAGAGGAAAGTGTTGAGGACTTAAGGCTAATTCGCAGGTCACAAAGAGCCACAAAAGGCAGACCTCCAAAGAGATTTGCTGATGAATTTGCTAAGACAGCAGTAGCAGCTGTTAAAAGCTCCAAGAAGGTATTTGAACCTTCAAGTTTCCAAGAAATCCAGGATTTGGATTCAAAGGAAGCTGAGCCATGGTTAAATGCCATGAAGGCTGAGCTTGATTCCTTAGAAAGGAACAAAACATGGGAGCTAGTTCCAGTAGTTCCAGGAATGAAACTGCTTGGAAGCAAATGGGTCTTCAAAGCGAAGACAGATCAAAATGGCAAAATAGTCAGACACAAAGCCAGATTGGTAGCCAGAGGTTTTGCACAGACCTACTATCACGAGACCTACTCACCCACAGTGAGGTATGAGAGCATTAGGCTTATGCTCAAGCTAGCTGCAGAGGAAAATCTACACGTTAGTCACCACGATGTGAATACAGCATTCTTATACGGATCTCTAGGTGAATCACTTTATATGCTTCCACCTGATGGCGTACAGGTAAAACAGGGATTTGTTTGTGCTCTAAAGAAGTCCCTTTATGGTCTCAAACAAAGTGCACGGTGTTGGCACACAAAACTCACTGAAGTATTGTTTTCTCTAGGTTTTCAGCAAGGGAAAGCTGATCCATGTGTATTTGTCAAAGAGGAGGGGCAAAAGAAGCTGTATTGTTTGTTTTATGTTGATGATATATTATTCTTTTGGAAAGATGTCACAATGTACAATAACGCCCTAGCTCAACTGAAAGAGCACTTTGACATGAAAGATCTTGGTGAGGTAAACAACTACCTATCTCTGGAAATAGAGAGAGATAAAAATGGTAACATTCTAGTACACCAGTCACGGAAAATTGCTGATGTGTTAAGCAAACTAAACCTGATGGATGCTAACCCTGTAGACACACCGATGACAACAGGTTATCAGGTAGATGACACTGAAGAAGCATTTTCTGACACTACACTGTTCAGAAGTGTGCTAGGCAAGCTAAACTTCATTGCCAGATGTTCAAGACCTGACATTGCTGTTAGCTGTAATTTGCTAAGCAGACAAGTCAACAATCCTAGTGTTAAGGATTGGAAAGCTCTGAAACGCATAGCGCGCTATTTGAAAGGCACTATGCATTACAGACTGAGGTTTAACAATCAGAAGTCTGGTGGTCTTGAGATATTTGCAGATGCAAGTTTTGGAAGTAACACTACAGACAGGAAAAGTACGTCTGGAGTTTGCTACATGTACAATCAGGGTCTATTTGATTGGTCATGCAAGAAGCAAACAACAATTAGCTTAAGTACTTGTGAAGCTGAACTGAATGCACTGTCTTACTCACTTAAGGATTGGGAATGGTTGTTACAATTGTGCAAAGACATGAAAATTCCTGTCAGATGTCCAATCCAGGTTTATCAGGACAACAAAGCATGTTTGGCTTTGCTGAATTCTGAAGGTTGTAAGCAAAGCACGAAGCATTTGCAATTGAAATTGCAACATGCTAGGGAATGTATTCAGAAGGGACTCGTAACGGTGTCCTATATGCCAGGTAATGAAATTCCTGCTGATATATTGACCAAGATTGTATCAAGAGATCAACACTGTACCTATGTACAGAAGTTGGGTTTGTAGTGATATTGTACGAACACGCTGCCCAGTGATGTTCACAGAAAGGGGGAGGATGTTGGTTTCTGCTTCCTTCACTGTGCAGCGAAGTGCTTGTCACGGGACAATGTTTTGCATTCCACAGTCAGAAGTACTGTTGGGTTTCCCACGGGAATGGGAGACTGGATGTGACGTACACTGGTTTCCTATTTTTCACTGTTCTCTCGGTGTTCTTTGTTTCCGAGGAGAAGGAGTTGCTTCTCTGCTCTCGCAGAGGCAAGATGCAGGCTTGTAATCTCTCAGCATTGAAGTGTAAATAAAGTAAAGTTAAGCATGTGGCATGTACTGCTCATCCTTCCGCTGCGTACAGGAGTCTGCAAATACAACAATTACTGGATATGACAGAAATGTCTGCGCCCGTGTCAATCAAGCCTTCCAGAACTTTGCCATTGATTTTATACTTACGAAGAAGTTTCTGTTCACCAATCCTCTGGATTACAGCTAATAGCTGCGGAGAAAGGGGAGAGAGCTGGTGCAAATTACTATCCATAATAGAAGCAGTAGGATGAGAAGGGAGCACTACCAAATGCGCCCAAGACTCACCCTTTTTAAACTGCATGGGCATATGGCTCCAAAATGGAACCATGATTGTGCCCACATAGTCAGGATCCAGGACTCCTGCAATACCCAGGATTCCTTCTTTGGCTGCAGAGAATTTGGGTAAAATTAAGCCTGCGACCTTAGGTGGCAATGGGCCCGCCAATTGGGTGGGTATTAGCACAATTTAACCAGGTAAAACAGCGTCTTTGGTTTCCTGATTGATTAAATCAATGGTGAAATCAGAGGGTGTATCCTTAGAAAAATTATCAATAGTGGAAACTAACGGCGGAGGGCTCTCTATTTGTCCTGGCCCGAGAGCTGGGCCCCCATGGAGTTTCCCGAACTCCTGCACTGATTTGCCCAATGATAACCTTTTCCGCATTTTGGGCATTTTTTGGAAGGTTTAGCCTTATTGGCATCACCATTTCTGTTTGCTCCCCCGCCAGGGGCTCTGCATTGTTTAGCAAAATGACCTGGGCGTTTGCAATTGAAGCAATTGCCCGTGGGCTTATTGCCAGCCTGGATGGCACCGGCAAGCAAAGTCATCGCATGGCTCTGACTGCCAACATCTGCACAGGTTTGAATCATATCGGCAGGTCATATTTGGGGCGATGTATGATTGACTGCAAAGCCTTCTTGCAATCGGTGTTTGAATTGTCAAAGGCTATTTTTTTCATCAATTCATCTTGAGCCTTAGGGTCATCAATCTGTCTGGTGATTGATTCTTTCAATCTATCTATAAATTGATGGTAAGGTTCCGAATGTTGTTGCTTAATATTAATGAAGGAACTCAGTGGTTGCCCTGAGACAGGGACTTTTCGAAAGGCGCGTTGCACACAGGTCGCGGTGCGACTGAAATGTAAAGGTGTCAATTGCGCCTAGACTGGTATATTATCATACAGACCAGCACCAAAGAGTTGAGCGGCTGAATGCTGTGGATCAGCCAGGGCTGCTGCGCTATGCTTAAACTCACTTTCAAAAACTACATACTGAGCAGGAGATAAAAGCATGCACATCAAATCCTTCCAATCTTGAGGTAGCGTTGTATAACCATTTGCAATCCCCGCCAGCATCCCAAGCACATAAGAAGATTTGAGGCCAGAATCAGTAATGGCTTTCCTTAATTCTCTCAGAATAGAATAAGGAAGTGCCTCGTACATTAACTGTTGTTGTGCAGTGCCGGGGTTCATATAGGAGATAGGGAAAGCAGATGGCAGTTCCCCAGCCCATCCAGCCTCTTCCTCTAAGGAGAGGTGCCCTTGCTGCCTAGCTTGAGAAAGCGCGGCGCGCACAGCTCCGGTGGAAGAACATGCAGGGGCTGAGGCAGGCAAAGGAGGGATGGGGGGGTGGATGTGGGAGGAGGCGTAGGGAGGGGTTGGCAAGGTTGCGATGGAGGCAAAATCTTTGGGTAAAGTGGGGGATTGTCTGCAGCGGCTAAAAGAGCAGGAGCCAACGGGGATGCCTGTGGTCCTACTCTAGCGACGGCATCTGCACACTTCTGCCAAGTGAGCAGACAATGAATCGGTGCCCTCGGTTCTGTGAAGAGGGTTTTTCCGATCTTTTGCCAAGCCTCTCACCCCAGAGAGCCAGATTCCGGGTAGCAGGGGCACTGGCAAGCAATCTCACATAACAATTGTTCAATTTCTTTCAAAGAAATATGAGCACCCGCCACCCGCTGTCTAACGAGATGGAGCAACTCCTTGGCATGCTCCTGCTGGAACCTAGTCAGCCCCCCCCCCCCATACTCACGAAGTAGCGCGCTGAGACTTTTCCAGTCGAGTGAAGTACAGGGGCCGGCTGCGTAAGGGATCTGGCACGTCGGGGTCACCAGATGTTGGGTTGAAATAAACGACAGACAAGTGAGGAGTGTCATATGGGAGGCATCTCTCGAGCATGTCTCAGGGAGTCCCTTTTATTGAATATTACAGCATTGCCACATATGTGCTTGTTGCTGATTGGTTAACACAAGTACAAAGCAAGGGTTGCATATAGGCATTAATCACCAATAGATTAAAGGCTGGGAAAAGGAGCACAGAACTAGACAGGCATGAAAACCTCCTAACTAAATTATAACTAGTGATTAATATAGCAGGACTTAAACAATTACTAGTGATTGATATAGCGAGACTTAAAAGAACATAACAATCACGTTCCGTAGATGTGATCAACTATGCATTAAGAACAGGTCAGGGTACAATGTTTTCATGAACTCAATGTGAACTGAACATTCTAGGGTGATGAAGGAATGTCTCAACTTAGAACGGTTTGTGCAGAATCATGTGCACTGGCAAAATTTCCCAACACTCTCTTATGAGGAAGCATACCAATTTCCCTTATACAGCAACAAAAGGGGGGGAAACAGTCTGTAGTTCCATAACTACTTTTATTTACTACATAACAAACAACAACATGTAAGACTGCATGTCTCAGCAGTCAAGCTCTGGGTTTTGCGACACAACCCTGTTCTATCCCGAGAGCGGAAGGAGGGAGAGAAACTCCTCCCAGCACACACTGAGAACAGCCTGTGAAATAGAGGCTCACTTCCCTTCTCACGCTTTGAGATGCCACCTGATGTAAACAGCTCCTGCTGTTTCCTGCCAGCGTGGCAACTGGTGGGGGCTGAAATCCCAACAATAACTAGAGCATGCACCACTCTGGCGAGACAGACAGTGGGCAGGTAGAGTCTCAGCCTGCGTACCAGGTGGAGCTGGTACTCAGCTCCCCTGGATACAGAATTGACCTGCGCCTCCATGGACAGCTGTGAGTCCAAAATGACTCCCAGGCTGCGCACCTGGTCCTTCAGGGGCACAGTTACCCCATTCAGGACCAGGGAGTCCTCCACACCAGGCCGCCCCCTGTCCCCCCAAAACAGTACTTCTGTCTTGTCAGGATTCAGCCTCAATCCATTAGCCGCCATCCATCCTCCAACCGCCTCCAGGCACTCACACAGGACCTTCACCGCCTTCACTGGTTCTGATTTGAAAGAGAGGTAGAGCTGGGTGTCATCTGCATACTGATGAACACCCAGCCCGAACCCCCTGATAATCTCTCCCAGCGGCTGCATGTAAATGTTGAAAAGCATGGGGGAGAGGACAGAACCCTGAGGCACCCCACAAGTGAGGGCCAAGGGGTCTGAACACTCATCCCCCACCACCACTTTCCGAACACGGCCCAGGAGGTAGGAGCGAAACCACTGTATAACAGTGCCCCCAGCCCCTCTGGACGGTCCAGAAGGATGTTGTGGTCTATTGTATCAAAGGCCGCTGAGAGATTCAGCAGAACTAGGAAACAGCTCTCACCTTTGTCCCTAGCTCGCCGGAGATAATCAATCAGCACGACCAAGGCAGTTTCAGTCCCATGATGAGGCCTGAATCCCGATTGGAAGGGATCCAAATGGTCCGCATCCTCCAGACGTGCCTGGAGTTGTTCAGCAACCACTTGCTCAATCACCTTGCCCAAGAATGGAAGATTTGAGACTGGGCGATAGTTGGCCATACTGGCCGGGTCTAAATATGTTTTTTTAAGAAGTGGTTTAATGACCGCCTCTTTCAGCGGATCTGGGGATGTTCCCTTACAGAGGGAAGCATTCACCACCCCGCAGAGTCCATTGCCCAGCCCTTCCCGGCTTGCTTTTATTAGCCAGGATGGGCAAGGATCAAGGAGACAGGTGGTTGGTTTCACGCGTCCAAGCAGCCTGTCCACATCCTTGATCAGCTCCGGCCCATCTGGAGCTGATATAGCAGAGTGTAGTTCCGCAGACGAAAGGATAAGCAGGTATTGTGTTACATGCTAAAGTTTATTTCTCATCTATACCAAGAACACACAAACATACATCTTGCCTCTGTGAGAGCAGAGAAGCAACTCCCTCTCTCCAACAAAGAAACGACAGAACACTGAAAAACAGGAAACCAGTGTACGTCACATCCAGTCTCCCATTCCCGTGGGAATCCAACAGTAACTTGGACTGTGGAATGTAAACAATGTATTGTGACATGCATTTGCTGCTCAGTGAGGGAAATAGAAACCAACATCCTCCCCCTTTCTGTGTACATCATTGGGCAGCGTGTTAGTACAATATCAGTACAAACCCAACTTCTGTACATAGGTACAGTGTTGATCTCTTGATACAATCTTGGTCAATACATCAGCAGGAATTTCATTACCTGGCATATAGGACACCGTTATGAGTCGCTTCTGAACACATTCCCTAGCATGTTGCAGTTTCAATTGCAAGTGCTTCGTGCTTTGCTTACAACCTTCAGAATTCAGCAAAACCAAAAATGCTTTGTTCTCTTGATAAACCTGGACTGGACATTTGACAGGAATTTTCATGTCTTTGCACAATTGTAACAACCATTCACAATCTTTAAGTGAATAAGACAATGCATTCAGTTCAGCTTCACAAGTACTTAAGCTAACTGTTGTTTGCTTCTTGCATGACCAATCAAATAGACCCTGATTGTACATGTAGCAAACTCCAGGCGTGCTTTTCCTGTCTGTAGTGTCACCACCAAAACTTGCATCTGCAAATATCTCAAGACCTAAGGTCGCAGGCTTAATTTTACCCAAATTCTCTGCAGCCAAAGAAGGAATCCTGGGTATTGCAGGAGTCCTGGATCCTGACTATGTGGGCACAATCATGGTTCCATTTTGGAGCCATATGCCCATGCAGTTTAAAAAGGGTGAGTCTTGGGCGCATTTGGTAGTGCTCCCTTCTCATCCTACTGCTTCTATTATGGATAGTAATTTGCACCAGCTCTCTCCCCTTTCTCCGCAGCTATTAGCTGTAATCCAGAGGATTGGTGAACAGAAACTTCTTCGTAAGTATAAAATCAATGGCAAAGTTCTGGAAGGCTTGATTGACACGGGCGCAGACATTTCTGTCATATCCAGTAATTGTTGTATTTGCAGACTCCTGTACGCAGCGGAAGGATGAGCAGTACATGCCACATGCTTAACTTTACTTTATTTACACTTCAATGCTGAGAGATTACAAGCCTGCATCTTGCCTCTGCGAGAGCAGAGAAGCAACTCCTTCTCCTCGGAAACAAAGAACACCGAGAGAACAGTGAAAAATAGGAAACCAGTGTACGTCACATCCAGTCTCCCATTCCCGTGGGAAACCCAACAGTACTTCTGACTGTGGAATGCAAAACATTGTCCCGTGACAAGCACTTCGCTGCACAGTGAAGGAAGCAGAAACCAACATCCTCCCCCTTTCTGTGAACATCACTGGGCAGCGTGTTCGTACAATATCACTACAAACCCAACTTCTGTACATAGGTACAGTGTTGATCTCTTGATACAATCTTGGTCAATATATCAGCAGGAATTTCATTACCTGGCATATAGGACACCGTTACGAGTCCCTTCTGAATACATTCCCTAGCATGTTGCAATTTCAATTGCAAATGCTTCGTGCTTTGCT
The DNA here is from genome assembly GCF_964106915.1 of Podarcis gaigeae. NCBI lineage: Eukaryota > Metazoa > Chordata > Lepidosauria > Squamata > Lacertidae > Podarcis > Podarcis gaigeae. Next base: position 6,701,374 of record NC_139695.1, on the reverse strand, counting down.
TACAACCTTCAGAATTCAGCAAAGCCAAACATGCTTTGTTGTCCTGATAAACCTGGATTGGGCATCTGACAGGAATTTTCATGTCTTTGCACAATTGTAACAACCATTCCCAATCCTTAAGTGAGTAAGACAGTGCATTCAGTTCAGCTTCACAAGTACTTAAGCTAATTGTTGTTTGCTTCTTGCATGACCAATCAAATAGACCCTGATTGTACATGTAGCAAACTCCAGACGTACTTTTCCTGTCTGTAGTGTTACTTCCAAAACTTGCATCTGCAAATATCTCAAGACCACCAGACTTCTGATTGTTAAACCTCAGTCTGTAATGCATAGTGCCTTTCAAATAGCGCGCTATGCGTTTCAGAGCTTTCCAATCCTTAACACTAGGATTGTTGACTTGTCTGCTTAGCAAATTACAGCTAACAGCAATGTCAGGTCTTGAACATCTGGCAATGAAGTTTAGCTTGCCTAGCACACTTCTGAACAGTGTAGTGTCAGAAAATGCTTCTTCAGTGTCATCTACCTGATAACCTGTTGTCATCGGTGTGTCTACAGGGTTAGCATCCATCAGGTTTAGTTTGCTTAACACATCAGCAATTTTCTGTGACTGGTGTACTAGCATATTACCATCCTGATCTCTCTCCATTTCCAGAGATAGGTAGTTGGTTACCTCACCAAGATCTTTCATGTCAAAGTGCTCTTTCAGTTGAGCTAGGGCGTTATTGTACATTGTGACATCTTTCCAAAAGAAAAGACTATCATCAACATAAAACAAGCAATACAGCTTCTTTTGCCCTTCCTCTTTGACAAATACACATGGATCAGCTTTACCTTGCTGAAAACCTAGACAAAACAATACTTCAGTGAGTTTAGTGTGCCAACACCGTGCACTCTGTTTGAGACCATAAAGTGATTTCTTCAGAGAACAAACAAATCCCTGTTTTACCTGTACGCCATCAGGTGGAAGCATATAAAGTGATTGACCTAAGGTTCTGTACAAAAATGCTGTATTCACATCGTGATGAGAAACGTGTAGATTCTCTTCTGCAACACGTTTGAGCATAAGCCTAATGCTCTCATATCTCACGGTGGATGAATAGGTCTTGTGATAGTCGTCTCCTGGTACCTGTGAAAAACCTCTGGCTTTGTGTCTGACTATCTTGCCATTCTGATCTGTCTTTGCTTTGAAGACCCATTTGCTGCTAACCAGCCTCATCCCTGGAAATGTTGGAACTGTTGAATGATTTCTTTAAATGTAAAGGTTCATCATTGTTCCACCCGATGTGTATGTCTTTAAGGGGCCAAAGCACGGGCCAGGGTAAATAACGAGACCCGGTCTTACAGCTGTGAAACATAGCAGGTGCTGCTGAGTTGTATTGATTAAGCTGTGTCAGCAATTGGGTGTAGTATATAAGGAGGAGCACCTAGCTCTCCCATTACCCTGGGGGATGGGTTGGTGGTTGGGTTATGTTTGTTTGTAGATGTATTTAGTGTATAAGGAGTTTTTGTTTTTGTAATTAAAACCTTGTTTAAGTTATTTTTGAGTCCCTTTTTAATGCATGGTCTCCCCAGCAAGCTCTCTGCAGCGTTACTATACTACAAATAGCCAACATCTTTGGTTATGGGCCCAGCTGCTGAGTGGATGACTGCATATTTTTGGACTCTGAGAAAGGTTTGAAAACTCCTTCTCCTGTTGGCGTAGTTATGTGGGTCTGGAAGAGATCCAGAATGGTTGACTGGGTTCCAGAAGCTGAGAAGGCTCTGGTCTTCCCACAGCTGACAGATGAGAACTATAGTTTATGGTATTTTTGGGTGGAGGCGCTTTTGACCTCTAGAGAAGTATGGACCTATGTAACTGATGCCCCTCCTGACCCTGTAACTAATGCTTGGTCAAAAGGAGATGTGAAAGCCAGGGCAATAATTAATTTGGCAGTCAGCGACCAGCAAGTAGTCTATATAAGAAATATGAAAACTGCCAAAGAAATGTGGGACAGTCTTGCAGCAGTGCATGTTAGAAAAGAGTCAGCGACTGCATTGATGTTTTTCAAACAGCTGTACCAGACGCAGTTGCAGCCTGGTGGTGATTTGGCAGCACACTTGAGACGTCTGGAGGCAATACGCTGCGAATTAATTCGAAGGGACATGGAGATACCTGATATTCAGTATGTTTTATCATTCTTTGTTCCCTTAGTAAGGACTTTGATGGTATAGCTAGACAGATATCTGCCATTCCACCAGCACAATTAACTGTGGAAGGGGTAACGGCAAGATTAATGGGTGAGTTGGACAGAAGGGAGGCTTGTGCCATAAGCACTCCTATTTCCAAAAAGAATGAGGAACACCATATGCAAACTTGTGGTGACACAACTGCATTTAAAGCTGCCAAACGTTGTTTGTTCTGCAATAAGCAAGGACATTTTGCAAAGGACTGCAGATCCAAAAGAAAGCAAAGTATTCCCAAGTCTGTTTCTGTTCATCAGTCACGGTCGTCAGCCCAGCAGCCGACATCGTACCGTAAAGACAGAAACGAGCTTTTCATGCTCGGACAACAGATCGTAAGAGAATTAAAGGTGCCAAGTGGAATTCTTTTATTGTGGACTCAGGAGCATCTCACCATATTTGCAACGATCGAAGTTTGTTTATTTCTTTCGAAGAGGAAATTGGTAATGTACATTTAGCCAATTCACAGGTCTTGCAGTCGCTTGGCAGGGGTACTGTTAAACTTGACTCTTTAAACATTACAATAGCGAACTGCTTTTACTGCCCATCAGTGGACAATTTATTATCAATAAGGTGTTTTGCTCGTCATGGCATAACTGTGTGTTTCTTAAAGTCAATGTGTGAGTTTTTCGATGGGAACAAACGTCTATTGTATGCCCGGGAATCTGATGGTTTATATAGATTGTATTTTCGCACCTACTCCCAATTGCCTATAAATTGCAGAGCAGCACAGTCAAGCCAGGGGTTGAGGAATGTAAGGCCACATTCCGGGTGTGTCCATGAGGCACACCGACTTCTAGGGCATCTAATTTTGCTGATGTAATTAAGACAAAGAATGTTGTTCATGGCCTCAACTTAAAACCATGCAAATTCTTTATGCAATGTCTATCTTGTTGCAAGAATAAGATTAAGGTTGCACGGAAGGGTAGGTGCTCAGATAGGAAAGTAACTGAGCCATTTGAGCGTGTACATTGTGATTTAGTTGGGCCACTCCCACCATCATTAGGAGGTTCTAAGTACTGGCTCACTCTGATAGACCAGTATAGTAGATATTATTGGACTTCTGCAATAGCTGAGAAGTCCCAAGCATTTGAGAAGTACAAAGTTTTTTGTAGCTGGGTAAAAACGCACTTTAACAAACCTATTAAGAACCTGTTTTCTGACTGCGGCGGGGAATTTGTTTCTGAGTATTTTGAGAATTTCCTGGAAGTGCAGGCGACTACTCATGAGTTATCTTGCCCCCAAAGTCCCTGGCAAAATGGGCTTGTTGAAGTTGTGCAGCGTGACCTGCAGGCAGGGGTTAAAACTTATCTGCACGGTGCTAATCTGCCCAAAGACTTTTGGGCTGAAGCGCTTAATGCGTTTTGCCATGTTAGAAATCACAGTTATCATTCTGGTTTAGATGTCACCCCCTATGAGAAGTTGTTTAAAAAACGCCCTAATCTGAAATACCTACGTATTTGGGGTTCAGATGTAATTATGCATTATCCCGCTAAGCAGAAATTGGGTGAGCGTAGTGTTCAGGGAAAATTAATGGGCTACCAGCAGGGGGCGTACAGAATTTACATACCAGCAACTGGCAAATTTCATATTACCAGAAGCATGATACAAACTGTAAATTGGAATGGAGTTGCTGTTTTCCAAGATACTGATGGCATAGATAATACTGAGGAAGAAGAGGAAGCAGCAGCAGCAGCAGGGAATGATAGTGCTTCTGAATTAATGGGAGAAGATGAAAAGCCTGTTGAATCTGATAATTTGTTTGAGGATTTAAAGTTACAGGCACCCAAGGGGAAGTTAGATTCTCTTGAGTTTTCTGACCGTGCGCTTAGCCAACAGGCATCTCTTCAGTCTGACAATGATGATTTACAACCTGAAACTAGTAATTTACTTAGTCCCATTAAGTCTGAGGACTATGACTCTCCTTCCGGACTGAGACGTTCAGATAGAAAGAGGCAGAAGCCACAACGTTTTGCAGATGAACATTTTAATACTGTGTATGCCAATAAGGCGGTTTTTGAGCCAAAAGCTACAATGATGTTCAGAATTTACCTAAACACCAAGCTGTAAATTGGTATAAAGCTATGAACTCTGAGATAGCTTCTTTAAAAGAGCATAACACTTGGTCTCTTGTACCACAAACCCCAGATATGAGACTTATTGATTCAAAATGGGTTTATAGAGTGAAAATGAATGACAAAAATGAAGTTGTAAGGTACAAGGCTAGATTAGTTGCTAGGGGTTTTCAACAAATTCCAGGCGAAGATTATGATTTGTGTTATTCACCAAGTGTAAAATATGAAACAGTTAAGCTTTTGTTAAAAGATGCATCACAACGTGGACATTCTGTTTATCATTTGGATATAAAAACTGCATATTTGTTTGCAGATTTAAAAGAACATTTTTTTATGCATGTTCCTGAAGCCATAGACGCCGCTGAAGGTTTGGTATGCAAATTAAATAAATCCCTTTATGGTCTGCACCAAAGTGGAAGGAATTGGCACCAAACTTTAGCAAAAGAATTGCTGGATATTGGTTTTTCACAAGGAAAGGCAGACAATTGTGTGTTTATAGAGAAAAGGGCAAACTCTGTAACAAAAATATGAGTGTATGTAGATGATGTGTTAATTTCTACAAAAACTAAACAGGAATATGAACAGGTAGTTTCACAGTTACAGAAGAAATTTGATGTGGTGGAATTAGGCATAGCTAAAAATTACTTATCCATGCAAATTGTATATGTATGTAATGACTAGTTTAGAATGATATGGTTTTGTTCTGTAGATGTGTGCCTTTTCGTTTTTGTTTTGTTTTGTTTCCTCAGCTTTTTTGTATGTTCCGGGGGTTTTTTGTTTTGTTTGTATAGTATTATTTTGGATTCAATGTTTGTAATTTTTGTTATGATTCTGCATTGAAAATAAATAAAAAGATTGCAGTGCATATGACAAGATTGCTGTTCCTATTTCAAAACATCCCGGTGATTAGAGGCATGACAATGTTTAAAGATTGGCAGAAGACCCTGTCTAGATTTATTTCGCAGGGCAAAAGAGCAAGAATTAAATTTAAATTACTCACAGACCGAATAGATAGAGGAGGTTTTGCCGTCCTGAACCTAAAATTATATTATGAGGCCTCGTGCTTGTGTTGGATCAAGGACTGGATAGTTCTGAAAAATACGGACCTGTTGGATTTGGAGGGAGTTAACACCAGATTTGGTTGGCATGCTTATCTATGGCATGATAAAGAGAGGGTTCATAAGGGATTCTCCAATCATATTATTAGAGGAGCGTTGCTAGAAGTATGGAACAGAAATAAGAGATTGGTAGAAAATGACACCCCCTGGTGGTTATCACCAATTGATATCCTAACAACTAAAAAACTAAACATGGAAAGTCAAAGGTGGACTTATGAAGACCTCCTAATAAGATCGGATAAAGGATGGAAAATCAGACCATATGAAGATTTAAAGGATAAATTAACCGGATGGTTACAGTTTCATCAGATTAATGCCCTATGGAATGAACATAAAAAAGTAGGGATGAATGAGAAAAAATCCAAATATCAGGTGGAAATATTAGAAGGAAACTCCAAACTTTTATCCAAAATGTATAATCAATTATTAGACTGGGATACCAAGGATGAAGAGGTGAAGGAGGTTATGACCAAGTGGGCCATGGATCTTGAATATAATTTAGATTACGACAGGTGGGTGAAACTCTGGAATAAAGACATGAAATTCACAGCTTGTGTTGGACTCCGAGAAAATATGGATAAAATGATGTACCGATGGTACATCACCCCTGTAAAACTGGAGAAAATGTATAAGATCAGGGACAAAACTTGCTGGAAATGCAAAACAAAAGTGGGTGATTTCCACCACATGTGGTGGGCCTGTGAAGAAGTGAAAAGGTTTTGGGGACTGATCTATGACGAATTAAAGAAGATTTTGAAATATACCTTTCCTAAAAAACCCGAAGCCTGCCTTCTAGGAATGGTGGGAGACGAGATCAGGAAAGAAGACCAAACTATGTTCCAATACGCAACGGCAGCGGCCAGGATATTGCTAGCACAAAACTGGAAAACACCTAATATCCCAACTGTTAGAGAATGGCAAATTAAGTTATTTGAATATATAGAACTAGCAAAGATGACACAGAAGATCAAGCATCAAAAAAACGTAAAATTTATTAACGATTGGAACAAATTTATTACATAGAAACAAACTTAGGAAACATTAAAATCACAGTAGGTGTAACATAAAACCTGCGATGTATAGATAAAGGTTGTAAAAAGATACCGCAGAAGATAATGTGGGGATATAGCTCAAACCGTGATAGAGGGAAGTCAATTTAACGTTATGTTATGAATTAATGTTTTTCTATGTTATTTACTTATGTACTTTTTTTTTCTTGGTATGTTAGTGATTGTGTTTTATTTTATGTTGTTTTTCTCTCAAAAACAGCTTAATAAAAAGAATTTTTTTAAAAAAGAAAATAAATAAAAATAATAATAAAACCACGGGGCTGTCCGGGCTCCATGCAATCGGAGAGGGTGCTTCGGAGCCAGACAGTCGATAGCCCTGGTTAACTCCGCATTCCAGCGGGCCACCAGGGAATCAGCTGAAAGGCCATCAACATGGGATAAAGCATCCCCTACCACTCTCTGGAAACCATTTGGATCCATTAAGTGGCGGGGGCGGACCATCCGAATTGGTCCCACCTCCCTGCAGAGGGGAAGGGACGCGGAGAAGTCCAGTTGCACCAGGAAGTGATCTGACCATGGCACTTCTTTTGTTTCACTTTTACTTAGTGTCAGATCACCCACGTCACTAGAGGTGAACACCAGGTCTAAGGCATGTCCATGACTATGAGTTGGGCCAAACTTATTCAGGGACAGCCCCACGGAGGCCATGCTTTCCACGAAGTCCCGAGCGGCCCCTTGTAAGGTCGTGTCGGCATGGATGTTAAAATCCCCTAGGACAACCAAACTAGGTGTCTCCAGGAGAACATCCACCATGACCTGAATCAGCTCGGACAGGGAATCCTTGGTGCAGCGGGGAGGTCGGTACACCAAAAGGAATCCTGTACTGTCCCTATTGCCCAACTTCCAGAACATGCACTCAGAGAACTGGGTCTTCCCAGTAGGACTCCTGATGCAAGCTAGTGACTTCCTAAAAATCACTGCAACCCCCCCCTCCCCGCCCACATGACCTGGGTTGCTGTGCATAAGAGAAACCTGATGGGCAAGCAGCGGCAAGAACAGGCCCATCTGCTTCATCCAACTGAAGGAATGGGTTTCCAAAACCCAAAAACTGACTGTGCAGGCAGTTTTTAAACTGCACCAAAATCCCCATTTCTCCTTAGCTAAAATGCATAAACTTCAGCCGTTGAGCAAATGCAAAACAAGAACACAGCTATCTCCCTTATCAGTTTGACGGCAAGACTGGCCTTGACTCTACCAGTAGAACAGACACAGACATATCTTATGTTCTGAACACAAATGATGCAGAGACCCAAGTCTGGGACTAACGCCAGAGCATGTTCTCGGAAGTAGTGACCTCTTGCTCCAAGATAGGAGTAGGAACAGGAATATCCTTTTATGGTCAGGAGTGCAGGAAGGAAGATCCCTTTATGGTTGAGAGTACCAGAGCAGGAACATATGTGATGTCAACCTGTGTACGTACGCCGACGTGGTTGGGCTCCTAGGGGAGGAGTGAGAGGGTGCCTGGAGGATATATAAACTGCATGAAACCTGTCATTTCTTTGTACTTGCTGTGGACTCACCACGCAGGTGCCTTCTGCTATCCGGAGAGCAGAATAAACTCTTTCTTTGAACCAACCTCGGTGTCATTTTGACTTCCTCCCTCCTGTCCCGGAGCAACGCAGACCCAATCGGTGAACTCCAATAAGGCTACACAACCAGGTCTCTGTCACACATGCCAGGTCTAATCCTCCATCCACAATCAGGTCGTGGATGGCAGTGGTTTTACTCATCATTGACCTGGCATTACACAGCAACACCTTCAGGTCATGTGGGTTTCCCTTGTTGATTCCAGTATCCATCCGGTCAAGGCCAGACCCGGTGGCAGGGATAGTCCTCAAACAACGACTAAACCTGCCTTCTCGGTAATGACATGGTCTGGTCTTAGCATAACTCCTCCTCCTGCCCATGATCACCAAGATCGGATGTCCCAGTGCTTCTCCCCCTGTGGAACTTGTCCAAACCAAACAAATAAACCATTTTTAGTGACGCTGTAACCACTTTTCCAGCTTTCACTATTTTACAGCCTGAACCAGAGGAGGTTACTTTAAACCCCTGTTTAACAAGACTTGCAACTGAAAGCAAATTCTTTTCTAAACTTGGTACACATTAAGCACCAAATTTACCAATGTTTTAACAGTTAATATTCACACTATGTCAGCTTCATTCCAGAGCTGACAGAGGCTTGGAATGAAAACAGGCAAAGAGACATAAGGACACTGGAATGTGAGAGGGAGGAGGGGCAGCCTAGCGGCATGGCTTCAGAGAACAGAGAGCAGGCAGCAGATAGCAATGGTAATCTGATCCTGGAGCATAGTGACCAAGAAAGGGGGAGCCAGAGCAGGGATACACAAAATACCACTCTTAGCTCAGAAACAGATGGAGAGAGGCCAGGAATAGCCAGCTCAAAATTTCGAAGGCGCGAAAAGGTCAGTGAGAGGAGGGGAAAAGCGCGGAAGCAAAAGGGATTTTTCCCCTGTTGGAAGAAGAGGAAGGGGCAGAGTTTAGACTCGGCAACTGCGAACTTGGAGTCAGACACGGAGTGAAGGAGCTCCGGAGTGATTTATGTGTTTGAGTAATAAACCTGAGATAATTACTGCCGGTGTCTCGCTTCTGTGGGAGAGCCAAGCCATTACACACTACGCTTTCCAGCTGACTCATGCACTGTTCCGTCAACTAGTACTACATTTACAGATTTACAAGGTTGCTTTTCTACAAGGGCTTGTGCAGACTTGACAAAAATGTTTGTCGCTCCTGAGTCTAAAATCCAGTCTTGTCCAACGTCGTGACTGGTGCTTCGAACTGCTGCAGAAACATACTGGATTCAACTCTTCCTGTCTCCTCGCTTCCCAGCAAATGCAGGCAGCCCTTTTCTTGTGTTTTCCCTCACAGACACAGTGCACTGACGTACTAAATGCTTGGCTGACCCACAACGATAGCATTTTCTGACTGTGAAAACTGCTGCCTCTGTGTGGTCAACAACCTCTTTACGTTGCCGCTCCTCATCAGTTGCATATTTTTTACTGTACCACCTCCCATTTCCGGAGTTACGGTGAGGTGTTGTCGCCTTCCTCTCATGGCCTCTTTCCTCCTCATCAAGAAAATGCCCAGTTAAGAAATGCATCGTTAATTGGCTTACTGGAATTGCCTCCAGCGTCATCACTAAATTATCCCATGACTCAGGAAGTGAAGACAGCACAATATCAACCTTTCTCTGCTCAGAAAAATGTTCCCCAAGTTCATTTAACTGTGAAAATAAATCACACATTCTTTGAAGGTGTTTTGAAACACATTCACCCTCACTTACTCTGGCTTGGTACAGAGCTCTCATTAGAGTAATTTTGCTGCCAGCAGTGTCTCTAATGTGTATCGCTCTCAGTGCTTTCCAAATCTTACTTGCTGTTTCAAGGTCTCGCACATGAGATAATTGAGACTTCTCTAAACTCAAAATTAGATTGGCATCGGCTTTGTCCTCCAGCCTTTGGTCTGCTTCATCTACTTCTTCATCCTCCTCTTTTACAGGAGGGTTAACAATAACAGTCCAACATTGTTCTTTCTTTAAAAATGCCCGCATCTGTGAACTCCATGACATATAATTGGATTCTCCCAGTTTCTCTACTGGAAAATATGAAGCTCCCCCTTGAGCTCCAGCTCCAAGTCCAGCCATGGCTCCACCCAGCTTTCAGCTTTCCACTCAGTCTTTACTCACACGGAGCTTGAAGAAATTGTTCAGCTCCTGGTCTCAAACAGACACTCTCTATCAACGCCTTCACCTTACCACAGCCAGCTGCTTGAGAAATGCTGAGTTGCTTCCAGTCTCTGGGTTCTTTTCCACAATCTGTCTCTGTCCACTCAGGACTGGGCCCCTAACCTGTTAGAGGGGGTTTTTCTCCTCTGGTGGCAGATGACAGAAACTACGACACCACAAGACCAGTGTAAAACAAATCAAATAAAGGTTTTATTACAAAACAACAAAGCTTGTGGGTGTTTTCTCCCTGCAGTCAAAGTTCAAACTGCAACTTTTGCTCCTTTTGTGTGTTTTTTTAAATAATATTTATTGAAGTTTCAAAAAAGTTACAAAAAAGAAAAAAAGAAAACAAAAAATACAAAATACAGAAAAATAAAAGCAGTTAAAAAGAAATCAATCTTTCCAGAAGGCGCCTGAATCGTGGAAGGAAGCTTTTATCACATTGATACCAAAATCAGAAACTGAAAAGACACAACTTAAGAACTACCGTCCCATCTCCCTTTTAAATGTGGATTATAAAATATTTGCTGACGTTTTGGCAGGAAGACTCAAAAGAGTTTTAAATGAGATAATTCATAAAGACCAGGCAGGCTTTCTCCCAGGAAGACACTTGTTTGCTAATACAAGGAACATTATTGACATTTTGGAACTTTTGCAAACAAATATTAACACTAAAGCAGTTTTAATTTTTATAGACGCGGAGAAGGCCTTCGATAACATCTCTTGGAAATTTATGAAGGGGAATTTAAAAGAAATGGGAGTGGGGCGGGGTTTTGAAAATGGGATTGATGCGATTTACTCAGAACAAAAGGCAAAACTGATAGTTAACAATGTGGTTACAGAAGAGTTTAAGATTGAAAAAGGGACACGACAAGGCTGCCCGATTTCCCCCTTGCTGTTTATTTCTGTCCTGGAGGTGCTCTTGAACTTGATTAGAGGGGACCGGTTGGTGCAAGGGATTCAGATCGGAGCGAAACAATACAAACTTAAAGCTTTTGCAGATGACCTTGTTTTGACATTGCAAGAGCCAGAATCTAGCACAAAAAGAGTGTTACAATTGATTCAGGACTTTGGTCGGGTAGCGGGCTTCAAACTAAATAAACAGAAAACTAAGGTGTTGGGAAAAAACTTGACAGATGCAGAGTCAGAACGGTTTCAGAGAGAAACAGAACTAACTGTGGTTAAAAAAGTAAAGTACCTAGGGGTAAACATAACAGCAAAAAATCTGAGTCTATTTAAGGACAATTATGAAAAATGTTGGTCTGAAATTAAGAGAGACTTGGATAGTTGGTCAAAATTGAAGCTTTCTTTGCTAGGCCGAATTGCTGCTATTAAGATGAATGTATTGCCTAAGATGTTGTTTTTGTTTCAAACATTGCAAATTGTGGACAAGACGGAGTGTTTCAGGAAGTGGCAGAGAGATATTTCTAAATTTGTCTGGCAGGGCAAAAAGCCCAGAATTAAGTTTAAGATATTAACTGATGCGAAAGAAAGAGGGGGCTTTGCCCTGCCAGACTTAAGGTTGTACTATGAAGCCGCAGCTTTCTGCTGGCTAAAAGACTGGCTACTTCTAGAGGACACTGATGTTTTAGATCTGGAAGGTTTTAACAATGTATTTGGTTGGCATGCATACTTATGGTATGATAAAGTTAAGATCAATAAGGCCTTTAAGAATCATATTGTCAGGAAAGCAGTGTTTAATGTCTGGACAAAATACAAAGACCTATTGGAAAATAAAACTCCAAGATGGCTATCACCTCTGGAGGCCAAGGCCCGAAAAAGACCCAATATGGAGGCCAAATGGCCGAAATATTGGGAAATAATAGAGAAAGAGGGTAATAATTGGAAATTGCAGAGTTTGGAAAAAATGAAAGACAAAGTGCGAGACTGGTTACACTACGCTCAGATCCAAGAAATTTTTAAAAACGATAAAAAGTTAGGATTCCAGGTGGAGAAATCGAAGTTGGAAACAGAATTGTTAGAACCTAAGACCAAAGTACTTTCAAGAATGTATAACTTGCTGTTGAAATGGAATACACAAGATGAAATGGTTAAGTCGGCCATGATAAAGTGGGCACAGGATATTGGGCATAATATTATGTTTGAGGATTGGGAAAGGTTGTGGACCACGGGGATGAACTTCACGGCATGTAATGCTCTGAAGGAAAATGTAATGAAAATGATATATAGGTGGTACATGACCCCAGTTAAACTTGCCAAAATATGCCATGTGCCAGACAATAAATGTTGGAAATGTAAGGAAAATGAAGGAACATTCTTTCACCTCTGGTGGACTTGTCCCAGGGTGAAGGTCTTCTGGGAAATGATATATAATGAGCTGAAAAAGGTATTTAAGTATACCTTCCTTAAGAAACCAGAGGCCTTCCTCTTGGGCATTGTCGGCCAGATGGTGCCAAAGAAGGATCGAACATTCTTTTTGTACGCAACAGCAGCAGCAAGGATACTTATCGCTAAGAAGTGGAAAACTCAAGATCTACCCACGCTGGAAGAATGGCAGATGCAGCTGATGGACTATATGCAACTGGCTGAGATGACTGGCAGAATTCGAGACCTGGGAGAAGAGAGGGTTGAAGAAGATTGGAGGAAATTTAAGACTTATTTACAAAAATATTGTGATTTGGTGGAAAGTTAAGTAGGATGTTTGATCATAAATAATTGGCCACCACAAAATTGGATTGAAATGGGATGTAAAGCGAGATTAAGAGAAATAAATTTGTAGAGGACTATATTTAAATAAGCGGTTATAAAATTTGCAAACTAGATGATAAATTGCATGGAAAAAAAATTTATGATGATGAAAATGGCAGCGGGAGATGTGAGGAAGTCCAAAGAAGTTATGAAACTCTGTTGAGATAAAAGTAAGGTTGTTTATTGTCTTTGTACTCTATTCTGTAAAAACCCCTAATAAAAATTTTATTAAAAAAAAAAAAGAAAGAAATCAATCTTTCCATATCTTGTCTTTCATTTACTTGTTTCCCTGACCTCCTCACACCTCCCTTTTTTGTATTCTAGTTCAATTGGTTATTTCAGCAAATCCTTTCCGTTTTTGCTTTTATCTTAATAATTCATCTTAATATATTGTAGCTTTACATTCTCACCTGTTAACAATCCATTTTTACATACCCCTTTGTAACATGACTGCTAAAACCACACAACTTCATTCCAGCATCCTTCTAACATTCCTTAATTTTACAGTGTTTCTGTAAATAGTCTTTAAATTTCTTCCAATCTTCTTCTACCGACTCTTCTCCCTGGTCTCGGATTCTGCCAGTCATTTCCGCCAGTTCCATGTACTCCATCACCTTCATCTGCCATTCTTCCCGGGTGGGTAAATCTTGTGTCTTCCAATACTTTGCGATAAGTATTCTTGCTACTGTTGTAGCATACATAAAAAAAGTTCTATCCTTCTTTAGCACCAATTGGCCGACCATGCCCAGGAGAAAGGCCTCTGGTTTCTTCAGGAAGGTATATTTAAATACCTTTTTCATTTCATTATAGATCATCTCCCAGAAAGCCTTAATCCTTGGGCACGTCCACCAAAGGTGAAAGAATGTACCTTCAGTTTCTTTACATTTCCAGCATTTATTATCAGGCAAATGATATATTTTTTGCAAACTTGACTGGTGTCATGTACCACCTGTATACCATTTTCATAATATTCTCTCTTAAGGCATTACATGCCGTAAATTTCATACCTGTGTTCCATAACTGTTCCCAGTCAGCCAACATAATGTTATGTCCAACATCTTGTGCCCATTTAATCATAGCAGATTTCACCGTTTCATCCTGAGTGTTCCATTTCAACAGCAAGTTATACATTCTTGATAAAATCTTAGTTTTGGGGTCTAACAGTTCTGTTTCCAATTTTGATTTTTCCACCTGGAAGCCAATTTTCTTGTCCAAATTGTAAGCCTCCATTATTTGATAATAATGAAGCCAATCTCGCACTTTGTCTTTTAGTTTCTCAAAGCTCTGCAATTTCAATTTGTCTCCTTCTTGTTCCAAAATTTCCCAATATTTCGGCCAGTTGGCCTCCATATTGAGCTTTTTCTGAGCCTTCGCTTCCATCGGTGACAACCACCTTGGGGTTTTATTTTCAAGTAGGTCTTTATATCTTGTCCAGACATTAAACAATGCTTTCCTGACAATATGATTTTTAAACGCTTTATGTGCTTTGACCTTATCATACCACAAATATGCATGCCACCCAAATACGTTATTAAAACCTTCTAAGTCCAAAATGTCTGTGTTCTCAAGAAGCAGCCATTCTTTCAGCCAGCAAAATGCAGCTGATTCATAGTAAAGTTTAAGGTCTGGCAGGGCAAATCCACCTCTTTCTTTTGCATCAGTTAGTATTTTAAATTTTATTCTGGGCTTCTTGCCCTGCCAGACAAATCTAGAAATATCTCTCTGCCACTTCTTGAAACAGTCCATTTTATCCAAAATTTGCAGTGTTTGAAACAAAAACAACATTCTTGGCAATACATTCATTTTTATCACAGCAATACGGCCTAGCAATGAAAGCTTCAAATTTGACCATATTTCTAGATCTTTTTTCACTTCCGTCCAGCATTTTTCATAGTTATCTTTAAATAAATTCACATTCTTAGCTGTCATATTAACCCCCAGGTATTTCACTTTCTTAACCAATGTTAAACCTGTCTCCTTCTGAAACCTCTCTCTCTCAATCACTGTTAGATTTTTCTCTAAAACCTTAGTTTTTAACTTATTCAACTTAAATCCTGCAACCTGACCAAATTCTTGAATCAGTTCCAATACTCTTTTGGTACTAGATTCTGGCTCCTGTAATGTCAACACCAAATCATCGGCAAATGCTTTCAGTTTGTACTGTTTAGCTCCAACTTGTATACCTTTAACTGTTTGGTCCCTTCTAATTATGTTTAAAAGAATCTCCAGGACCGATATAAAAGGCAATGGGGAAATTGGGCAACCTTGTCGTGTCCCTTTCTCTATCTTAAATTCCTTCGTCACCACATTATTAACAATTAGTTTGGCCTTTTGTTCAGAATATATTGCACCTATGCCATTTCCAAAACCTTGACCAACCCCCATCCCCTGTAGGTTCTTCTTCATAAAACTCCAGGAAATATTGTCAAAAGCTTTCTCCGCGTCCACAAATATCAAAACTGCCTTAGTATTGATATTCACTTGTAGTTTTTCTAAGATGTTAATTATATTTCTCGTGTTATCAGACAAGTGTCTGCCCGGGAGAAAGCCTGCTTGATCTTTATGTATCTCTTCCGCTAGTACTTTTTAAAATCTTTTAGCCAAAATATCTGCAAAAATTTTATAATCCACATTAAGCAGAGATATGGGGCGGTAATTCTTAAGCTGTGTCTTCTCAGACTCAGTTTTCGGTATAAGTGTAATGTAAGCTTCCTTCCACAACTCTGGTGCTTTTTTCCCTTCCAAAATTTCATTACAAACTTCTTTTAGTGGTTGTATTATCCATTTTTTCAAAGATCTATAGTATCTTGAGGTTAGGCCATCTGGCCCTGGAGATTTACCCAGTTGCATATTCTGGATGGCACCTTCTGCCTCCTGTTCAGTTATTTTATAATTCAGCATTAGCTTATTTTCTTGAGAGATTTTTTGTAGTCCATTTGATTCCAAAAATCGATCTATGTCAATTTCTTTCTGTGGCCCTTGTGTATATAGTTGTTTAAAATACCTCTGGAAACAATTTTTAATCTCCACTGGGTTCTGTATATCCTTTCCTTCCACTTCCAAATTTATAATAGTGTTCAGTTTTTGTCTTTTTTTCATTTGCCAAGCCAGCAATTTCCCACATTTATTAGCCGACTCAAATGTCTTTTGTCTCATCTGTTTAATTTTCCACTCTATTTCCTGGTTCATCATTTTCATATACTGTACTTGATATAACTTTATTTCTCTCAAAATCTCTTGCGACTTTGGTTTCGCTCTCAGATTCTTCTCACCTTCCTTTATTTTCTCCAAATTTTTGTCTCTTTTCTCGTTTTGAGTTCTCTTCTTTATTGCATTCTGTTGTATCAGAAACCCTCTCATAACTGCTTTGCTTGCATCCCAGATTACTCTTTTTTCAACAGTGGTATTCATATTTATCTCAAAATAATCTCTCAAGGTTTTTTGGGCCTTCTTGGTCACTTCTTCATCCCTAAACAAGGTGTCATTCATCCTCCATCTGAAGGAGCCAATTGGTGTTAGTTTCATCTCCATCTTCACAGCATTATGGTCAGAGCAGGTTTTAGGGCAAATTTCCACTTTTCTTGTCTTTGGAGCCAGTCCTCTAGTCACCCAAATTTGGTCAATTCTTGTCCATGTCATTTTGGCTTCAGAGAAGAAAGTTCCCTCTCTACCCAAGGGATTCTTTGTTCTCCAGATGTCAACTAAATCCAAGTTGTCAGTCATCTCAAAAAATGTTTTTGGTAGTCTGCCGTCCTTAGTAACTACCTGTCTCTGTGCCTTGTCCATATTTGTGGATACCACTCCATTCATATCCCCCATCATGATCATATTATAATCCAAATAGTCCACCAGAGTCTCATGTAACTTTTTTTAAAAGTCTGATTTTCCCTCATTTGGTGCATAAACGCCTACTATCAAGAATTTCTCTCCTTGTAGTTGAATTTCAATTGCCACAAATCTTCCTTGGTCATCTTTAAATATGAATTTCGGTGATAGGCTCTCCTTTGCATAAATTACAACTCCTCTTTTTTTGACTTTGTCCGATGAAATAAACTCTTGGCCCAATCTTTTATTAATCAATACTTTCCTATGTAGCCTTATCACGTGTGTTTCCTGTAGGCAGATCAAGTCCAATTGTTCCTTTTTTAATAAACAAAATATTCTTTTCCTTTTTCGAGGGGAGTTAAGTCCATTAATGTTCCATCATGGCAAAGCCATGATGTAGTTACTCTGATTTTCCTCCAACTGCACCAAGTGCTTGCTCTTGTTCTGTCGGTGGTATTTTGTAGTCATGACCAGCTGTACCCAATCTGCCCAGAGCTCACAGAAACAGTTCTTAAAGGTACAAACATCTTTACTGTTTCTTTGCAGAATGATTCCCAACAACCCGCTTCTGGCGACTAAGTAGCTGGCATCCCTCACCAGACTTGTGCTCAGAGCAGGACTGTTGGAACAACGGTGTGACCATGCCTCCACTCAAACTTAAGTACTCTCCCCTGATGGGATGCATGCAAGCAACCTGTGAGTTCTCCTACATGGACGTTGCTGCTGTGCCTGCCTCTTCAAGCCCCTCTGATGCTGGAGGACAGCAGAGAAGAGGACAGAGGAGATTCTACCGCTCTCCTCCCCCAACATGGTCTCCTCCTCTGCTCCTGGCACATCCTGCTCTTCCTCCAGCCCTGGCTCTTTCCCCACATCCTGCACCTTCTGCCCATCTCTGATGGCTCAGACTGTATCCATTCTTGCAGCTCCTGCCTCGCAGGAGGCACAAACTCTCATAAATCACTTCCCTCTCCCTGTTCTCCCTGCTAGCCCCTGTTCACTGCATTGCTTTGCTTCAATTTTTCTTAAAGCCAATGCTCTTTAGGCATGCCAACTGCAAAGATGCAAAACAGAAAGAAATGAAGACAATGAGAAATCAAATCAAAACAAAATAAATACAGCAAAAAGGCACAGCCATACCATTTGCTTTTGTGGTTTTTTTTTAAAAAAAATGTTTTTGTTTTTCCATGTATACATCCACTAACAGTATTTCTTTAACAATTTTCCATATTTCCCCCCTCCTCCCCTGGACTTCCCATTTTGTTTTATTTCCATATAACTCACCCTGCGTGTTGTTTCCCAAAATTTCCCCAATACATATAGTCTTACTTTTTGTTATATACAATTGTCTTTCTTTATTCAAACTCTGCCAGTGAGTCAAATTCTTTATGTTGCCTCTTCATATATGTTGTAAATGGTTCCCATTCTCTTTAAAAATCTTTGTTTTTATAATTTATAATTTTTTATAATTTTTTTATTAATTTTAACATAAAATGTACCACAAAACTTATCACTTATACAATATTTTTAGACTTCTATCAGCACCTCTGATGATCCACCGTTTTAACCACTTCTTATGCATTTCTTAACTTTATATTGCCTCTACATCTCTTAACAAATCATCCTCCCCTTGTCCATTTTTACAATACTTCTAATAATACTCCTCACAAAACTTCTTGCAACCCTACAAACGTCGTCTGTTCTCCACAATTACTTTTCTTTTTTTCTTTTTTTAAAGATATTTATTAGAATTTTCAATATTAATACAATAAAAATCAAAAAGAAAAAAGAAAAAAACAAAAAATACAAAAGGAAAAATAATTAAAAACACACAAAGTTTCCATAACTTATTTTCCTTTAACTTATTTCCCAGACCTCCTCATACCTCCCTTTTTTGTATTCCAATTCAAATTGTTAGTTCAGCAAATCCTTATCAATAAACTTTAACCTGCTTCTAAACCTTTTTTCCATATTCTCTTAAAACATTACAGCTGGGAACCACTTAATTTCTATCCGACATCGTTCTAGCATTCATTGATTTTGCAATATTTCTGTAAATAGTCTTTGAATTTCTTGCAATCTTCTTCTGAATCTTCAATCACAATTACTTTTCAAATAGTCCGTGAATTTACTCCAGTCTTCCGTGAATTTCTGGTTTTGCCGGTTTTGAATCCTTCCTGTTAGTTTATCTAATTCTGCATAGTCTTTCTTTATCTTTGGTGCCATTCCTCTAGTTATCCATATTTGGTCAGTTCTAGTCCATGTCATCTTGGCTTCAGAGAAAAAGGTCCCCTCTCTCCCCAGAGGGTTTTTTGTTCTCCAAATGTCAATCAAGTCCATATTGTCAGTCAATTCAAAAAAAGTTTTTGGTAGTCTACCATCTTTGGTGACTACCTGTCTTTGTGCCTTGTCCATGTTTGTAGATACTACTCCGTTCATATCCCCCATCAAAATTAAATTATAGTCCAAATAATCCAGTAAAGTCTCATGCAACTTCTTGAAGAATTCAGATTTCCCCTCATTTGGTGCATAAATTCCTACAATCAAAAATTTCTCTCCTTGAACTTGAATTTCAATTGCCAAGAATCTTCCTTGCTCATCTTTAAAGATTAATTTCGGTAATAATCTCTCCTTTGCATATATTACAACTCCTCTTTTTTTAACTTTATCAGATGAAATAAATTATTGTCCCAATCTCTTATTAATAAGTATTTTCCTGTGTAGCCTCATTACATGTGTTTCTTGTAGACAAATCAAGTCCAATTGTTCCTTTTTTAATATATGAGAAACGCTTTTTCTCTTCCGAGGGGAATTAAGACCATTACAATTCCAACTAAGAAGTTGCAGAGCCATGATGATGGGGTTACTTCACTTTACCTCCAACTGCTCCAAGTAACTGTTCTTGTTCTGTTGGTGGTGTCTCTTTCCCTGGACTGTGCAGTCCAAAAGATAAGTTTGCTATATCAAGTATTCCTTTTTCCAGTGCTCTTGGGTCTTCTCCGGATTCCACTTCTTTTTGTAGGTTTTCTTCGTGATCTTTCAAAAATCTGTCTTTGCCGTTAACTGTTCTTATTTTTATCTTTCTTCCTTTATATTTAAAAGATAGGCCTTGGGGAAATTCCCACCTAAAGAGAATTCAGTTTCTTCTCAACAGGGCAACTAAGTCTCCGTAATTGGTCCTTAAGTCCAGAAGATGTTTTGGAATGTCCTTAAAAATATCCACACTCGAATCTCCAATTTCCAAAGGCCTTGATAGTGCAGGTTCAAAATTTTATCTCTCTCCTCTTTTGTTCGGAAAGTGATCAAACAGTCTCTTACTTTATTCCTCCTTTGTCCTTTGCCGAGTCTAAATGCACTCACTATCTTAAATTCTTCCTTCCCTAAATCCTGTTGCCAAAAATCTGTAAATTCCTGTGTAAGAAAGTCAGCCAGATTATCTTTCTCGCTTTCTGGTACCGCCCTGATTCTTAAATTTCTTTCTTTGTCTCTTAATTCAATCATAGAAAGTGTCAGGCCATGGTCCTCCAATTTTCTGTATACTGGTGGTATCTTCTCTTGAGTAGCAGTTGCAATTTCCTTTGCTTCTTCAGCTACCTTTCGGGTCGAAGCAGATTCTTGTAATAGTTTTTTGATAGACTGTGTATTGGAGTTCACCTTCTGTCCCAAGTTATTAATACTTGTAGTGTTCAAATCAATTTTGGCTGATGCTTCAGTTACTTGTTTATTTGTCTCAGCTACTTGCTTAGCTAAATTTTCCAGAGATTCATTGATTTTTCCAAGTGCCTATGCCAAAACGTCTTCAGACGACATAACTTTTGTTTTAGCCTGTGAAGGTGCAGCCCCTGATGTACCAGATGCTCCAGATGTTGATGCCCTTCGCTGGTGTGTAGTGTCAGTTCGGTATTGTCTGCCAGACCTCGTAGTCTTTTCCTGTGCCAACTCTAACTTTCCTCTCTCATTTGCCATAACACTCTCATGAGAATCCAAGGTCACTCCCACGGCTGAAAAAGATTGTTTTGAAAGGGAATTTTCCTGTAGCCCAGTTGTTGTTGCAACAATGACAGTACTCCTCTAGGGGGACACAGTTGCAGTCCAAAGTTTGCAACTTTCTTGAAACAAATATAGCCCTTTTAAGTCCCCCAACTCTCTTAAAAACAACAGTTTCAATGTCATTCAAAGTTACTTTAAAATCAGGAGAAGTCCAGAAACACTGTATCTCTCTCGCAGAGTTAATTCTGAAGTTCTTAAGTTGCCAACAGGCTTTCCACTGGCCGGCTTTTCCTGTCTGGGGGCAGCCCGTTCCCAGGTTTTAAGCAGCAGATATTAACTTTCTTTCCCCCATTTTCTTGCAGGTATATATTCTCAGCTCTTTTCCCCTCCACTCCTGTAGTCTGGAGGGGAATCGACTTTCTTGATGTTAGGATTTACGTCTTTCTGAAAAGTCTTTCAAAATTTCCACTTTACAGTCTCTTTGCTTTGATCTATTTACAAGCAGGGAAGGCAGACTTCCTGTTTGTACCTTCCCGTTTCGGTGTCGAATTTACTCCAATTTTCTCCAATTTTCTCCAATTAGTTCAATGTAAACCTACTCACGGGTAGTTGCTTTTAAGTCCAATTGTCCCAGGAAAAAGTCAGCGCTCTCCGATAACGGCTGTGCAGCTTCACTCCGCGGAAGAAGCAGTCGACTCTCAGCACCGTGCCTCACCCCCGTCCTGCTCCGGAGCCCTTAAAAGGGTTCCTTGGCAACTTGGGGGGGGCGCAAATGGTGCCCGCCGAGTCCCCACGTTCGCAGGCTTCCCCCGCCTACGATTTTTGAAGGGTCCCCGCTTTGCCGCAGCGGCAAGACCCGATCCCGCGGAGCTGATCCCTCCAAGACTCAGAGGGAATCCGCCATTAATCGTTGGCGCTGACCCGGAAGTCCCAATCCCTTAAACTGTTCAGTTTTACTGAGTGTAATACAAGCTTGATTGTCAACATACACTTGAATTGGAGAATTGCATTGTATACCCAAATCTCTCAGCACCTGCTTGTAATACACTAATTCACTGCAGAGCTCGCTCAGTGCAGCATATTCAGCTTCAGTGGATGACACGCTGACTATACTTTGTTTTCTGGACTTCCATCCAATTAGTGACCCACCAAACAAAAACACTAGCCCAGTAATCAATTTACGGTCAGGTAAATTTGTCCAGTCGCTGTCTGAGTAACACATAAGTATTTCATCACCTGCTGTGCTTAACTTTAAAACACTATCAGCAGTATGCTTTAGATACCTCAGATCATGTTTTACTGTCTTCCAGGCACTCACAGTGGGTTTAGACACTTGCCTGCTCAATATCCCGACTGCGTAGCTGATATCAGGCCTACTCCACTGCGATATGTACAGTAAACTCCCAATAGCTGATTGATAAAAATCAGGTCACTCAAACACAAGCTTTCATCAGCTTGCAAAGACTTAACAAAACCTAAATCCATGGGAGTATTTGCCCCTTTGCAGTCCTGCATTCTGTATGCTGTTAGCAGGTGTTTGATTTTCTTTTCCTGGCTAAGCAACAAACTGCCATCATCCGCCCAGCACACTTCCAGACCAAGATAAATTTTCGCAGAACCAAGACCTTTTACTTTGAACCTTTTGGCTAACTGTGTGGGAAACGCTTTGATTTGTTTACCTGTCTTAGAAAGATGGAGCAAATCATCTACAAAGACCAGACAGAACTCTTGTTTGTCATTAGCGCCACGCACATACAGACAACTGTCTGCAATGCTGCGTTGGAAACCTAGAGAAACCAGAGTCTCATCTAAACATTTGTTCCAATTTCTCGCAGATTGCCGTAAACCATACAGTGCCTTGTGTAGCTTGTACACGTTGCCTGACCCAGACTCAAAACCAGGGGGTTCTGCTAAATAGAGTTCCTCACTCAAACTAGCATGTAAATAGGCTGTCTGGATGTCAAAATGGTTTCCTTTCAGCTTGCGTTTTGCTGCTAGTGCCAGCAGCAGACACAGGCTTTCACTTCTAGCTGTAGGAGCGAACACTTCGTCAAAATCAAGCCCCTGTCTTTGGGAAAAACCCTGCGCCACTAAGCGTGCCTTGTACTTAAAATCACCAGTGGCTAAAGGCTTGAGCTTGTAAACCCACCTGCACCCCAATATTTTAGCTCCTTTCGGTGGTTGTGTGGGTGTGAACACCTCATGCTCAACCAGAGAATCCTTTTCCTCCTGCACAGCGCTTTTCCAGAGCAAAACTTGGTCCTCTGGTAACGCCAGCACCTCCTTGTAGTTTTGAGGTTCAACAGTTACATGAAAAACATTAGCAGTACCAGGTTTAAAACGATCTGGAGGGGTACACCTTTATTCTCCCTCTGAGACCTTCTGGGAGTAAAACTGTCTTCGCTTTTACTGTTTTCCCCCTCAGATTCTCGCCACCTTGAGGAGAGTAGAATTCCTCCTGTGGCGAAAACTGACTGCCATTCTCATTAGCCTCAACAGAAGAATCCTCTTCTGTGTCCGTGTCTGTCTGGTTTTCTTTTAGCACTCAAAGATTCCCCCTTTGATATTTGAAACCAAACCTCAGAATTGGCATGCAGCTTCTCCCAGCCACTATGCTCACAGAACGTAGCATTCCTTGAAACAACCAGCCCATTTTTACCAACAGCAAACCTGTAACCTTTGCCCAAATCTTGATGACCTACAAAAATAAGCTGTTTTTACGCTGTGCTCGAGGCACATGAACCCATGCCTTCACACCAAAAGTACGCACATGATCAAATTTGGGCTTCTTGTTAAACAATTTGAAATAGGGTATTGTTCCAATTGATTTATGATCTAGGCGATTCTGCAAATAACAAGCCGAAAGATAAGCTTCAGCCCAAAAAGTTTATGAAAGACCAGCATCCTCAAGCACTGAGTACATCATCTCTTGAAGAGATCTGTTTTTCCTCTCAGCCAACCCGTTTTCTTCCGGAGAATGGGGGTTTATTTTTCTATGACCTATGCCCTTTGTCTGTAACCAAGACTGCAAAGGTCCAGACATAAATTCGCCTCCGCGATCAGATTGCAGCATTTTTACTTTGAAAGAAAACTGCCATTCAACATAAGTCACCCAGCCTTTGAACTTGGTAAACACTTCACCTTTGTGCTTCATGGGGTAGACCCAACAGAACCTTGTCGCATCATCTATGATCATTAGCACATAACAGGAATTACCCCTGCTGAGTGCGAAAGGACCCACCACATCAGCATGCACAAGCTGAAACG
This sequence comes from Podarcis gaigeae, assembly GCF_964106915.1. Lineage (NCBI taxonomy): Eukaryota > Metazoa > Chordata > Lepidosauria > Squamata > Lacertidae > Podarcis > Podarcis gaigeae. The sequence continues at coordinate 6,677,358 of NC_139695.1, read as the reverse complement.
GTCTTTCGCTCACCCTCTCGCTTCTGGGATAAGACCCACGGTGGCCACTTCCGGGTTAGCGCCATCAGCTAATGGCGGATTCCCTCCGATCTGGAGGGACTAGCTCCGCAGAAATTGGGTCTATACCGCTACGGCGAAGCGGAGACCCTACAGAAATCATAGGCGGGTGAAGCCTATTGTCAGGGTTTCAGGGACAGAGAGCGAGGGGGAGGGGTCCCAGGGCGACGAGGAAGAGGACGACGACGACCCGAGGTTGTCAGTGAGTCCGTCAAGTGAATCCGAGGATTCCCAAAAGGGAGCCCCCCTGGTCAGGCCAAGGGGCAGTAGAGAGGGAGGCAGTCAGAAGCAGGGGAACGAAGGGGGAGTCCCCAGTGGGGGCTGGAGATCGGGACCGGCCTCTCCGTCGGAACGGAGTGAAGGGGGTGGAGTTGCCAGTGTGTCAGAAAGAGCAGAACAGGAAGCAGAGAGGGGAAGGAGTTCGGAGCAGAACGTCCTGCCGGAAGGGGAGGAGTGTAGTACCGAGAGTAGCGTAACGGTCGAAAGGAAGGTCAGAGGCAACGTACGCGCGCCAAGTTCAAATGTGGAGGCGCGCGGAAATGAGGAGAGCCCTGAGGAGGAGCCTGGTCCCAAAGCACGAAGGAGGGGGGAGCAGGCGTCAGAAGACTCAGCCTCGGGGGAGTCCCGGAGGGAGGGAGCACAGGGGGGCAGAAAGACCCTGCGGAAAAGGAAGGAGAGGAAAAGGTGGAGCAGTACAAGCCTCTTAAGCTGGTGCAGGGGCGGGACTGACTCAGAGGGGACTTCTAACATCTAAGGGTAACAGATGCTGAGCCACGGAGCTTGGATGTAACGACAACAATGTTCTTCAATAAAACCTTTTGTATATAACTTGGACTGGATTTTGGTCTCTTGTGAGCTGGGACCTCGGGTGGCTCTGACAGTAAGTCCCCTCCCAAAGAACGCAAAATATTTTTTTGCAAAGCTCACAAACGGTGACAGCCATGAGTGCGGAGGATCAGCTGACAGCACTGCGAACTACAGTTTCCGAACTCACCGCTGCAGTCCTTGCGTCTCAGAAGAAGCATGACGAAATGGAGAAGCGCTGCCAGGACCTGCAAACAAGGTGGGAGCGTGCAAACAGGGAAGGGTTCCCAGGGTCCAGATCAGAGGGCATTGGACTTGGAAGGCGGGGGGGGCAGCCTAGTCACCCACTTCGATGGGAATCTGAAGCACTACCCCAGTTTCAGAGGAGACGTTTTGTATGCATTGCACTTGCTTCGTCATGACTTTAAAGATGAGGAGGAGAAAGTGGGGTTTATTGTTTCTCACTTGCATGGGCCGGCCAGAGACTGGTTGCGCAATTTGTGGCGTGAAGATGGCCCTGCCCGTCGCGATTCTGATGAATTCATTAAAGCGATGGATGCCTGCTTCCAGTCAACCGTAGATTTGGATCTTGCACGCAGGGAGATATTTGGACTGCGGCAAGGCAAAGCCACTGTGCGTCAGTACCATTCCACATTTTTTGCTTTACTGACTGCGTTACGCTGGGAGAAAGACTGCACACCTGTGAGGGATTTGTTCTGGGAGGGTCTCAGCGGTCCCATAAAGGACGAACTTGCCAGGGGAGACAGACCTCAGACCCTGGAGGAGGTGGTGCAGAGGGCTCTGGCGATTGGGATACGTCACGAGGGACGTCCTTGGCACAATGAGGAAGAACGTCAGGTGCGTCCACCAGCGAGGATGTCTTCTTTCATCCCCAGGGAGTTCAGTCAGTCACATCCCTCGCCGCTGGGGAGGCAGGGGGAGGAGCCGATGGAACTTGGTGGTGCTAAGGCTCAAGCAACAGCCAGAGCCCCAGCTTCCGGTGCAGTAAAGGCGAAGCCTCCTAGAGGGACCAGGAAGTGTTACATCTGCGACAGTGCACTGCACATGGCGAAAGAGTGCCCCCAGAGGCTCCAGAAACACACTGCAGCTTTAGCGACGGTAGCTGCAGAAGTGATCCAGGAAGAGGAACCTCAGGGAAACGACAATGCCTGGCTGGAAGCAGAATTGCTGGGGCTCAGCCAGGCGAATCTGTAGAACAGTCCCCAGCGTCTGTGCAACCCACAGACCCTTTACCACCCAAGCCAGCGGTGCAGCTCACTGCAACACTTCAGTTGCCAAATGGGACCACCCTAGAAGTGCCCCTCACGATCGATTCGGGGAGCAACGCCGATTTCGTGGGGATGCAATTCGTCAAGCAGCATCGCATAGCGCTTCTGCCCGCCACAACGCCTCTGAACGTAGTCACGGTGGATGGCAGGAAATTGCTAGGAGGGCAAGTTGTGCAACAGACACCTCCCATGGTGATGCGGATTGGAGATCACCGAGAAGTCATTAGCTTCAATGTCACCCACCTGTCTGACACGCCTATAGTATTGGGCATGAGTTGGCTGGAGAGACACAGTCCTGCTGTAGCGTGGTACCAACGCCAGATCACCTTTTGTTCATTGTACTGTGCTCAAAATTGCATCCAGTCCTGCCAGGAGGAGGGGGCTGAGCAGCAGCTGCGACTTGGCATGGTGCAGGCAGTACCTAGCAAGTACGAAGGGTTCCTGGAGGTTTTCTGCGAGAAGGAAGCTGACCAGTTGCCGCCCCACAGACCTTATGATTGTGCCATCGATCTGGTGCCGGGGGCACAGTTGCCGACTGCAAAGCTGTATTCCATGTCTGAGGACGAAATGCAAGAGCTCAGGGAGTTCATAGAGCACAATTTGAAGCGTGGATTCATCCGGGAATCGAAAGCAGTGGGGGGCAGTCCTGTGTTCTTTGTGAAGAAGAAGGACACGCCCCAAAAGAGACTCATTGTGGACTATAGAACCATAAACAGTATGACCAAACCCAAGGCCTTCCCCATGCCTAAGATTGATGATCTCCTAGCAACCGTGAAGAAGGGGAAGATCTTCACCAAATTGGATCTGCGTGGAGCGTATAACCTCATACGCATCCGGGAGGGCGATGAGTGGAAAACGGCCATGTTCACGCCTCTGGGCACGTATGAATACAGAGTTATGCCGTTTGGTCTCCAAAATGGATCTCACGTCTTCCAAGCCTTTATGCATCACGTGCTAGCGGGACTCCTCTACAAGAAATGTGTGTGTTTCCTCGACGACATCCTGATCTTTTCGGAGACGGAAGAGGCCCACGAGAGGGACGTAAAGGAAGTCCTGCAAAGACTACGGGAGAACAGGCTCTACGCCAAGTTAGAGAAGTGCCAGTTTGATGTGACGGAGGTGGATTTCCTGGGCTACAAGCTGTCCGACAAGGGGCTGGCCATGGACAGCGTCAAGGTCCGCGCGGTGTTGGACTGGAAGAGCCCACGCAATCGGAAGGAAGTCCAGAGATTCGTCGGCTTCGCCAACTTCTACCGCAAATTCATCAGAGGTTTTGCAAAGGAGACGGCAGCGATCACGGACACTCTGAGTTCCAAGAAGAAGAGGTTCGTGTGGACGGAACAGGCGGAGCGCTCTTTTCGGAAGCTTAAAAGCCTTTTCGCCTCCGAGGAGCAGCTGCTGCACGTGAATCCAGGCAGGCCCATGCGAGTAGAGACCGACGCGTCAGACAGGGCGGTTGGAGCCGTGCTCCTGCAAGAAGATCCACATGGGAACTGGAGACCCGGTGCCTTTTACTCCCGAAAGCTCAGCAAGGCGGAGCAAAACTACACCATATGGGACAGAGAGCTGTTGGCCATTCACGCAGCGTTCAAAGCGTGGCGACACTTCCTCATAGGAGCCAAGCACACAGTACAGGTCCGCACGGATCACAAGAACCTAGAGTATTGGCGCACGGCGAAGCTCCAAAGCCAGAGACACATGCGCTGGGCGGAATTCTTCGCGGATTTCGACTTTCGGATAGAGTACATCCCTGGAGATTCCAACGTTATAGCCGATGCGCTATCCAGGAAACCGCAATATCTCGATGAAGCGACACCAGTAGCAGCCAGGCACATTTTCGCACCGCAGGCGTGGTCGTGCGCTGCCATCACAGTAGATCTGGACGCGGTGCGACGCGCGTTGCAAGTGGATCAGTTCGCACAGTCCAAGATGGAGGAGTTGCGCAGAGGTGTGCAGAGTGGCGAAGATTTCCAACTACGCGACGGGCTGCTAACTCGCAAAGGTGCCCTCTACGTGCCAAGCGACGAGCTTCGCGCAAAGGTTCTGCAGCAGTTGCACGACGCCCCCAGTGCGGGCCACTTCGGCAAGGAGAAGACAATAGAACTGGTGGCAAGGGACTTTTGGTGGCCTCGGATGCGTGGAGAGGTAGCGGATTACGTCGCCAGGTGTGACACTTGTCAAAGGTCCAAGCCAGTACACCAGAAGCCAGCGGGGCTGCTGGAACCGCTGGAAACGCCACAGCAACCGTGGGAGAGGGTAGCCCTGGACTTCGTTACTGACCTGCCCAGCTCCAGAGGGAAGACGGCGGTGCTGGTGGTTGTGGACCTGTTCACCAAGATGGCGCACTTCATTCCATGCACAAAGGTGGCGACGGCGGAACAGACTGCCAAACTCTTCATCGATCACGTGTTCAAGGTGCATGGGCTGCCGCAGTCCGTCCTGTCCGACAGGGGGCGCCAGTTTGTTTCCAATTTTTGGCAGAAGCTTTTAGGTATCCTGAACGTCAAGATCAACCTAACGTCGGCGAGACACCCACAGACCAACGGCCAAGCTGAGAGGGTCAACGCGATCATGCAGCAGTACCTGAGATGTTACGCCAATCAGCGACCCGCAGCTTGGGTGGACTACCTGCCGATGGCAGAGTTTGCCTATAACAACACGAAGCACGCGTCCACGGGGGTGACGCCGTTCTTCGCGAACAACGGTCGTCATCCCAGAACCTTCCCGGGGTTCGGGGCACCGAGAGAGGGGGTGCCGCAAGAAGCCGACCAGTTTGCAGCGGAGCTGCAGGAGGTGCACGAAGAGTTGCGGAGACATTTGGAGCTGGCCAAGCAAGCATATAAGGTGCAGGCAGACAAAAACAGGAGAGCGGGGGAGGAGATCCAGGTGGGGGACTGGGTGTGGTTAGCGGCCCAAGCGATGCCAGCCAAGTCGTTGGCCAAGAAGAAGCTAGGACACAGGCAGTTAGGGCCGTACCAGGTGGAAGCTAAGATCAACCCTGTAGCCTTTCGACTAGCCCTCCCCGAAGGTTCCAGAGTGCATTCGGTATTTCATAGGTCGGTGCTCACCCCCTACAAGGCACCGCACAGGTTTCAGGAGTCTGAAACAGTCCCGCAACTACACACTAAGTCACAGGAGAGGGAGAGGGCGCCTAGGGCCGAACCACTCAACGAGGTCACAGAAATCCTGGACTCGAGATGGGGGGAAGAAGGGGTAGAATACTTTCTAGCTACAGAGGGCACTCCAGCCAGTGCCAACGGTTGGGTGCCGGGCTACGCTTTAGACGAACCTCTTCTAAAAGACGAGTTCCATGCCCTTTTCCCGCATAGACCCATGCCAGCCGAGTACTTTGATGACTGGCTCTTTACGCCCACACTCTCAGACAGTACTTTCCGGGGTTTTTCTTCAGCCGAGGAGAGAACGCCAGAATCTAGCCCGCCCAGGGGATCGTGCTCAGGGGTGGACACAGAACCCTCTTATTGGTGGGACGAGCAACCAGAGGAGGACTGGCGCAGGAAATGGCTGACGGGACCTTGGCCGGCAGCACCAGACGAGGTACCAATGGAAGAGGGAGAAGAGAACACTTTGGGTCAAGAACCCGAATTCGAACACTCATACACCGAACTGCAAGCAGAGGATATGGAGGTACACAACCTGTATCCTACATCCACCTCCGAAGAGCTGCAGCTCCTACAACCTGCACCCGATGGGCGGGAGGGGGGGAGGGGGGGCTTCAAGGGGGGGATGGATGTCAGGGTTTCAGGGACAGAGAGCGAGGGGGAGGGGTCCCAGGGCGACGAGGAAGAGGACGACGACGACCCGAGGTTGTCAGTGAGTCCGTCAAGTGAATCCGAGGATTCCCAAAAGGGAGCCCCCCTGGTCAGGCCAAGGGGCAGTAGAGAGGGAGGCAGTCAGAAGCAGGGGAACGAAGGGGGAGTCCCCAGTGGGGGCTGGAGATCGGGACCGGCCTCTCCGTCGGAACGGAGTGAAGGGGGTGGAGTTGCCAGTGTGTCAGAAAGAGCAGAACAGGAAGCAGAGAGGGGAAGGAGTTCGGAGCAGAACGTCCTGCCGGAAGGGGAGGAGTGTAGTACCGAGAGCAGCGTAACGGTCGAAAGGAAGGTCAGAGGCAACGTACGCGCGCCAAGTTCAAATGTGGAGGCGCGCGGAAATGAGGAGAGCCCTGAGGAGGAGCCTGGTCCCAAAGCACGAAGGAGGGGGGAGCAGGCGTCAGAAGACTCAGCCTCGGGGGAGTCCCGGAGGGAGGGAGCACAGGGGGGCAGAAAGACCCTGCGGAAAAGGAAGGAGAGGAAAAGGTGGAGCAGTACAAGCCTCTTAAGCTGGTGCAGGGGCGGGACTGACTCAGAGGGGACTTCTAACATCTAAGGGTAACAGATGCTGAGCCACGGAGCTTGGATGTAACGACAACAATGTTCTTCAATAAAACCTTTTGTATATAACTTGGACTGGATTTTGGTCTCTTGTGAGCTGGGACCTCGGGTGGCTCTGACACCTATGAACGTGGGACTCGATGGGCACCTTTTGCGCCCCCCCAACTCGCAAGGAGACCCGTTTACGGGCTTCGGAGCGGAGCGGGGTGAGTGGCGCGGTGCTGTGAGTCAACTGCTTTTTTTGCGAAGCGAAGCCGCATAGCCGTTGCTGGAGAGCGCTGACTTTTTCTTGTGGACAATTGGATTTTAAACAACAACCCGTGAGTAGAACGGAAATTTGGCTTTTAAAGTATTTTTAAATTGGCACCGATCGGGGAAGGTCTAAACAGGAAGTCCACCTCCCCTTTCTGTAAATAAACGGAAGCAAAGAATTTGTTAACTAAGGTCGTGGAGAGCCTTACGTAAAGGATTTATATTCCACTGATTGAAACAACTATCAATATTTTATTTTTTTTTAGAAGCAAGGAAACCTGCAGGAGAGGGTTAAAATTTAGGAACGGAAGACCACTTCCCTAAACCCAGGAGCAGTCGGTGAGAGCCCGTTGACGGATAAATTTGACAGCTGTCAAGTTAGCTGTCAAGATACAAGCTAACTATTAAGATATAAAAGAAGGACTTTGTTTCTACTGTCCGTCTCAGTATTTAAAAAGAAGGAAGGAACTGTTACAATCTTACGTTTGGGACCTTTGGGACTGTGCTGGAAGGAGTGATAAAAGGAACTTGTGTCCCTCTAGAGGGAACTTTGGGACATTGTCGTAAGGATGCAACTGGGAAATTGTTTAAGATAAAAGTTTTGAGAAACTAGCTTTGACCTTGGATTTCCTAAGGATGGCGGTCGGGAAGGAAGTCGAGTGTCAATTGAACAGAACATTTTATCTCTTGGGAAAGCTGCAAGACCAGATAAATGTTATGGCTACCAATGCTGTAACCTTGGAAACAAAAGTGGGCATCAGTAAAGAAGTTAACCCGGCACAGGAATCTTTTCCAATTGAACAAATTGAAGAATCTGAGAAGGAGGAATTTGTTGTGATTAAAGTGATGCAAGGGGGAGCCGTAACCCCACAGAGGCAAATGGTGGATTATAACTTGAGGCCGTACATGATGGCAACTAGGAGGAGCCAACCTTTGGAGATGGAAGCCCGGCTTGGTTTGGAAAATGAAAGATGGAGAGATCATCCTATGTGGAGATCAAATGACTTTTGGGACACAAATCTGAGTCAAGCGGAGGCTGGAGTTTTGGGGGCCTTTGGATTTGAAAAGAGTGTGAAGCAAGATTTGGAATATCCTATAGGCCCTACTCTTAACTATGGAAGTCTGGCATACCTGCTAAGAAGGAATATGACCACCGATGGGTTGGAGTTTCTCCGAGATCTGTTTGTTAACACCAAAAACTACCAAAAAGACCGGCAGAGGGGACATGAAAGAGATTTAAGAGCCTTGGACTTAAGATCTCCAGGTTGATGGTTTTTTGAGATTGATGGAACTATTGTAAGGGGCCGAAACCGAGGAGGGGAGTGGGTGAAAGAAAATTGGGAATCTAAAATGTATATATTATAATTTGTTTTTCTTTTTATTTTTTAAGGAGAGATGGGAAAATCGTGGAATGGAATTTTTTCTGACCTTAGGGGAAACATTTTAAGAATAAGCTCAGATATATAAGTTTTAATGAGAAATAAGATTAAATAAAGTAAAAGTGGATGATTAATTGGGGAAAGAAAGAATGGGAAATTATAGTATAAAAAGATAAGATATAAGGATAAAAACAAGGTGAAGGATTTGCTGAAATATATATATGAATTAGAATACAAAGAGGGGAGGTGTGAGGAGGTCAAGGAGACAAGTTAAGAAAGGGAGTTATATTAAGGTTTGATCTGTTTTTTGTCTTTCTTTTATGTTTTTTGGACTGTGTCTTTTTTATTTTTTCCTTTTTAGTTGTGTTTGCTTCTTCTATTTTTCTAGTTTTATTTTTTTCTTGGATATGCTTTGTCTTTATATATTGTGTTTTCTTTTGTAACCTTTAAAATTTGAATAAATATTTTTTTAAAAAAGACCCACGGTGGCCTTGACTTTCTTACAAACATTACAGTCAAGATACTTGTCACAACTCTGTAACTCACACCCGTCACTTAATTTTGGCATTTTGGTTACACTGTGCCAGTGGGTGTGACCTAATCTTCTGTGCCATAAATGCAAATGTTTTTTATGAAAAGCTTCATTTTTACATACAACTTCTGTATCATTCCTAGCTAGTACAGACTCTTGAGCACAGTCTTTTAGCACAAACAACCCATTTTCTGCCCGAGCCCTCCCCAGTGTCTCTCCGCCTTTCTGGATCTCACAGTAACTGTCCCAAAAAAGCACTACAAACCCAGCTTTCAGCAGACAGGAGACGGACATCAGGTTGCTCCTCAGCGAAGGAACACACACAACGTTGTACAGATGCGTGCGTAGACAGGAGACAAAAACAGAACCACCCGACTCCACGTCATATTTCCTCCCGTCAGCCAATGCCACCTGGCTCCGTGGTGTAGAAACTTTCTTGTCAAAAATGCCTCTGAAACAACAATGTGCTGGGAACTCCTTAAATCGATAATCCAGGTGTTTCGCCGCGCATCAGGACACTCGACCACGGCTGTCATAAGTTGCGCCATCTGCTGCTTCTTTGCAAACTTCTGCTGCTGCTTGCGCTGCTTTGGACCCTCAGATACAGCCTCCTCTGGACACTGCTTCCTCAGATGCCGATTAGAACCGCGCTGGTAACAACGCCAAATAGCAAACACAGACTCCTCACCAGCCGTAGCTCGGGTAAGTTGTTTTGGCTGTTTCTCCTCAGAAACGCTGCCTGCATTCCTCACAAGCTGATCGCTTGTCGAAGCACTCAAAGCCGACAACTGCTTGCCGTCACGCCTCTGCCATTCCTCCAGTAGCCGGCCAGTAACACAATCCAAGGTCAGATCTTGTTCACGCATAGCCTCCAGCGTGAGAACGAGATTGTCGCAGCTATCAGGAAGAGAACTTAGAATTATAAAAACCTTTTCCTCCTCAGACAAATTACAGCCTCTCTCCTGAAGTGCCACAAACGTCAGCTGCAAATCGTGGAGATGGTCTTGCATTGTAACTCCTGGCTTTAGCTCAGACTTGTACAGAGCTTTCCGGATACATAGCTTTGAACTAGCCGTCTCCCGAATGTGGAGATTTCTCAGCGCCAACCACACATCATGTGTAGAATCGTGCCCATGCACATGCGGCAGCTGCAAATTATCCAATCCCTGGATTATTGTGGCTTTTGCCCTTTGGTCTTTGTCTATGTCTTCAACATCAGGCTCCAAAGGCGGTCTGTCCACCGACTCCCAGAGAAAGTCTCTCTGCAACGTAGCCTGCATGTGCTGAAACCATAGCAAATAGTTGTGGTTGCTGAGCTATTCAAATGGCAATGCCATCGGATAAGCCATTACTTCTGAGCAGTGTTCCACAACAAACAGGAACCAGCTACTCACAGCTTACAATTCCAGAGAGCGATCTGCAACATCCAGCTTCCAAACACTCCAGCTGGTGTCTGTCTTTAGCAGCTCCAGACGTCCAGACATCCAGGACACGCAGGTCTTGCCGGGTCAGCTTCTGGTGTCGACACACGCACGACAGAGCTACCGCTGATCACCTCTGGCCACTCCTCGCCAACTCCTATGCTAGGAATTTGGGAGACTTTTGACCCAGGCGTCCACAGCTTCAGAAACATGCTGCAACCAATCTGCTGCCCATAACCTGCTGGTGTTTCACAACTTTGACCTGTTGCAGGACTTTAGCCAGACCTTAGCAGAGCATACACAGAGTTCTCAAAAGCAATCAGCTGCAGGCAGGATGGACGAAGCAGGAACCAGTAACTTGTAACTTGTAACTTATAGGTGTTTATTATTTACATCGACTGACTTCAAGTTACTATGCACAAGAACAGAACAGAACATGGATCTTAACTAGCTCTCTCTCACCACACGACTCTTAGACTCCAAACTGACCAAGCATGAACACATTCGAGTCAGTAGGTCATAAAGCATTACGCCTGTGAGAGACCTTTACCAATGGTAGAGCTGTTTCCAGGCTCCTATCTCCAGGCAGAAATTCTCCTTTCTGCTCAGTCATATTTGGCTGTCGGCCAACTCTTAATTGACTCTGTGTGAAGCTGCACAGAAATGCACGTAGTCAAAAACACAGCAAGGGACTCTTCTCTTCTCATGAGGTGGCCAAAGTCTTGGAGCCTCAGCTTCAGGATCTGTCCTTCCAGTGAGCACTCAGGGCTGATTTCTTTAAGAATGGATAGGTTTGATCTTCTTGCAGTCCATGGGACTCTCAAGAGTCTCCTCCAGCACCATAATTCAAAAGCATCAATTCTTCGGCGATCAGCCTTTTTTATGGTCCAGCTCTCACTTCCATACATCACTACTGGGAAAACCATAGCTTGAACTAAACGGACATTTGTCGGCAAGGTGATGTCTCTGCTTTTTAAGATGCTGTCTAGGATTGTCATTGCTTTTCTCCCAAGAAGCAGGTGTCTTTTAATTTCGTGACTGCTGTCACCATCTGCAGTGATCACGCAATCCAAGAAAGTAAAATCTCTCACTGCCTCCATTTCTTCCCCTTCTATTTGCCAGGAGGTGATGGGACCAGTGTCCATGATCTTAGTTTTTTTGATGTTGAGCTTCAGACCATATTTTGTGCTCTCCTCTTTCACCTTCATTAAAAGGTTCTTTAATTCCTCCTCACTTTCTGCCATCAAGGTTGTGTCATCTGCATATCTGAGGTTGTTGATATTTCTTCCGGCAATCTTAATTCCAGCTTGGGATTCATCCAGCCCAGCCTTTCGCAAGATGAATTCTGCATATAAGTTAAATAAGCAGGGAGACAATACACAGCCTTGTCATACTCCTTTCCCAATTTTAAACCAATCAGTTGTTCCATATCCCGTTCTAACTGTAGCTTCTTGTCCCAAATAGAGATTTCTCAGGAGACAGATGAGGTGATCAGGCACTCCCATTTCTTTAAGAACTTGCCATAGTTTGCTGTGGCTGACACAGTCAAAGGCTTTTGCGTAGTCAATGAAGCAAAAGTAGATGTTTTTCTGAAACTCTCTAGCTTTCTCCATAATCCAGCACATGTTTGCAATTTGGTCTCTGGTTCCTCTGCCCCTTCAAAATCCAGCTTACACTTCTGGGAGTTTTCGGTCCACATACTGCTTAAGCATGCCTTGTAGAATTTTAAGCACACCCTTGCTAGCGTGTGAAATGAGCGCAATTGTGTGGTAGTTGGAGCATTCTTTGGTGCTGCCCTTCTTTGGGATTGGGATGTAGACTGATCTTCTCCAATCCTCTGGCCACTGCTGAGTTTTCCAAACTTGCTGGCATATTGAGTGTAGCACCTTAAAAGCATCATCTTAAAAAAAAATTAATAGTTCAGCTGGAATATCATCACTTCCACTGGCCTTGTTATTAGCAGTACTTTCTAAGGCCCATTTGACTGCTCTCCAAGATGTCAGGCTCAAGGTCAGCAACCACACTACCTGGGGTGTATGAGACATCCATATCTTTCTGGTATAATTCCTCTGTGCATTCCTGCCACCTCTTCTTGATGTTGTCTGCTTCTGTTAGGTCCTTTCCACCTTTGTCCTTTATTATGGTAATCTTTGCATGAAATGTTCCTTTCATATCTCCAATTTTCTTGAACAGATCTCTGGTTTTTCCCATTCTGTTGTTTCCCTCTATTTCTTTGCATTGCTCATTTAAGAAGGCCCTCTTGTCTCTCCTTGCTATTTTTTGGAACTCTGCATTCAATTTCCTGTATCTTTCACTATCTCCCTCACATTTTGCTTGTCTTCTCCAAGTCCACCTTTCCTTTTGAAGCAAAATGTCATTGAAATGGGGGAGAAATGCCCTGCATGAAGTTTTGGGTTTGCAATTTTGGAAGAGGGAAGACTGTAGTGCTGTGGAGCGGGCAGGCTAGCAAGGCCCCATAGATTTAGAGGCCCGAGTTGTCCTGCCCTCGCATGAAGTCTTGGGTTTGCAATTTTGGGAGAGGAAAGACTGTCTGTGGTGCTGGGAAGTGGGCAGGCTGGCAAGGCCCCCTAGATCTAGAGGCCCTAGGCTTCAGCCTACTTAGCCTATACATAAATCCAGCCCTGCCTATGTCACAGTGATCACAGGCCCATTGATCATGTGCAAGGTATTCCGTGTGTTGGGAAAGAGCCTCCTGTTCTGGGCCAGGTGGAAGAGTGACTCCGCCAGATGGCTGAAAGTGGAGGAATGCCCATCCTCATCTGCTGCAGCAGAAGACTGGGTGGTGGGGTCAAAGCTGATCCCGTGGAGCACGTGAGGAGTCAAGGCTTCCTGCATGAAGGCCTCACTTCCCCTAGAAGTCCCTGCCTCCTAGTCTGTATTCGCTTTCTTCTTCAGGTACAGCTCCAGCATGTTCTGGATGGTGCACCTGCTTTCGGGGGAGAGCTTGTAGAACTGGTCATACTAGAAGAATAGCCATGAGGCGGGTGAGACTCCTGCAAGGAGTCCCCAAAGTCAGGGGAACAGAAGCGCATTTGAAGAGCCTTGCTGGGTCAGGCCATGGCCTATTCAGTCCGACATCCTGTTGGCATAGTGGTTCCTTCCAGATGCCCGTTTTTGTCGATTCATGATTGTTTCTATTCATGATAGCAGGAGGACAGTTATATGCAAGACTGTATTCAGTACTGTTTGTGCCTGCAAAGCTTTTGGGACAGACATACTCTGGCACTTCCAACCAGTGCCCCCTAACTTCCAGCTGAAACCAGGTACCTTTTTCATACCAGAAATGTTCTTCAGTGGTGAATCATGGCATCTCAAATTCCAGGGGAGCCCTGTACGATGCCAAAATTCAGTGCCCCCACGCCTCTCAATGTCCATTCAACATCATAGTTGCGGTGTCCCCTGTGGGGCTCGCAAGGCTTCACGCCAGTGTGACCAAACCAGTTGCACTCCCCTAAATGCACCTAAATGTTATGGGGCGGGGGGGGGGGAGAGTTGTCCCACTTAAGTCACACTTTATAGCTCAAGAGGGCCCCTCTGGCTGATAATATTATAGCAGCACAGGGGACGCATCACAGAGCAACTTACAAAGCAAAACGACATGTAGTTGGTTCACCACAACTGCAATATTATTGCAGCAGTGACCTGCAAAAAAGTCTGCAACAAGTCACTGGCTGCAGTAATAGTGCCCTGCTATGTGTTTCACACATGGAGCAACTGGGAAGAGCTTTTGGGGGTATCCAAAAATAAGATATTATAGAATAAATAATTCATATTTATTATAGTATACAGCATATGTTCTCCACACATACTGTATAGGAGGACATGCAAACTTGTATGCAGGTGTATACATGTTTGTAAATTAGAAGAAAAAGTTTTATTTTAAAAAAATCTCAAGTCCTCGCAGTGGGAGCAGGTAGCCAGAACAGGGGGCCTTGTAAGTGTGCACCATGGCAAGGCAGGCATTAACAAATATTCTTCCCCTCTTTGACTGTGTATTGGTTGAAAGGTGTTGTCAGGGAACTGCCATCAGGGATGGAGGGAGAGAGCGGGCTCCGGAGGGGTCCCAGAGAGCGTCCCGGGATGGGGAGAGGCAGTCCATCTTCTGGGGAAGAGAATCAGCGTAGCACCAGTGGAGAAGGGGGGCAGATGGGGGAATCGGTGAGGCGGTCCCATGACTCCTTGCCAGGGACCAGCGGGGAGAGTAAGGGTCCTCTGCTGCCTACACCCTCCTTGCGCAGAAGGCTTCCGCGCAGGGAGAGTAGGAGGAGACTAGGCGTCAAAGAGCTTCTTTGCTGGAAGAAGTTCAAGAAACTCCCACTGACGGATTCTGCCAGCGATTCAGACAGAAAAGGTTCACTCAGGCAACCCAGCCAGGTGTTGCACCGGTTTACACACGAGCAACCCCTAGAACCATCACAGCAATCCGTCAGTCCCTGATGTTGTTTGTGCGCAGCCCCGGAGAGGCAGCACGATGAGCCAAACAGCGCCGGCCGGAGGGACAGAGCAAGAAGCCATGGTGCGAGGTCTGGTTGAGAGGAACCGAGACCTGGAGGCGCATGTCGCTACCCTGTCCGCGCGGCTGGAGGAAAGACGGGCTCAGGATGCACAGGTCAGAGCCACCCCGATAGGGAGGAAGGTCCCGGGGCTGGTACATAAGTTTGGTGGAAAGCCCCAGGACTACAATGCCTTCTGAACGGAAATTCAATACGCTTTGGATTTGCAGAAAAATGACTTTCCGGATGACGGGGAGAGGGTGGCTTACATTGTTGGACATCTGCAGGATGGGGCGCGCAAATGGATCAGGCCCCTAATGGCGACGCAGAATGATGCATTGAAAGATCTTAAGAAATTCTACCAGGTGATGGACGCGATGTTCTCCAGCGAGGTGGAGCAATGCGTGACACGGAGGGAGCTGATGGGGTGTAAGCAGAGGGGCCTGTCCGTCAGAGACTACTGGTCGTGTTTTGCGATGTTAGTCCACAAGCTCGGGTGGGATCTGGACTCTGAACCAATACAAATGTTGTTTGAGGCGGGTTTGGACCCTGGAGTGAAAGAGGAGCTGTCCCGAGCGCCCCGCCCACGGTCGATGGATGAACTCACAAAGGCTGTGCTGGCGATTGGAGTACACCAGGAAGCGCGGTCTCAGGAGAAGCGGGAGATAAGGGGAGAACATTTCCATGGCAACCTCATTCCGGAGATGCCGAGGGAGCCTTCCCAGGCAGCGGAGTCAATGGAAATTGATTGCACGCTGTCAGGGGCTCAGGAGCAGAGGCACAGGGGAGAGAGGAAATGGAGAGCGAAGGGGAAGAATCTGAGGGCAGCGTAGGGGAGTATGACAGTGGCACGAGAGATTCCATGAGCTTCTCCAGCGAATCAGAAGATTCCCAGAGGGGGGCGCCGAGGGCCAGGGCAAGGGGGGTCCCAGGGGGGATGCACCAAAAGCAAGGGGCCAGCGGGGACTCCCAAAGCAGCAGCGGGAGATCAGGACCAGCTCCCCCACCAGTGCGTAGTGGGGGGGAAGAGTCCCATGTATCAGGGCCAGCGTCTCCTCCAGCAGGGAGAGAAGATGAGTCAGGGCTGACCACGCCTCTATCGGAGAGTGAGGGAACGGAGGGGAAGTCAGGTCCAGCTAGCCTCCCCGAAGGGGGAAGCAGTGACAGGAGCAGTGTAACGGTCAGGAGAAAGGTTGCCGGCTGGGCGCGCGCGCCAAGTTCGAATGTACAGGAGCGCGGGACAGCAGAAAACCCGGATTGGGAACCAGGTCCTAAAGCCCGCCAGAGGCAGGGGGAAGACTCAGGGGACTCAGCGTCAGTACAAGAATTGCGTAGCCTTTTTGGATGACATCTTGATCTAGTCGGACAATGAAACGCAACACGTCAGAGACGTCAGGGAGGTGCTACAGAGATTGAAGAAGCATCAGTTGTGGGTCAAGCTGGAAAAATGTCAATTCCACGCCAGGGAGGTCGAGTTCCTGGGGTACAGGTTGTCTGACAAAGGACTAGCCATGGATCCGGGCAAGGTGAAGGCAGTGCTGGAATGGAAAGCCCCCCAAAACAGAAAGGATGTGCAGAGGTTCCTAGGCTTCAGCAACTTCTACAGGAAGTTCATAAAGAACTTTGCTCACTTGACAGCGCCCATAACGGATTGTCTTAGTAGTAAAAAGAAGTTCGCATGGACAGAGGATGTGCAGCAATCCTTTGAAAAGCTGAAGAAGGTGTTTGCCTCGGAGGAGCAGCTCCTGCACGTGGATCCGGAGAAGCCCATGAGACTGGAGACGGACGCGTCCAACCGTGCGGTGGGGCGGTACTTTTGCAGCCCGGGGCCAAGCAGAACTGGAGGCCGTGTGCCTTTTTCTCTAGGAAGCTGAGCAAGTCGGAGCAAAACTACACGGTGTATGACCGAGAATTGCTTGCGATCTATGCGGCATTTCGGCAATGGAAACATCTGTTGATAGGGGCGCGGCACAAAATCCAGGTCCGAACGGACCACAAGAACTTGGAATACTGGCGGACCGCACGAGTGCTCAACCAGAGACAGATCAGATGGTCCCAGGAGTTCGCCAAGTTCTTCTTCGAGATTCGATACGTGCCGGGAGAGGAAAACGTAAGGGCAGATGCTCTCTCCAGGAAACCGGAGTACATGGAAGGGGAGGGACCACCAGAGACCAGGCACGTGTTCCCCGAGGACCGGTGGGTGGGTGGGGGAACGTTGGTTGGGAAACGAGAACTGGCAGGGCTCACCAGAGACAATGAGTTTGCTCAGGCCAAGATCAGGGAACTCAAGGACGGAAAGGAAGACAATGGAGGGTTTGAGGAAAATGAAGGGCTACTGTACTATAAGGGAGCGCTGTATGTACCAGGGGAGACTTTGAGGTGGAAGGTACTTAGGCAACTCCACGACAACCCAACAGCTGGGCATTTTGGACAGCACAAGACCATGCTACTTGTCACCAGGCAGTTCTGGTGGCCAAAGGTGAGGGAAGACGTACGAGAATATGTACGAGGGTGCGACCGATGCCAGAGGGCTAAGGGGGAAAGGGCGGCCCCCGCAGGGTTACTGGAACCCCTACCTACACCGGGAAATCCCTGGGAGGTGGTGTCCATTGATTTTATGACAGATCTGCCCAAGTCTAGGGGGAAGACAGCGGTCATGGTAGTAGTCGATCTACTGATGAAAATGTGCCATTTTGTAGCTTGCTCACATGCAGCAACGGCAGAGGAGACAGCCAGGCTGTTTGTGGATCACATTTTTAGACTACATGGGGCTCCCTTGAGGGTTATCTCAGATCGCGGGAAACAATTTACCTCCCGGTTCTGGAGGAAGCTCATGAGCTTGCTACAGGTCGAGGTGAGCTTCTCAACGGCGAGGCACCCAGAGACCAACAGACAAGCAGAAAGAGCGAACGGTATACTCCAGCAATACCTACACTGCTATGTCAGCGAGAGACAGAACGACTGGGTAGAGAAATTAGCTTTGGCTGAATTTGCGTACAATAATGCTGAACACGTGTCCACGGGAATGAGCCCGTTCATGGCCAATTATGGGTGTCACCCCAGGGCCTTCCCGGGGCGGAGGGGAGGAAGGATGGAGTGTACCCGCAGCTGAGCAATTTGTGGAGGAAATGGAGGCCTTGCACCAGCAACTCAGGTTGAACTTGGAGCGGGTCAAGGAAGTTTACAAGAGGCAGGCAGACAGGCACCGACGGGAGGGGGAGGCCATACGGGTGGGAGACCGGGTGTGGTTGTCATCCCAAGGGTTACCCCTAAAGGGAGGGTGCAAAAAGTTGCAGCCGAGGCGGCTGGGACCTTTTGAGGTAATACAGCAGGTAAACCCAGTGGCATTTAAACTCAAGTTGCCTGACAGCATGAAGATACATCCGGTGTTCCATAGGTCCCTACTTTCACCTTACAGGGAGGGACGGGAATTCCCGGGACGGGAGGGAGGGGTTACCACCCACCCACGGGTAGAGGAGAGGGAACACTGTAACCAAGCCACGGAAGTACTCAATTCAAGGTGGCGAGGTCGCCAGGTAGAGTACTTGGTAGCCTGGGAGGGATAACCTAGGTCGGAAAACACGTGGGTCCCTGCTGAATCAATCAGTGGCGGGTATATGGTGGAAGAATTCCACAGTTTGTTGCCAAATAAGCCAAAACCACTAGCTAGATTCTGGGAGGAAGAATTTGGACCCACAGACGACGAAGGGGACTTTGTGGGTTTTCCTGCCTCCGAAGAGGAGGGAGGGGAGGTGTCCGAGGGAGAGGAATCAGATTGGGAGGTTCAAACAGCGGGAAGAGATCCGAGCAGATGGGAGGCTGGTTTTGAATCCTCAGGAGATGATGACAGCTCCTTCAGGGGGTTCCCCGCATCGTCGGCCGAGGAGAGAGAGGAGGTTGTATCGGAAAATCATGCCGGAGTGTGGGGGGGGGGTCCTGGGGAGGAGGTGGATGTCAGGGAACTGCCATCAGGGATGGAGGGAGAGAGCGGGCTCCGGAGGGGTCCCAGAGAGCGTCCCGGGATGGGGAGAGGCAGTCCATCTTCTGGGGAAGAGAATCAGCCTGGCACCAGTGGAGAAGGGGGGGCAGATGGGGGAATCGGCGAGGCGGTCCCATGACTCCTTGCCAGGGACCAGCAGGGAGAGTAAGGGTCCTCCGCTGCGTACACCCTCCTTGCGCAGAAGGCTTCCGCGCAGGGAGAGTAGGAGGAGACTAGGCGTCAAAGAGCTTCTTTGCTGGAAGAAGTTCAAGAAACTCCCACTGACGGATTCTGCCAGCGATTGAGACAGCCACGGGTGAGTGGCTGTCCGGACAGAAAAGGTTCACTCAGGCAACCCAGCCAGGTGTTGCACTGGTTTACGCATGAGCAACCCTTAGAACCATCACAGGTGTGCAGCTGAGACTGTAACAAAGGAGGCATTGTGATTCCACAAGCCACCGTTACGGCAATTGGAACAGGCTCTAAAGGCAAGGAGGGAGATACTCGTCCAGTTGTAAATAATTTCTTTATTTTCCAATAAATGCAAGTTCTCCCAAATTGCCAAGTTTCATTCTGACTTCAAAATAAAAAGAATGCAAATATCTATCTGTCTCAGAAGGTGGTGTGATAAGCACCTGGGAGCTTTCAGGGCTTGCAGAAGGTTGAGTTGGCTAGTAGAGGGCAGGGAGAAAGTCAGGGCCCTGCCAGACTGGCTTCCCTTGTGACAAATACCTCCCCCACCCCCACCCCAATAACAACAACCCCACCGTAGGGCCTCACATGCTTTTGGCAATGATGTTGGCAAGTGCGTGGCTCAGGAGCCTCTCGTCCTCATGAAGGGGCTGCAAGCCCACCAGAAGGCTGTAGTCCAGGCATAGGCAAACTTGCCCCCCCCCCCCCGGCTGTTTTGGGACTACAATTCCCATCATCCCTGACCACTGGTCCTGTTAGTTAGGGATGATGGGAGTTGTAGGCCAAAAACATCTGGAGGGCTGAGTTTGCCTATGCCTACTGTAGTCTATCATGCCGAAATCCTTCAGGAATTGTGTGTCCAGCTCCATCTGAGTCATCATCCAGGCATGCTGTGGAGCTGCATGGATGAGAGATGGGCATATTCAGCCAGTCAGGGGTGAAGAGCTTGCAAGATCCCCTGTACTGAGCAGAAAAGCAAACTCTTTGGCCTCCGAGATCTCTCCCAACTCTCAGCAGCCCTCACTGTGAGCCATACTAGAGGAATTTTGCCCTGCTTTTGCTGAGCTACAACACAGGAGCTCACCCCCAGGTGGCCATGATGTGGTAACCCCGGCGAAGCATTGCAGAGCAACTGAGAAAGCAGAATGTTTGCATGGACAGTCCATTAGAAAGCTGCACTATTATTGTATCGATAGCACATTGCAAAATAAGGCCCCCCTTCTCGCAAAAAAATAATAATAATCTTCCTATTTATTTATTTATTCAAAATTATTTATTTATTTCATAAAATTTGTACACTACCAGATGGTAAGAAACATCAAAGCCGTTTACAGAAAGATAAAACCATAAAATCAGGAAAAACCTACAGTACATTAATCGCTGAAGAAGTGAATACCAGAATAGATCAGAACTCACTCCCAAGGTACGGGGAAGAGACATGGCTAAGATGGCAGGACAGCTTACTCTATGATGTTAACCCCTTCATACACTAATTAGACTGAAACATGTTGGTTATACAATGGTACCTCAGGTTAAGTACTTAATTCATTCCGGAGGTCCGTTCTTAACCTGAAACTGTTCTTAACCTGAAGCACCACTTTAACTAATGGGGCCTCCCACAGCTGCCGCGCCACTGGAGCGTGATTTCTGTTCTCTTCTTGAAGCAAAGTTCTTAACCCGAGGTACTATTTCTGGGTTAGCAGAGTCTGTAACCTGAAGTGTATGTAACCTGAGGTACCACTGTATGAGACTGGTTATCCCACACAACATGCTCTCACGCAACCCATGCCCTCCAACTGAAACCCCATTTCCTGAACAATATCAACATTGTGTTTTGTGCCTGTGAACTGCACAGTGAATACTTTTATTAGAAAAGAAAACAGCCTGGTGTTTCAGCTTCTCAAGGTTGTTTTATTCAGTGCGCTGCTACAGCTTGTCACACCCAAATCCTCCAAAGCCCTTTCCGAGCATGAAGAGGAGAGGGTGTTGCGGGCAGGACACTCCCACATTCGTGGGGGCTTCCCTCGCCCCCCGCGAGAGTTGGGGGATCCCTGGGCGTGCCTGCAACCCAGCCCGCCAATCGGTGGGCGAGGGGAGGCGCGGCCTGGGCTACTTAAGGCCAGGCACGCCCAGGGACCGCCCTCTTTTCCCCTCGCCCCAGCAGCTGAGCGGTTCCCCCCCCCCTCCCTTCCGTGTTCCTGCAGCGAGAAGCGACCACGTGGACCTTGAGGAAGATTTCTGAGAAAGGGAAGTCTTGCCTTCTTTCGCCTTCTAATTTCCCCCTTTTTTCTTACCTGATTGTTCCTAGCTTCGTTTCTGTTTCTGGAGCCTTTTGCTTTACAGCAATAGAGCCCCTGTGTGTCCGCGTGCTGCGCTTCTCCGACCTCAAGGCAGTCACTCTGTGTGTGCGTGCGTGCTGTGCTGCTCTTCTCTGGATTTAAATTAATTAAACTGTGTCTGTGTGCTGCTCTGCTCTGGTTTTATATCAATTACTCTGTGTCTGTGTGCTGCTCTTCTCCAGCTTTAAATCGGTTGCTCTGGTATGTGGGTGCTGCTCTTCTTCGGCTTATAACAGTCACTCTCCGTCTTTGCCAGTTGCATTGCTGTGTGTTTAAAAAGGGGTAATCTGGGAGCTGCTGGTTTGGATTTTATGTGTGCGTACTGAGCACGTGGTCAGTGTGAGTCTCCGGTAATTTTTTTCCTATACCTAGCTAGGTTTTTGGCCGGGTTTGACTTTTTAACCTAGAGTGGTTTAAATTGCTGCCGCATTTATAATTTGCTGCATTACTGTAAGGGGCTTTCTCATCCGTGTTCGTTTCAGCTCCCCGCCCACCCCCCCTCCCCCTTTGTTTAACCCTCCTCACTACTCCTGCAATTCAGGAAGCTGCAGCTCCGCTCTAATTTCTTACAGTCAATTGCTATCTTCCTAATTTTGCTATTTGACCCAGCTTAATCTTGCTACTTGTTCAGCTCGCCTCTCATTGCCTTAGTCAGTGCTTCTTATTGTGTTACTTTAAACCCCTTTCCGGCACCCAGGGCCCCCTCATTCCTCACCCCCCCCCTGCTTGGTTTTTAAAGCTGATAGTATTTCTGGGCTGCTAAGTGTTGCTCTCGGTCATTTTTTCATAGAAACACCTCCTCTGCTGTACCATAGAAAGTAAAGTTACAGATAGGTAGCCGTGTTGGTCTGCCATAGTCAAAACAAAAAAAAATTCCTTCCAGTAGCACCTTAAAGACCAACTAAGTCAGTTCTTGGTATGAGCTTTCGTGTGCATGCACACTTCTTCAGATACACTGAAACAGAAGTTTCCAGACCCTTCTATATAGTGAGAAGGTGGGGAGGGGTATTACTCAGAAGGGTGGTGGGAATGGGTGGTTGGCAGATAGCTGTGATGAGCCTGTTGACGACTCTTAACGACTGCAATAGGTCTTACAGGGAGAAGCAAGGGGTGAAAAATGGCTTTGTCATGTATAATGAGATAAGAATCCAAGGTCTTTGTTCAGGCCAGGTTTCTCCATGGTTTTAAGTTTGGTGATAAGTTGTAATTCAGCAGCTTCTCTTTCCAGTCTATTTCTGAAATTCCTTTGTAGTAAAACAGCTACTTTGAGATCTTGTATAGAATGTCCTGGGAGATTGAAGTGTTCTCCTACTGGTTTCTCTGTCTTGTGATTCCTGATGTCCGATTTATGTCCGTTTATTCTTTGGCGTAAGGTCTGGCCTGTTTGTCCAATATAGAGAGCTGAAGGACACTGTTGGCATTTGATGGCATACACAATGTTAGACGATGAGCAATTAAATAGTCCCGAGATGGTATGTGTGATGTTGTTGGGGCCAGTAATGGTGTTGTCCGGGTGTATGTGGCAGCAAAGTTGGCATCTGGGTTTATTGCAGGCTCTGGTGCCAGTGTCCGTGTTAGGTCTGGTTGTAGTATTATTGTGGGTTAGGAGTTGTTTAAGACTGGGTGGCTGTCTGTAGGCAATGAAAGGTCTTCCTCCCAGAGCTTGAGAAAGAGAACTGTCATTGTCCAGGAGAGGTTGCAGATCTCTGATGATACGTTGTACTGTTTTAACTTGGGAGCTGTATGTGATGACTAGAGGTGTTCTGTTATTTTCTTTTTTGGGTCTGTCTTGCAGCAAGTTCTCTCTGGGTATCAGTCTGGCTCTGTTGATCTGTTGTCTAACTTCATCTGTTGGGTATTTTAGTTCATAGAAAGTAAAGTTATCGCCTGTTGTGCTTCATTCCCCTTTTTATTTAAACTTCCCTGTGCTCCGTATTTGCAACCCCCCCCCCCCGGTTAGTTTAAGTGTGCATTTCTCAGTGTCTGGCCAGCGATGCAGTCAGCGTTGCCATAGAAACGCCATTGCTGCTGCCCCATAAAAGTAATCTATTGTCTCCTGCTGCCTCTTTGGATCGCCAGAGAAACCATTGTTGTGTAAGCCGGCAGGATCTTTCAGGGCTAAAGAGCAGTAATTAGGGGCATTGTTCGCCTGAGGCAGATTCTCTGCTGCTGCTTCCTCCAGCTTATCTCTTGGCTTTAGCAGCTAAAATACTAGCCAAGCTTTTGTTGCCTCTTGGAAGTTTAAGCTCCTGTTTCCCTCAAGATTGGAGAGTCCCCCTGGTGGTGCAGCAATAAAACTGCTAGCACATTTGCAAAGCTAAGCAGGGTCTGATGTGGTCTCAAATTGGATGGGAGACCGGGTGTTGAAAAGTTTAACATCAGATTACTAGATAAAGGTGGAATATATTTTGTTCTACAGTTTTACTGCAAAGTATAATATCTGCACATTTAGTCTCATATATTGAGTCAATCAGCAACAATATTAGCTAGTACTAAAATTATTAAGAATATATTTACCAATTGATACCAAGTTAATTAGGAATATATTTATATCCTGATCTGCACCTATTAATTCAATCATCAATAAACCGGTTGATTATATTCAAATTTTGAGCATTTTATAAATAAATAAAATAATATTGACTGGTAGGAGGAGTAGCTCAGTTCCCAGAACATAAGACTCTTAATCTCAAAGTCTTGGGTGCAAGCCCTACGTTGGGCAAAAGATTCCCGCATTGCAGGAGGAAGGACTAGATCTGGGTTTCCCTTACCTGGGTCCCCAGCTGTTTTCAGTCTTATAATTGTCTATTGCTAAGCAAATTAATAATAATTAGTAGCAATAACTTCATAATAAATAATAAATAAACAAATAAATAAATAATAATAAATAAATAAATAAATAAATAAATAAAAAGTCAAATAAATAAATAAATAAATAGTTAAATAATTACATAGATTGATATAGAATAAGTAAAAAGTAGAAGGGAGAATCCCACACACCTTCTGTGCAGCGCACATTGCATTGGTCTTGCAGTTGGTGCGTTTTCCCATTGATTTAAGAATGGCATCAGGCGGTGACCAGCAGCAGCCATCCACCTCTGGCACCCAGCCCGCACTCAATGGCACAGGGGCCGCTCAGATGCCCGCCATGCCATGCGACCCTCAGGCTTTTGCCCAATTTTTTATGGCTTTCGAAACCTTTTACAGACAATGCAAGCCTAGAGGTGCTCTGGCGCTTCCGGCTCCCGAGCCATCTCAGGACATGATCCCAGATACTCTCCCGAATAATCAAGGACAGCTGGGAGCAGAATCTAATTTAGGGGGCAACGCTCTCCCAGGGCCCCCCGTGGCTAGCCGCCCCAATACGCGTGCCCACACAGCTACTGCCAGGAAGGCAAGCAGTAGCACAGGAAAAGGGAAGGCGCAGGCGAGGGGTACTAGTAAGGGGAAGGCACCTGCAAAAAGAACTAGCACCATCACCCCCTCACAGGCTGCAGATACCCCCAGTGTTTTTCAGGATCAACAACCCCAGCACAGCTCTACGGAGGACAGCGCTGGTTCCGGCTCGGAGGGGGAGCATCCCGATCCGCCAAGTGCTCAGCCGGCGGCCAGTGGGAACACGCCAATCGGTGAGGCACAAGGTGGTAAGAAAAAAGCTAAGAAGAAACATACGTCTGCAAAGAGGAAACGGTCCAAGCAGTCGGAGACGGAGGACGATACAGGTACGTCTTCTTCGGAGTCTGATTCCGAGGATCCGATGGATGGATACTGGGGCTTGGGCGAGTCCAATCATGGGATCCCGCTCTGGGCTCACGAGAGGAGGGCCAACTCCCATCGAAAAACCTTCAATGGGGTGCTGGATTGGAAGGATGGGGCGTTGGTGGAGGATGTTAAAATTTCCACCAACCAGCCAACCGATTTCATTCTGGGGAATCATCTGTCACAATAAAAGAGGAATAAGATCCTCAACGGGGACTATGTTGATATATTTACCCTTCTACCCCCGACTAAGGTAATGGGAAAGGGCGAAAAGAGGCGCTCTTACGGAAAAAGGAGGTATAGAACCCCAAAGGCGGAACGCACATTTGAAAATTGGCTAGATGGGTACCAGGTCTTCATGGGGGTCGTTTCTGCCGCGTATCCTCGGAGATCTATGGATTTAGTGGCTTACCTGGCCCATGTGAGGAATGCGTACTCACTCGCGGGAGAAAACGCGGCTTTGACGTACGATGAGAATTTTCGTAGGAATGCCTCTCTCTTGCCTTCCACCCATTGGGACTTAACCAACCCTAATTACTGGGGAATGGACGTCAATCCATACATAGACAAGAAAAACCAGGACTCAGCCAAAAACGGTAAATTCGAAGCGAAAAGACGCCGCCTGTGTTGGGAGTTCAATCGGGGCGTCTGCTCCCGCCCCTTTTGTAAGTATACCCATGAATGTGAGAGGTGTTGGGGAAACCATCCTGCCTCCTCGTGCTTTAAGTCCAAGCAGCAGCCCTTTCGGGGGGGCAGGGGGTACTTCCACAACAATGCCAGAGGCACCCCCGGCCCCTCTCACAGGGGACAGAGTAACCGCCAGTAATCCAGAGCTCGGTTTGGCCTATTCCCCTATCCGTCTTCAGCCCCTAAGAGCACTCCTTGACCAGTATCCAGACCAAAAAGCCGCGCAGTATCTTTGGGAGGGTTTCTCTTGTGGGTTCAGAATACCCGTTGCGGTTCCCCCTACCCCTAGAGATCCTCAGAATCAAAAGTCAGTTAGGGACAGACCCGACATAGCAAGGAAAAAGATAGAAAAAGAAATTAAGGCTGGTAGGGTAGCAGGCCCCTTTCTGGTTCCGCCATTTGAAGGACTCCACATTTCCCCGTTAGGCATAGTCCCGAAAAAGTCCCCAGGGGAATTTCGCATGATCCATAACCTATCTTACCCGAAGGGAGGCTCCGTCAACGATGCCATTCCCCAGGAACTTTGTACGGTAAAATACTCCTCTTTCGACCATGCAGTTAAAATGATTCGGCAGTTCGGGAGGGGTGCGCTGCTAGCGAAATGCGATATCGAGTCAGCTTTTCGTCTCCTCCCGGTCCATCCGACCGACTTTCGCTGGCTAGGCTTTAAATTCCAGGGGGAGTATTTCATTGACAAAGCGATGCCTATGGGCTGCTCTGTAGCCTGCGCGGCATTTGAGTCATTCAGTACTTTCCTCGAATGGGCACTCCGCTTCAGAACAGGGTCTAGGGGCGTGTCGCATTACCTTGACGGTTTTATCTTAGTGGCTGACAGCAGGCAGGGCTGCTCTGCTCTCTTGGGTGCCTTCACAGCCCTCTCGGAGGAACTAGGGGTGCCCCTGGCTGCCGAAAAAACGGAGGGCCCATCCACTTCCTTGATTTATCTAGGCATTGAATTGGACACTGTGGCTCAAACATCGCGTCTGCCCGCAGAGAAGTTATCCGCCCTTACTGCGGTCATCCAGCAGCTTCTGCCCCTTAAGAAGATCACCCTTAGGCAAATTCAATCCCTGCTGGGCCACCTTAATTTTGCCTGTAGAGTTGTTGCGCCGGGCCGCCCCTTTTGCATTCGTCTAGCTAGATTGGCCGCGGGACTTAGGGCTCCTCAACACAGGGTTCACCTTTCCAAAGAGGTAAAGGCGGATATGGGCATGTGGCTTCAATTCCTCAGCAAGTATAATGGCATATCTTTATGGCAGGATTCCTTGTCTCTAAAAGCTGACTTCCAAGTTCAGTCGGACGCTGCGGGCACCCTGGGCTTCGGGGTTTATTTCCGGGGACAGTGGTGCGCTCAAAGGTGGCCTTCAGAGTGGCAGGGCCAACCCATCACCCGAGACCTCACATTCTTGGAATTCTTTCCCATAGTGGTAGCGGTACATCTTTGGTCAGAGCAATTCCGTAATCATAGGGTTTGCTTCAACACGGATAATCAGGCTGTGGTAGCTGTTCTATCTAGGCAATCTGCGCGTTCCACCAGAGTCGGTAATCTCCTCCGGTCTTTCGTCCTGCTGTGTTTAGAGCACAATATATGCTTTTCGGCCAAATTCGTACCTGGCATTAACAATGATATCGCGGATGCTTTATCTCGCTTTCAGATGGAGCGCTTCCGCTCGTTAGCGCCAGACGCGGAGCCATCATCGATGCCGTTCCCGGAGCATCTCTGGAATCTTGGGAGCAAGAAGTGATGGAGGGGTTATTCGGTGCCGTGGCCCCTTCCACTATGAGATCTTATAAGAAGGCCTGGGCCGACTTCTTAAAATTTCGCAGCAGCAGGCCCAACGCAGGGCCGTATTCCATTCCCTCAACGAGGGAGGTTCTCCGCTACTTGGCTCACCTGAGGGGGCTGGGCAGGGCGCCAAAAACACTCAACATTCAGTCCGCAAGGATTTCGTATTTCTGCAAAGCCTTTTTTGCAACAGACCCATGTGCAGCTTTTATCGTTCGTAAGACCCTTGAGGGCTGGCGTCGGCAGCAACCCCCCAGTGCGGATAGGCGGAGGCCCATAACTATTGACATTTTGACACAGATTCACAAGAAATTACGGGCAATCTGTTGGTCGAAGTACGAGGCGCGCCTGTTTTCAGCCGCTTATTCCATTTCTTTCTTTGGCGCTCTCCGCATTGGGGAGGTAGTCTGTGAGCGCGGAGCGTCTCAATCCCAGAGGGGTTTGCTGATAAGTGATTTGTCCCTGTCCGAGTCCGAGCTAATCGTTCAGGTGCGGAGCTCTAAGACGGACCAGCTCGGTAAGGGCGCGCTCTTACGTTTAGCGGCGGTACAAGGTCGCGGACCCTGTCCCGTAAGAGACACACGGCGTTTCCTCAATTTGAGGCCCAGCGGCCCTGGCCCACTGCTGATACACGAGGATAGGTCACCTTTGGCCAGACACCAGTTCACACGGGTACTGCGCACCACGCTAACAGCCTGCGGTTTTCCCGCGGCAGAATTTGCAGCCCACTCCTTTCGCATCGGGGCCGCTACCACCGCAGTGCATTTGGGGCTCTCCACGGAAAGGATTAAGGATCTTGGGAGGTGGAAATCTAATGCATACAGAACGTATGTTAGAAAAAATCTATGACTTGCAGCAATAATCCTGATCTCGGTATTTCCGTCTACTTTCCTTTCAGAACCCAAGAAAGTACGCATTTGGTTGGTGGGCCACAGCATTGTTTACTGGGCCAGAAATCGTGCTTTGAGTTCCGGAATGGGGCACAATTTGAATCTGCCTTCGAATGTTGAGCTGGCTTGGATTGCGCGTAGAGGGATGCGCTGGAGTGAATTTAAACCAGCCGTGATGGCGAGAACTGCTATTGAGGGGCCGCCGGATGCATTGGCATACTGAAAGGCCATCGATTTGAGATGGAGCATTTTTGATGATTTGACAGATTTTGTGGCGGCTTATCCAAGCGTTACCATCTTGTGGTCCTCACTGCTTGAGAGGAGGACATGGAGAGATTGTGTGAGCCCGGCTGGAATCAACAAAGCAAGAAAGGTCTTGGAGCGGGCCATGGCACATAGAGTGGCGGATCTGGGCGGGTGTGTCATTGGCCACCCAGGCATCCAGTACAACAATGAGGCCCTCTACAGATGGGATGGCGTGCATCTTTCAGATGCGGGAAATGACATTTGGTTGGGGGACATCATAGCAGGGATTAGGGGTTGGTTACGGGCCTGAAGGTATTGGCGGCGAGCCTTGCTCTTGTGGCGGTTAGGCATTGGCATGGGGCAAATTATAGGAAAAAGGAGGGGGGGAAGGGAGCGCCATCACCTTCCCCCAATGAGAAGGGGTAGTCCGGTAGAGGACTCCCAGGGGGGCGTGGCCTTGTCCGAAGCCTGGAGAGGTAGGGCCTCCAGCACGCCCCCGAGCGGTGACACCCGTGGGATCCTAGTTGGCGTACTTCAACAGGACTCCTGCGGTGTGTTCAACCCTTCCCGGTCACCATGCCGGGTAGTCGATAGAAGCCAATGCCTAAGGCCAATACCTTCAATTCCGTAATCAATAAAGTTGTGGCCTTTCACGCCCATTAACCTTAAAGCAACGTGTCTGTGTCTTCCTTTCAACTGGGGGAGGAAACTTGCCACGCAAAGCCCTTTCCGAGCATGAAGAGTAGAGGGTGTTGCGGACAGGACAGTCCCACATTCGCGGGGGCTTCCCTCGCCCCCCGTGAGAGTTGGGGAATCCCTGGGCGTGCCTGCAACCCAGCCCGCCAATCGGCGGGCGAGGGGAGGCGTGGCCTGGGCTACTTAAGGCCAGGCACGCCCAGGGACCGCCCTCTTTTCCCCTCGCCCCAGCAGCTGAGCGGTTTTCCCATCCCACCCACCCTTAGGTTTAGCTAGAATTGGCCTTGCTATGGACTTCGGTTGGTCGCCGCAAGGGGCCTGGTAGGAATTTTTCCAAATTGGCGCACTTCCTGCCAGTTGGTTTTTTCGCCTACCTCGTAGCAATCGTCACAACTTTCACGGTGTTGGCGGTTAGGCATTGGCATGGGGCAAATTATAGGAAAAAGGAGGGGGGGAAGGGAGCGCCATCACCTTCCCCCAATGAGAAGGGGTAGTCTGGTAGAGGACTCCCAGGGGGGCGTGGCCTTGTCCGAAGCCTGGAGAGGTAGGGCCTCCGGCACGCCCCCGAGCGGTGACACCCGTGGGATCCTAGTTGGCGTACTTCAACAGGACTCCTGCGGTGTGTTCAACCCTTCCCGGTCACCATGCCGGGTAGTCGATAGAAGCCAATGCCTAAGGCCAATACCTTCAATTCCGTAATCAATAAAGTTGTGGCCTTTCACGCCCATTAACCTTAAAGCAACGTGTCTGTGTCTTCATTTCAACTGGGGGAGGAAACTTGCCACGCAAAGGAATTTGCCAAAGTGCTTTTCCAGGCAAAAGGGGGCAGAGGGAGAGAAACCAAGAACCTCAAATTCACTAGACCAGGGATGGGGAATTCTGTGGCCCTCTAGATGTTGTTGGATTCCAGCACCCCTGACCGTCAGCCATGCTGGCTGGGGCAGAAGGCCATTGGATCTGGCAATATCTGGGAGCCCACAACATTCCCTGCCCCCACCCTACACAAACAACAAGACACTCAGCTGTGAGGCATGCCTCTTACTGGAGGGAGGGTCACTCCAGAGGCAGCTGTGGCATGAGGGTGCTGGATCCCCTAGGAAGCGTGCTTTGAGATCTTCTTTACCACATGGCACTCTGGCAAAAACACAACTGTACTAACAACCATATGGAACCACACCTCAAAACTGGATCAGACTTCCCAGATCCTGTAGCCTACATCAGGCGGAAGTCTGGGGCAGAGGGGCCTAGAGTGGGAGTCAGAGCTGCTCTTAGGGCTGCATGTCTGTGTCGGGAGCTCCGTTCGACCGAGCCTTTGAAATCTCCTCCTATGTGTTTAATGACCTGAGCCTTTGATAAAGCTCCAGGCACATTCATCAATCAGCAGAGTTCCCAGCACAGGGAAGGATGAGATCGTATGAGCTACATGTTTAAAGAGTTTTATTTCTAAACTACGGAGAACAGAAAAGACATTCTCTCTCTATGAAAGCAGAGAGCAACTGAACAAAGGAACAAAGGAAACAGGAAGCCACTAACGGCACATCCTGTCTCCCTTCCCGTGAGACTCCAATAGCCTGGACTGTCTCTGGAATGTAAATACAGTCCTGTGACTCCAAGCAGCTGCACAGTGATAAGAACAGAAACTAACAGTCTGAAGCATGGGCAGAAATCTTTGGGTGTGAGGTTACATGGGGCTGTCTCTTTGTGTTTTGGTACTGCCAAGCCACCAGCCAGCCAGCCAGAGGCAGGCAACCAACTGGATTCAGGGGCAAACTCCTTTGCAAAGCCAGTCTGACTTCACCGAATGCAATGGCAGAGTGACCATTCGCCCTGTGATTTGCTTCGCGGTGAAATGGCGTGTGTTCCTCAACCCAGAGAACCTCTCGTTCAACGTCAAGCTGGTCTAAGGAAGAAAAGCATAAGAGTTAGTCTTGAATCCCCCCACACATGTGCTGGGAGATGCCTGCACACCGCACATGTAAAGCACATCTCCCACCCACCCACACCCAAAAAGTCCTGGGAACAATGGTTTGTTATGGGTGCTGGGAATCATAGCACTGTGAAAGGGAAACTAAGGTTCTTAGGATTCTTTGGAGGGGGTGGGATGTTGAATACACAGCCCTGCCGAATGCAGAGGGATTTCGCTTCGGAGACAGCACATGCATGATGACAATCTTCATGTGAGTTCCTGGTGACCTTCAGCTTAAACACAAACTGCTCTGGAGTGAGAAAAATCCATCACACTCAAAAAGCCCAGCTGAAGGAACCTGGAAGTGTGTGGGGAAGAGCATTTATTGCTCAGGGGGGGGGGGAAAGTCCAGCAGGCTTCTGTTGCACAGTAAGCTTTCCAGACTTCTGAGCGTAGCAGAGTCAAAAACACAGCGGTCAAAGCCCTTGGCCTTCTGTATTCTGTGTGTGCAGTTAGTGTGCATAAATCAAGAGCTCACGCAGCTTTCCTAAGCTAAAGTGTTTATTTTACAGCAGCATAGATTAGCCAGTGTCGAACACAGATCACAACTCATGACTGTTCCATACAAAAGCGAAACCAGAATGAACAAAGAAAATAGACCCCAGAAATGACGCAGGATCCCTCCGCCCCACAGTAGGCAGAACTCATACACTGAGCTGTTTAACCCTGTAAGCTCAGGTTCTCCTCACACCCCTCTCGTCCTGGGCTAATGGGGGCTAGCAAGTATCACCACTTACCCCAATGTGATGGCCTGGGAATCTGATTCAGAGGCTGAACCGGAGGAATCCCAGCCTGCACAGGAGTCCCCGCCTCCAGGGCCGGCTGAACTGGGGCAGGGCCTTGATTCTGAAGCACCTGCACCTGTGCCGGATTCTCAGGAGCAGGCACCAGGTGAATCCACTCTGGCTCCAGAGGTGGTTGAGGACTCAGTGCCTACAGGTGAGTCTCCGCCTGGGCCCAGTAACCCTTCAGCCTCTCCTGAACTGCAGAGGCTCAGGGCAGAGAGGCAAAGGGAACTGGTTTCTCCCAGGAGGAGTGCTCGCCTTAAGGCCAGGAGAGGCGGGTCTCCTGGGGGCCGGGACCGCCCCTGGCCTCAGAGAAGATAAAGGCCAGTCAGCCCAGTCCCAGGTTGCGGGAGCAATGTCGTTGTTGAGTACCTGTTCCTGCCCGGACCCAGACCTGACCCTCCAGTGTTCCTGTCCCCGCCCGGCTTCCTGCTTCGGACCTCGCCCCGCTCCTTGTGGACTGTTTCCAGGCTAGTGACCCAGGACCGGACTTTGACTACGCCAATGGTAAACTTCCCCCCGGGACCAGCACAGTTTGCTCCCGCCACACCCGCACTCCCCCTTCGTTGGGGTGCGTTTGGGAAAAGCCAGAAGCCATGGCCGACCAGGCAGCTGCGCTGGTTGCATTGGCCCAGGAGAACCAGGCCTTGACTCACACCGTGCAGCAGCTCAGCAATGCGGTTACGGCACTTCAGCAGCGGTTGGACGCCCTACCGGCTCCTGTGGCCGACGCTCCAGCTTCAGGCAAGTACCCAGTGGCCTTGCCAGAGAAATTTGATGGGGCCCCGACCAGCTTTCCCATGTTCCTCGCCCAGGCCAAGTTGTATATTCAGGGGCGAGCCCGGAACTTCCCTGACGACCGCACCAAGGTGCACTTTTTGATCAGTTTGTTAAAGGACCAGGCGGCCAAGTGGGCATTGCCGCTGCTCAGGCAAGACTCCCCCTTGCTGACAGACTATATGGGGTTTTGCAATCATTTGGAGGCAGAGGAGGCGTTTCAGGGGTTGAAGGCCTGTTTCCAGAGAGAGCCGATCTTGCAACATCCTGATCCCTCTCGACCCTTTGTGGTAGAGACCGACGCCTCCAGTACGGCTCTCGGTGCCGTCTTGTCTCAGCAGTACGGACCTGATGCGCCACTCTTACCCTGCGCCTTCTATTCCCGCCAGCTCCTTCCAGCGGAGTAAGTAAGTAAGTAATTTTATTTTCGGCCATAGGCCCATACAGGTAAAAACGACACATAAATAACAACTTGTGCACGTGGGGAAAACAGCCGCTAAAACACCACTATAACAATAAAATACTATAAGATAGAATGGCATACTACGCCTTAGTTAGCTTGTAGTGCTCCTTGGCGTCGCTTTTGGGTAAGGACAGCGACCAGGAACCTTGCCACTTTCAGGGTCGTATGAGTATCCTTATCCTGCAAGATTTGGGCAAGGTGGAATTTTGGTGGGGTACCCTCTAGTTTCTGTATGATTGATCCCAACAAATTTGCCCGTGGCACATTGAACAGGGGGCAAGTGAACATAATGTGCTGGAGCGACTCCGGTGTCTCCTTATTACATTCGCACATGGCGGGGGCTTGGCCCTTTGAGAATCTATGTCTCAGGACGTTGGAGGGAAAAACGTTGAACCTCGCTTTGGTGAAGGCCAGTCTATGGGCAACAGTCGAAAGGGAGGAGAGGTATGATGGAACGCAGTAGGTTAAAGTGATACCAATGTTCTGAGGCGAACAAACACCTCCCCCCAGCATATAATTTCGCTGTAGATCGATATCATCCAGTCTTTGGCGGATCAGTCTTTGAGCAGTAATTTGGTCTAGTTTTAGGGAATCTGAAGGAGAGATTCCATAACTCAGGAGTTTGGCATGAATTCTACTAGTCCAAAGGCTAGAGAATTCATCTCGCCATAAGCATTGGACAAGGTAGTGGTTTGGTAATCTATGCCACAATGATAGCCAATAATTGAAGACTTGCTTCCACAGGCAAGTTTCTAAGGATGCGATCTTCAATTCTAGTCGCATGGCTGCGTTGCTTACGCACAGGGGGAGCATTAGGAGCCGACGTAGGAATTGATTTTGCAGTGTCTCGAGAGGAGCAAGATCTGTCATCACAGCCCAAAGCGGGGCAGCATAAGCAAGCACGGCAACCACTTTTGCCTTGAACACCTTTAGGGCTGAGGGAACATGCAAAGCTCCATCCGAAAAAAAGAATCGGAGGAGCGCATATGACAGAGTTTTGGCCTTGTTAAGTAGGTGTTGAATTTGAGCTTTCCACCCCAAATTGTATTGAAAAATAACTCCTAGGTATTGAAATTTTAGAACTTGCTCTATTTTTGCTCCACCAAGCTTCCATTTGTATAATCTCCGGCTTCTGGAGAAAATCAGAATCTTGGATTTAACATGGTTGATGGTTAATTGGTTGAGTTGACAATACGTGGCAAAGATCTTCAAAGCTCTGGTTAGTCCAACACGTGTATAAGATAGAATTACCGCGTCGTCAGCATATAAAAGGAGTGGGCAGCGGTAGTCCGCCAGTCTAGGCGCGTGTATACTTAGAGAAGAGTTAACTAGGGGTGCTCGCATGTCGCTGATGAATAGGTTGAAAAGACAGGGAGCCAATATACATCCTTGGCACACTCCCTTGTTTATTGGTATCGAATTTGTGAGGTCGCCCGCAGGAGTAAGTCTCACTCTGGCAAGGGTATCTTCATGGAGCTGACTTATAAGCCATAAGAGTCTTCTATCAATGCCCTGTTTCGCAAGTTTCTCCCATAGAATATTTCTAGGAACGCTGTCAAAGGCTGCCTTTAGGTCTAAGAAGGCAGCACAGAGGTAGCCCCGGGGAGGAGAGGAGTACTTTCGTGCCAGATGGTAAAGAACTATTGCATGATTGGTTGTAGAGCATTTAGTTCTGAACCCTGCTTGTTCGTGGCCAATCTGATTAGTCTCATCTACCCATCGCAATAGTTTAGTCAGCAAAAAGCTGGCATAAATTTTCCCTATGATCGAAAGGAGGCTGATGTTACGGTAGTTTTCCGGCTCCGTTGGAGAACCTTTTTTATGAATTGGTACTATAATGGCCTCCTTCCATATTTTGGGGATGAGGCCAGAAGCGTTGATTGCATCGAAGGTTTTGGCCAAGATGCCAGCCCACCATTTTGGGTGTAGTTTAATGGCTTCGGCAGGGATCAGATTGGGCCCTGGGGCTTTACTCGGTTTCAGCTGAGCTATTAGCTTGGCTATTTCGTCAGGATCGGTGGGAGGCCAAATAGGTAAGTGGGTAAACAGATGCGTCAGGTGGTCAGAGGGAGCATCCGCCTGTGAGAAGCATTTCTTCAGGAACAATTCCCATGTCGGTGCAGGGATGACTGCCCTTGGGTATTTCCTCACCCTTCTATTGATCAAAGACCAGAATTCCCTGGATCTGTGTGATTTTGAAGCAGTAATCAAAGCCTGCCAGCGATTGTGTTGCCACTCACGTTTGGCCATTTTCTGCGTGCGTTTGTAAACTAGCTTGGCTTGTGCATAACTAGCTGGCAGAGTAGATGCACCGGAGGTCTTATATACATTATATATAGCACGAAGGTGCTGTCTTGCTTGTTTGCACTGCGAGTTATACCAGGGGGCACCGTAAGTATATTCATTTTGATTTAATATTTTGGGTGGTAACCTGAAGAAGGACGTAAGATCAGTCGTAAGATGGTGGAAGCATTTCAACACTATGCTATGCTCGTCTGAGGCAGAGCCTATGTTGGGATGGGGCCCAAGGATTTCTTTTTGAAAGAATTCCTGATACCTTTGAGCCTGGGTCTCCGACCATTTGATTCCTCTTACTTGGAGAGATTCGTTGGTTACCATCTGGGTCGCATGTCTATGAGCCTCCGACTGCCAGTTCAGGGAAAGCTTGGCTACAAGGGGAAGATGATCACTAGATTGTACATTCTCGATCTTAAAAGTGGAAATACACTTAAGTAGATCCCTGGAAACCAACAGGTAATCGAGGACACTGTTTGATTTAACGCTCAGGTGGGTAAAATCCCCAGGAATATCAGGGAGGCATGTGCCATTTAAGGGGACCAGATTTAAACGGATGGCCATTTGATAGAGGAGTACTCCAGCCTCATTTACTCTGTGGTCTTTAGAAGTTCTCCTCATGATATGTTCCAAATCATAATTATCAAGGTTTGGAGTAACCCACCATTTGGCTTTGGTCAGCGAGTCCCAGTTTGCTGCTGTGCGGGCGTTAAAATCGCCATCTATTATGGCCGGGGTATTAGGAAACTTAACATAGCATGAGAGCAAATGCTCTTCTAGCGAGCCCCATTTAGAGCTAAGTTCGGGGGAAGAACCCCCAGGTGGCAAGTAGACATTTGTAACTAGAAGTGAGATCTTTTCCCCCGCAATCAGCCCGGTAAGGGCGTAAGGAGGCAAGGCCTGTACTAGAGTAAATTTAGAATGTAGGTTGAGGGAGATGCCTATTATTAGGCCCCCTTTAGGGCGGCCTCCTTTCAGGGAGGGGCAGGCAGGGAGTTCTAGAAGCTCAAAGCCATTTAGAACAATTTTCTCTACTTCCCACGATTCTTGGAACAAGATGATATGAAACAGGTTAATATACTCCGAGAATTCTGGATCAAGTTTTTTTCCCCTCCAGCCCGCAATATTCCAGCTGAGGACTGATAGGGGCGAGTTCCTGTTGTGTCCAATTCGCTGTCATTTCAGGGAGAGATGTGTGTCCTTAGGGGGCAGGGCAGACCCCACAAAAAAGTCAGTTATTTTACTTTGCAGGGCTGGCACCTGCTGGGGGTACCTAGTCTTGAAGTTGGTAGTGAGGTGTTCTGACTGGTGCAACAGGACGGGTCTCCTGCAGACTAGCCCAAGGGCAGACACTTCAGTGGGAAACTCCACAGGATTTGCTGAGACTGCCCCACCGCGAGGTCTAAAGATCGCCGATGAAACCATTTGATTTATATGTCCGGCCGGGTCTTCAATCAAATCCGGGCCATTTTTTGCTGTAGGTGGAACACTCCCCTGTCCTGATGCTGGCGAAGATACTGGGGATGCTTGGCGTATTGGTACCATTTGTATGTCGGGTCTATGCCGCTCAGGGGAATATGAGGACTCCAGTTCCGGCATTGATGGATTAGTTGGTAAGGAATTGTTTTGGTGGAAAGAACTCTGGGCTACACTCTTCAGCGGGGAGCTCTTGGAGGGCGAGTCAAAATTTATCAAGAGTAGAGATGAGGGGCCTACTTGTGAGACAAAACCTGGGTCTGCCAAGCATCGGTGGGTTTTGCCCTCAAGTGGGGGAGGCATGGGTTTAGGAACTGAACTAAGGTAAGGAAGACTTCCTGCTTCCTTAAAACACAGCTCCGAAGAGCTGACAGGATTATCCTGAGAAGTGAGCAGGACTTTTCCGTTCTTCTGGACATGTATGAGCTGATGATTAAGTACTTCTAGTCTATCAATTATTTCTTGTTCCCTCGGTGGGAGGTCGCCAAAGGTGGCTAAAAGCTCTCTTTCCTCCGGCGGGGTCAGAGGATTACTTGCGCCGGTGGGTTTCTTTAGAGCTCGTGAGGGCGTAGAGTAAGTCCAGTTTCGGTGCAGATGGGTATCCTCCGGGAGAGGAGGCTCGATGTCCCGAGGTGCTCCCGACCTCTCCGACAGAGTCCGCTCCTTGCCGTGGCCGGCGAGTAGAAGGGGGTGGATCTTACTGTCCATAAAAACTCTTGTTGGGGTGATATCATACCTAGCCAAGAGTGATTTCTGCCTGATGATAACTGAAGGAATCCTTGGGGAGTAAAACACAAGCATCACTTTCTGTGGCCTGAAGTGCTGGTTCAAAGGTAATACTGCAATGAGATCGCATTGTGTGGTTTCTACGTTTAGGAGATTGCTTAGATGCTTTTTGACCCCACCCAGAGTGAGCCACCTTGCTGACCCTGCCCGGATGTTTAGGCAGATTTTCTTGGGTTGCAGGGACAATGCTTTATGTTTCAGTGCAGGATTTGGTCTATATTTAGGAATCACACTTCCTTTTTTGGTTGAGGGTAAGGTTCTCTGGAACTTCAATTCCCCCGTATCTACAGTTGGCTTAGACTTTAACCAGAAGTTATCAATTTTCTGCCCGAGGTTACATAGCTGGGAGGATAGCACATCAATCTTCTTGAATATGCAATTAAGGGTTCTGACCACAAGATGGAGATGTTCATGTTGTTCTTGTCTTGCGCAGTCCTCAGTTCCGGTGTCTTGTACCCCCTTCAGTGGGACACTCTCTCCTCCTCCAAGCTTGCCGTTTGCAGTTTTAATCTGGGGTGAAAACAATTCCTCTGGTGTTGACGTTGTTTCTGGGGACATTAGTGGGTAGAAACAGTTCTGAGTTTTCACCCTATAGCAGTGTTCAGTGGGGCCACTCCATTTGCCAGACACGGGGGGGGGGGGTCGGTTTTTGGTTGTTTGGCCCTTGGGGAGGGCAAAGCCTCGTCACAATCCCTTAGGCGTTTGCCTTGACCCATCGTTATGAGTCGTTTAAAATAGCAGTGATTAAAAGGTAATAAAAGATAATAAAAATACAGCTGAGTGTGAGCTGGCGGAAAACCAGTGAGTCGAAGGCTGCTTCCAAGGCTGCCGGAGAATACAATTATCTGCTCATTAAAGCTGATTTACAATGCAGGCTTTACAGTTATCGGCAATGTGAACTCCTAGCGTGGACTCCAACACCCTGGTACAATCTTCAGCAAGAACTTGAAAGGCTGGGAGCCACAACACAAATTTAGGGAGGGTTCAAAATGAGCTCCGGCAAATGCGTCTTACCTCATCGCCATGCTTGTAGGATCAGCGAAGAGCCAGCGGAGCGTAACTATACTGTGTGGGAGCGGGAACCTCTGGCCATCAAGGTGGCCTTTGAGGTCTGGCGCCACCATCTTGAGGGGGCACGACACCCAGTGGAGGTGAGAACCGACCACCGGAACCTGGAGTACCTCCAGACCACCCGCAAGCTGAACCAAAGGCAGATCCGGTGGGCGTTGTTCTTTTCCCGGTTCCAGTTCCGGATCCGCTACATCCCTAGCACCCAAAACCAGAATGCGGATGCCCTGTCCCGGAAACCTGAAGACAACGCAGACACGGTA
Organism: Podarcis gaigeae; assembly: GCF_964106915.1. Lineage (NCBI taxonomy): Eukaryota > Metazoa > Chordata > Lepidosauria > Squamata > Lacertidae > Podarcis > Podarcis gaigeae. The sequence goes on along the minus strand of NC_139695.1, from coordinate 6,638,269 downwards.
CAGCAAGCAGTACCCACCACGATCCTACCACCGGCTGCATTCCTGGCCACCCAGGAGGCTGAGCCACTGCAGGCTCGGGTGCTGGAACAGCAGCGGGTCAACACTTGGGCCCAGGAACGACTCCGGGAACTGGCCGAAGGCTCATGCCCTCAGTATCCAGGGCTGGTCTTGCATCAGGGCCTTCTGCTGCACTACAGTCGCCTGTACATCCCGCCAGGGCCACTGCGGGCTGAGGTTCTCCGGATGAACCATGATGCCCCGGCAGCGGGACACTTTGGGCGGTATCGGACCACCCATCTGGTAAGCCGTGAGTTTTGGTGGCCCCGCCTGAAGGCTGACGTGGCTCGCTACGTTGCTGGTTGTGATGTCTGCCGGCGGGCCAAGGGCCCTACCGGGCGACCCCCCGGCCTACTTCAGCCATTGCCAGTCCCACCACGTCCTTGGCACACGGTTTCGCTGGACTTTGTAGGGGACTTACCTCCGTCTCGTGGCTGTACCTGCCTTCTAGTTTTCTCCGACCATTTCACTAAGATGTGCACTGTGCCCCCTGCCCATCTGTACCCACAGCTAAGGAAACCGCTCAGCTGTACCTCCAGCATGTCTTCCGCCTGCATGCCCTACCTGAGTGTGTGGTGTCCGACCGGGGCGTTCAGTTCACATCCCGGTTCTGGCGAGCTTTGCACCAGACCCTCGGGACAGAGGTCTGTCTCTCGTCAGCCTACCACCCACAGACCGATGGCCAGACGGAACGGGCGAACGTGGTGCTGGAGCAGTACCTCCGGTGTTACTGCAGCTACCAGCAGGATGACTGGGTCGACCACCTAGCATTGGCGGAGTTCGCCTACAACAACGCGGTGAATGCGTCCACCCAGCAGACCCCGTTCCAGGCCAGTTACGATTATCATCCACGGCTGTTTCCGGATGTGCTGCATCCGCGGTCCCTGCGGTGACGGAGTGGCTTCAGAAGCTCCAGTCCCAGCAACAGCTATTGATGAAGCAACTGCACTAGGCCAAGGAGGCGTACAAGGCCCAGGCCGACCGCCACCGCTAGGTGGGGCCGGAACTCCACGTCGGTGACCTGGTATGGCTCTCCACTCGCCACCTCCACCCCTCTCGACCTTCGCGGAAGCTGGACACCCGTTTCACCGGCCCGTTTCCTATCGTGGACCAGGTCTCGCCTGTGGCATTCCGTCTCCGGTTGCCCGCAACCCTGAAGGTTCACCCAGTCTTCCACAGGTTCCTTCTGAGTCCGGTGGCCCCACCCGACGAGTTCCACGCGAACCATCCCCGACCGCAGCCAGTTTTGGTTCAGGGGGAGCCTGAGTACGAGGTGAAACGCATTCTGGACTCCCGATATCGCAGGGGAAAGCTACAGTTGTTGTAATTGCAGACTGCTGTACACAGCGGAAGGATGAGCAGTATACGCCACATGCTTTACTTTAGTTTATTTACACTTCAATGCTGAGAGATTACAAACAGGCATCTTGCCTCTGCGAGAGCAGAGAAGCAACTCATTTCTCCTCGGAAACAAAGAACACCAAGAGAACAGTGAAAAACAGGAAACCAGTGTACGTCACATCCAGTCTCCCATTCCCGTGGGAAACCCAACAGCACATTGACTGTGGAATGCAAAACATTCTCCCATGACAAGCACTTCGCTGCACAGTGAAGGAAGCAGAAACCAACATCCTCCCCCTTTCTGTGAACATCACTGGGCAGCGTGTTCGTACAATATCACTACAAACCCAACTTCTGCACATAGGTACAGTGTTGATCCCTTGATACAATCTTGGACAATACATCAGCAGGAATTTCATTACCTGGCATATAGGACACCGTTACGAGTCCCTTCTGAATACATTCCCTAGCATGTTGCAATTTCAATTGCAAGTGCTTCGTGCTTTGCTTACAACCTTCAGAATTCAGCAAAGCCAAACATGCTTTGTTGTCCTGGTAAACTTGGATTGGACATTTGACAGGAATTTTCATGTCTTTGCACAATTGTAACAACCATTCCCAATCCTTAAGTGAATAAGACAGTGCATTCAGTTCAGCTTCACAAGTACTTAAGCTAATTGTTGTTTGCTTCTTGCATGACCAATCAAATAGACCCTGATTGTACATGTAGCAAACTCCAGACGTACTTTTCCTGTCTGTAGTGTCACTTCCAAAACTTGCATCTGCAAATATCTCAAGACCACCAGACTTCTGATTGTTAAACCTCAGTCTGTAATGCATAGTGCCTTTCAAATAGCGCGCTATGCGTTTCAGAGCTTTCCAATCCTTAACACTAGGATTGTTGACTTGTCTGCTTAGCAAATTACAGCTAACAGCAATGTCAGGTCTTGAACATCTGGCAATGAAGTTTAGCTTGCCTAGCACACTTCTGTACAGTGTAGTGTCAGAAAATGCTTCTTCAGTGTCTTCTACCTGATAACCTGTTGTCATCGGTGTGTCTACAGGGTTAGCATCCATCAGGTTTAGTTTGCTTAACACATCAGCAATTTTCCGTGACTGGTGTACTAGAATGTTACCATCTTGATCTCTCTCTATTTCCAGAGATAGGTAGTTGTTTACCTCACCAAGATCTTTCATGTCAAAGTGCTATTTCAGTTGAGCTAGGGCGTTATTGTACATTGTGACATCTTTCCAAAAGAATAATATATCATCAACATAAAACAAACAATACAGCTTCTTTTGCCCCTCCTCTTTGACAAATACACATGGATCAGCTTTCCCTTGCTGAAAACCTAGAGAAAACAATACTTCAGTGAGTTTTGTGTGCCAACACCGTGCACTTTGTTTGAGACCATAAAGGGACTTTTTCAGAGCACAAACAAATCCCTGTCAGGTGGGGATCATCAGGTGGAAGCATATAAAGTGATTCACCTAGAGATCCGTACAAAAATGTTGTATTCACATCGTAGTGACTAACGTGTAGATTCTCCTCTGCAGCTAGCTTGAGCATAAGCCTAATGCTCTCATACCTCACTGTGGGTGAGTTGGTCTCGTGATAATCTTCACCTGGTACCTGTGCAAAACCTCTGGCTACCAATCTGGCTTTGTGTCTGACTATCTTGCCATTTTGATCAGTCTTCGCTTTGAAGACCCATTTGCTTCCAAGCAGTTTCATTCCTGGAACTATTGGAACTAGCTCCCATGTTTTGTTCCTTTCTAAGGAATCAAGCTCAGCCTTCATGGCATTTAACCATGGCTCAGCTTCCTTTGAATCCAAATCCTGGATTTCTTGGAAACTTGAAGGTTCAAATACCTTCTTGGAGCTTTTAACAGCTGCTACTGCTGTCTTAGCAAATTCATCAGCAAATCTCTTTGGAGGTCTGCCTTTTGTGGCTCTTTGTGACCTGCGAATTAGCCTTAAGTCCTCAACACTTTCCTCTTCCTTCTTAGGAGAAAAGTGGCCTATTGTGAACAATGGTTCTTCCAATTCTTGATCAGAGCTTTCAGAGGGTCGCATAGAGGCTTTCGCACTCTTGAAATCCTCTGAATCATCCGATTCAGTTTCAGACTCAGAATCAGAACCTTCATCAGTGGGTGTGGGTTGTTGCGGCTGCTTTTGCTTATCATCAGTCTCATCACTGTCATCAGGATAACATTGGAAAATTCCCACATTCTCCCCCCACTTTGCATTGTACTCAACACTTCTTGTGAGCTTAATTGTCTTAGAGTCAGACATCATTATTCTGTAAGAACCTTTCTGATAACCTAGAAAGATACCATGCAATCCACGCTTGCCTAACTTGGAGTTTTGTGGTGTATGAACCCACATGTCAGAACCAAAAATTCTCATGTGTCTGATGTATGGTTTCTTGCCAAACATCTTCTCATATGGGGTACAACCAATCGCTGAAGATAACCTGCGATTATAACTGTAAACAAAACACAAGAGAGATTCGGCCCAATAACTCTCTGGAAGATTGGCATCATGCAGCAAGGTTTTTAACCCTTGAAGCAATGTTTGATTTGCCCTCTCGCAAAGTCCATTCTGCCATGGCGAGCGAGGACTAGACAAATCGTGTTGAATTCCTTTCTCAGTCAGAAAAGCTTCAAACTGCTGAGAAGTGAATTCCCCCCCCCGCGATCAGTGAAGAGTCTTTATCTTCTTACCATGCACATTTTCCAACCAAGCACAGAATTCTTTGAACCTTGGAAAAGCCTCTGATTTCTGCTTGAGATTGTACACATAAATATACCTGGAAAATGCATCAATGAGAACAATGAAGTACCTATTTCCACCCAAAGAGGGCGATAGTGGACCAACCAAATCAGCATGAACAACCTGGTATGGTTCTGTAGCTTGCCTACTAGACACCTTACCTTTCGCAGCCATTTTCACCTTGTTTGCTGCGCATGCTTTGCACTTCATGTGGTACTTGCAGGGTTTAATAGTCATACCTTCAACCAAGGCAGGCATTTTAGATACTGCCTCAAAATGCAAATGGCCAAATTTCCGGTGAAAATCATGAATACATCCTGCATGCAAACTTTTGTTAGAACCTGCAATGCAACAAATTTCATCCTGCACAACATCATCATAATACAAAACAAACAAACGATCAACATATTCAGCATGCAATACATAATCGTTTTTCTTTGTGATGGTGCATTTCTTGTTCTTGAAGGAAACGTCAATTTTCCGTTCATTCAGCTGCGCAACACTGAGTAGATTGTGTTTGGCATCTGGTACATAAAGTACATCTTGTATCGATAAGTCCAAACTGTGAAGAACAACAGTTCCGTAGCCTTGACTGGGGATCGTGTGGTCATCCGCCTGGTGAATCGCACCTTCCTGCGGTGTAAAAGACACAAACAGTTGCTTATCGTTGCACAAGTGGTGTGTCGCTGCTGAATCAACAACGAAGAAAGATGTAGATGTCTTCTGGACCTTTGCAACCTTTGGAGTGAAGCGTGAGACCATTGCCTTGTGCTGCGTTGTCCTGGACACTGGACCTTTGCCCTGGCCTTTTCCACGCGATGAGCTTTCGCTGCGCTGCTCTGTCTTGGCCCTGGGATATCTGCATTCCCTCTTCATATGGCCTAGACGTCCACACGAGTAGCATTTCACTGCCTTCAAAGCTTTGGTGCCATCTGGTGGTTCCACTGCACTTTGGGATGACGTCTGTGAAGACTCCCCCTTACCCATGCAGCTAGCACCCCGGCGGTCTGCTTCATTCAGAATCACGGCAGTAACATGGGCTACTGTGAGCTGAGCAGTTGGCTGAACAGCAATCTGAGTGGCAACAGACTCCCAACTTGAACCCAAAGAATGTAGTATCATGAAGGAATACACAGCCTCTGGAAAGGTGAGTCCTCTCTGTTGCAGCTCATGTCTCAGATTCTGCATCTCCATCAGATGTGTACGCACATCTCCACCTTCAGCAAGAGCCATACCATGCAGCCTGGTATAGTAGAACATATTGAGCTTAGGAATCCCAAAAGCATCAGCCAGCCTTGTGCAGCTACCCATCCCTGCTGCTTTAAATCAAGCTGCGTCACTGCTGCTTCAAACCAAAAGCACTTTTAAAAGGTACTTTCGGTTTCCGGCCTCCAAGCCTGTGAGCTTTTGCCTGGTTGCGGCAAACAGCTTTAAAAGTTCAAAGTCCAGCCATAAAGCCATCAACTAGAAGCTGGCAGGCTGCCCGGGGCATGAGCACATACCTGTGATGGCCTGGGATTCCGATTCAGAGGACGAACCAGAGGAATCCCGGCCTGCACAGGAGTCCCCGCCTCCAGGGCCGGCTGAACTGGGGCAAGGCCTAGATGCTGAAGAGCCTGCACCTGTGGCAGAGCACCAGGAGCTGGCCCCAGGTGTAACCCTTCTGGCCCCAGAGGGGCTTGAGGACTCAGTGGCTACAGGTGAGCCTCCTCCGGGGCCCAGTAACCCTTCGGCCTCTCCTGATCTGCAGAGGCTTAGGGCAGAGAGGCGAAGGGAACTGCTTGCTCCCAGGAGGAGTGCTCGCCTTAAGGTCAGAGGAGGCGGGGCTCCTGGGGGCCGGGACCGCCCCTGGCCTTAGAAGAGGATAAAAGCCCAGTCAGCCCGGCCCCAGGTTGCGGGAGCAACGTCGTTGTTGGCTTCGGACCTTCCTGTGTTCCTGATCCCTGCTCGGCCTCCTGTTCCTGACCATCCGGTGCTCCTGTTCCCTGCTCGGCCTCCTGTTCCTGACCATCCGGGGTTCCTGTTCCCTGCTCGGCCTCCTGTTCCAGCGTTCCTGTTCCCCGCCCGGCTCTCCGCCTCGGACCTCGCCCCTCTTCGTGTGGACTCTGCTTACGCCCACGGTACCTTACCCCCGGGGCCAGCACAATACCTCTCATCAATCATCTTGACGCAGAGAAGATAAGACCGGTCCGTTTCTCTGTTCCTTTGCCGGAATTCCGACCCGACTTCTGGAGTCCATCCTTCAGTTTGATTGTGTTATTCTGGGCCCATAACCAAAAATGTTGTAATTGCAGACTCCTGTACACAGCGGAAGGATGAGCAGTATATGCCACATGCTTTACTTTAGTTTATTTACACTTCAATGCTGAGAGATTACAAACAGGCATCTTGCCTCTGCGAGAGCAGAGAAGCAACTCATTTCTCCTCGGAAACAAAGAACACCGAGAGAACAGTGAAAAACAGGAAACCAGTGTACGTCACATCCAGTCTCCCATTCCCGTGGGAAACCCAACAGCACATTGACTGTGGAATGCAAAACATTGTCCTGTGACAAGCACTTCGCTGCACAGTGAAGGAAGCAGAAACCAACAACAGTATCTCATAGACTGGAAGGGGTATGGACCGGAGGACCGTTCCTGGGAACCAGCAGCCAATGTCCACGCACCTGCCTGCCTCCGAGATTTCCATGCGGCGTACCCCAGCAAGCCGGGTCCAGACCCTCGATTGAGGGGGGGACCTGGGAGGGGGGATGGTGTGATGGCCTGGGAATCCGATTCAGAGGCTGAACCGGAGGAATCCCAGCCTGCACAGGAGTCCCCGCCTCCAAGGCCGGCTGAACTGGGGCAGGGCCTTGATTCTGAAGCGCCTGCACCTGTGCCGGATTCTCAGGAGCAGGCACCAGGTGAATCCACTCTGGCTCCAGAGGTGGTTGAGGACTCAGTGCCTACAGGTGAGTCTCCCCCTGGGCCCAGTAACCCTTCAGCCTCTCCTGAACTGCAGAGGCTCAGGGCAGAGAGGCAAAGGGAACTGGTTGCTCCCAGGAGGAGTGCTCGCCTTAAGGCCAGGAGAGGCGGGTCTCCTGGGGGCCGGGGCCACCCCTGGCCTCAGAGAAGATAAAGGCCAGTCAGCCCAGTCCCAGGTTGCGGGAGCAACGTCGTTGTTGAGTACCTGTTCCTGCCCAGACCCAGACCTGACCCTCCAGTGTTCCTGTCCCCGCCCAGCTTCCTGCTTCGGACCTCGCCCCGCTCCTTGTGGACTGTTTCCAGGCTAGTGACCCAGGACCGGACTTTGACTACGCCAACGGCAACCTTCCCCCCGGGACCAGCACACCCAACTTCAGACCACCACAGAACTCCCCATGACGCTGGAAGCTCAAAGGTTTAGTGAACCCGTCTGCCAGGTTATCATGGCTCGTACAGTACTTCAGCCACACCAAACCTGACTGGAAACGTATGTCTAGATGCTTGGTTCTGGCCTTAAACTGCCCAGATTCTGCCAACTTCAGACAGGGTTGATTGTCCTCCCAAACAGTGATGGGCAAGCTACAATCCCCACAGATCTCTTGCACCAGGCATGTATAGAACTCCAGTTCCCTGCACAATTCCGACAGTGCGCTGAACTCAGCTTCAGTAAAGGACAGCACAATGAGACTCTGCTTCCAGGACTTCCACCCAACTAGAGATACCCCAAACTTTATTGCCATCCCAGATACAGACTTCCTGTCATCCAGATTCGCCCAGTCGCTATCTGCCTAGAAAGTGAGCTCAGTCTCACCTGCAGCTGACAGTTTGAGACTTGAAGTCCTTGGTATCTTGCAGGTAACGCAACACCTGCTTGATACCATGCCAGGCGTTTAAACTGGGCTTTGAAGCTTCCCTACTGAGCAGATTGGTAGCAAAAGCAATGTCTGGCCTGCTCCATTGGGACAGATACAACAGACTACCCAAAGCTGACTGAAAGAGCTCAGCGTTCTCGAACTCAGCGCGTTCTGCTTGCTTACTGTCTTTCACGTAGCTCGTCTCCATGGGTGTCCTAACCCCTGCACAATCAGACATTCTGAATTTCTCAAGCAACTGCTCAATCTTGCCTTTGTGTCTGAGCAAGAAGCTACCACCCTCAGTTCTAGCTATTTCCATGCCCAGGTAGATCTTTACTGCACCCAGGTTCTTGAGCTGAAAACGTTTTCCAAGTATTTTGGCAAATTTCTGCACCTGCTTGTTTGCCCCTGAGGAGTATATGATGTCATCAACAAAGACTAAAACCATTTCCTGTGACTCTCCTGACCCTGTGAGGTACAGGCAGCTGTCAGCAAGACTCTTCCTGAAACCTAGCTTCTCTAAGGCTTCATTCAGGCACAAGTTCCAATTTCTGGCTGATTGCTTTAAGCCATAAATGGACTTGTAAGCTTCCACACAGTACCTTGCTCATTGCCCTCAAACCCTGGAGGAGGAAGTATGTACAGATCCTCCTGGAGGTCTGAGTTCAAATAGGCCACATCCACATCAAAGTGATGCACCTGCAAACTTCTTTGTGCAGCAATGGCTAAGAGCATGTGCAGAGTTTCACTTCTGGAAGTAGGAGCATATACCTCCAGCCCACGGGGATTGACACCAGGGCTGGGGTGGCCAATCTGATTAGAGCATTGAGGGCATTGTTGGATAATTGCACGAGCCGCTTCCAACGGAATTTGGAATTGGCGGCTAAGAGCTTTCGCATTCTGATGATGGAAAGCATGACTTTCAATGGGGGAGACAGGCAAAACCCTAAGCAAAGAGTCTGCTTTTGCATTACCATCAGTGAGAAAGCCTGGGAAGGGTTGGTGAGAGCGAATGTGCACCACAAATAGTGGGTGGGAGCAATTGGAGAGAAGCAATTGTAAAGACAAGAAAAAGCTCAATAGTTTGTCATCCAATAAGGGACTTACATAGCTGCCCTGCAAACGAGTTATAATGTTTGCCACATAAAGACTGTCCACCACCAGATTAATTGGCTGTGAGGAGAAATGATGCAGAGCTTTAACAGCAGCTGCCAACTCAGAACGCTGAGCTGATTTTTGTGGGAGAGTATAGAGACTGTGCCATTCCCCATTCTGTTGCCATGCAACTACCCCCCTGGAGGGGGCTCTGTCAGTAAAGACAGTAAGGGCATCCAAAGGGACAGGAAACAATATAGAAGAAAAGGACAGGGAAAATAGTTTACCCATTTGCAGGCGAGGGTCGGGAGGCACATGACATCCCACCTGGCCGACAAAAGCTGCTAAAGCGCACTGCAAATCCACGCTAGTGGAAAAAACAGTTTCCCATTGTTCTAAAGGTGTCAGGGAACTGCCATCGGAGCTAGAGGCGGAGGCAAGGCTCCAAAGCGATGCTGGAGAAGGGCCCAGCAGGGAGAGAGGCAGCTCATCGGCTGGGGAAGGAAATCAGCGTAACACCAGGGATAAAGGGGGGCAGATGGGGGAATCGGCGAGGGGGCTCCAGGACTCCTCGCCGGAGACCAGCGGGGAGAGCACGGGTCCTCCGCTGTCCACACCCACCCTGCGCAGAAGACTTCCGCGCAGGGAGAGTAGGCAGGGACTTGGCGTCAAAGAACTTCTTTGCTGGAAGAGGTTCAAGAAACGCCCACTGACGGATTCTGCTAGCGACTGAAACTGCCACGAAGTGAAGGGCTGTCCAGACAGAAAAGGTTTAACCAGGCAACCTAGCCAGGAGTGGCGGCAACTTACGCACGAGCAACCCCTATAACCATTACAAAAGGCATGGGCACAATAATTTGGCGGCAATCGATGCCAAAGAGACTTTTGCATCGGCGGCGACCCTTGCTGATGAGCTGAGCAAGGAGATCCACTAAAGGAGTCACCGTGTTCTTCGGCGTGTGATGTAAATACAGCCATTCAATTATGTGAACTTTTGATGGGCCTAACTGAATAAGGGCCGCAAAAGGTTGGACGGAATCTGTCATTATGACTACATCTGGCAAAACATTAACAATTGCTCGGTCAACCCAGTGGATACGCATGATTTCCTTTAACTGGGCAACAGTTTTCTGTTGAGAAGAGGTCAAAGTAATTTGCTCACCAGGAGATTGATGGCCTTTTAAGGCTGAAAAAAGCGGCCGTAAAACTTCAAGAGGGATTTTAAAATATGGTCTTATCCAATTAATGTTGCCCAGCAATTGTTGTAGCTGGACATATTTCATTGTTTTTGGAGCATGAAGCAAGGCTTTCCTTCAACTTTATACACAGGAGAAGCAAAAAGAAATGTACATTGATCGATTTCTGAAAATAAATGGACTACATAAAATCTCTCAGGAAAACCAGTTAATGTTGAATTATAAAATAACGGATGAGGAAGTGGAAGGGGCCATCCAGAACATCCAATTAGGTAAATCTCCAGGACCGGATGGTTTGACTTCAAGATATTACAGATCTTTGAAAGAATGGCTAATACAACCATTAAAGGAAGTCTGCAATGAAATATTGGAAGGAAAAAGGGCACCAGAGTCGTGGAAGGAAGCTTATATCACACCTATACTGAAAACAGAGACTGAAAAGACACAGCTTAAGAATTACTGCCCCATATTGCTGCTTAATGTGGATTATAAATTTTTTGCAGATATTTTGGCTAAAAGATTAAAAAAGGTGTTAGTAGAAGAAATTCATAAAGACCAAGTGGGCTTTCTCCCGGGCAGACATTTGTCTGATAACATGAGGAATATAATTAATATTTTAGAAAAACTACAAGTGGATATCAATACCAAGGCAGTTTTGATATTTGTGGATGCAGAGAAAGCCTTTGACAATATTTCTTGGAGTTTTATGAAGAAGAATCTACAGGGGATGGGGGTAGGTCAAGGTTTTGAAAATGGTATAGGTGCAATTTATTCGGAACAAAAGGCAAAATTAATTGTGAATAACGTAGTGACAGAAGAGTTTAAGATTGAGAAAGGAACATGACAAGGCTGCCCAATTTCTCCATTGCTTTTCATATTGGTCCTTGAGGTTTTGCTAAATATGATTAGAAAGGACCAAGAGGTTAAAGGTATACAAGTGGGAGCTAAACAGTACAAACTGAAAGCATTTGCTGATGATCTCGTACTGACTTTACAGGAGCCAGAATCTAGTACTAAAAGGGTACTGGAACTGATTCAAGAATTTGGACAGGTAGCAGGTTTTAAGTTGAACAAGATGAAAACTAAGGTTTTAGAGAAAAATTTAACTGTGAATGAGAGAGAGAAGTTTCAGGAGGAGACAGGATTAACATTGGTTAAGAAAGTGAAATATTTAGGGGTTAACATGACTACTAAGAATGTGAATTTATTTAAGGATAATTATGAAAAATGTTGGATTGAAGTGAAAAAGGATTTAGAAATATGGTCAAATTTAAAGTTATCATTGCTGTGATAAAAATGAATGTATTGCCAAGGATGTTGTTTTTGTTTCAAACATTGCAAATTTTGGATAAGATGGATTGTTTCAAGAAGTGGCAAAGAGATATTTCCAGATTTGTCTGGCAGGGCAAGAAGCCTCGAATAAAATTTAAGATATTAACTGATGCTAAAGAAGGAGGTGGATTTGCCCTGCCAGACCTTAAACTTTACTATGAATCAGCTGCTTTTTGCTGGCTGAGAGAATGGCTGCTTCTTGAAAACACTGATGTGCTGGATTTAGAAGGTTTCAATAATGTATTTGGTTGGCATGCATATTTGTGGTATGATAAGGTAAAAGCACATAAAGCCTTTAAAAACCATATTGTTAGAAAAGCACTGTTTAATGTTTGGATAAGATATAAGGATTTGTTAGAAAAGAAAACCCCAAGATGGTTGTCGCCAATGGAAGCGAAGGCACAGAAAAAGCTCAATATGGAGGCCAAATGGCCGAAATATTGGGAAATTCTGGAACAAGATGGAGACACAATAAAACTGCAGAGCTTTGAAAAATTGGAAAATAAAGTGCGAGATTGGCTCCATTATTACCAAATAATGGAGGCATACAATTTGGACAAAAAAGTTGGTTTCCAAGTGGAAAAATCAAAATTGGAAACAGAATTGTTAGATTCAAAAATTAAGAACTTGTCAAGAATGTATAACTTGCTGTTGAAATGGAACACTCAGGATGAAATGGTGAAATCTGCTATGATAAAATGGGCACAAGACGTAGGACATAACATTATGATGGCTGACTGGGAACAGGTATGGACCACAGGTATGAAATTTACGGCATGTAATGCCCTAAGAGAGAATTTAATGAAAATGATTTACAGGTGGTACATGACACCAGTCAAGCTTGCAAAAATTTATAATTTACCTGACAATAAATGTTGGAAATGTAATGAGACTGAAGGTACATTCTTTCACCTTTGGTGGACATGCCCAAGGATTAAGACATTCTGGGAGATGATCTATAATGAAATGAAAAAGGTATTTAAATATACCTTCATGAAGAAACCAGAGGCCTTTCTCCTGGGTATGGTCGGCCAATTGGTGCCAAAGAAGGACAGAACTTTTTTTATGTATGCAACAGCAGCAGCAAGAATACTCATCGCAAAGTACTGGAAGACACAAGATTTACCCACCCGGGAAGAATGGCAGATGAAGTTGATGGACTATATGGAACTGGCGGAAATGACTGGCAGAATCTGAGACCAGGGAGAAGAGTTGGTGGAAGAAGACTGGAAAAAGTTTAAAGATTATTTACAGAAATACTGTAAAATCAATGAATGTTAGAAAAATGTTGGAATGAAGTTATATGGCTTTAGTAGAAATGTTACAAGGAACTAAGTACAAATAGATTACTAATGTATTAAAAGGAAAAAATAAGGTTAGAATATGTTAAGATAAATTACAGGACAGAAAACAGAGGAAGAAGGAAAGGAATTGCTGAAACAGTTAACTGAAGTGGAATACAAAAAGGGAGGTGTGAGGAGGTCGTTGAAACAAGTGAATGAAAGATAAGATATTGAAACTATTGGATGTGTTTTAAACTGTTTTTGTTTTGTTAGTTTAATGTTTTAGTGTTAGTGTTATGTAGTGTCTTTGTTTTTATATTGCACTGTATTGTTTTGTTTTAATTTCTTTTCTTTTGTAGTGTTTAAACTGTTAATAAATATTTTTTTTTAAAAAAAAAAACAGACTGTGGGACTGACCTTGACATTCCTAAGCCATTATGAGTTCAGAAAAAACAAGACGTGGCTCTAAAACCCAGCAATTTGAAGAGTCGGTGATGGCAATGTTGAGCAACATTAGAGAAAGCTTAAATCACAATACAGCAAGCATTGATAAATTGGACAAAAGGACTGAACTTTTAAGTACTGACTTAAAGGAAGTGAAAGATGAGATAATCACGCATGACACAAGGTTGGCACAGCTGGAGACTGTTAGAGTGCCAGATTTTGAATGGTTGCAATATGAAAATGCTAATGCAATCGCCTTTCTCCAGTTGAAGGAAAAAGAATCACATTTGAGATTGAGGGGGGTCCATTTTCTGGAAGAGGAAAAACTCAAGGAGTCTTTGATAGGTTTTTTTGTGGAATGTTGGGATCTGAAAAAAGTGGAAGTGGAAGCTTGGATAGAGAAAGCTTATAGATTTGGTCCTAAAAAGGATATTAAAATAACTTATGACTGGTTAAGATCAATAAGGCCTTTAAGGAACCATATTGTCAGAAAAGCAGTGTTTAATGTCTGGACAAAATATAAAGACTTATTGGAAAACAAAACTCCGAGGTGGCTTTCACCTCTGGAAGCTAAGGCCCGAAAAAGACCCAATATGGAGGCCAAATGGCCAAAATATTGGGAAATACTAGAAAAAGATGGAGACAACTGGAAATTGCAGAGTTTGGAGAAAATGAAGGATAAAGTGCGAGACTGGTTACACTATGCTCAGATTAAAGAAGTCTTTAAAAATGATAAAAAGTTAGGGTTCCAGGTGGAGAAATCGAAATTGGAAACAGAACTGTTAGAACCTAAGACTAAGGTACTTTCAAGAATGTATAACTTGCTGTTAAAATGGAACACACAAGATGAAATGGTTAAATCGGCTATGATAAAGTGGGCACAGGATATTGGGTATAATATGTTTGAGGACTGGGAAAGGTTGTGGACCACTGGGTTGAACTTCACTGCATGTAATGCTTTGAAGGAAAATGTAATGAAAATGATATATAGATGGTACATGACCCCAGTTAAACTTGCCAAAATATACCATTTGTCTGATAACAAATGCTGGAAATGTAAAGGAAATGAAGGAACTTTCTTTCACCTCTGGTGGACGTGCCCTAGAGTGAAGGCTTTCTGGGAAATGATATATAATGAGTTGAAAAAGGTATTTAAGTATACCTTCCCTAAGAAACCAGAGGCCTTCCTCCTGGGTATTGTCGGCCAGAGGGTGATAAAGAAGGACAGAACTTTTTTCCTGTATGCAACAACGGCAGCAAGGATACTCATCGCTAAGCATTGGAAAACTCAAGATCTACCCACACTGGAAGAATGGCAGATGCAACTGATAGACTATATGGAACTGGCTGAGATGACCGGCAGAATCCAAGACCTGGGAGAGGAGAAGGTTGAAGAAGACTGGAAGAAATTTAAGATTTATTTACAAAAATATTGTAATTTGGTTGAATGTTAAGAAGGATGCTAGATCATAAATAATTGAGCACCACTAAATTAGATGGAATTAGGATGATAAGTGAGATTGAGGAAAATATAAATCTTTTGGAGAATTATTATATTATATTTAAAAGAGCGGGACATAAGAAGGCAAACAAGATGATAAATTGCTGGTAAAAATCTATAATGATGTAAGTGGGAGCGGGAGACGTGAGGGAGTCCAAAGAAGCTATGAAACTGTTATGATACATGTTATATTGTTTATTATTTTTGCATTTGTATTTAAAAATTTTAATAAATATTTTTTTTAAAAAAATAAAATAACTTATAGTGGTTTTTAAGGCCAAGGAGCAGAGATATTATTTTGGTACACCACTACAAAAAAGGCCTAAAAATCCAGGATAAATCTGTGGTGCTCTTTAAAGAGATCCCACATCAATTTTTGAACCTGAGATTGCAATACATGGATTTGACAACCATCTTGAGGAGGAAGAACATCTTTTTTCGTGGGGGGAATTGCCAGAGGGCCTATCCTTCAAATTTGAAGGAAGAAAGCAAAAGATAAAGACTGTTGGCGACAAGGACAGATTTCTGCAAAAGCACTCGGTGGAACTTGGATTACAAAGCCCACAGCTATCGGGAGCGGAGGCAGCATCCTCTTAATTTGGCATTATGGCATTGAGAATTTATTCATGGAATGTAAATGGTTTGAACTCTCCTCAAAAAAGAAGACAAGTTTATCCTGTTTTGGAAACTTCTTTATTCCTTTTCAGCTACTGCAAAACTAAAATAAACTACTAAAGACTATCGGAGACGCTGGACTGCATGAGTGTTATAGTTGCTTAAGCAGTCATCTTATCTCCACACAGATAACACTCAGACTCTTTGAAGAGAGTCAGGCTGGAGTGGAAGAAGCAGTGAGCAGATTCCGCCCCTCCTCTCTGTAAACATTGTCAGTAGAGTCTTGCAATGGGAGGGGTGAAATATCCAGATCCTCCCCCTTTTCATTTTTTTAAAAAGAATTTTATTAAGTTTTTCAATAGTTATATAAGAACAAGACAAAACAATAATGAAAAAAAACATACAAAAGAAGAACAAGACAAAAAAAAAGAACAAGTGTAATTTCATTCCCTTTTTTTTCTTATACCTTACTTTCCCGACTTCCCCATACCTCCCCTCTCTGTATTCCAATTTCTGTTATATTAATTCAGCAAATCCTTCCCCTTAATTTCGTTTAATTTTTAACCCTTCTTTTCTTACTACTTATCCAATCCGGCTGGAAACCACACAATTTCTAAACCAACGTCATTCTAACATTCATTGATTTTACAGTATTTCTTGAGATAGTCCTTAAATTTCTTCCAATCTTCTTCCGCTGTCTCTCTCCCCTGGTCTCGGATTCTGCCAGTCATTTCTGCCAGTCCCATATAGTCTATCACCTTCATCTGCCATTCTTCCAAGGTGGGTAGATCTTGTGTCTTCCAATACTTTGCGATGAGTATTCTTGCTGCTGTTGTAGCATACATAAAGAATGTTCTATCCTTCTTTGGCACCGTTTGGCCTACAATACCCAAGAGAAAGGCCTCTGGTTTCTTCAGAAAGGTATATGTAAATACCTTTTTCAATTCATTATATATCATTTTCCCAGAAAGCCTTAATCTTTGGGCATGTCCACCAAAGGTGAAAGAATGTACCTTCAGTCTCTTTACATTTCCAACATTTATTATCAGGCAAGTGGTAAATTTTTGCAAGCTTGACTGGGGTCATGTACCACCTGTAAATCATTTTCATAATATTTTCTCTCAGGGCATTACATGCCGTAAATTTCACACCGGTGGTCCACAACTTTTCCCAGTCAGCAAACATAATATTATGACCAATGTCTTGTGCCCACTTAATCATAGCTGATTTCACTGTTTCATCCTGCGTATTCCATTTCAACAGCAAGTTATACATTTTTGACAAATTTTTAGTATTGGGTTCGAACAATTCTGTTTCCAATTTTGATTTTTCCACCTGGAAGCCAATTTTCCTGTCCATCTTGTAAACCTCCATTATTTGATAATAATGAAGCCAGTCTCGCACTTTATCTTTTAATTTCTCAAAACTCTGCAATTTCAATTTGTCCCCTTCTTGTTCCAAAATTTCCCAATATCTCGGCCATTTGGACTCCATATTAAGCTTTTTCACAGCTTTCACCTCCATTGGCGACAACCACCTTGGGGTTTTACTTTCCAACAGATCTTTATATCTAATCCAGACATTATACAATGATTTCCTGACAATATGATTTTTAAAAGCTTTGTGTGCTTTAACCTTGTCATACCACAAATATGCATGCCACCCAAAAGTATTATTAAAACCTTCTAAATCCAGAATATCTGTGTTTTCAAGAAGTAGCCAGTCCTTCAACCAGCAAAAAGCTGCCGATTCATAGTATAGTTTAAGGTCTGGCAGGGCAAATCCCCCCCTTTCCTTTGCATCAGTTAAAATCTTAAATTTAATTCTGGGTTTCTTGCCCTGCCAGACGAATTTCGAAATGTCTTTCTGCCACTTCTTAAAACAGTCCATCTTGTCCACAATTTGCAATGTTTGAAACAAAAACAACATTCTAGGCAATACATTCATCTTTATAACCGCAATTCGACCAGACAAGGAAAGCTTCAAATTTGACCAGATTTCTAAGTCTTTTTTCACTTCTGTCCAAATTTTCTCATAATTACCTTTAAATAAATTCACATTTTTAGCTGTCATATTGATCCCCAAGTATTTCACATTCTTAACCACGGTTAATCCTGTCTCATTCTGAAACCTCTCTTTTTCAAAAGCTGTTAAGTTTTTCTCCAATACCTTAGTTTTTGACTTATTCAATTTAAAACCTGCTACTTGACCAAACTCTTGAATTATTTATTTCTAAGACCCTTTTTGTACTAGATTCAGGCTCTTGTAATGTAAGTACCAAGTCATCAGCAAATGCTCTCAATTTGTACTGTTTGGCTCCGACCTGTACCCCTTTAACCAGCTGGTCCCTTCTAATCATGTTCAACAAAACCTCCAGGACTGATATAAAAAGTAATGGAGAGATTGGGCACCCCTGACGTGTCCCTTTCTCTATCATGAATTCTTCTGTAACCACATTGTTTACAATTAACTTTGCTTTTTGTTCAGAGTATATTGCACCTATACAATTTTCAAACTCTTGGCCTACCCCCATCCCCCGGAGATTCTTCCTCATAAAGCTCCAAGAAATATTGTCTCAAAGGCTTTCTCCACATCCACAAATATCAAAACTGCTTTAGTGTTTATATTCACTTCCAGCTTTTCCAAAATGTCAATTATATTCCTTACGTTATCTGACAAATGTCTTCTTGGGAGAAAGCCCGCTTGGTCTCTGTGAATCTCCTCCATCAAAACTTTTTTCAATCTCTTAGCCAAATTGTCAGCAAAGATTTTGTAATCCACATTTAGTAAAGAAATAGGGCGGTAGTTCTTAAGTTGAGTCTTTTCAGTCTCTGTCTTCAGTATAAGTGTAATAAAAGCTTCTTTCCACGTTTCTGGTGCCCTTTTCCCTCCCAAAATTTCATTGCAGACTTCCTTCAAAGGTTGTAATAAACACTCCTTCAAGGCTTTGTAGTATCTGGAAGTCAGCCCATCTGGTCCCGGAGATTTACCCAGTTGCATGTTTTGAATGGCACCTTCTATTTCCTGTTCAGTTATTTTCTGGTTCAATACTAATTTACTTTCATTAGAGATTTTTTGTAATCCATTTATTTCAAGAAATCGGTCTATGTCCGTTTCTTTCTGCGGCCCTTGTGAGTATAGTTGTTTGAAATATCTCTGGAAGCATCTTCTGATTTCAGTTGGATTGTAAATATTCCTTCCTTCTACTTCTAAGTTTGTCACCGTATTCAATTTTTGTCTTTTCCTCATTTGCCAAGCCAAAAGTTTCCCACATTTATCTGCAGATTCAAAAGTCTTTTGTCTCATTTGTTTGATTTTCCATTCTATTTCTTGATTCATTAATTCCATATATTGTATTTGATACAACTTAATTTCTTTCAGAATCTCATGAGACTTTGGTTTTGATCTTAATTTCCTTTCCCCTTCTTTTATCTTTTCCAAAATCTTATTTTTCTTCTCATTTTGGCTTCTCTTCTTTATTGCATTTTGTTGTATCAGGAATCCTCGCATAACAGCTTTACTTGCGTCCCAGATCACTCTCTTTTCAACATTGGTCTTCATGTTTATTTCAAAGTAATCTCTCAAAGTCTTTTGGGCCTTTTTGTATACTTCCTCATCTCTGAATAAGGTGTCATTCATCCTCCATCTGAAGGAACCTGCTGTCATTAACTTCATCTCCATCCTTACGGCGTTATGGTCGGAGCAAGTTTTTGGGCGAATTTCAACTTTCTTTATCTTTGGAGCCATTCCTCTAGTAACCCATATTTGGTCAATTCTAGTCCATGTCATTTTGGCTTCAGAAAAGAAGGTTCCCTCTCTCTCAAGAGGGTTTTTTGTTCTCCAAATGTCAACCAAGTCCATATTGTCAGTCATTTCAAAAAAGGTTTTTGGTAGTCTTCCATCTTTAGTAATTACCTGTCTCTGTGCTTTGTCCATGTTTGTGGATACTACTCCATTCATGTCTCCCATCAAAATTACATTGTAATCCAGATAGTCCAGCAAAATCTCATGCAACTTCTTAAAAAATTCAGATTTCCCCTCATTCAGTGCATAAATTCCTACAATCAAAAATTTCTCTCCTTGGGCTTGGATTTCAATTGCAAGAAATCTTCCTTGGTCATCTTTAAAAATTAGTTTCGGCAACAATCTTTCCTTTGCGTAAATCACCACTCCTCTTTTTTTAACTCTGTCCGACGAAATGAATTCTTGTCCCAATCTTTTATTAATAAGTAATTTCCTATGTGATCTCATCACATGTGTCTCTTGTAGACAGATCAAATCCAATTGTTCTTTCTTTAATATATGAAAAATGCTTTTTCTCTTCCGGGGTATGTTCAGACCATTACAGTTCCAGCTAAGAAGTTGCAACCCCATGATGATGTTATTTACTCTTTCCTCCTACAGCTCCAAATAGTTGTTCTTCTTGGGTCAGTGGTTGCAGTCCAAATGATAAATTTGCAATGTCTAACATTCCTTTTCTTGGTGAAGTTGGTTCTTGTCCAGATTCCACCTCTTTCTGCAGGTCCTCCTCGTGGTCTCTCAGAAATTTATCTTTGTCACCCACTGTCCTTATTCTTATTTTCCTTCCTTTGTATTTAAAGGATAGGCCTTGAGGGAATTCCCACCTGAAGGGTATACTGTTTCTTTTTAGCAAGATGACCAGATCTCTATAGTATGTTCTTACATCCAAAATGTACTTCGGTATGTCTTTGAAGATCTCCACATAGGAATCTTCAATTTGCAGTGTTTTTTGGTAGTGTAAATTCAAGATTTTATCTCTTTCTTCTTTGGATCTTAAAGTTATCAAACAATCTCTTGTCTTGTTCCTTCTTTGTCTTGCGCCAAGTCTAAATGCACTTACTATCTTAAATTCTTCCTTCTCTGGGCCCAGTTGCCAAAATTCTGAAAATTCTTTTGTAAGAAAGTCCACCAAGTTGTCACTTTCACTTTCCGGTACTGCTCTGATTCTCAAATTCTTCTCTTTCCTTTGCAAATCAATCATGGACAGTGTCAGATCATGGTCCTCCAGTTTTTGGATGACCGGTGAGATTTTTTCCTGTGTAGTAGTCGCAATTTCCTTGGCCTCCTCTGCAATCTTTCGAGTTGTAGCTGATTCCTCTAGTAATTTTTCAATGGTTTCTGTGTTAGAATTCACCTTCTTTCCAAGTTCATTTATACTTGTAGTGTTTAAGTCAATTTTTGCTGAAACCTCTGCAACTTTCCTATTAGTTTCTGCAATTTGTTTATAGTTTCAGCAACTTGTTTACTTGTCTCTGCCCCTTGCTTCGTTAAATGTTCCAACGATTCATTTATTTTTCCAAGTGCCTTAGCCAGTGCGTCTTCCGATAACATAATTCTTTGTTTTGCTTGTGAGGCAGCAGCTGCGCCTGTGAGTCCGGATGTTGAGACCCTCCTTTGTTGTGAAGTATCTGTTTTGTATTGTCTACCGGATCTTAGACTTTTTTACTGTATCTCTACTTTCCCTTTACCATCCATAACACTCTCTTGCCGGGCCAAGGTCAGTCTCACGCTTTGTAAAGTTGTTTAGAATAGGAATTTCCCAATGGCTCAGCAGCTAGTATTTCAATTGTTGTTAGCTACAGTCAAGTCTCCTCTAGGGGGAGAAGTCTCTAACTTCACTTTACAGTTTTGAAACAAAGTATTCTTTGCAAATCCCCCAGATCACCTAAAAGTTCACAGTATCAATTTTCTTCAAAGTTATTTAAGTGCTACACAGTTCATATATAATCCAGGGACACTGTATCCTTTCAAAAAGTTAGCTCAGGAGTTTGCTCCAAAAGATACTTCTTTACCTTAACGTGCAGACAACTTACAGCCGGCTTCCCTGTCAAAGCAGATCGTCCCCAGGGTATCAAAACAGCGGTAAAAGTTCAAATTCCCTTCTTTCAAACAGGCAAATATGATATACAATTTCCTCCCCTCCGTTCCTGCTCACGGGAGGAGGGCTGCTTTCTGGCGATGGATTTGTTTTTATCCAAAAGTAAATTTTCTTACAGTTCCAGCTTAGCAATCTCTTTACTTTAATCACTCTGCAGAGCGGAAAGGCAGACTTCCTCTTTATACCTTTCCCGTCTCGGACTGAATTTTCCGTAAATTTAGCTTCAAATTAATCCGTTAATCATTAATCCTACTCACGGGTAGTTGCTTTTCTTAAGTCCAATTCCTCGGAAGAAATCAGCGCTCTCCGTTAATGGCGATGCGGCTTCACTCCACAGGCTCGGTAAACAACTCTCAGCACCGCGGCGCTCATCCGCTGCTCACCCTATCCTTCAAATTTGAAGGAAGAAAGCAAAAGATAAAGACTGTTGGCGACAAGGACAGATTTCTGCAAAAGCACTCGGTGGAACTTGGATTACAAAGCCCACAGCTGTCAGGAGCGGAGGCAGCATCCTCTTAATTTGGCATTATGGCATTGAGAATTTATTCATGGGATGTAAATGGTTTGAACTCTCCTCAAAAAAGAAGACAAGTTTATCATGTTTTGGAAACTTCTTTATTCCTTTTCAGCTACTGCAAAACTAAAATAAACTACTAAAGACTATCGGAGATGCTGGACTGCATGAGTGTTATAGTTGCTTAAGCAGTCATTTTATCTCCACACAGATAACACTCAGGCTCTTTGAAGAGAGTCAGGCTGGAGTGGAAGAAGCAGTGAGCAGATTCCGCCCCTCCTCTCTGTAAACATTGTCAGTAGAGTCTTGCAATGGGAGGGGTGTAATATCCAGATCCTCCCCCTTTTCATGCCAACCATTGCAGAATCTAACACAACCACAATTTATGTACATACACCGGAAGTTGTTCCTTGTTAACTACTTTGGTTAAAACATCTGCAGGTATCTCTTTCCTCGGCATATAAGATACTTTTACAATATCGTTTTGGATATATTCCCTAACTCGATGAAGTTTGATTTGCAGATACTTTGTCCTTTGCTTGCATCCTTCTGAGTGGAGCAACACTATACACGCTTTATTGTCCTGATAAACTTGAACAGACAAGTGACCTTTACTTTTATATCATCAAACAGTTGCTGTAATCACTCTATGTCCATGAGCGAAAGAGTTAAAGCATTAAGTTCTGTTTCACAAGAACTCAAGCTTACTGTTGCCTGCTTCCTACAAGACCAATCAAATAGGCATTGATTGTGCAGATAGCACTCACCTGATGTTCTTTTGCCATCAATTGTGTCACTGCCAAAACTGGCGTCGGCATAGATCTCAATACATCCAGATTTTTGACTAGTAAGTCTCAATCTGTAATCCACAGTTCCTTTTAAATATCTCGCTATTCGTTTCAGTGCTTTCCAATCTTGAACTGTGGGTTGGTTCGCATGTCTGCTGAGCAGATTTACACTCACAGCAATATCTGGTCTTGTACACCTTGCTATAAAACTGAGTTTGCCTAATACACCCCTGAAAAGTGTTGTATCAGGAAAAACATCAGCATCAGCATCATGTTGATAACCTGAGACCATGGGGGTGTCTACAGCATTAGCATCGCTCAGGTTCAACCTTTCGATGACATCAGTGATTTTACATGTCTGATGCAGCAAAACATCACCTTGTGCATTTCTTTCTACCTCTAGTGAGAGATAATTGCTGACCTCTCCAAGATCTTTCATATCAAAATGTTTCTGCAGTTTTGCTAGAGTGCTTTTGTAGATATTCTCTACAAAAATAAGATATCATCTACAAAGCAAATGCAGTAGAGCGTGTGCTGATTGGACTCTTTCACAAAAACACAAGAATCAGCCTTCCCTTGCTGAAAACCTAGGGAAAACAGAACTTCAGTCAACTTGGTGTGCCAGCATCGTGCACTCTTTTTTAAGCCATACAGGGATTTTTTCAGCTTACAAACCATTCCCTGTTTTATCTGCACACCATCTGGCGGTGACATGTAAATATTCTCAGTGAGAACTCCATACAAAAATGCAGTATTTACATCATGATGAGAAATGGTCATACCTTCCTCAGCAGCAATTTTCATCAACAGCCTAACACTCTCAAACTTTACTGTTGGTGAATATGTCTCATGATAGTCCTGATCAGGTATTTGAGAAAAACCTCATGCCACTAGTCTGGCTTTGTACCTGACAATTTTTCCATTCTGATCAGCTTTTGTCTTGTAGACCCACCTGCTATCAACACACTTCATGCCTGGTTTTGCTGGAACCAATTCCCAAGTATCATTTTGCTTTAGGGACTTTAACTCGGTTTTCATGGCGTTCAGCCAAGGTTCGGCATCCTTTGCGGATAGATTTTGAACCTCTTTATAGTTGGCTGGTTCAAAAACCGCATCAGAGTTGCTAGTAACAGCAGCTTTAGCAAACTCTTTGGAGAACCGCTTAGGTGGTATGGCCTTAGTAGTTCTTTCAGATCTACGCAAAACTCTCTGGTCCTCTGGGTCTGGTGTCTCCTCCTCCTCGGGAGAATGACAACCTAATGTAAATGAAGGTGCTGTGTCTGAATCAGTGTCAGACTCTGTAGAGTTTGGTGGTTATAGAGTTAACCTCCTTGTGTTCTGCCCTGGGGGAGGGGCGTCCATCCAACGCTGCACTGTACGTCACAGTTCTTTGTTCTTTGAGAGTTGGTTTCACTTTTCTCCGAGAGCGAAAGGAGAAAGACGCGATGGGTTTAAGCTCTGATAGAATGTGTTGCTTTTGCTTGTAAATAAAGCTTTTAGATAGAAGAAGCCGTGCCTGGACTATTTTCACTCCCTCTTCTCTCACACGAAGACCGCTGCGTCTCTGCTCTGCAATTTGTTTTCCTACCTAGGCTGTTTTTCCTCAGAGTGTGCGCGCAGGAGGAAGCGGCCGGACAGGAGGAAGACATAAATCCTGAAAAGACTCATCTGATCATTTTAAGAGAGGCTTTTGGACTTTGATAATCTGTGTCATCATCAGAATCTATGTTGGCATCAGCATTATGATCAGCAACAACAGAATCTGCCTCTTTCTTAACTGTTTTTGCACCATCATCATCTGAAATGGGATGACATTGAAAAATGCCAACTCTTTCCCATTTTGGATTACAATCCATGCTTCTGGTCAACCTAATCACCTTTGTGTCAGTGATTAACACACAATAGGAACCTTTTTCATAACCCAGAAAAATACCATGTTCACCACGTTTGCTCAATTTGTTGTTCTGCAAAGTGTGCATCCGTACCTCTGAACCAAAAATTTTGAAATGTTTTACATACGGCTTCTTTTTGTAAAGCATTTCATATGAGGTGTAATCAATACCAGACTGATATCTACGATTGTACGCATAAGAAAAACAGGATAGAGCCTTGACCCAAAAGGGATTGGGTAGGCCCGAATCGTGCAACAGAGTTCTTATGCCTTGTTGCAAGGTTTGGTTCACTCAGTCACACAAACCATTTTGCCAGGGAGATCTGGGCATGGCAGTCATGTGCTCTATGCCCTGTTCAGTAAGAAAACTCTTAAACTTTTCTGAACAAAATTCTCCACCCCTGTCAGTAAACAAACAATGTATGTTCTCATTGTGTACATTCCTAAGCCATGCACAAAATTGTTGAAACTTAGGAAAAGTTTCAGATTTCTTTTGCAGCACATAGACCCAAACATATCTTGAATAGGAATCTATCAGCACCATGAAAAAACGTGAGTTGCCTCTAGAGAGCGCTAGAGGTCCCACCAAGTCAGCATGTATGACTTCATAAGGTTTCTTGGCTTCTCTCCCAGATTTTACACCTTTGGGAACTTGCTTAGCCTTATTTTCAGCGCAAGAAACACATTTCTTTTTTTAAAAAAATGATTTTTATTAGATTTTAACAGAAAAAAAGGTTACAAAACAATAGACAGAAAAGTAAAAAAGCACAAAAAAATACAAAAACCAAAATTTAACATAAAAACGTAAAAAGAAAAAGAAAGGGGAAAAAATCCCTTTTCAGTTTCTTACCATTCATTTACTTATTTTCCTGACTCCCTCTCACCTCCCTTTTTTGTATTCCATTTAAAAGTTGGTTCAGCAAATTCATACCCTCTTATTTTACCCTTAATATTTATCCTCATATATTGTCACTTCAGATTTTCATCCAATATCAATCTTACCTTACCTTCTAAACCTTAAAATTTTGAAATTTAAACCATATTTAAACTTAACTCCTTCAAACCTTTCTGCTAAAGCCAATTAGTTCCTTTCCAGCACATTTTGGTATTTCATTAGTATTACACTAATTCCAAAAGTAAAATAGTTTATAAAAAAGAAATTCTCATTCTGACTTTATCCAGCGTCCCTTCTTCCTGGTTTCGGATAATGTCAGTCCTTACACCATTGTGTTCTGTCCATCAATCGGGTGTTCTAATATCAGAGGCTCTCAAGTCCCTTCTATGCCCCCTCTGCAGGTTTTCTTGTTCCTGTTTATACTTGCACACATCCCTGTCCCTTGTTGGATTCTTACATATTTTCTTCCTTTTCTCCTTGGGGAGTGAATCTCCAGGGAGCTCCATACAGAAATATTCTCCGTTTTCTTTTATCAGATTGTCCCATTCCCCGATAATCCACTCCCCAATATTTGATTTATAATCCAAAAGGTAGTTGTTTTTTTGTTGTTTTTTTGAATTCTTTTTATTAATTTTTGCTTAAGTGATCAAAAAGAAAAACAATGACAGCACGAAAAAACAAAAACACGAAAAGAAAAACGGTTACAGCCATTACATCAAAATAAAATAAAACAGATTTCTAAACATAATGACTATTTCCTTTTACACTTCTTTGCTTGTTCAATTGTCTCTTTATATCTCTAGATACTTTAATCCTTCCTTTGTACACCTATTGACTTCCATCCCTACTGGTTTCAGGCTTTTTACATTAAATAATTTATTTCTCTTGCAGTTACTAATTATAATAGACTTATACATCATAAGATCTAAATCAATCCTGCTGTGGTTTTTATGTTCTTATAGTTCTCTTCAATGTAGGTCATGAATTTTTTCCAGTCATTCGTAAACTTTGTATTTTTTTGGTTTCTAATTTTTTGTGTCATTTTTGCAAGTTGTACAAATTCAAATAACTTTGTTTGCCAATCTCTAATTTCTGGGATACTTTGGCTTTTCCAATTTTGGGCAATTAATAATCTAGCAGCAGCTGTGGCATATTGAAATAATGTTTTATCTTCTTTTTTAATTTCGTCCCCAATTATACCCAATAGGAAGGCCTCCGGCTTTTTAATAAAGGTATATTTAAATATTTTTTTTAGTTCATTATAAATGCCTTCCCAATATTTCTTCATTACTTCGCATGTCCACCACATGTGGAAAAAATTACCTTCTCTAGTTTTACATTTCCAACAAGACTTACTAGCTGTTTTGTACATCTTCCCCAGTTTTGCCGGGGTGATGTACCACCTGTACATCATCTTTTCTAAGTTTTCCCTTAGTGTTACACATGCTGTGAATTTCATTCCGTTAGTCCATAAATTCCGCCACTTATCATAGTCTATGTTATATCCCAGATCCATTGCCCATCTAGTCATAACTTCCTTTATTTCTTCGTCTTTCGTATCCCACTCCAATAATAAGTCGTACATTTTAGATAGTAACTTACAATTACCCTCAATTATTTCTGTCTGAAATTTGGATTTCTTCTCGTTCATCCCTACTTTTTTGTGATCTGTCCATATTGCGTTTATTTCGTGGAATTGTAGCCAACTTGTTAAATTACCTTTCAGCTCTTCATATGTTCTCATCTTCCATCTGTTTTCTGAACTTATTAATAAATCTTCATAGGTAAGTCTTTTTCCTTCCATATTTACTTTTTTAATCGTTGAAATGTCAACTGGCGAAAGCCACCAGGGTGTTTTTTCCTCTAGGAGCTTTTTGTTTTTCTCCCAGACTTCATAGAGAGAGCCCCTAACGATGTGACTTGTGAATCCTTTATGTGATTTTCCTTTATTTTGCCATAAATAGAAATGCCAGCTAAACCTATTGTCAAACCCCTCAAGATCCAACAAGTCGGAGTTTTCCAAATTAATCCAATCCCTAATCCAACAAAGACAGGCTGCCTCAAAATATAATTTCAAGTTGGGTACCGAAAATCCCCCTCTCTCTTTCCGATCTGTTAAAAGTTTGAACCTAATTCTTGGCCTTTTTCCTTGCCATATAAATTTTGAGATAGTTCTTTGCCATTCTGTGAAAAGTTTGGATCCTCTAATCACTGGTATGTTTTGAAAGAGATACAGCATTCTTGGAAGTAAGTTCATTTTTATTGCGGCCATCCTTCCCGTCCATGAGAGTTTCACTCTACTCCAGGTATCCAGGTCTTTCTTTATTTGTTTCCATGTCATAAGATAATTATCTTGTATCAAATTTATATTTTTATTAGTTAGCCAGATTCCTAAGTATTTTATTTTTTTTGCCACTTTAATTCCATATTGTGATTCTAATTTTTCATTTTCCTCTTTGCCCAAATTCTTCGTCAGCATTTTAGTCTTCACTTTATTTAATTTAAAGCCAGATACCTTGCCAAATTCTTCTAGCATCTCCAAGGCCTTACCCACACTTTCTTGTGGACTTTCCAGTGACAGCATCAGGTCGTCCGCGTACGCTTTTAGCTTATACTCTTTTGTTCCTAGTTTAATCCCTTGGATCTCTGATGTAGCTCTTATTTTATTTGTAATTGCCTCTAGCGCCATAATAAATAAGAGCGGGGATAGAGGGCATCCTTGTCTAGTTCCTTTTTCTATTTTAAATGAGTTTGTTAGGTTGTTATTTATTATTAGTTTCGCCGATTGTTTCGAATATATCGCTTTTATTCCGTTCATGAACTCGCCCTCTAGCCCCGCTTTTTCCATGCTCTTCTGTAGGAACTGCCACGAGACATTATCAAATGCCTTTTCAGCATCAACAAAGATCAGCGCTGCGGGTATCTCGCTCTTTCGTTCCAAGTACTCAATTATATTTATGGCATGCCTTAAGTTATCTCTAAGTTGCCTATTTGGAAGAAATCCTACCTGATCTTTATGTATTAATTTCACTAGGCATTTCTTGAGTCTGTTTGCCAACACCTCCGCAAATATTTTATAATCATTATTTAATAATGAAATGGGTCTGTAATTCTTAAGGTTCAATTTGTCCATATCTGGTTTGGGGATCATCGTTATATAGGCCTCTCTCCAAGACTCTGGTATTTTCCCTTCTTTTAATATCTTATTCATGATGTCACAAAGGACTGGGGTTAATTGGTTCTCTAATGCTTTATAATATTTAACTGATAATCCATCCGGTCCCGGCGCTTTCCCTGGTTTCATCTTCTTTATTGCTTCCTGAATCTCTTCTATTTTTACAGGGTTATTTAATTGAATTTTTTCTTCCTCCGTTATGGTCTTCCTGCTATAATCTTCTAGATATTTTTTCTATTTGAGTTATTTCCTCATCTTCTTTTTTATACAACTTCTCATAATATTTCAGAAAGTTCTCCTTGATCTCTTTTGGGTCTTCAATTAGATGTTCTTCAACTTTTATCTTGTTTATTACTCTTTGCTCTTGCCTCCTTCTCAGCTGCCATGCTAGTAATTTACCCGTTTTGTTAGCTGACTCAAAATATTTTTGTTTCATTGCTTTAATTTTCCATTCTATTTCCTGGTTTGTTAACATTGAGTATTGCGATTGTAGCAGTTTAATTGTTTGCCTATTTTGTTCGTCCTTCGGGTTTACTATTAATTTTTTCTCGCACTCTTTTATCTGGTTAAGAGTTTCTTCTTTCTTTTGTTCCCTTACTTTCTTCCTATAGCTGTTTTGCTGTAAAAAAAACCCTCTTAGAACCGCTTTACTAGCATCCCAGACTATGTCTGGGGTTGTTTCATTATTGAGATTCAGGCTGAAATATTCTTTTAAGGTGGCTTTAGCTTTTTCTACAACCTCTTCATTCTCTAATAGGTATTCATTCAATCTCCATCTGAATCCACCCTGTGATCTACCTTTTATTTCCAGTGCAACCGGGTTATGATCCGAAAAGGTTCTAGGTTGGATTTCACACTTTGTAGTTCTTAGCGTAAGCTCCCTAGAGACCCAAATTTGATCAATTCTACTCCAGCTCTTATATGGTTCTGAAAAGAAGGTAAATTGCTTCTCTATTACATGTTTATATCTCCAAATGTCTACTAAATCTAAGTTTTCCTCCATGTTTTTAAAAGATTTCGGCAGCTTCCCTTGTTTCTTTTTCCCCTTTTCTATTTGTTTGTCTAATTCCGGTTCTGGCACTCCATTAAAGTCTCCCATTAGGATCATCTTGTTAGAGTCTAATTCCAGTAGCATTTGTTCCAATTTCTTAAAGAATTCTGGCTTATTCAAATTTGGGGCATATACATTTATCACATTAAGTTTTTCACCTTGGAAGTTAATTTGTATTCCCAAGATTCTTCCTTCATTATCTTTACAAATCACTCTGGGGTCCCATTTTTCTTTCACATAAATTACCACCCCTCTTTTCTTTTCCGCTGTACAATTTGTAAACTCCTGGCCCAGCTTTTTGTGTGTCAAGATATGCTTATGCTTTTTAGTTACGTGGGTCTCCTGTAAACATATTAGGTCCAAATTCTTTCTTTTCAACACATTCACAATTTTATTCCTTTTGACTTTTTCATTCAAACCGTTCACATTCCATGACAAAGTTTTCAAATTCATTATAATGACTACTATTCAATCTACAAAAACTTAGTGTTTTAAATACGAGTGGTTTTGTTCTCTTCCTCCTCCTCTTCTGCTTCCTCTGCCGCTGCTTCCTCTTCTTCCTCTTCTTCGTCTACTTCTTCTTCCCTACTTCTTCTTTCCTGGTCTCTGAACCCTTCTTGGTCCTTTCCTCTTTCCCCCTTCTTTCCTCTCCCCTCCAGGTCTCCACCTCTTCCCTCCTGTCTCTCCTCCATACCTCCCAATTCTTTCTCATATCTACGCATAAATTTCTTCACTTCTTGTATCTCAGCAATTCTAAATTTTTTATCCTTATATAAAAAAGAAATCCCTTCAGGAAACTCCCATCTGTATTGTATATTGTTCTTTTTTAAGACATTTGTCAGATGTTTGTACCCTTCTCTTTTGCGCAGGAGTCTGGTTGGTATCTCTTTAAAAATAATGATCGGTTTGCCATCAATAATTATTTTTTTCTGAAAACTTCTTTTTAATATCATGTTTTTCATTTCTATCGAGTTAAAGATAACCAAACAGTCTCCTGCTATTTTTTTTAATTTCACTTGTTTAGCCTTTGTTTTAATTCTGAAAGCGTTTTCCATCGTATATGCAACCTCTTCTTCTTTCAATTCTAGCCATTTCGCTAGCTCTTGGATCACTTTTTCTTTAATGTTTTCATTTATCTCTTCTCCTATTCCCCTAAACTTCAAATTTAGCTGTTTTTGTTTCATTTCAATCATCGCCAAATTATCTAAGATTTGGTCTTGGTTTTTATTTAAATTTTCTATCTCATCTCTTATCTTATCTGTCTCTTTTCTTTGTTCTTCCATTTCTTTCTGATTTTTTTTGTTTGTTTCTTCCATAGCCTTCGAACGGGATGTCAAATCTTTAATTTTGCATGACAGTTCTCCTACTGCTCCCTCTATTTTCTTGTCTTTTAACTCATGTATCTCTCCTAATTTTTTTTCCAGGTGTATTTCATTCTGTTTAAATTCTTCCTTTATTTTTAACCATAGAAAATCTAAATCCTTTATCTCCTCTTGGCGGGATGTTTTCCTTTCCAATGGTGTTCCACCTGCCTTTTTCCCATCTTTCCCTGCCATTTTCTTCTTCACCGGTTTCAAAATAGATGTCCTGCAATGCTTATTCTCTCCCCTAGG
Source organism: Podarcis gaigeae (assembly GCF_964106915.1). Taxonomy (NCBI): domain Eukaryota; kingdom Metazoa; phylum Chordata; class Lepidosauria; order Squamata; family Lacertidae; genus Podarcis; species Podarcis gaigeae. The sequence goes on along the minus strand of NC_139695.1, from coordinate 6,606,986 downwards.
GGGCGCACACTCTGAACCCTATCTGCTAACTTATTGATCACTTTGTTCCAATACACTTTTACCCGTTCAGGTTGCCACTTCTAAAATACCAGTTACTAGATGGTAATGTTATTTTAGATGGTATTTATAAACAAGGAGCACCGTAAACAGTAAACAATAAGCTATATGGGAGTCAGACAGAGGGGGTAGATATGAAGGTCAAACAGAACAAACAAAGATTCCCTCCAACAGTCTTTATCCTTATTTTCTATCTAAACTTCTAAATTTCTTTTTCTAATTACTCCAATTCAAAATTTCCCCCAGAATTTCCCCCAGAAGGCTATGTCAATACTTAAGAGTTAAACTCCCAAAAAGGGGGACAGCAAAGAACAAAAGACAAAAATTCTCTCCAACCACAGGAGGCGTAAAAGCTTCAGAGCTGTTCTTAGAGGGAAAGAGAGTTTTTCACAAACTGGGCAGGTAGTTGTGCCCAGTCTTGGCAACACAGCTCAATGAAGACCACACCTTTGGGGTTCCAAATACGAAGAATAGGGTAACACGGAATTTTTACTTGGCTTCTATCTCTTAATGTTAATGTATTTATATTCTTCAGCCACTTGCTGGCTTAATCCAAATTCGGGTTGTAAGAGAAGGGTGTGGAAAAGACAGGGGCAGGAACACAGATGTCTTGACGTCCTAAAATCCTATGGAGAGTCCTAAGGGAAAAAGGAAAAGGCAAAAAACAAGAGGGAAAAAAAATAAAAAATAAAAAATAAAAATCCAAGTATTAATATGTCCTCAATGTTCTGGCTTTGCTTCTCTCTCTTCAAAAGCCGAAAAATCTAAGTATCAAAGTCTTTTTATGTCTCCTGTATTCAATCAGTCAGCCAGGATGATAAAATTAAATTGGCTATAAGTCTGTAAGTGAGTCCACTCAGCTCAGGAGAAGCAAGGAAGAGAGAGAAGGAAAAAAAGGGAAAAATAAGAAAGGTAAAAAATAAAAAATAAAAAATAGGAAAAATATGAAGAAAAAAAAGATATGGTGTAATTTAACTAAGGAGGAGTAGACCCATACACTTCAATATCAAGGAGAACAAACCTCCGATTTCCTTAAAGAGGGGGGGAGGTTGTTTCCCAAGTTAATAAACCGAAAGAGAGGGAAGGGGGACCTTCCCCTCTATGTATTTAAACAAAATTCTTCATGTTAAACTTCAGAAGCGGAGGACTCCAGAAGAGGGTCAGGTTGTTTATTTATTCCGTCCTTTGCAGCCTCAAAATATTTCTCCCCCCCTTCGCAGCGTCAGAATGTTCTACTTTGTAACCACTCTATTCCATTTATTCCTTTGATTCTGTATCTTCTTCCCCGAAAAAAGTACAAAGTCTGTTCGGTTACTTTTATAATAGTTTGTTTCCTTTGTTTCCTTTGCCTCGCTAGAAGTATAGCCAAGGGCTTTCACTTTTCAGTTCTCCGCAGCGGGCGCTCAGTCACTTCCTTTCTTCTCTCTTACGATTGAATGCCCTGCGCCATATTAGCTCTGAAAAAACAGGTCGGGTTCCTTACTTTCAATCATTTAACATCCAGTTTTCACTTAGTGCTTGATCCCAGTTTTTCGTTCTAAATTACTCCATAAGCAGTAAGGGCTCTGTTCTTAAAGTTATGGAAATTTGCCGCTTTTCCAGTAGGAGCTAGAGGCATTGCTGCGCGGGGTCTGCAGAGCTTACCATATGCGTTCTCAGTCCCGTCGCTCCCGGATCCTTTAGAAAAAAACCCCGAAAAAGCTTCGGAACCGCTCCAACGCTGCTGGATAGCTAATCCCTCAAGGTGTCCCCTCTTGAGGTTTCGGGGGTCGCAGTGCCCTTGCGTCGCCCCCAAGCCCCCACGCAGTTCGGAAAAGCTCTTAGCGGCTTTTCCGCGCTCCCTACTGCTTGCGATCTCAAACCGGAAGTCAATCCAAAAGGTAGTTGTTCCAAAAATGATCATCAACTTGTTTCACAGTCCCACCAGAGCTAATAACTTCCTTTACTCCAAAGTTTGACAGATGTTCTCCAAGTTCAATCTTCCAATGTTGCAGCTCTTGATCCTGCAGGATTTTGAGTCTCTGTATCTTTTGAGGTGCAATCGCAACCTCTTCCATCTTCCTCTGCCCTTGGACTTGCCTTGTTGAACCAGTTTCCTGTATTAGCTGTTGTGAGGTTTCTTTGTCTTCGTTTCCTGTTAGTTCATCTTTACTAGCTGGAGCAGATATTAGATCCAACTTTTGGTTCATCCACATTTCATATGGTAAGGACAATTTTTCAATTTCATGCCCTCAGCCATGCTTGGCATTTATCTACTGCCTGGAAATGCAAATGACCATAGAGACGGTGGTACTCATGAATACATTGATCATGCAGCTTCTCATTCTTATCTACAGAAATGTTACAACATGTCTTCTCAGTTGCTTCAGCACCTGTACCTGTAATGAAAGGCAATTGATATAAACCATTAACACATTTGGCATACAGAATGAGCTTGCCATCTTGACGAATTTCACAACGAGATCCAGCAAAAACCACCTTGAACCCTGGATAATCAAGCTGAGAAACACTCAAAAGATTGTCCTGAAGATGAGGAGCAAATAGGACATTCTTAATTGTTGCATTAAGGCTCTTTAAAAACACATTTCCTTTTTTTAAAATATATTTTTATTAAGATTTTTAAACATGAATGCACATATGATGATCAATGTAACATATATCATAACATAGTTTCTTAACATCTTTGGACTCCCTCACGTCTCCCGCTCCCACTTGCATCATTGTCAATTCTTGCCCGCAATTTATCATCTTATTTACATTATTATGTCTCATTCATTTAGAATATAATCTAGTAATTCTCCCAAAGGTTTATGATTTTTCCTCAACCACATTTAACGTCCTAATTGCATCTAATTTAGTGGTGGCCAATTATTTATGATCTAGCTTCCATCTTAACATTCAACCAAATTACAATGCTTTTTTAAATAAATCTTAAATTTCTTCCAATCTTCTTCAACCTTCTCTTCTCCTAGGTCTCGGATTCTGCCGGTCATCTCGGCTAGTTCCATATAGTCTATCAGTTGCATCTGCCACTCTTCCAGTGTGGGTAGATCTTGAGTTTTCCAGTGCTTAGCGATAAGTATCCTTGCTGCCGTTGTTGCATACATAAAAAATGTTCGGTCCTTCTTTAACACCTTCTGGCCGACAATACCCAAAAGGAAGGCCTCTGGTTTCTTAGTGAAGGTATATTTAAATACCTTTTTCAGCTCATTATATATCATTTCCCAGAAGGCCTTCACTCTAGGGCAGGTCCACCAGAGGTGAAAGAATGTTCCCTCATTTTCTTTACATTTCCAACATTTATTATCAGACAAATGGTATATTTTGGCAAGTTTAACTGGGGTCATGTACCATCTATATATCATTTTCATTACATTTTCCTTCAGAGCATTACATGCAGTGAAGTTCAACCCGTTGGTCCACAACCTTTCCCAGTCCTCAAACATGATATTATACCCAATGTCCTGTGCCCACTTTATCATAGCCGATTTAACCATTTCATCTTGTGTATTCCATTTTAGCAGCAAGTTATACATTCTTGAAAGTACCTTAGTCTTAGGTTCTAACAGTTCTGTTTCCAATTTCGATTTCTCCACCTGGAACCCTAACTTTTTGTCATTTTAAAAAACTTCTTTAATCTGAGCGTAATGTAACCAGTCACGCACTTTATCCTTCATTTTCTCCAAACTCTGCAATTTCCAATTGTCTCCATCTTTTTCTAATATTTCCCAATATTTTGGCCATTTGGCCTCCATATTGGGTCTTTTTCGGGCCTTAGCTTCCAGCGGTGAAAGCCACCTTGGAGTTTTATTTTCCAATAAGTCTTTATATTTTGTCCAGACATTAAACACTGCTTTTCTGACAATATGGTTCTTAAAGGCCTTATTGATCTTAACCTTGTCATACCATAAGTATGCATGCCAACCAAAAGCATTGTTAAAACCTTCCAGATCCAGAACGTCAGTGTCCTCAAGAAGTAGCCAGTCTTTTAGCCAGCAGAAAGCTGCGGCCTCATAGTACAGCTTTAGGTCTGGCAGGGCAAAGCCCCCTCTTTCTTTCGCATCAGTTAATATCTTAAACTTAATTCTGGGCTTTTTGCCCTGCTATACAAACTTAGAGATGTCTCTCTGCCACTTCCGGAAGCACTCCGTCTTGTCCACAATCTGTAGTGTTTGAAACAAAAACAACATTTTTGGCAATACATTCATCTTGATAGCAGCAATTCGGCCTAACAAAGAAAGTTTCAATTTTGTCCAACTATCTAAGTCTCTCTTAATTTCTGACCAACATTTTTCATAGTTATCCTTAAATAGACTCAAATTTTTTGCTGTTATATTTACCCCTAGGTACTTTACTTTTTTAACCACATTTAATTCTGTCTCTCTCTGAAACCGTTCTGACTCTGTAATTGTCAAGTTTTTTTCCAATACCTTAGTTTTCTGTTTGTTTAATTTAAATCCCGCCACCCGACCAAAATCTTGAATCAGTTGTAATACTCTTTTCGTACTAGATTCTGGCTCCTGCAGAGTCAAAACTAGGTCATCTGCAAAAGCTTTAAGTTTGTATTGTTTCGCTCCGACCTGAATTCCTTTCACCAACCGGTCCCCTCTAATCATGTTCAGGAGCACCTCCAGAACCGAAATAAACAACAAAGGGGAAATAGGGCAGCCTTGTCGTGTTCCTTTTTCAATTTTAAACTCTTCTGTAACAACATTGTTGACTATTAATTTAGCCTTTTGTTCTGAATATATTGCATCAATCCCATTCTCAAAACCCCGTCCCGCTCCCATTTCTTTTAAATTTCCCTTCATAAATTTCCAGGAGATATTGTCAAAGGCCTTCTCCGCATCTATAAAAATTAACACTGCTTTTGTGTTTATATCTGTTTGCAAAAGTTCCAAGATGTCAATAATGTTCCTTGTGTTAGCAAACAAATGTCTACCTGGGAGAAAGCCTGCCTGGTCCTTGTGAATTACTTCATTTAAAACTTTTTTAAGTCTACTTGCCAGAATGTCTGCAAATATTTTGTAATCCACGTTTAAAAGAGAAATGGGACGATAGTTCTTAAGTTGTGTCTTTTCAGCTTCCGATTTTGGTATCAATGTGATAAAAGCTTCCTTCCACGATTCCGGCGCCCTCTTCCCCTCCATGATTTCATTGCTGACCTCCATCAGTGGTTGTATCAAATAGTCTTTTAATGTCTTATAATACTTGGAGGTCAGCCCATCTGGCCCTGGAGATTTGCCCAATTGCATGTTCTGAATGGCTTGTTCAATCTCTTGTCGTGTTATTTTGCAGTTCAGGATTGATCTATTTTCTTGTGACAGTTTTGGTAGCCCATTTTTTTTCCAGAAATTGTTTAATCTCAACCTCATCTTGTGGCCCTTGAGTGTATAATTTTTTGAAATATCTCTGGAAGCACTTTCTAATGTCCACAGGGTTCTGGATGTTTCTTCCTTCAATCTCTAAGTTTGTAACTGTATTTAGTTTTTGTCTCCTCTTCAGCTGCCAAGCTAGCAGTTTTCCACATTTATTCGCCGATTCAAAAGTTTTTTGTTTCATTAATTTAATCTTCCACTCTATTTCCTGATTTATCAATTTAGAATACTGTGCTTGATGAAGTTTAATTTCTTTCAAAATCGGCTGTGACTTCGGGTTTGATCTTAACTTCTTCTCTAATTCTTTAATTTTCTCCAAGATTTTGTCTTTCCTCTCATTTTGTGTCCTTTTCTTTACCGCATTCTGTTGGATCAAAAACCCCCTCATCACAGCCTTACTTGCGTCCCAGATGATTCTTTTTTCCACCGTAGTGTTCAAATTTATCTCAAAATAGTCTTTCAAAACTTTTTGGGCCTTCTTAGTGATCTCCTGATCTCTGAACAAATTGTCATTCATCTTCCATCTAAAGGAGCCGGTTGGTAGTAGTGTCATGTCCATCTTTACTGCATTATGGTCGGAGCAGGTCTTTGGGCAGATTTCCACCTTTCTGACCTTCGGTGCCAGACCTCTAGATATCCATATTTGGTCAATTCTTGTCCAAGTCAGCTGGGCTTCAGAGAAGAATGTTCCCTCTCTTCCCATGGAGTTCTTTGTTCTCCAAATGTCAATCAAGTCCATATTGTCAGTCATTTCGAAAAAAGTCTTTGGTAGTCTGCCATCTTTTGTAACATTTTGGTTTTGTGACTTATCCATGTTAGTTGATACAACCCCGTTCATATCTCCCATCATGATGATGTTATCGCAGTCCAGATAGTCCAGCATAGTCTCATGCAACTTCTTGTAAAATTCCGATTTCCCTTCATTTGGTGCATAAATTCCTAATATCAAGATCTTCTCTCCTTGATGTTGTATCTCAATTGCTATAATTCTTCCATGTTCATCTTTAAATAGAAGTTTAGATGACAGGCTCTCTTTTGCATATATCACCACTCCTCTCTTCTTTACTCTATCCGAAGATATAAATTCCTGGCCAAGTCTTTTATTTATTAACACTTTTCTGTGGAGCCTGATCACGTGTGTTTCTTGTAAACAAATAATATCCAATTGTTCCTTTTTTAATATGTGAAAAATTTTCCTCCTTTTTTCCGGGATGTTGCAGCCATTTATATTCCAACTCAAGAGTTGCAGAGACATCCTGAATAAATCTGGTTATTTTCCTGGGGGTGGTATCTTATTCGCTGGATCTTCCGGTTCCAAGGGTGCAGGCACCGCTGGTACTCCAGGCCCAGAGGGTGATTCAATTCCTTTTTGAAGGTCCTCTCCGTATGCAATCAAGAATTTATCTCTGTCTTCCAATGTTCTGATTTTGATCTTCTTCCCTCTAAAAGTAAAAGATAGTCCTTGAGGGAACTCCGACCAGAAGATAATTGAATTGCTCCTCAACAGTCTAACCAATTCAAGGTAGTCAGATCTAAGGTCAAGCAGTTGTTTACGAATATCCTTGTAAATTTCAATTCTTTTGTCCGAGATGTCCAGTGACTTTCCGTAATGTAGGCCCAAAATCTTGTCCCTTTCCTCCTTTGATCTCAGTGTTATCAAACAGTCTCTGGGTTTCTCTTTCTTTACAAGTCTTCCAAGCCTGAAAGCGGATACGATTTTAAAATCCTTTTCCTCTAAGTTCCAAAACTTGGAAAATTCTTTAGTCAAGAACTCAGCTAAGTTGCCTTCTTCCACTTCTGGTATCGACCTTATCCTTAAATTGCTTTCCTGATTCCGCAGTTCTATCATAGAGAGATAGGTCTGGTGTTCATCTACTTGTTTACAGAGTGGTCTTACCTCTTGTTCCAAAATTCCAAGTCTTTGGCTAGTATCCTCAGCCAATTTCCGATTTTCTGCTGTGGCCCCCGTCAATTCTCCAATTGCTTGTACATTCTGTGCTACTTGTCCAGTTAGTCTATTTAAACATTCTGTATTTTGATCAATTTTAGCTGTTTGCTCATCAGCTTTCTTATCCAGAGATTCCACTCTCTTATCCAAAGATTCCAATTTTTCAAAAATTTTCTCTAGAATAGAAGTAGTTGTTCCTGAGGCCATATCTTCCAATTGTAATTGCTCAGTTTCTTCCTCCCCTGCTTTTGGCAGAGAAGCGGCTTCTTCCTCTGAAGGCAGAGTAGGTACAGATGATCTACGTGCCTGAGAAGCTGAGGTTAAAGTTGTTAAAGTTGTTTGTCTGGTTTTAGGTCCCTTTTTTCTAGCGCCACTCATTCCAAAGTTATCTAAAAGTCAAGGTCAAGCTGAGTTGTTCCCATGAGAAAACAACAGCCCAGATGGTAACAGTCAAACAGGAGGCCAGGAAAAGGAAAGGAAAATAATGTCACTGCTGTAAATCCCAAATCCTCTAGGGGGAGCTTAAAATGTATTTAGGGGAGAGATCAATTCTAATAGAATTGCTGAAATCAAATTTAAAGTCCAGGAACCTTCAATAACAGGTTTTAAGCAGAGTTAGTATTAATAGCCACATTGTTTCAGACAGTGCATACTGGTATTTCGAATGATGCTTCAAAATAGCAAGTCCCCTCAGATTGTTGCAATTTTTGATTCAAAGTAACCAAATCTGCAAACTGACAGCTCAGTTGCTCAGGCAGCTCCAGCACCTGGGTTCCTTACTTAGTTTATATTTCCAATAGAAGAAAGGTATCACGATGCAAGTATAGAGCATGAAGTCAAGTGCTTACAGTCCTTATTCACTTACAGAAAAGTTCAGTGGTTGCTCAGATCCGTTAAGTTAAAAGTTCTTTCTTTGCCTCCACTCCTCCAGTTCTTTGCTTTAAAGTTCAATGACAGCGGAAGACGGACTTCCTGTTTTTCGTCACTCCGCTTTCAGCCAAATTCAGTAAATTTTAAGTCTCCAATTAAGTAAAGTCCTTTTTTACTCATGGGTTGTTGCTTTTCCAAATCTGAAGGTTTCAAGAAGAAAGGTCAGCGCTCACTGGCAGCAGCAGCGCGGCTTCACTCCGCAGATTTGCGATCAACTCACAGCGCCGCGATACCCCCTCAACGTTCCGGAGCCCCTTACGGGGTTCCTTCTGCGTTTTGGGAGCCGCTTCTGGCGCCCGCCATGTCTCAGGACCACAGGCTCTTGCTGCCTGTGGGTTTTCGGTGTGGGTCTCCGCTTCGCCGTAGCGGACGACCCAGTTTCCGCGGAGCTTCCTCCTCACGAAGTGAAGAGGACCGCCATTACCGTTCGCGCGCCTTCCTTGAACCAAACTTCTGAAAACAGTCCCATCTGCTTGATGAATTGCTTTCTCTTGCTTCTCAAGATGAGCAAAGAGATCTTTATATTTACACAAGTGGCTTGTACAGCCAGTGTCTATGACAAAAAATCTCCGTCCACGTTGACTGGAGCAGCGAGAGATCAAAGCCTTTGATGTAGCTGGTCCTTGGGGATTTCCTCCTCCTCCCCTTCTTCTTTGAAGTTTTTTTACACTGGAAACTCATATGGCCTTGAGCTCCACGTGAAAAACAACGCTGCAATTTTAGAGCTTTAGCAGCATTTTCACTTTCACCTGCTGGAGACTTAGGCACATTTTCAACAGCATTGTCCCGATTTTTTTTCTCTCTCTTTTTTTTTAAAATAATATTTATTAAGGTTTCAAATGATTACAGAAATAAAGACAAAGAAAAAAGAAAAAAAACAGTAAAAAAAGATACAATTAAAAAAAGAAAAAAACAAATCAATCTTTCCATACCTTATCTTTCATCTGCTTGTTTCCTTGACCTCCTCACACCTCCCTTTTTTGTATTCTAGTTCAAAAGTTATTTCAGCAAGTCCTTACCCTTTTTGCTTTTATCTTAATATTTTATCATAATATATTATGGCTTTACATTTTCACATGTTAACAATCCATTTTTACGTACCCCTTAAAAACATTACTGCTAAAACCACATAACTTCATTCCAGCATCCCTCTAACATTCCTTAATTTTACAGTGTTTCTGTAAGTAGTCTTTAAATTTCTTCCAGTCTTCTTCTACTGACTCTTCTCCCTGGTCTCGGATTCTGCCAGTCATTTCCGCCACTTCCATGTAGTCCATCACTTTCATCTGCCATTCTTCCCGGGTGGGTAGATCTTGTGTCTTCCAATAGTTTGCGATGAGTATTCTTGCTGCTGTTGTTGCATACATAAAGAAAGTTCTATCCTTCTTTGACACCAATTGGCCGGCCATGCCCAGGAGAAAGGCCTCTGGTTTCTTCAAGAAGGTATATTTAAATACCTTTTTCATTTCATTATAGATCATCTCCCAGAAAGCCTTAATCCTTGGGCACATCCACCAAAGGTGAAAGAATGTACCTTCATTTTCTTTACATTTCCAACACTTATTATCGGGCAAATGATATATTTTTGCAAGCTTGACTGGTGTCATGTACCACCTGTATATCATTTTCATTATATTCTCTCTTAAGGCATTGCATGCCGTAAATTTCATACCTGTGGTCCATAACTGTTCCCAGTCAGCCAACATATTGTTATGTCCAACATCTTGTGCCCATTTTATCATAGCAGATTTCACCATTTCATCCTGAGTATTCCATTTCAGCAGCAAGTTATACATTCTTGATAGTATCTTAGTTTTGGGATCTAACAGTTCTGTTTCTAATTTTGATTTTTCCACCTGGAAGCCAATTTTCTTGTCCAAATTGTAAGCCCCCCTTATTTGATAATAATGAAGCCAATCTCGCACTTTATCTTTTAGTTTCTCAAAGCTCTGCAATTTCAATTTATCTCCTTCTTGTTCCAAAATCTCCCAATATTTCGGCCATTTGGCCTCCATATTAAGCTTTTTCTGAGCCTTCGCTTCTATCGGTGACAACCACCTTGGGGTTTTACTTTCAAGTAGATCTTTATATCTTATCCAAACATTAAACAATGCTTTCCTGACAATATGGTTTTTATTTATTTTTTTTAAAGTATTTTTATTGCTTTTTAGAAATACAGAAATACAGAAAAAAGAATAAAGATTGGTTATAAGAAAATAGAGTAAAAGAATAACAAATTTCCATATTCTTTTTCCATCTAATCTATAGGACTTCCCCACATCCTCCGAACCCTGCGTTCTCTGTCTTATAAAGCATCAGCAATTTGTTAACTTATTTCAAAACTTATTGTAACTTCCATTTTATCATGTTCCCTAATTTCAATTTTACTGTAACTCAATTCTTATATGCTTTGTATTAAACACAATAAAGTTGTTTCATTATTTTACCTCTAAATTCTTGTGTCTTAATTTTCATTTCATTAACTTACATTTGCTGAAGCTAGAATTTCCTGAAGGGTGCATTTTTTAACATTCATACAGCTTATAGTGTTTTTTCAAATAGTCCTTAAACTTTTCCCAGTCCTCCTCAATTGTTTCTTCTCCCACGTCTCGGATTCTGCCAGTCATTTCAGCCAATTCCATATAGTCCATCAACTGCGATTGCCATTCCTCCAGCGTGGGTAAATCTTGTGTCTTCCAATATTTTGCAATCAGGATCCTTGCTGCTGTGGTAGCATACATGAAAAAGGTTCTGTCCTTCTTAAGCACTCTCTGGTCCACCATGCCCAGAAGGAAGGCCTCTGGTTTCTTAGGTAAGGTAAATCTCAGTACCTTTTTTAGTTCATTATGGATCATTTCCCAGAAGGCCTTCACTTTCGGGCAGGTCCACCAGAGATGAAAGAATGTCCCTTCCGCCTCTCCACATTTCCAACATCTGTTGTCAGACAGATGGTATATCTTAGCTAGCTTGACTGGGGTCATGTACCACCGGTATACCATTTTCATAATATTTTCCTTCAAGGCAGTGCATGCCGTAAATTTCAAACCGGTGTTCCATAACCTTTCCCAGTCTACAAACATAATGTTGTGCCCCACATCCTGCGCCCATTTTATCATGGCAGATTTGACTGTCTCATCCTGTGTATTCCACTTAAGCAGCAAATTATACATTCTCGAAAGTAGTTTACTTTTTGGCTCTAACAATTCAGTCTCTAGTTTCGATTTTTCCACCTGGAATCCAACTTTTTTATCTATTTTAAATACCTCTTGAATTTGCGCATAGTGCAGCCAGTCTCGTACCTTAGTTTTCAATTTCTCCAAACTTAACAACCTCCAATTGTCTCCAATTTTTTCAATTATTTCCCCATATTTAGGCCAATTGGCCTCCATGTTGGGTCTCTTACGTGCCTTGGCCTCCACCGGTGAGAGCCACCTCGGAGTCTTACTCTCCAATAAGTCTTTGTATTTTATCCAGACCCTCCAAATTGCTCTTCTGACAATATGGTTTTTAAACAATTTGTGCACTTTAACCTTGTCATACCACAAATATGCATGCCACCCAAACGCATTGTCAAACCCTTCCAGATCTAGGACGTCAGTGTTCTCCAATAAAATCCAATCTTTCAACCAGCAGAAGGCTGCAGATTCATAATATAGCCTCAAGTCTGGCAGGGCAAATCCCCCTCTTTCTTTCGCATCAGTTAATATTTTAAACTTTATTCGGGGCTTTTTGCCCTGCCAAACAAACTTAGAAATATCCTTCTGCCACTTTCCAAAACATTCCACCTTGTCCACGATCTGTAGGGCCTGAAACAAAAATAACATTTTCGGCAATACATTCATCTTTACAGCAGCTATTCGGCCTAACAAGGAAAGTTTCAATCTTGACCATATTTCCAAGTCTCTTTTGATTTCTGACCAGCATTTCTCATAATTATCTTTAAACAAATTCAAATTTTTGGAGGTCAAGTACACCCCTAGGTATTTTACTTTTTTAACCACATTCAACTCCGTTTCTTTAGAGAACTCATCTGTTTCTGTAACTGTCAAATTTTTTGCTAAAACCTTGGTTTTTTGCTTATTTAACTTAAACCCCGCCACCCGACCAAAATCAGAAATTAATTCTAACACTCTTTTAGTGCTGGAGACTGGTTCCTGAAGTGTTAATACCAAGTCATCTGCAAATGCTTTCAATTTGTATTGTTTCACTCCGACCTCGATTCCCTGAACCAACCGGTCCTTTCTAATCATGTTTAGCAACACCTCCAGAACTGAGATGAACAATAGGGGGGATAGAGGGCACCCCTGACGTGTCCCTTTTTCAATTTTAAACTCCTCTGTCACCACATTGTTTACTATCAATTTAGCTTTTTGTTCTGTATAGATTGCTTCTATACCATTTTCGAACCCCCGCCCCACTCCCATCCCTTCCAAATTTTTCTTCATAAACATCCAAGAAATATTATCAAAGGCCTTCTCTGCATCAACAAAAATCAAAACCGCTCTGGTGTTCAGATTTGTTTGTAGAAGTTCCAAAATGTCAATAATGTTTCTTGTGTTATCAAACAAATGCCTACCAGGGAGAAAGCCGGCCTGGTCCTTATGAATCACTTCATTTAGTACTTTTTTAAGTCTGTTTGCCAAAATATCAGCAAAAATTTTATAATCCACATTTAGGAGTGAAATGGGGCGGTAATTCTTAAGTTGGGTCTTTTCAGTCTCTAATTTAGGTATCAATGTGATGAAAGCTTCTTTCCACGTTTCCGGTGCCTTCCTTCCCTCCATTATCTGGTTACAAACCTCCATCAAAGGTTGTATCAAATAGTCCTTTAAAACTTTATAATATTTGGAGGTTAAGCCATCCGGGCCTGGGGACTTGCCAAGTTGAAGATTTTGAATGGCACTTTCAATTTCTTGCTGTGTAATGTTACAGTTCAGGTTTGTTCTCATTTCCAGGGGTATTTTTTGTAATCCATTAGTTTTAAGAAATTGATCCACCTCTGAAACTTTTTGCGGCCCTTGTGAATAGAGTTCTTTGAAGTACCTCTGGAAGCACTTTCTGATTTCCTCGGGTTTCTGAACCATTCTCCCTTCAATCTCTAGATTTGTGACCGTATTAAGCTTTTGTCTCTTTTTCAACTGCCAGGCTAGCAGTTTCCCACACTTATTCGCCGATTCGAAGGATCTTTGTTTCATTTCTTTAATTTTCCATTCCACCTCTTGATTTATCAATTTTGAATATTGCGCCTGGAAAAATTTCACTTCTCTTAACACATCCTTCGACTTAGGCCTAGATCTTAATTTTTTCTCTCCTTCTCTTATTTTCTCCAATATCTTCTCCTTCTTTTCATTCCAGAGCCTTTTCTTAATCGTGTTTTGTTGTATTAGAAACCCTCTCATGACTGCCTTACTTGCGTCCCAGATTGTTCTTTTTTCCACGGTAGTATTCAAATTTATCTCAAAATAGTCCTTTAAAGTTTTTTGGGCCTTCTTCACAATCTCCTGATCTCTTAATAAAGTGTCATTCATTTTCCATCTAAAGGAACCGGTTGTATTAAGTCTCAATTCCACTTTCAAAGCACTATGGTCGGAGCAGGTTTTTGGGCAGATTTCCACTTTTCTAGTCTTAGGTGCCAGTCCTCTAGTTGTCCAGATTTGGTCGATTCGTGTCCATGTCAGATGAGCTTCAGAAAAGAATGTCCCTTCTTTCCCTAGAGGGTTCTTAACCCTCCAAATGTCAACTAAGTCCATATTGTCTGTCATTTCAAAAAAAGTTTTAGGTAGTCTGCCATCTTTCGATATGTTGGCACTTTGTGACTTATCCATATTTACAGACACAACCCCATTCATATCACCCAGCATAATGATGTTACTATAGTCCAAGTAATCCAGCATAGTCTCATGCAGCTTCCTGAAAAATTCCGACTTTCCCTCATTTGGAGCATATATTCCTAATATCAAAAATTTTTCTCCTTGTGTCTGTATTTCAATCGCCAAAATTCGGCCATATTCATCTTTGAATAAAAGTTTCGGTGACAGGCTCTCCTTTGCGTAAATCACCACTCCTCTCTTCTTAACTTTGTCCGAAGAAATAAATTCTTGGCCTAGTCTTTTGTTAATTAACACTTTTCTATGGAGCCTTGTCACATGTGTTTCCTGTAGGCAGATAACGTCCAGTTGTTCCTTTTTCAAGATGTGAAAGACTTTTCTTCTTTTTTCCGGGGAGTTTCCGCCATTTATGTTCCAACTAAGAAGCTGCAGAGACATCCTGAATCAATTGACGGGTTCTACAATGGGGTATCTAAGCTTCCCTCCGATCCCGGGGGAGGTAGTGCTGGTCCTGATCCAGGTGGTATAACTCTTGGAGGTGGTCCCGGTGGTGGTGGAGGCCAAGAAGCTGCAGCTCCTTTTTGCAGGTCTTCCTCGTGGTCGTGTAGGAACTTCTGCTGGTCTTCAGGAGATTTAATCTTTATTTTCCTTCCTTTGTAAGTAAATGAAAGTCCTTGTGGAAACTCCCACCTATAAGGAATTCCGTTGTGTCTCAACAATTTGGTCAGATCTATATAGGTAGTCCTAAGTTCCAAGAGATATTTGGGTATATCTCTGTAAATTTCGGCCCTTTTGCCTTCTATCTCCAAAGATTTCTTAAAATGTAGGCCTAATATCTTATCCCTTTCTTCTCTTGATCTCAGAGCAACTAAACAGTCTCTGGGCTTGTCTTTCTTTACTGATTTTCCCAGTCTAAAGGCTGTCACAATTTTAAAGTCCTTTTCTTCCTCAATTCCCCAGAATTTGGAGAACAAAAGTGTCAAAAATCCCTCTAAATTATTTTGCTCCAGTTCCGGGATAGCCCTTATCCTGAGATTACTTTCTTTACTTTTCAATTCAACCAATGACAGGTAGGCTTGTTGTTCCCCTACCTGCCTTCTCAGAGGTCTTACCTCTCCTTTAATTTCATCAACCTTTAAGTTCGCCTGTTCTGCTTTTTGGTTGGCTTCCACAGCTAATTTGTAGTTTTCTGCCGTAGCTCCTTGCAATTTCTCAATTGCCTGAGTGTGCTGCGAAACCTGTTCAGTTAATTTGCCAATAGAGGATGTAGCTTGGTCAATCTTTGATGTTTGATTGTCCACTTTTTGATTTAAAACTGCCAATTGTTCCAAAATTTGTTTTAAAACTGTTTCAGATCCTCCAGTTGCCATATCTTCTGCAGCAGGCTGCACTAGTTCCACCTCCTGTGCTGTCAGCACAGTTGGGACAGATGATCTGCGGTGATGAGTTAAAGTTGTTTGCAAAAGTTGCCCAGATTTTTTCTCTTTTTCTTTATCTTTGGCTTTAGCTGCTCTTGTTCTCCCTGTGCCGCTCATTCCACACCTGCCTCTGTTCAAGGTCAGATGGTCTTTTGTCCCATGGGAAAAACAAGTCCCAAATATAAACAAATAAAACCACAAAAAGTTTCAATAAAGCTCAATTCCCATGCCACTATACTTCCACAGTCCTATAGGGGAGTATTTCAAAGTTTCAAAAAAGAAAGGAACTATTTTCCGCCATTGAAGTTCCTCAATTCCCCATGTTATATTTTGTAATTCCCAAACACAAAAGGAAGGTTTCCAGAACTTCTGATCTCTTAAAATCCAGCCACAAGGTATCAATATAGGTCCATGCGACAATGTTTAATGTTAATATCTCAGTCTATGCAACAATTTCAATCTCTGCAACAATGTCGTCAGTTTGACAGCAGTTTGACAGTTCTTTTTCTATGCACTGGCAGCCCGATGACGGGGTTATCTCTTTCAACCCCGTTTAGCCCAGAAATAGGAGGATAGTTCCAAAGAATAAAAGTCTATAAATCACACAGTTCTTTCCTTTTTATCTTCAAAATGCAGAGTCTATCAATGCACCCTTTCTTCCACTTTTACAATCCCTTTTTAAATACTTCAGCTCGTTTCCGAGCCCTTGCTTTGATCTAATTAGCAGAGTCGGGAGGCGGACTTCCTGTTACTCGCCTCCCGTTTTCAGCCGAATTTCTTCAATTTAAGTTAAAAAATTTAGGTCCCTTACTCACGGGTATGTTGCTCCAATTCCGATAATTTCAAGAAGAAAGGTCAGCGCTCATCAGCAGCAGCAGCGCGGCTTTGCTTCCACGAAAAGAGCGATGAACTCACAGCGCCGCTCCCCCTTTCACGTTCCGGAGCCTCTTACGAGGCTCCTTCCCCGCTTCTGGGGGGGCTCCAGGCGCCCGCCGAGTCCCACGGCCGCAGGCTCGCTCTGCCTGCGGTTTTTCTTAATGGGTCTCCGCTTTGCCGCAGCGGACGACCCTTTTTCGCGGAGCCCCTCTTCACAGCGCGAAGAGGACCGCCATTGCTGTTTCGCGCCGCCTCCGGAAGTCACCCTGACAATATGGTTTTTAAATGCTTTGTGTGTTTTGACCTTATCATACCACAAGTATGCATGCCACCCAAATACATTATTAAAGCCTTCTAAATCCAAAATGTCTGTGTTCTCAAGAAGCAGCCATTCTTTCAGCCAGCAAAATGCAGCTGATTCATAGTAAAGTTTAAGGTCTGGCAGGGCAAATCCACCTCTTTCCTTTGCATCAGTTAGTATTTTAAATTTTATTCTGGGCTTCTTGCCCTGCCAGACAAATCTAGAAATATCTCTCTGCCACTTCTTGAAACAATCCATTTTGTCCAAATGATTGAATGATTGAAACAAAAACAACATTCTTGGCAATACATTCATTTTTATAGCAGCAATACGGCCTAGCAAGGAAAGCTTCAGATTTGACCATATTTCTAAATCCTTTTTGACTTCTGACCAGCATTTTTCATAGTTGTCTTTGAATAAATTCACATTCTTAGCAGTCATATTAACCTCCAGGTATTTTACTTTCTTAACCAGCGTTAAACCTGTCTCCTTCTGAAACCTCTCTTTCTCAATCTCAGTTAGATTTTTCTCTAAAACCTTGGTTTTAAACTTGTTCAACTTAAATCCTGCAACCTGACCAAATTCTTGAATCAGTTCAAGTACTCTTTTAGTGCTAGATTCTGGCTCCTGTAGTTTCAATACTAAATCATCTGCAAATGCTTTCAATTTGTACTGTTTAGCTCCGACTTGTATACCTTTAACCAATTGGTCCCTTCTAATCATATTTAGGAGTACCTCCAGGACCGATATAAAAGGCAATGGGGAAATGGGGCAACCTTGTCGTGTCCCTTTCTCTATCTTAAGTTCCTACGCCACCACACTGTTAACAATAAGTTTAGCCTTTTGTTCTGAGTAAATTGCACCTATACCATTTCCAAATCCTTGACCAACCCCCATCCCCTGAAGATTTTTCTTCATAAAACTCCAAGAAATGTTGTCAAAAGCTTTCTCTGTGTCTACAAATATCAAAACTGCTTTAGAATTAATATTAACTTGTAATTTTTCTAATATATTAATTATGTTTCTCGTATTGTCAGACAACTGTCTGCCCAGGAGAAAGCCAGCTTGGTCTTTATGTATCTCTTCGGCTAGTACTTTTTTTAGTCTTTTGGCCAAAATATCTGCAAAAATGTTATAATCCACATTGAGCAGAGATATGGGGCGGTAATTCTTAAGCTGTGTCTTCTCGGACTCAGTTTTCGGTATAAGTGTAATATAAGCTTCCTTCCACGACTCTGGTGCTTCCCCCCCCTCCAAAATTCCATTACAAACTTCCTTTAGTGGTTGAATTATCCACTCTTTCAAGGATCTATAGTATTTTGCAGTTCAACCATCCGGCCCTGGAGATTTACAAAAAAGGTAAAGGTACCCCTGCCCGTACGGGCCAGTCTTGACAGACTCTAGGGTTGTGCGCTCATCTCACTCTAGAGGCCGGGAGCCAGCACTGTCCGCAGACACTTCCGGGTCACGTGGCCAGCGTGACAAGCTGCATCTGGCGAGCCAGCGCAGCACACGGAACGCCGTTTACCTTCCCGCTAGTAAGCGGTCCCTATTTATCTACTTGCACCCGGAGGTGCTTTCGACCTGCTAGGTTGGCAGGCGCTGGGACCGAGCGACGGGAGCGCAAACCGCCGCGGGGATTCGAACCGCCGACCTTTCGATCGGCAAGTCCTAGGCGCTGAGGCTTTAACCCACAGCGCCACCCGCGTCCCTCCTGGAGATTTACCCAGTTGCATATTCTGTATGGCACCTTCTACCTCCTGTTCCGTTATTTTATAGTTCAACATTAGCTTGCTTTCTTGAGAGATTTTTTGTAATCCGTTTGTTTTCAGAAATTGATCTATGTCAATCTCTTTCTGTGGCCCTTGTGTATATAGTTGTTTAAAATATCTCTGGAAACATTTTCTGATCTCCACTGGATTCTGTATATTCTTTCCTTCCACTTCCAAATTTGTAATGGTGTTAAGTTTTGGTCTTTTTTTCATTTGCCAGGCTAGCAGTTTCCCACATTTATTAGCCGATTCAAATGTCTTTTGTCTCATCTGTTTAATTTTCCACTCTATTTCCTGGTTCATCATTTTCATATATTGTACTTGATGTAGCTTAATTTCTATCAGAATCTCTTGTGACTTAGGTTTCGCTCTCAATTTCTTCTCGCCTTCTTTTATTTTCTCCAAAATTTTGTCTTTTTTCTCATTTTGAGTTCTCTTCTTTATTGCATTCTGTTGAATCAGAAACCCTCTCATAACCGCTTTGCTTGCGTCCCAGATTACTCTTTTTTCAACCGTAGTATTCATATTTATCTCAAAATAGTCTCTCAAAGTTTTTTGGGCCTCCTTGGTCACTTCTTCATCTCTAAACAAGGTGTCATTCATCCTCCATCTGAAGGAGCCAGTTGGTGTTAATTTCATCTCCATTTTGACAGCATTATGGTCGGAGCAAGTTTTTGGACAAATTTTCACTTTTCTAGTCTTTGGAGCCAGTCCTCTAGTTATACAAATTTGGTCAATTCTTGTCCATGTCATTTTGGCTTCAGAAAAGTTCCCTCTCTTCCCAGGGGGTTCTTTGTTCTCCAAATATCAACTAAGTCCATATTGTCCGTCATTTCAAAAAAGGTTTTTGGTAGCCTACCGTCCTTAGTTACTACCTGCCTCTGTGACTTGTCCATGTTTGTAGAAACCACTCCATTCATGTCCCCCATCATAATAACGTTATAGTCCAGATAGTCCAACAAGATTTCATGGAGTTTTTTTGAAAAATTCTGATTTTCCTTCATTCAGAGCATAGACGCCTACTATCAAAAACTTCTCTCCTTGTAGTTGAATTTCAATTGCCACAAATCTTCCTTGATCATCTTTAAATATAAATCTCGGTGATAGGCTCTCCTTTGCATAAATTACTACTCCTCTTTTTTTAACTTTGTCTGAAGAGATAAATTCTTGACCCAATCTTTTATTGATCAATACTTTTCTGTGGAGCCTTATTACATGTGTTTCCTGTAGGCAAATCAAGTCCAATTGTTCCTTTTTTAATAGGTGAACGGTTTTTTTCCTTTTTTGAGGGGAGTTCAAACCATTAGTATTCCAAGTCAGCAGTTGCAGGGCCATGATGTAATTATACTACTTTTCCTCCAACCCCACCAAGTGCTTGCTCTTGTTCAGTCGGCGGTGTTACTGTTTCCTTCTCTGGACAGTCCAATCCGAAAGTTAGTCTTGATATATCTAGTATTCCTCTTTTTGGTGATCCTCTGACCAATGCTCTTTGCTCCAGGCCTCTGTCAAATGATTCTCTGTCCAGCACTCCTGGCTCTTCTCCAGATTCTTTCTGTAAGTCTTCTCCGTGATCTTTTAGGAATTTTTCTTTGTCTTCCACAGATCTTATTTTTATCTTTCTTCCTTTAAACTTAAAAGATAGGCCTTGGGGAAATTCCCACCTAAAGATAAGACTGTTCCTTCTCAACAGGGCAACCAAATCTCCGTAGTTAGACCTAAGGTCTAAAATATATTTAGGGATATCTTTAAAAATCTCAACTCTTGATTGATGTATTTCTAAGGTCTTCTGAAAATGCAGTCCCAAAATTATGTCTCTCTCCTCTTTCGAACGGAGGGTAATCAAACAGTCTCTCACCCTGTTCTTCTTCCCCCCTCTTCCAAGTCTAAAAGCACTCACGATCTTAAATCTGTCAGGGAACTGCCATCGGAGCCAAGAGAAGAGGTAAGGCTCCCCAATGATGCCGGAGAGGGAACTAGCAAGGAGAGAGGGAGAGCTTCCGCTGGGGAAGGAAATCAAGGTGACAACAGGAAGAAAGGGGAGGCTGAGAGTACTTCGGAGGGAAGGCTCTGAGACTCTTGCAGTGAGATCAGCGGGGAGAGCACAGGACCTCCGCTTGGCACGCCTACGCTGCGCAGAAAGCTTCCGCACAGAGAAGCTAGGAGGAGACTGGGAGTCAAGGAATTTCTATGTTGGAAAAAGTTCAGGAAACGCCCACTGACGGATTCTGCCAGTGACTGAGACAGCCGAGTTTTAAGGGCTATCAAGCCAGGGAAAGGTTTAGCCATACAACCAGCGTGGAGCAGTTTGTGGCTTACGCACAAGCAACCCCAACTCCCATTACAGCAATCCGTCAGTCTTCTAAGTTGTTTGTGCGCAGAGCAGAAGAGGCGGCATCACGAGTCAAACCGGAGGTGCAGGTGCTGGAGAGGGGGCCAGGGCAGGACCAACTCTGGAGGAGAGAAACAGAGATTTGGAACAGCAGCTGGCTCTACTAGCGGCACGGCTTGATGAAAGGCGGACTCAGGATGCCCAGGGGGAGCCCACCCCCATCGCAAGGAAGGTACCGGGACTCATAGGCGCCGACTCCATGGGGCCTGAGGGGGCCCAAGCCCCATCAAAAATTCGTTTGGGGGGCTCCGCCCCCCCCCAATAATTTAAGAAAATTATTAGTTATATTATGCTTTGTAAAATCACAAAATTATGTTGGTATTTTTTATTTTCCTTGTTTGACAATAGTTACCTTTTAAAATACATTCAGTAATGAGTTAAAAGGGACGCGGGTGGCGCTGTGGGTAAAAGCCTCAGCGCCTAGGGCTTGCCGATAGAAAGGTCGGCGGTTCGAATCCCCGCGGCGGGGTGCGCTCCCGTTGCTCGGTCCCAGCGCCTGCCAACCTAGCAGTTCGAAAGCACCCTCGGGTGCAAGTAGATAAATAGGGACCGCTTTCTAGCGGGAAGGTAAACGGCGTTTCCGTGTGCAGCTCTGCCTCGCCAGAGCAGCGATGTCACACTGGCCACGTGACCCGGAAGTGTCTTCGGACAGCGCTGGCCCCTGGCCTCTTGAGTGAGATGGGCGCACAACCCCAGAGTCTGTCAAGACTGGCCCGTACGGGCAGGGGTACCTTTACCTTTACCTTTAATGAGTTAAAACAAAGCCACTCCCGATCTAGAGAGGGGGTGGGGTTGCGGGCTCTCGACCCATCAACCCCTAGCTCATTAATATTCACCGCCCAATCGGCTGCCGCAAAGGGCGGGCCCTCACAGGTTCACTTAAGGTCGGGGCAGCCCGGGGCTCGCCCCTTTCGTTCCCCCAGCAGCAGTGGTTTGGAGGTCTTGGGCCCCCCCAATATTTTTTATAAGTCGGCGCCCCTGCCGGGACTAGTACAGAAGTTTGGGGGCAATCCCAGCGATTATAATGCATTTAAGACAGAGGTGGAGTACGCACTGGACCTGCAGTATGATGACTTTGTAGACGATGGGGGGAGAGTCGCTTTTGTGATAGGGCATCTGGAAGGCGGTGCCAGAGAATGGATCAGACCCTTAATGGCATCGGAGAATGCTGCCTTAAAGGATTTGAGAAAAAATTTTAGCGCCATGGACCATATGTTTCCGAGTGATGTGGAGCAGAGCGTGACGCGCAAGGAACTGATGGGGTGCAAACAAGGGAACCAATCAGTGAGAGAATACTGGTCGTGATTTGCAATGCTTATCCACAAACTCGGTTGGGAACTGGGTTCAGAACCAGTGCAAATGTTATTTGAGGAAGGCTTATCCCCTTGGGTAAAAGACGAACTTTACCGCTCGCCCCGCCCGCAATCGATGGACCAGCTGACTAAAATGGCGCTTGCTGTGGGAGTACGCCAAGAGGTGCGCGCTCTAGAAAGGCGGGAAGGGAGAGCAGAGCGTTGGTATGACAACCGCATTCTGGACGTGCCGGAGCAACCTTCGCCGTCCGCAGAACTAATGGAGATTGGAGGGGTGCGCGCGTGCGCGCGCGGGGTTTCAAACTCTGGCGAGGTTCGCAAAAAGGAGGGGAAAACGACCAAGAAGTGTTTCCTCTGCCAACAGCCAGGACATTTTGCCAGAGTTTGCCCTCAGAGAAAGGCGTGGCAAGGAATGGTGGGGGCAGCTGGTGGTGAGGAGGAGGGGCATAAGGAGCAGGGAAACGCCAATGCTTGGCTGCAGAAGAGCGGGCACAGCAGCCAGGCGAGCAATCTGTAAAAGTGCCCAAGCCAGACCCTCCCCGGGCAGCCATAGCCATAGAGGTGGTGCTAGAGCTCCCTAACGGACACCCAATTAAGGTGAAGGCATTGCTGGATTTAGGCAGCTCTTGCAACTTCTTTAGCAGGGATTTTGCACTAGAACACCAGCTCCACGTGGTGCCTCTAGAACACCCCTTGCAAGTAACGACCATTGATGGGAGAGAACTCCTGGGGGGGGGGGAGTGACCCACCAGACCCCTCCCATGAAAATGAGGGTCTCCAGACACACTGAGACAATTGCCTTTCACGTTGCCACACTAGCAGGGCCACCAATCATACTGGGAATGAGCTGGCTGGCACTGCACAATCCAGTAGTGGGATGGCATCAGCGGACAGTCACCTTTGGGTCAGCTCACTGCTTAGAGCACTGCCACGGAGGGGAAACCCCAAGGATGGCAGTAGCCAGGGTGGCAGGGATGGCGGTGGGAGAAAAGGGGAGAGTACCACCTCAGTACGCAGACATGGAAGAAGTCTTCAGTGAGAAGGAGGCAGATAAACTACCCCCTCATAGACCCTTTGACTGTCAGATCAACCTACTCCCAGGGGCCCAGCTGCCAGTGGGTAAGCTGTACGCCATGTCGGACAGGGAGATGCAGGAGTTGCGGAAGTTTATTGACAAGAACCTGAAGAGGGGTTTCATACGAGAATCAAGGGCGGTGGGGGGGCAGTCCAGTGTTCTTTGTGGACAAAAGAGACTCTAAAGAGCCCAGATTAGTCGTAGATTTCAGGGCGCTGAACCGTGTATCGGAACCCGTGACCTTCCCAATGCCCAGGATTGACGATATTTTGACCAGGGTAAGCAAGGGGAAGGTTTTTACCAAGCTGGACCTTCGGGGGGCGTATTATTTGATAAGGATGAGGGAGGGGGATGAATGGAAAACCACCATGTTCACCCCTCTGGGGGCCTTTGAGTACTTAGTTATGCCCTTCGGATTACAATCAGGCTCCGCCTGTTTTCAAAGCTTAATGCACCACGTGTTGGGGTCCCTGCTGTACAAGAATTGCGTGGCGTTCCTAGATGACGTGCTAATCTACGAGGAGCAGCATGTTAAGGATGTCAGGGAAGTGCTGAAAAGGCTGCAGGAGCACCAGCTGTGGGTCAAACTGGAGAAATGCCAATTTCACGCCCGAGAGGTTGAGTTCCTGGGCTACAGGTTGTCGGACAAAGGCTTAGCCATGGACCCAGGCAAGGTGCAGGCGGGGCTAGAATGGAAGACTCCCAAGAACCGGAAGGACGTGCAGAGGTTCCTGGGGTTTGGGAACTTCTATAGGAAGTTTATCAAGAACTTCGCCCACTTAACTGCACCCATCATCGATTGTCTCAGCAAAAAGAGGTTTGAATGGACAGAAGAGGCACAGCAGTCCTTTGAAAGGCTAAAGAGGGCGTTTGCTTCGGAAGAGCAGCTCTTACATGTGGATCTGCAGAAGCCTATGAGGCTGGAGACGGACGTGTCAGACAGAGCGGTGGGGGCCGTACTGCTCCAGCCGGGAAATGAGTCCGAGTGGAGGCCGTGCGCCTTTTTCTCAAGGAAGCTGAACCAGTCAGAACAGAACTACACGGTGTATGACCGGGAACTGCTTGCAATTCATGAAGCTTTTCGACGCTGGAGACATTTTCTAATAGGGGCGCAGCACAAGATCCAGGTGTGCACGGACCATAAGAACCTGGAATATTGGAGGACTGCATGGGTCCTCAACCAGAGACAGGTGCGATGGGCACAGGAGTTTTCCAAGTTCTTTTTTGAAATTTGGTACGTGCCGGGGAAGGAAAACGTCAGAGCAGACGCCCTCTCCAGGAAACCGGAGTACTTGGAGGGAGAGGGAGCGCCAGAAGTAAGACATGTGATACCCGAGGACCGATGGGTGTGTGGGGGAGTGGTGGTAGAGAGACGAGAACTAGCCGGGTTGACGAGGAATGATGAGTACGCCCAAACTAAAATCAGGGAGATCAGAGACGCAGAAGGAAATCCAGGGGGTTTTGAGGAAAAGGAAGGGGCACTGTACTATAGGGGAGCATTGTACATACCAGAAGGGGACTTGAGGAGAAGAGTACTCAAACAACTACATGACAACCCCACGGCGGGGCATTTTGGTCAACACAAAACCATGTTGCTTGTCACCAGGCAGTTCTGGTGGCCAAGGGTGAGGGAAGATGTGTGGGAATACGTACGGGGGTGCGAACGCTGCCAGCGGGCAAAAGGGGAGAAGGCAGCACCCGCGGGGTTACTGGAACCCTTACCCACCCCGGAAAGACCATGGGAGGTGGTATCCATAGATTTTATGACCGATTTGCCCAAGTCCAGGGGGAAAACAGCAGTCATGGTGGTAGTTGACTTGTTGACCAAAATGTGCCATTTCATTGCTTGTTCACATGCAGTGACGGCAGAGGAAACAGCTAGGCTGTTTGTAGAACACGTCTTCAGGTTGCATGGCGCCCCCTTGAGGGTTTTGTCGGACCGAGGAAGGCAATTTACTTCCAGATTCTGGAGGAAGCTCATGAGCCTGCTGGACGTCGAGGTGAGCTTCTCGACGGCCCGACACCCGGAGACCAACGGACAAGCAGAAAGAGCTAATAGCATACTCCAGGTGTGATGGCCTGGGATTCCGATTCAGAGGACGAACCGGAGGAATCCCAGCCTGCACAGGAGTCCCCGCCTCCAGGGCCGGCTGAACTGGGGCAAGGCCTAGATGCTGAAGAGCCTGCACCTGTGGCAGAGCACCAGGAGCTGGCCCCAGGTGAAACCCTTCTGGCCCCAGAGGGGCTTGAGGAGTCAGTGGCTACAGGTGAGCCTCCTCCAGGGCCCAGTAACCCTTCGGCCTCTCCTGATCTGCAGAGGCTTAGGGCAGAGAGGCGAAGGGAACTGGTTGCTCCCAGGAGGAGTGCTCGCCTTAAGGTCAGAGGAGGCGGGGCTCCTGGGGGCCGGGACCGCCCCTGGCCTTAGAAGAGGATAAAAGCCCAGTCAGCCCGGCCCCAGGTTGCGGGAGCAACGTCGTTGTTGGCTTCGGACCTTCCTGTGTTCCTGATCCCTGCTCGGCCACCTGTTCCTGACCATCCGGTGCTCCTGTTCCCTGCCCGGCCTCCTGTTCCTGACCATCTGGTGCTCCTGTTACCTGCTCGGCCTCCTGTTCCTGACCATCCGGTGTTCCTGTTCCCTGCTCGGCCTCCTGTTCCAGCGTTCCTGTTCCCCGCCCGGCTCTCCGCCTCGGACCTCGCCCCTCTTCGTGTGGACTCTGCTTACGCCCGCGGTACCTTACCCCCGGGTCCAGCACACCAACAGTACCTACGCTGCTACGTTAACGAAAGGGAGAACGATTGGGTGGAAAAACTAGCGCTGGCCGAATTTGCATACAATAACGTGGAACATGTGTCCACGGGGATGAGCCCGTTCATGGCCAATTACGGGTGTCACCCCAGGGCCTTCCCAGGGGAGGGGGAAGTGTGCCGGCAGCTGAGCAATTTGTGGAAGAAATGGAGGCTTTACACCAACAACTTAAGGTTAACCTGGAGAGGGCGAAGGAAGCGTACAAGAGGCAGGCAGACAAGCACCGCAGAGAAGGGGAGACAATAAGGGTTGGGGACCGGGTGTGGTTGTCAACCCAAGGGCTACCGTTCAAAGGGGTTTGTAAGAAATTACGGCCAAGGCGACTGGGACCTTTCGAGGTAACACAACAGGTGAATCCTGTGGCCTTTAGACTCAACTTGCACCCGGTGTTCCACAGGTCCTTACTCTCACCGTACAGGGAAGGGAGGGAATTTCCGGGGTGAGAAAGAGAGACCCCCATGCACCCACGGGTGGAGGAAAGGGAACTCAGTGGTCAAGCTGCAGAAATTCTCGATTCAAGGTGGAGAGGGAGACGGGTGGAATATTTGGTGGCTTGGGAGGGGGAGCCTGAGTCGGAAAACACTTGGGTTCCGGCAGAAGAGATCAGGGATGAGTATCTGCAGGAGGAGTTTCATCGCAGGTTCCCAAGGAAGCCGAAACCACTAGGGAGGTTCTGGGAGGAGCAATTTGGAACCACGGATGATGAAGAAGAGTTTATGGGATTTCCGGCCTCCGAAGAGGAGGAAGGGGGGGTATCCGAGGGAGAGGAATCCGACTGGGGAGATTGGGCAGTGGAAAGAGACAGCAGGTGGAGAGCGGTGTTTGAATCATCTGAGGAAGGGGATAGCTCCTTCCAGGGATTCCCCGCATCCCCGTCCAAGGAGCTTCCGCTGGGGAAGGAAATCAAGGTGACAACAGGAAGAAAGGGGAGGCTGAGAGTACTTCGGAGGGAAGGCTCTGAGACTCTTGCAGTGAGATCAGCGGGGAGAGCACAGGACCTCCGCTTGGCACGCCTACGCTGCGCAGAAAGCTTCCGCACAGAGAAGCTAGGAGGAGACTGGGAGTCAAGGAATTTCTATGCTGGAAAAAGTTCAGGAAACGCCCACTGACGGATTCTGCCAGTGACTGAGACAGCCGAGTTTTAAGGGCTGTCAAGCCAGGGAAAGGTTTAGCCATACAACCAGCGTGGAGCAGTTTGTGGCTTACGCACAAGCAACCCCAACTCCCATTACAAATCCTTCTTTTCCCGGCTCCAATCCCCAAAAGTTTACAAATTCCTGCGTAAGAAAGTCTGTCAAATTGTCCTTCTCAACCTCAGGCACAGCTCTGATCCTCAAATTAGTTTGTTTCTCCTTAAGTTCAATCATAGAAAAGATCGACCTATGATCCTCAAGTTGCTTCTGTATACTTGGAATCTTCTCCTCCACTGCAGCTACTTTTTCCTTAGCTTCTTCAGCTGTCTGTCGAGTCTGAGTAGATTCCTGTAGCAATTTCTCAATAGTTTCTGTATTGGAATTCACCTTTTGTCCCAAATTGTTGATACTTATAGTATTTTGATCAATTTTAGTTGATGCATCAGCCACCTGTTTACTTAATTTTTCCAATGATTCATTTATCTTGTCTAATGCAATTGCAAGGACTTCTTCAGATGACATACCTTTTGGCTTAGATTGTGTAGAGGCAGCTGCAGGTGGAGCAGAAAGACCCGATGTTGATGGTCTTCGCTGCCAAGATTTTCCAGACCTCGTTGTTTTGTCTAAAGGAAGGTCTGCTTTTTCTTTCCCATCCATAACACTTCAGTTAGAAAAAAAACCTCAAGGTCAGTCCCACAGCCACTTGTTTCAAAGTGGAAAATTCCCCTGGCCTAGTTATAAACAGTTTCAAAAACTTCCTCTAGGGGGACACAGTATCAGAGTATCAGAGTATTTGTTATGCTCCAAAGTAGCACTTTAAGACCCCCACCTCAAATTAAAAAAAAAACAAGAAGACCATAGTGAAATTCAGTTTCAATTTCTGATACTTTTCAGTTACTTCCTTTCTTTCTAAGAGCAAGAAAAGACATCCAAAAACAATGTATCCCTTTGCAGAGCTAGCTGTCAAAAGTTGCTCTATTCACAAACAGTGCACTTTAAAAAACGGCAATCTTATTGTCCTTTGGCAGCCCGTTCCCAGGTTTTGAGCAGTAGATCTTTATCTTCTTCCCTCTATCTTGCAGGTAAACATAGTTCAAATCTCTTCCCCCCTCTTCTGCTGCATCGAAAAGGGGGGTATCACTTACTTGGGTGTTGGGACTTTAGTCCTTTCAAGTCAATTTTCACTGGCTTTGGCTTGCAGCTTCTTTGCTTTAGGCTATTTACAAAAAAGCGGAAGGCAGACTTCCTGTTTATGCCTTCCCGCTTCGGTGCCAAATTAAAGACTTTTTTCCTTGCCTTTTCCAATTAAACCTACTCATGGGTAGTTGCTTTTGAAGTCGAATTGTCTCAGGAAGAAGTCAGCGCCCTCCGGTAACAGCTATGCGGCTTCGCTTCGTGGAGGTAGCAGTCTGCTCTCAGCACCGCGCCACTCACCCGCTTCGCTCCGGAGCCCGTAAATGGGTCCCTTTGCGAGTTGGGGGGGGCGCAAAAGGTGCCCGCCAAGCCCCACGTTCACAGGCTTCACCTGCCTGTGATTTAAGAAGGGTTTCCGCTTCGCCGTAGCGGTACGACCCAGTTTCCACGGAGCGGGTCCCCTCCAGCTCAGAGGGAATCCGCCATTACCAATGGCGCTAAACCCGGAAGTCCCGACTTTCTCTAACAGCCTGTCTGCGATCCCACTCATTCAAGAGCACACTAGACACATAATCTTCTGTTAGCCGGTCAGAAGGCATGGTAGAAATTTGGGCAGCTACTTCCGGGTTAGCGCCATCGGTAATGGCGGACTCCCTCTGATTCGGAGGGACCCGCTCTGTGGAAATCGGGTCTGACCACCACGGCGAAGGCAGAGACCCTTCAAAAATCACAGGCGGGTGAAGCCTGTGAGAGTGGGACTCGGCGGGCACCCTTTGTGCCCCCCCCCAATTCGCGGGGAAACCCGACTACGGGCTCCGGAGCGAAGCGCGGCGAGTGGCGTGGTGCTGTGAGTCAACTGCTTCTTCCACGGAGCGAAGCCGCACAGCCGTTACCGGAGAGCGCTGACTTTTTCCTGTGACAATTCGACTTCAAAAGCAACTACCCGTGAGTAGGATAAATCAGAAAAAGGGAAGAAAAAAGATCTAATTTGGCACCGAAGCGGGGAGGCATAAACAGGAAGTCCGCCTTCCGCTTTTGTAAATAGATTAAAGCAAAGAGGCTGCAAGCTAAAGTCTTGGAAAGCCGATCGGAAAGGACTAAAATTCCAACATCAAAAATAAGTGAAACCCCCCCCCCCTTGGTTGCAGGAGAAGGGGGGGGGAGAGACTTGGACTATATGTACTTGCAAGAGAGAGGGAAGGAAGTTAAAATCTACCGTTCAAAACCTGGGAACGGGCTGCCAATGGACAATAAGACTGCCGTACTTTGAAATGCGCCCTGCTTGTGAATAGATCACTCTTTGACAGCTAGCTCCGCAAGAGAGATACATTGTTTTCGGCTGTCCTCTCCTGATCTTAGAAAGAAGGGAAAGTAACTGAAAAGTAACTGAAAATTGAAACCGGTGTTTTTCTTTTTTTTTGCTTGAGTTGGGGGTTTAAAAGGTGTTACTTTGTAATACAATAAGTACAGATTGCAACTGTGTCCCCCTAGAGGAAGTTTCTGAAATTGTTACAACAATTGGAGCAGGGAAATTTTCCACTTCAAGGATAAACTGCGTGGTCGTGGGATTGACCTTGGACTTTTCGTTTAAGTGTTATGGCAGATGGGAAAGAAAAAGTAGATTTGTAGCTCCAAGACAAAACAACGAGGTCTGGGAAATCTTGGCAGCGAAGAGCATCAGCATCTGGCCCTTCTGCTTCTGCTTCATCTGCGGCTGTACCTACACAATCTAAGTCAAGAGGTATGTCATCAGAAGAAGCCTTAGCGCTTGCATTAAGCAAGATAAATGACTCATTGGAACAGTTAAATTAAAAAGTGGATGCTGCATCAACTAAAATTGACCAAAATACAGTAAGTATTAATAACATACAGAAACTATTGAGAAATTGTTACAGGAATCTACTTTGATTCGACAGACCGCAGAGGAAGCTAAGGAAAAAGCTGCTGCCGTGGAAGTTAAGATAACACAATTGGAAACAAAGAGTGCTCCAGACCTACAGAGGCA
Organism: Podarcis gaigeae; assembly: GCF_964106915.1. NCBI lineage: Eukaryota > Metazoa > Chordata > Lepidosauria > Squamata > Lacertidae > Podarcis > Podarcis gaigeae. Next base: position 6,576,623 of record NC_139695.1, on the reverse strand, counting down.
ACTTGAGGACCATAGGTCGACGCTTTCTATGATTGAACTTAAGGAGAAACAAACGAACTTGAGGATCAGAGCCGTGCCTGAATTAGAGAAGGACAGCCTGATAGGCTTTCTCACGCAGGAATTTGCAGATTTTTGGGATTTGGATTTGGATCAAGAAGAATTTAAAATCGCGAGTGCTTTTAGACTTGGAAGAGGAGGGAAGAAGAACAGTGTAAGAGACTGTTTGATTACCCTCCGAACTAAAGAGGAGAGAGATAAAATTTTGGGTCTGCACTACAAGAAGACGTTGGAAATACAGCAATCAAAAGTGGAAATATTCAAAGATATTCCGAAACACCTTTTGGACCTTAGGTCCAATTACGGAGATTTGGTTGTCCTGCTGAGAAGGAATAGTATTATCTTCAGGTGGGAATTTCCCCAAGGCCTATCCTTTAGTTTCAAAGGAAGAAAGATAAAAATAAGATCAGTAGAGGATAAGGAATTTTTTTTGAAAGACTACGGAGAAGATCTGCAGAAAGAATTTGGAAAAGAGCCAGGAGCATTGGACAGAAGACCACCAGATAGAGGACCAGAACAAAAAGCATTGGACAGAAGATCACCAAAAAGAGGAATACTGGATATAGCAAGATTACCCTTCGGACTGGACTGTCCAGAGAAAGTGACATTAACACCACCGACAGAACAAGAGCAAGCACTTGGCGTGGTTGGAGGAAAATCAGAGTAACTACATCATGGCACTGCAACTATTAAGCTGGAATGTGAATTGGCTCAATTCCCCTCAAAAAAGGCGAAGAGTCTTTCATTTATTAAAAAAGGAACAATTGGACTTGATTTGCCTACAGGAAAAACATGTGATAAGGCTGCATAGGAAAGTATTGAGTAATAAAAGACTGGGCCAGGAATTGATTTCATCAGACAAAGTTAAAAAAAGAGGAGTAGTAATTTATGCAAAGGAGAGCCTGTCACCGAAATTTATATTTAAAGATGACCAAGGAAGATTTGTTGCAATTGAAATTCAATTACAAGGAGAGAAATTTTTGATACTAGGCGTTTATGCACCAAATGAGGGGAAATCAGAATTTTTTAAGAAGTTGCATGAGACTCTGATGGACTATTTGGATTACAATATGATCTTGATGGGGGATATGAATGGAGTGGTATCTACAAATATGGACAAGGCACAGAGACATGTAGTTACTAAGGATGGCAGACTACCAAAAACCTTCTTTGACATGACTGACAATGTGGACTTAGTCGATATTTGGAGAATAAAGAACCCCTTGGGAAGAGAGGGAACTTTCTTCTCTGAAGCCAAAATGACATGGACAAGAATTGACCAAATTTGGGTAACTAGAGGGCTGGCTCCGAAGACAAGAAAAGTGGAAATTTGTCCTAAAACATGCTCCGACCATAATGCTGTGAAGATGGAAATGAAACTAACACCAATTGGTTCCTTTAGATGGAGGATGAATGACACCTTGTTTAGGAACGAAGAAGTGACTAAGAAGGCCCAAATAACCCTGAGAGATTATTTTGAGATAAATATGAATACCATTGTTGAAAAAAGAGTAATCTGGGACGCAAGCAAAGCGGTTATGAGAGGATTTTTAATACAACAGAATGCAATAAAGAAGAGAGCTCAAAATGAGAAAAAAGACAAAATTTTGGAGAAAATAAAGGAAGGAGAGAAGAAATTGAGAGCGAAACCAAAGTCGTAGGAGATCTTGAGAGAGATAAAGTTACATCAAGTACAATATATGAAAATGATGAACCAGGAAATAGAATGGAAAATTAAACAGATGAGACAAAAGACATTCGAATCGGCTAATAAATGTGGGAAATTGCTGGCTTGGCAAATGAAAAAGAGACAAAAACTCAATACCATTACAAATTTGGAAGTGGAAGGAAAGAATATACAGAATCCAGTGGAGATTGGTAAGTGCTTCCAGAGGTACTTTAAACAATTATATACACAAGGGACACAGAAAGAAATTGATATTGACCGATTTTTGAAAATAAACGGACTACAAAAAATCTCTCAAGAAAATAAGCTAATGCTGAATTATAAAATAACCGAGCCGGAGGTAGAAGGTATCATTCAGAATATGCAATTGGGTAAATCTCCAGGGCTGGATGGCTTGACTTCAAGATACTATAGATCCGTGAAAGAATGGCTAATACAACCATTAAAGGAAGTCTGTAATGAAATTTTGGAAGGGAAAAAAGCACCAGAGTCGTGGAAGGAAGCTTACATTACACTTATACCGAAAACAGACTCTGAGAAGACACAGCTTAAGAATTACTGCTCCATATCTTTGCTTAATGTGGATTATAAAATTTTTGCAGATATTTTGGCTAAAAGATTAAAAAAGGTATTAGCAGAAGAGATACATAAAGATCAAGCAGGCTTTCTCGCGGGCAGACACTTGTCTGATAATACGAGAAATATAATTAACATTTTAGAAAAACTACAAGTGAATATTAATACCAAAGCAGTTTTGATATTTGTGGACGCGGAGAAAGCCTTTGACAATATTTCCTGGAGCTTTATGAAGAAGAATTTACAAGGGATGGGGGTTGGTCAAGGTTTTGGAAATGGCATAGGTGCAATATATTCAGAACAAAGGGCTAAATTAATTGTCAATAATGTTGTGACGGAGGAATTTAAGATTGAGAAAGGAACACGACAAGGCTGCCCAATTTCTCCATTGCTTTTCATATTGGTCCTTGAGGTATTGCTAAATATGATTAGAAAGGACCAAGAGGTTAAAGGTATACAAGTGGGAGCTAAACAGTACAAACTGAAAGCATTTGCTGATGATCTAGTATTGACATTACAGGAGCCAGAATCTAGTACTAAAAGAGTATTGGAACTGATTCAAGAATTTGGTCAGGTTGCGGGATTTAAGTTGAACAAGTTAAAAACTAAGGTTCTAGAGAAAAATCTAACAGTGATTGAGAGAGAGAGGTTTCAGAAGGAGACAGGATTAACATTGGTTAAGAAAGTGAAATACCTGGGGGTTAATATGACTGCCAAGAATGTGCATTTATTCAAAGATAACTATGAAAAATGTTGGATTGAAGTGAAAAAGGATTTAGAAATATGGTCAAATTTAAAGTTATCATTGCTGTGATAAAAATGAATGTATTGCCAAGGATGTTGTTTTTGTTTCAAACACTGCAAATTTTGGATAAAATGGACTGTTTCAAGAAGTGGCAGAAAGATATTTTTAGATTTGTCTGGCAGGGCAAGAAGCCCAGAATAAAATTTAAAATACTAACTGATGCAAAAGAAAGAGGTGGATTTTGAAGAATGTTTATTGCTCAGATAAGCTTTGGCTGCGCAGTTCTGCTAGGCCTCCGGACTTCAAAGGCCACATTCCAAAGGCTCTGAGCAAACGCAGAGTTTAAGCAGTGGCAAGAGAAAGCTGCAAACTCCAGTGCGTTCTTCAGTGTGCTTAAATAAAGTCCACTCAGGATCTTAGCAGCTAGAAGCAGTTTTTATTTACAGCAAACTATCCATTATCTATCACAGCGAACAGCATCATGAAAACACGTCCTCTCTCCTCAAAAGCGAAAGTAGAGAGAAAGAACAAAGGCTGGAGACTCTCGGAAATGACGAATCTCCCCCTCCCATTAGTAGGCAGGGCGTACACTCTGAGCTGTTTAACCCTGTAAGCTCAGGTTCTCCTCACACCCCCTCTCGCCCTGCGCTACTGTGGGGAAAGTATGTACAGAACTTACCCCCAACTCCAAACCACCACAAAACTCCCCATGACGCTGGAAGCTTAAAGGGTTGGTAAATCCATCGGCCAAGTTAATGTGACTGGCACAATACTTCAGCCGAATCAAACCTGACTGAACACTCTGACACACATTTTGGAAACGTATGTCCAGATGCTTGGTTCTGGCCTTAAATTGCGCAGATTCAGCCAATTTCAAACAAGGTTGATTGTCTTCCCAAACCGTGATGGGCAAGCTACAACCCCCATAGATCTCTTGCACCAAGCATCTATAGAACTCTAGCTCCCGGCACAAATCTGACAGTGCACTGAATTCAGCGCAATGAGACTTTGCTTCCGGGACTTCCACCCAATTAGTGACTTCCCAAACTTTACCACTTACCCAGACACAGACTTGCGGTCCTGCAAATTCGCCCAGTCACTGTCCACATAGCATGTGAGCTTCGCCTCACCTTCAGCTGGCAGCTTAAGACAGAAGTCTTTGGTATGCTGCAGGTAGCGCAGTACCTGCTTGATACCGTGCCAAGCACTCACACTGGGCTTTGACGCTTCCCTACTTAGCAGGTTGGTAGCAAAGGCAATGCCTGGTCTGCTCCATTGGGACAGATACAACAGACTACCTAGAGCTGACTGAAAGAGCTCAGCATTCTCAAACTCGGCACTTTCTGCTTGCTGGCTATCTTTCACGAAGTTCGTCTCCATAGGTGTCCGAACTCCTGCACAATCGGACATTCTGAACTTCTCAAGCAACTGCTCAATCTTGCCTTTCTGACTGAGCAAGAAGCTACCATCCTCAGTTCTCGCTATCTGCACGCCCAGGTAGATCCTTACTGCACCCAGGTTCTTGAGCTGAAACCGCTTCCCAAGCTCTTTGGCAAACCTCTGCACCTGTTTGTCTGCCTTTCCAATGTGGATGATGTCATCAATGAAAAATAATACCAGTTCCTGTGAGTCTCCTGATCCTCTAAGGAACAGGCAACTGTCAGCAAGACTCTTCCTGAAACCTAGCTTCTCCATAGCTTCATTCAGGCACAAGTTCCAATTCCTGGCCGATTGCTTCAGACCGTAAATTGACTTGTGAAGTTTCCACACAGTACCTTGCTCATTGCCCTCAAACCCTGAAGGAGGAAGCATGTACAGATCCTCCTGGAGGTCCGAATTCAAGTAAGCAACGTCCACCTCAAAATGATGCAGAAGCAAGCCTCTTTGTGCAGCAATGGTCAAGACCAAACGTAGAGATTCACTCCTACAGGTGGGAGCATAAACCTCTGTATAATGCAACCACCTGCACTGTGTGAATCCTCTTGCCACTAATCTGGCCTTATACTGCGGTTCTCCTGTCGCTGTGGGCTTAAGACGGTAAACCCAGTGGCTACCCATGGCCTGTTTGCCCACCGGCAACTTCGTGAGGGAGAACACACCTAGAGACTCCATTGAGTTCATCTCCTTCTGCATCGCCTCATGCCATTTCCTGGCTTCTTCCTGAGGCAGTTTCTGAACATCCTCAAAACTCTCGGGTTCACACTGTGCCATTCCGACCCACACGCTAGTGACGGCAAACCTTTCAGGAGGTTTCCCTTTCGTCGTCCGAGCTGAACGGCGCAGCACTACTTCAGGAACCCCCTCTGACCCACTGGGGCCAGCCAGAACGTCCTTGGCATCAGAGAGCTCCCCCTCCGACTTACTGCGCCTTCTGGACTTCTCAGCCAAACCTGTGGGGGAAGATGGAGCACTGTGTTGCTCCATCTTCACAGCCTTGGGAGAAGTTCTTCCCTCTGCCAGCACTGGGTCTGAACTCTGAGCCTCAGTAGCAGGTTCAACCTCTTCCTCTCCTTCATCGGCAGAGTCAAGCAGACTCTCTGACACAATGTCAGGGTTCCCATGTATCCTTGCCCAGCCACTCTGCTCACAGAATTCAGCACTGTTGCTGAGCAGAATTCTGGACTGATTCCCTGATGGATAAGCAAACCTCCACCCCTTGGTCCCTGACTCATACCCACAGAAAATCATCTTTTGGGACTTGGGTTCACCTTTCTTGCGTTTGGCCTTTGGTATGAGGACCCAAGCCTCACAGCCAAAAACGCGGAAGTAGTGCACTTTCGGCTTCTTTCCGTGCAGCAAGAAGTATGGTGTGTCACCTACCACTGAATTGAACGACCTGTTCAGAATAAAGTTGGCCGTTCGCCAAGCCTCCCCCCAAAAGCGCTGTGGGAGCCCGGCATCAAACAAAAGAGCTGCGGACATCTCCCCTAGAGTCCTGTTCCGTCTTTCCGCAATCCCGTTCTGTTGGGGACTGTGTGGAGAAGTCAACCGGTGTTGAATCCCCTTCTTGTGGAAGAAACTTTGCAGTGCAGACCTGGTGAACTCCCCACCGCGATCGCTCTGACAGTTTTGCACCCGTGTGGAAAATTGCAGTTCCACAGCCGCAATCCAGTCTTTGATTAGCGGCGCAGCTTCACTTTTGTGTTGAAGCATGAAGAGCCAGGAGTTGCGTGTGTGGTCATCAATCAGAACCAGCGCATATTTTGCTCCGCCCATACTGGTCACAGACATCGGACCACACAAATCTGCATGAATTAATTGAAAAGCCCTAGTGGTCACCCTCTCAGACCTAGGGTATGTGCACGTTTTCACCTTTGCGGACTCGCACGCTCTGCAATCTAGAAACTTAGCACATGATTTCATTTTGCACCCTTGCGTACACTCTGGGATCTTCTTCACTGACCCCCAGGACACGTGAGCCATGCGTCGGTGCCATAAGTGAGCACATGCATCATGAACTGGAACGTTGGCACACTGTGCTCGAGCCACCTCCGTGTCACCTGTACCTGCAAATGAAGCATCTATCACAAACAACCTGTCTTTACATTCAACACTGACTAGTTGCTGTCCATTCCTAGAAATAGAACACTTATTGTTCTCAAAACACACTCTGTAGTTCTCAGCAAGAAGGGCGCTGACAGACAGCAACGCGCAGGACAGTCCTTGAACAACAAAAGCTTGGATTGAATCCTGTAAGAAAGAACAAAACAGTGAGCCAGTCTGCGTGAGTGGGTGTCGAGTCCCATCTGCTAAACAGTCTTCCCAGAAGTTACAGAGGTGCAGTTCTCCAGGAATCCTGCAGATGGCACTAAATGATGCGACACTCCTGAGTCCATCACAAAAGTCAGCACAGCGTCCTGTTGACAGCTCTTGACTACAGCCATAGAGGCTGCCAAATGTTTATGTTCAGTGTCTCTGCCAGCTGCCTTCAGCTTGCCTTTCCCACGCTTCGAAGAAGAGCCCTTTATTTGGTTGCTACGGGAGACGGCCTTCGGCTGTTCCTGTGCCTCCACTGGACATTCTCTCACCAGATGGGAGGGGGAGCCACAGTGATAACAGTGGTGACGCGTAGCAACAGCTCTCACAGCTCCCTCTTCAGCCATTCCTTTGTTCCCAGCACCCCCACCTTTGGGTGCACAGCCTGGGCCTGCACGCTCCCCAGCACTCGGGTTGTAGGCCTCAACATCACATGGCCCCTCGGAGACAAAGCAGCTACTCCCAGCTGTAACTTCAGGAACATGGCCAGCAGCCCCCACTGGGCTCTCAGTTTCCTCCCTGCTTTCGGCTTTCTCCCGGCCCTGGGCTCCTGCTGAGCTTTCACACAGTCTCCTCAGCACCTGCCAGGCGGCCTGAGCCGACTCAACGTCCTCCAGGTGGGGTAACAGCAAAGCGTCCACGCTTGCTCTCAACATGCAGAGCTCTCTTTGCATTCTCTGCTCTCTATCTTCTAGCAAAGCAGCCTCCAAGGGTGCTGCACCATCTTCAGCAGCAATTGGCATGGGTGGGGCCGGCTCCTTCTGGGCTATACCCCAGAGCCCTGTGGCCAAAAACCACCCCCTTACTCTCCTAACCCAGATATCCCAGGACTGGGTTGTGAGCTTTTCAAACGGGACATCATAAAAGTCCTGGAGCTCAGCCATCTCCTCCCCCAGTGCTCCCATTGGGGCTTTGAAGTACTCACGCGTACCAGCCAGCTTCAAAGGAGAGGCCTCCTTTGGCTCTTTGCAGCACACAGCATTTCAGCCAGTCTCTCTGCTTTCTCCCAGGCAAAGCCTCAAAGCAGGACTTTTTTCTTCCGGCAGCAAAAACAGCAGCTTCTCAACTTTCACAGCCTTTTAAGCGCACAGCACTTCAGAGCAGGCTTCAAAGCAGCTTCCTCTAATTGCAATTACTATCGTCCATAACCTGAAGAATGTTTATTGCTCAGATAAGCCTTGGCGTCCAGCCCGCTTCGGCTGCGCAGTTCTGCTAGGCCTCCGGACTTCAAAGAACACATTCCAAAGGCTCTGAGCAAACGCAGAGTTTAAGCAGCGGTCAGAGAAAGCTGCAAACTCCAGTGCGTTCTTCAGTGTGCTTAAATAAAGTCCACTCAGGATCTTAGCAGCTAGAAGCAGGTTTTAATTACAGCAGACTATCCATTATCTATCACAGCGAACAGCATCGTGAAAACACGTCCTCTCTCCTCAAAAGCGAAAGTAGAGAGAAAGAACAAAGGCTGGAGATTCTCGGAAATGACGAATCTCCCCCCTCCCATTAGTAGGCAGGGCGTACACTCTGAGCTGTTTAACCCTGTAAGCTCAGGTTCTCCTCACAGATTTGCCCTGCCAGACCTTAAACTTTACTATGAATCAGCTGCATTTTGCTGGCTGAGAGAATGGCTGCTTCTTGAAAACACAGACATTTTGGATTTAGAAGGTTTCAATAATGGATTTGGGGGGCATGCATATTTGTGGTATGATAAGGTCAAAGCACATAAAGCGTTTAAAAACCATATTGTCAGGAAAGCATTGTTTAATATCTGGACAAGATATAAGGACCTACTTGAAAATAAAACCCCAAGGTGGTTGCCACCGATGGAAGCGAAGGCACAGAAAAAGCTCAATATGGAGGCCAAATGGCTGAAATATTGGGAAATTTTGGAACAAGAGGGAGATAAATTAAAATTGCAGAGCTTTGAAAAACTAAAAAACAAAGTGCGAGATTGGCTCCATTATTATGAAATAATGGAGGCATACAATTTGGACAAGAAAATTGGCTTCCAGGTGGAAAAATCAAAATTGGAAACAGAACTGTTAGATCCCAAAACTAAGACTCTGTCAAGGATGTATAACTTGCTGCTGAAATGAAACACTCAGGATGAAACGGTGAAATCTGCTATGATTAAATGGGCACAAGATGTTGGACACAACATTATGTTGGCTGGGAACAGTTATGGACCACAGGTATGAAGTTTACGGCATGTAATGCCTTAAGAGAGAATATTATGAAAATGATTTACAGGTGGTACATCACACCATTCAAGCTTGCAAAAATATATCATTTGCCTGATAATAAATGCTGGAAATGTAAAGAGACTGAAGGTACATTCTTTCAACTTTGGTGGACGTGCCCAAGGATTAAGGCTTTCTGGGAGATGATTTATAATGAAATGAAAATGGTATTTAAATATACCTTCCTGAAGAAACCAGAGGCCTTTCTCCTGGGCATGGTCGGCCAATCGGTGTTAAAGAAGGATAAAGAAGGCAGAATCCGAGACCAGGGAGAAGAGTCGGTAGAAGAAGGTTGGTAGAAATTTAAAGACTATCTACAGAAACATTGTAAAGTTAAGGAATGTTAGAAGGATGCTGGAATGAATTTATGTGGTTTTAGCAGTAATGTTACAAAGGAGTAAGTAAAAATGGATTGTTAACAGGTGAGAAGGTAAAGTTACAATATATTAAGATAAATTATTAAGATAAAAGCAAAGATGGAAAGGATTTGCTGAATTAATTAATTGAACTAGAACACAAAAAAGGGAGGTGTGAGGAGGTCAAGGAAACAAGCAAATGAAAGATAAGATATGGAAAGATTGATTTGTTTTTAATTGTTTTTATTTTTCTGTATTTTGTATTTTCTGTTTTATTTTTCTTTATTTCTGCAATTTTTTGAAATTTCAATAAATATTATTTTTTTAAAAAATTGGGCAGCTACGCTGTCGAAATAATAATAATAATAATAATAATAATAATAATAATAATAATAATAATAATAATTTATTTATACCCCGCCCATCTGGCTGGGCCTCCCCAGCCACTCTGGGCGGCTTCCATAAAAACCAAAAATACACTAAAATATCACACGTTAAAAACGTGTCTTCTGAATGTCAGGTAGTTGTTTATCACTTTGACATCTGCTGAAAGGGCGTTCCACAGGGTGGGCGCCACTACCGAGAAGGCCCTCTGCCTGGTTCCCTGTAGCTTTGCTTCTCGCAATGAGGGAACCGCCAGAAGGCCCTCGGCGCTGGACCTCAGCGTCTGGGCAGAATGATGGGGGTGGAGACGCTCCTTCAGGTATACTGGACCGAGGCCGTTTAGGGCTTTAAAGGTCAGCACCAACACTTTGAATTGTGCTCGGAAACATACTGGGAGCCAATGTAGGTCTTTCAAGACCGGTGTTATATGGTCTCGGCGGCCGCTCCCAATCACCAGTCTAGCTGCCGCATTCTGGATTAGTTGTAGTTTCCGAGTCACCTTCAAAGGTAGCCCCACGTAGAGTGCATTGCAGTAGTCCAAGCGGGAGATAACCAGAGCATGCACCACTCTGGCGAGACAGTCCGCAGGCAGATAGGGTCTCAGCGTACGTACCAGATGGAGCTGGTAAACAGCTGCCCTGGACACAGATTTGACCTGTGCCTCCATGGACAGCTGTGAGTCCAAAATGACTCCCAGGCTGCACACCTGGTCCTTCAAGGGCACAGTTTCCCCATTCAGGACCAGGGAATCCTCCACACCTGCCCGCCTCCTGTCCCCCAGAAACAGTACTTCTGTCTTGTCAGGATTCAACCTCAATCTGTTAGCCGCCATCCATCCTCCAACCGCCTCCAGACACTCACACAGGACCTTCACATAGTCTATGCTATTTATCACTAACATTGCAAACACAGCCTCCGAAATATTCAGATCTTGCTGAACAAGGTCCTGTCTGAGGCATTTTAATTGGGACAGATGGCTGGGCAAATCACCATCTTTCTTTAATTGCAACCTGCACAGCTTCTTGAAGAAAATCACGCTGGAACCGGCACCTTGTCTCAAATGCATATCTCTCAGTTTATGTGCACAGGCCATGTCTGCTGTTAATTAAAGCAAGACACTTCCCCACGTGCAACACAATAAAGCCTTAGACTCCTTCAGCCACTCTCTCTCCCACTCAGAGCCCAATTAACAGGCAAACAGGGACGCTATCTTCTTTTCTTGGCGGACAGCAACATACGTCCATAAATCAAGCAGCAGCAGCTGCATGGAAAACAGCTCAGAAAACAGCTCAGAAAACTCTGCTTCTGGGCACCGCAAATAAATCCAACTTGCAGCTTCTGTTCTGCCATCCGGCATCAGCGTCAGAAGCCACTGTGTGAGTGTCTGGAGGCGGTTGGAGGATGGATGGCGGCTAACAGATTGAGGTTGAATCCTGACAAGAGAGAAGTACTGTTTTTGGTGGACAGGAGGCGGGCAGGTGTGGAGGATTCCCTGGTCCTGAATGGGGTAACTGTGCCCCTGGTGTGCAGCCTAGGAGTCATTTTGGACTCACAGCTGTCCATGGAGGCACAGGTCAAATCTGTGTCCAGGGCAGCTGTTTACCAGCTCCACCTGGTACGCAGGCTAAGACCCTGCCTGCCCGCGTACTGTCTCACCAGAGTGGTGCATGCTCTAGTTATCTCCCGCTTGGAGTACTGCAATGCGCTCTATGTGGGGCTACCTTTGAAGGTGACCCGGAAACTAAAACTAATCCAGAACGCGGAAGCTAGACTGGTGACTGGGAGCAGCCGCTGAGACCATATAACACCAGTCTTGAAAGACCTACATTGGCTCCCAGTACGTTTCCGAGCACTATTGAAAGTATTGGTGCTGACCTTGAAAGCCCTAAACGGTCTTGGTCCAGTATACCTGCTGCAGCCGAGGCTCCTCCTCGTTTCCTCCGCTGCTGCAGCTGACCGGTTTTTTGACCCGGTTTGTATTTCCTTCCCTGCGGTCTTCTCCCTGGTCCCGGCTTGATTTTTCTTTCCCTCCCACTATATCTCCTCGTCTACCCATCGTTGGAGGCTCCTGCAGCTCTCTTCCAGTGTTGGGCAGCAGATCCAAGGGTTTTTCCCCACAGCACGCTCTCCTTTTTGCTCACAAAGACCTAGGATTACAGCTCTCCTCACAACTGAGGGAATTTGGCTTTGACTTCGTAATGCAGGTAGCTTCAGCACTGCGTGAAGTTGGTGACTTTGGGGGGAGGGCGCCGGTCTGGGCTTTTGTTTTAAACTCTTGCGGCTGCGCATCTTGGGCATCTGAGCGATCGCAGGGACGTTTGTTTAAATTCTGGCAGCTTGCGACCCTCGCGCGTCGAAGCGAACGCGAGATCGCCGGCGTTTTTTTAGATAGCTGGCAGCTTGTTTATTGAGCAGAATAGGGCACTTGAGCCATTTTTCCTAAGAAAATAACGTGTAGAGAAGCGGCTGCTTCTTTGCGGGCGTGCGATCGCAGGGCTATTCTAGCTGTGTCTGCAAAAGTCTTTACCTGTTGCCTAGGTTACCACAGCTAGCGGCCGCCATTTTAACTCGACCACGTGGCTTGGGGGGGGGGCACCCGCCATCTTAGGTGAGGCGTTTTCCCTCTGCGAGGTTAAGTGCCTTTGGATATAGAACCTTTCCTTGAATCTTAAGCTGTGTCTTCGCTGCGCAAGGGGTTGCAGCATTGTTGTGTATTCAAGTAAAGCTGCCACCTTTTTTTGTTATCACAGTCTGCCAAGTAACTCGGACTGCTATTAACTTGCAACTTTGTTGGCCTACTATTCAGCAGCTGCACGCACGCTCATTAAAATTTCTGTGCCGGGGGCTGCTACTTTGTAGCTTCACTGGTAGTATTATTCTGTTGTTTGCGTTAGTACACCGGGGCTTTGCATGGGGAATCACTACTTTTGCAAACTGCTGGGAGCAAGTGCCTAAAGTGTATAAGTTAGTAAAGTGCTGTGTGCTGTCTCTAAAGTGCGATAGCTGGCAAAATTAATTGGTGCAATTAGCAAACGCTGCTGCTTGCATATTATTTAGCGCTGTTTTTAAATTTAATTGGTGCAATTAGCAAACGCTGCAGCTTGGTATGTTATTTAGCGCTGCTCTTAAAAGCCCTAACTCATAAAGGCAATTAAAGGACTTGCTTACACTGTGGTTGGTTCTGGCAACTGAGGACTGCTTTTATTCACAGAGGCAGTTAAGGTGCTTCTTAATTAAACCTTCTTGGCTATTCCTTCAATCTTACACGTAGGCTGATAGTGGCTCACTTACTTCTTGTATATCACATAGAGTGTAGGACTGCAGGTTTATAGGTAGTGTGTTTAGTGCGGGATTGCTGCATTTTACCATTGTAATCGAGCGCCTGGCAAAGGGTATAGTCATACACAGCCCATTATATTCATGTATATACTCATTGCATAGTCATCTCATACAACTCAATTCATCCCATTTAGCATGATTCATTACTCATATTGAGTGCATATAACGCGGTAAGATCGTGGGATACCCTTTGTCCAAATTGGGTTTCCTGCTGCTGGTGTAGTTAATACTGAACAGTTCGGAACTGGTCTAACCATACTTTTGGTCAGTCAGCCTAGGAAATACTGAACTAGGCTTAGGGGTCTAGTGACACATGCATTATATAAACAAATTCTTAAATTACACAATTAACTAATAAAAATATTATTATTAATAACAAAAAAATTAAAACATAATAATAATAAATAAAGAATTAATTAATTTTTATTTTCATTTAAAACAGTAAATAAATAAATAATAAAAAATCAATAGTAAGTAAGTAAATGAATGAATGAATGGGATTAGGATTAGCTGGGGCATGGTTGCGTACTAGTTCTTGCCAGACCAGGTCACCTAGCTAGGTGCTGGTGGTGTACGCTCCTTCCAACATGCCTTCTGGTAAAAAACAACAGGCATATTTCTGCAAGGGGAACAAGGAAGCCACTCAAACCAATTCACTGGTGCCCGTCATGCCGTGTAACCCGCAAGCATTCGTTCAGTTCTTTGTGGCATTTGAAACCTTTTATAGGCAGTGTCGGCCAGGGGCCATACCACTCCCAGCGCCACCGCCGGCCTCCCAGGATTACATTCCTGACACCCTACCCAGTAATCAGGAACAACCGAGTACCTCTGCCTCTGGTTCGGGCATAGCCCCATCGGGACCCACCGCTGGGTCACCACGTACAACCCACTCTCAGTCTGCTCGCTCCCTTGGGTCTAATTCAGGTTCCTTTGGTGGCAGAGCGCCTCCTGAGAGATCCAGCAATACTAATTCTCATCAGGACATAGGTGTGCCCAGTTTCTTTCAGGAATCAGCGCAGCAGCTCACGACGGTGGGTGGAGATTCCGGATCATCATACAAGGAGGAACAACAGGGACACCAAGACAACCCCCCGGCTGCTGCCCAGACTGTTGCTGATGCGGAGCAGCAGGGTGGGAAACGGAAGTCCAAGAAGAAACACACTTCAAAAAAAGGCAAGAAAAGCAGGAAGGCGGATTCCGAGGACGAGTCAGGTACCTCTTCTTCCGATTCAGATAGCGAAGCCCCCATGGAGGATTACTGGGGCTTGGGCAAGGATAATTCTGGGCTTCCTTTGTGGGTACATGAAAGGAGGGCTAACTCCCACCGTAAGTCCTTTAACGGGTCCCTGGATTGGAAAGGGGGGGCATTGGTGGAAGACGTAAAAACATCCACCAATGTGTCAACCGATTTTATATTGGGAAATCATTTATCTAAGAAAAAGAAGACCAAAATACTCAATAAGGACTACATCGACATATTTACGCTCCTCCCCCCGACAAAAATGACAGGTAAAGGGGAGACAAAACGTATTTATGGGAAGCGGAGATACAGAACCCCGCGGGCGGAGCGTACTTTTGAAAATTGGTTAGATAGCTATCAGGTCTTCATGGGGGTAGTTTCCGCAGCTTATCCAAAATGTGCAATGCATCTCATAGCACACATGGCACACATTAGAAGGGCCTTTACGCTAGCAGGGGAGAATGCCGCCTTATCTTATGACGAGGACTTCCGTAGAAACGCGTCACTTCTGTCATCCACTTGCTGGGAACTGAGGGACCAGAACTATTGGATGGATCATGTAGGTCCATATGTGGACAAGAAATCCCAGGATTCTCCAAAGGTGGGAAAGGTGGAGCCAAAACGCTGTCGGCAATGCTGGGATTTCAACAGGGGGGTCTGTTCCCGTCCCATGTGTAAGTATGCACATGAATGCGAAAGGTGCCTCGGTAATCACCCAGGCTCCGCCTGCCCCAAAGGAAAGCAGCCCTTTCGAGGCGGCAGGGGGTACTCTTACCAAGGTCCTAGGGGTACCTCCGGACACCCACAGGGGACCTCCGGGAACCGCCAGTAATATGGCCCTCAGGCTAGCTCACACACCTATCAAATTGCACCCATTGAAAGCCCTAATAGATCTATACCCCAATAAAATAGCAGTGAGGTACCTTTGGGATGGGTTTTCCTCAGGCTTTAGAATCCCAGTCTCCTTTCCACCAAACCCGGGCGATCCACCCAACCAAAAATCAGTGAGGGAAATGCCAGAGATAGCCAGAAAGAAAATTCAAAAAGAAATTGCAGCGGGAAGGGTGGCCGGTCCCTTCAGCCAACCCCCTATTGAAGGCTTACACATCTCCCCCCTGGGCATTGTTCCCAAAAAAGCCCCTGGGGAATTCCGTATGATCCATAATCTCTCATACCCAAGGGGAGGCTCCGTCAACGATGCCATTCCCCAAGAACTCTGCTCAGTGAAATACGTGTCATTTGACCAAGCGGTTAAACTGATTCATAAATTTGGTAAGGGGGCGCTGCTCACAAAATGTGATATAGAATCAGCCTTCCGTCTCCTCCCAGTGCACCCTGACGATTTTCGTTGGTTAGGCTTTAAATTTGAAGGTTCTTACTTTGTTGACAAAGCTATGCCTATGGGCTGTTCGGTGGCTTGTGCAGCCTTCGAAACTTTCAGTACATTCCTGGATTGTGTGCTTCAATTTAAAACCCGCTCCATCGGGGTCTCGAATTACCTCGATGACTTTATTCTCGTTGTAGCTACAGCACCCCAGTGCACCTCTTTGCTGACGTCATTTATCTCTTTAGCTGAGGAACTCGGAGTCCCATTGGCGGCGGACAAAACTGAGGGGCCCGCCACCAAAATGGTGTACCTAGGCATTGAATTGGATACAATTGCACAGACTTCCAGGTTGTCAAAGGAAAAATTAGTCGCCCTTAGAGATTTGATTCAACAGCTTCTTCCATTGAAAAAAGTCACCCTCAAACAGATCCAGTCTCTATTAGGTCACCTGAATTTCACCTGCCGGGTGGTATCTCCTGGGCACCCCTTTTGCACCCGCCTAGCTAGATTGTCTGCGGGCCTACGCGCTTCTCAGCACAGGGTACGCCTTTCCAAGGCGGTTAAAGCCGACTTAGAAATATGGCTTCAATTCCTGGACAATTATAATGGTATATCTCTGTGGCAAGACACCATGCTGCTTCACGCCGATTTTCAGGTGCAGCCCGATGCCGCAGGTTCGCTAGGATTCGGGGTTTTCTTTAAGGGTCAGTGGTGCGACCAACGCTGGCCCCCCCGGTTGGCAAGGAAGACCCATCTTGAGGGATCTTACTTTTTAAGAATTCTTTCCCATCGTGGTAGCAGTTCACTTATGGGGAGAGGTATTTAGTAACCACAGGGTGTGTTTCTGGACCGACAATCAGGCAGTAGTAGTGGTCCTGTCGACGCAATCTTCACGATCCCCAAGGGTGGGAAGCCTCCTACGTTCCTTTGTCCTGTTATGTCTTCAGCGTAACATCTATTTTTCTGTTCTGCGTTAATAATGACATCGTGGATGCTCTGTCTCGTTTTCAGATGAACCGCTTCCGCTTGTTAGCGCCAGAGGCGCGACAATTGTCACAGCCTTTCCCAGAGCACCTTTGGAGCCTTGGGAACACGAAATTATGAAGGGAGTATTGGCCACATTGGCGCCATCCACTCTGAGATCATACACAAGGGCGTGGGCAGACTTTCAAAAGTTTTGCAACAGAGGAGGCAACTTGAACATCGCATCCCCCCCTCAAAAGTCCGAAGATACTTATTACACCTGAAAAACTTAGGGAGAGCGTCAAAGACCTTAATTATACAGTCGGCCGCTATATCCTTCTTTTCAAAAGCTGTTTACTCCATAGACCCCTGTGCAGACTTCGTAGTGTGCAAAGTGCTGGAAGGTTGGCGCAGGCTAGAGCCCCCCAGTAAGGACAATAGGAAACCCATTACATTCGATATCCTTAGCCAAATTCACAGGAAATTAAGAACCATATGTTGGTCAAAATTCGAAGCTCGATTATTCTCAGCGGCCTATTCCACTGCATTTTATGGAGCACTTCAGATAGGGGAGGTGGTATGCGAAGGAGGCCAGGAAAAAACTCAGCATGGAATATTGTTGAATGACCTGACCCTCTCGCGCTCAGATTTGATCTTACATGTGCGCAGTTCAAAAACCGACCAACGGGGGAAAGGGGCCCTCATTAGGTTACTACCAACGGGGAAGGAAGGGCCTTGTCCGGTAAAAGATACCAGGTGTTTCCTATACTTGAGACCGAAGTTGCCCGGGCCCCTATTAATTCATAACGATGGTGCTCCTCTGACTAGGCACCAATTTACACGGGTGATGCGTATGGCAATCGCGGCTTGCGGCCTCAACGCTGCAGAGTTTGCAGCCCATTCTTTTAGGATTGGGGTGGCTACTACTGCCGTACACATGGGCCTCTCAGCGGAAAGACCTAAGGACATGGGGCGCTGGAAATCCGATGCTTACAAGACCTATGTTAGAAAGACTCAATGATTGCGGCCGCACTCCTGATCTTTCCATGTCATTTCATTCCCCTTCTAGGAGACACAAGAATTCGGATATGGATCGTGGGCCACAGTATCGTGCATTGGGCTGCAAAGCGAGCTGCCATGACGGGCTTGGGGCTAAGACTCGGCTTGCCGCCAAGCACAGATGCAATAGGGATGGCACGGAGAGGGATGCGATGGGCCGAGTTCATGCCGATCATTAAGAACAGAGTGGCAATTGGGCTTCTGGTCAGCGCCAGCACTTAATGGCGGATTTCCCTCTGAGCTCCGGAGGGAGTCTGCTCTACGGGTTCGGGTCCTGCCGTTACGGCGAAATGGGGACCCTCACAAATCACAGGTGGTGAAACCTGTGAACAAGGAGACTCGGCGGGCACCTTTTGCGCCCCCCCCAAAACTGCGAAGAGCCTTTTAAAGGCTTCAGAGCAGCAGCGGGTGAGCGGCGCGGTGCTGAGAGTTGTTTACCGAGCCTGTGGAGTGAAGCCGCATCGCCATTAGCGGAGAGCGCTGATTTCTTCCAAAGAATTCGACTTAAGGAAAGTAACTACCCGTGAGTAGGATTAATGATTAAAGGACTAAATTAAAGTTAATTTTGAGGAAATTGAAGTTAAATTTGAGGAATTCGGCACCGAGACGGGAAAGGCATAAAGAGGAAGTCTGCCTTTCCGCTCTGCAGATTGATTAAAATAAAGAGACTGTTAAGCTGGAACTGTAAGAGAATCTATCTGGACAAAAACAAATCCAAATGAATGTTAGAATGACGTTGGTTTAGAAATTATATGGTTTCCAGCCGTAATGGATAAGTTAAAAGAAAAGAAAGGTCAAAAATTAAATGAAAATCAAGGGAAAGGATTTGCTGAATTAATAAGATAGAAATTGGAATACAGAGAGGGGAGGTATGAGGAAGTCCGGGAAGTAAATTATAAGAAAAAAAAGGGATTGAAATTATACTTGTCTTTTATTTTTGTCTGTTTTTATTATTGTTTTGTTTTGTTCTTATACAACTTTTGAAAACTTAATAAAAATCTTTTTTTTTAAAAAAAGAACAGAGTGGCAATTGAGGGCCCTCCAGACGCTTTGGTGATACAGCTTGGGGAAAATGATCTTGCTTATCGTAAAACTATTGATCTGCAATGGAATATATTCAGCGACTTTGAGGAGCTACTCAGCTCTTACCCCAGCATTAGCATTCTGTGGTCATCCTTACTAGAAAGGCACACGTGGAGAGATTGTCGCTCCCCTGCTGCGGTGAATAGAGCCCGAAAGATCTTGCAACGTACTGTGGCACGTAGAGTGGCGGCTCTGGGGGGACGAGTCATTGACCATCCTGAGATCCAGTACACAAAGGTGACCCTCTACAGAGATGATGGCGTACATCTTTCTGATGTGGGAAATGATGTTTGGTTGAGCAATATTATATCAGGGATTAGGGATTGGTTACAGGTTTGAGGGTATTGGTGGTGAGCCTGGGCTTGAGTGGCGGTTAGGCATTGGTAGGGGTACTGTCCTATTGTTATGCAAATGAAGGGGGAAGGAGCGCCATCACCTTCCCCCAAGCAAGGGTAGTCCGGTAAAGGATTCTGGGGGGCGTGGCCTTGTCCTAAGCCTAAGGAGGTGTGGGCCCATGGCACGCCCCCACGCGGTGATGCCCGGGGGAGGTCCTAGTTGACGTGCCTCAGCAGAACTCCTCCCTCTGGTGATTAACTCTTCCGGCCGGTTAGCAGTTAGGACCAATGCCTAAGCCAATACCGCTCAATTCCTGTAATCAATAAAGTTGTGGCCTAATTTGACCCATTAACCTGAATTCTTGTGTCCTGTGTCTTTTTTTCCTCGGGGGGAGGGGGGAACTCGCCACGCAAAGCCACTTCCGCAATAAACAAGGAGGTGGGGTTGCGGGCGGCACGCCCCTTCCCCACATTCACGGGGGTTGGCTCCAGCCCCCGCGATACCTAAGGGAATCCCCGCCCGTGTCATACCCCGGGCCAGCCAATCGGCTGGCTCTGGGGGCGGGGCCTCGGCTATTTAAACCTGCTGCAGCCGAGGCTCCTCCTCTTTTCCTCCACTCACACAGGACCTTCACCGCCTTCACTGGTTCTGATTTGAAAGAGAGGTAGAGCTGGGTGTCATCTGCATACTGATGAACGCCTAGCCCAGACCCCCTGATGATCTCTCCTAGCGGCTTCATAGAGATATTAAAAAGCATGGGGGAGAGGACGGAACCCTGAGGCACCCCACAAGTGAGAGCCCAGGGGTCTGAACACTCATTCCCCAACACCACTTTCTGGACACGGCCCAGGAGAAAGGAGCGGAACCACCGTATAACAGTGCCCCCAGCTCCCAGCCCCTCTAGACGGTCCAGAAGGATGTTATGGTCGATGGTGTCAAAGGCTGCTGAGAGATCCAGCAGAACTAGGAAACAGCTCTCACCTTTGTCCCTAGCCCGCCGGAGATCATCAACCAGTGAGAACAAGGCAGTTTCAGTCCCATGGCGAGGCCTGAATCCCAATTAGAAGGGATCCAAATGGTTCGCATCCTCCAGGCATGCTTGGAGTTGTTCAGCAACCACCCGCTCAATCACATTGCCCAAGAATGGAAGATTTGAAACTGGGCGATAATTGGCCATATTGGCCGGGTCTAAATATGTTTTTTTTTAAGAAACGGTTTAATGACTGCAGAATGCTGCTACATGTAGGATATCAGGTGCAGTAAAAGAGCCAGGTTGCTTCCTTGGATATTTGATCATGGTCCATACTGGAGATCGAACTCCTTTTTGTTTCTCTCCTCCTGCTGTAGGTCCGAGGGCGGCTTCCAAAGAAGCTAATGGGTAAGTTTGTTTTACTTAAAGTCTTTGCAAAAGCGGTGGACAATATCGACGCTGCTTCCGTGCAGTCGCTTTGACTGTGAGCCCGATCGAGATGCACAACAGTGCCCTGCCACCTTCGGCAAACAAGAAGCTATGGAGGGATCATGCAACTTTTTATACTTTTCAAAGTTTGCACTTCAAGACTTTTATTTTTTAAAAAATCCCATTTGCAAATTCAGTAAGTTTCCCCATGTTGTGCCTCAGCATTTGACGCTGCTTCTGTGCAGCCTCACCAGTGCACTGTGCTCACTAGAAAGACTCCCTTAAGAATCCATTCTTTGCCAAACTCATTTTGGCACCAATGCTCTCCCTAATAATTGTGAGGAGAACCTGAGCTTACAGGGTTAAACAGCTCAGAGTGGGGAGGGGGGAGATTCTGCATCATATCCGAGAGTCTCAACATTTTGTCTCTCTCTACTTTCGCTTTTGAAGAGAGCGGACGTGTTTTTCACAATGTCCGCTGTGATAGATAATGGATAGTTTTCTGCTGTAAATAAACTGCTTTTAGCTGCTAAGATCCTGAGTGGACTTTATTTAAGCACACTGAAGTAAGCACTGGAGCTTATAGCTTTCTCTTACCGCTGCTGAACTCTGCTTTTGCTCAGAGCATTGGAATGCCGAGTTTGGAGAATGCCGAGGCCTGGTAGCAGAGCTGCGCAGAGGGAGCGCGCCGGGCTCCAGGATTTATCTGAGCAATAAATCAATCTAAGAGGCTATGGGTGACAGAAATACGCAATTAGAGGAAGCCTGCTTTGAAGTGCTGTGTGCTTAAAAAGGCTGGAAAAGCTGAAAAGCTGCTGTTTTGGCTGCCGGAAGAAAAAACATGCTTTGAGGCTCTGCCTGGGAGAAAAGCAGGGAATCTAGCTGCAAGCTGTGTGCTGCAAGCTGTGTGCTGTAAGCTGTGTGCTGCAAAGAGTCGCTGGAGGCCTCTCCTCAGAGCCGGCTGGTACGCATGAGTACTTCAAAGCGCCAATGGGAGCACCGGGGGAGGAGATGGCTGAGCTCCAGGACTTTTATGATGTCCCGTTTGAAAAGCTCACAAGCCAGGCCTGGGAAACCTGGTCTAGAAGAGTGAAGGGGTGGTTTGTGGCCACAGGACTCTGGAGTCCAGTCCAGAAGGAGCCGGCTCCACCCATGCAAGTTGCTGCTGAAGATGGCGCAGCAGACCTGGAGGCTGCTCTGCTGGTAGATAGAGAAAGCAAAGAGAGCTCTGTATGCTGAAAGCAAGCGTAGACGCTTCGCTGTTGCCCCACCTGGAGGGCATTGAGTCGGCTCAGGCTGCCTGGCAGGTGCTGAGGAGTCTATGTGAAAGCTCAGCAGGAGCCAAGGGCCGGGAGAAAGCCGAGAGCAGGGGGGAAGCCGAAGGCCCCATGGGGGCTGCTCGCCATGTTCCTGCAGTTACAGCTGGGAGTAGCTGCTTTGTCTCCGAGAGGCCGTGTGATGTTGAGGCCTAGAACCAGAGTGCTGGGGAGCGTGCAGGCCCAGGCTGTGCACCCAAAGGTGGGGGTGCAGGGAACAAAGGAATGGCTGAAGAGGACGCTGTGAGAGCTGTTGCTACACGTCACCGCTGTTATCGCTGTGGCTCCCCCTCCCATCTTGTGAGAGAATGTCCAGTGGAGGCAGAGGAACAGCCGAAGGTCGTCTCCCTTAGCAACCAGATAAAGGGCTCTTCTTCGAAGCGTGGGAAAGGCAAGCCAAAGGCAGCTGGCAGAGACACTGAACATAAACATTTGGCAGCCTCTATGGCAGCAGTCAAGAGTTGTCAACAGGACACTGTGCTGACTTTTGTGGGACCTCCCATCATCTCGTGCCATCTAGTGGATTCCTGGAGAACTGCACCTCTGTAACTTCTGGAAGGACTGTCTGTTTAGCAGATGGGACTAAACATGCTCTCACGCAGACTGGCTCACTGTTTTGTTCTTTCTTACAGGATTCAATCCAGGCCTTTGTTGTTCCAGGACTGTCCTGCGCTTTGCTGTCTGTCAGCGCCCTCCTTGCTGAGAAGTACAGAGTGTGTTTTGAGGATGATATGTGTCATATTTCTAAGAATGGACAGCACCTAGTCAGTGTTGAATGTAAAGACAGGCTGTTTGTGATAGATGCTTCTTTTGCAGGTCCAGATGACATGGAGGTGGCTCAAGCACAGTGTCCCAACGTTCCAGTCCATGATGTGTGTGCCCACCTCTGGCACAGACGCATGGCTCACGTGTCGTGGGGGTCAGTGAAGAAGATCCCAGAATGCACTGAAGGGTGCAAAATGAAATCATGTGCTAAGTTTCTAGATTGCAGAGTGTGCAAATCCTCAAACGTGAAAACGTGCACATACCCAAGGTCTGAGAGGGTGACCACTAGGGCTTTTCAATTAATTCATGCAGATTTGTGTGGTCCGATGTCTGTGACCAGTATGGGCGGAGCCAAATATGCGCTGGTTCTGATTGATGACCACACGCGCAACTCCTGGCTCTTCATGCTTCAACACAAAAGTGAAGCTGCGCCGCTAATCAAAGACTGGATTGCGGCTGTGGAACTGCAATTTTCCACACGGGTGCAAAACTGTCAGAGCGATCGCGGTGGGGAGTTCACCAGGTCTGCACTGCAAAGTTTCTTCCACAAGAAGGGGATTCAACACCGGTTGACTTCTCCACACAGTCCCCAACAGAACGGGATTGCGAAAAGGCGGAACAGGACGCTAGGGGAGATGTCCGCAGCGCTGTTGTTTGATGCCGGGCTCCCACAGCGCTTTTGGGGGGAGTCTTGGCAAACAGCCAACTTTATTCTGAACAGGTCGTTCAATTCAGTGGTAGGAGACACACCCTACTTTCTGCTGCACGGAAAGAAGCCAAAAGTGCATTACGTCCGTGTTTTTGGCTGTGAGACTTGGGTCCTCATACCAAAGGCCAAACGCAAGAAAGGTGGCCCTAGGTCCCAAAAGATGATTTTCTGTGGGTATGAGCCAGGGACCAAGGGGTGGAGGTTTGCTTATCCGTCAGGGAATCAGTCCAGGATTCTGCTCAGCAACAGTGCTGAATTCTGTGAGCAGAGTGGCTGGACACAGGTTCATGGGAACCCTGACATCCTGTCAGAGAGTCTGCTTGACTCTGCTGATGAAGAAGAGGAAGAGGTTGAACCTGCTACTGAGGCCCAGAGTCCAGACCCAGTGCAGGCAGAGGGAAGAACTTCTCCCAAGGCTGTGAAGCTGGAGCAACGCAGTGCTCCATCTTCTCCCACAGGTTCGGCTGAGAAGTCCAGAAGGCGCAGTAAGTCAGAGGGGGAACTCTCTGATGCCAAGGACGTTCTGGCTGGCCCTAGTGGGTCAGAGGGGGTTCCTGAAGTAGTGTTGCGCCGATCAGCTCGGACAACAAAGGGGAAACCTCCTGAAAGGTTTGCAGTCACTAGCGTGTGGGTTGGAATGGCACAGTGCGAACCCGAGAGTTTTGAGGATGTTCAGAAACTGCCTCAGGAAGAAGCCAGGAAATGGCATGAGGCGATGCAGAAGGAGATGAACTCAGTGGCGTTGCTAGGTGTGTTTTCCCTCACGGAGTTGCCGGTGGGCAAACAAGCCATGGGTAGCCACTGGGTTTGCCGTCTTAAACCCACAGCAACAGGAGAATCACAGTATAAGGCCAGATTAGTAGTGAGAGGATTCACGAAGGCGCGGAATTGCATTATACGGAAGTTTTTGCTCCCACCTGTAGGAGTGAATCTCAACGTTTGCTCTTGGCCGTTGCTGCACAAAGAGGTTTGCTGGTGCATCACTTTGTTGTTTTTTTAAAATAATATTTATTAAAGTTTCAAAAAAGTACGAAAATAAAGAAAAAGAAAAACAGAAAATACAAAATACAGAAAAAGTAAAAACAATTAAAAAGAAATCCATCTTTCCATGTCTTGTCTTTCATTTACTTGTTTCCTTGACCTCCTCACACCTCCCTTTTTTGTATTCTAGTTCAATTGATTATTTCAGCAAATCCTTTCCATTCTTGTTTTTATCTTACTAATTTATCTTAATATATTGTAACTTTACATTCTGTCCTGTTAACAATCCATTCTTCCTTAACCCTATATAGCATTACTGCAAAAACCACATTACTTCATTCCAACATCCATTTATCATTCCTTAATTTTACAGTGTTTCTGTAGATAGTCTTTAAATTTCTTCCAATCTTCTTCTACCGAGTCTTCTCCCTGGTCTCGGATTCTGCCAGTCATTTCCACCAGTTCCATATAGTCCATCACCTTCATCTGCCATTCTTCCTGGGTGGGTAAATCTTGTGTCTTCCAATACTTCGCTATAAGTATTCTTGCTGCTGTTGTTGCATACATAAAAAAGTTCTATCCTTCTTTGACACCAATTGGCCGACCATGCCCAGGAGAAAAGCCTCTGGTTTCTTCAGGAAGGTATATTTAAATACCTTTTTTATTTCATTATAGATCATCTCCCAGAAAGCCTTAATCTTTGGGCACGTCCACCAAAGGTGAAAGAATGTACCTTCAGTCTCTTTACATTTCCAACATTTATTATCAGGCAAACGATATTTTTTTGCAAGCTTGACTGGTGTCATGTACCACCTGTATATCATTTTCATAATATTTTCTCTTAAGGCATTACATGCCGTGAACTTCATACCTGTGGTCCATAACTGTTCCCAGTCAGCCAATGTAATGGTTATAGGGGTTGCTCATGCGTAAGTTGCCGCCACTCCTAGCTAGGTTGCCTGGTTAAACCTTTTCTGTCTGGACAGCCCTTCACTTCGTGGCTGTTTCAGTCGCTAGCAGAATCCGTCAGTGGGCGTTTCTTGAACCTCTTCCAGCAAAGAAGTTCTTTGACGCCAAGTCTCCGCCTACTCTCCCTGCGCGGAAGTCTTCTGCGCATGGTGGGTGTGGGCAGAGGAGGACCCGTGCTCTCCCCGCTGGTCTCCGGCGAGGAGTCCTGGAGCCCCCTCATCCATAGGGCTTTAAAGGTCAGCACCAACACTTTGAATTGTGCTCAGAAACGTACTGGGAGCCAATGTAGATCTTTCAAGACTGGAGTTATGTGGTCTCGGTGGCCGCTCCCAGTCACCAGTCTAGCTGCTGCATTCTGGATTAATTGCAGTTTCCGAGTCACTTTCAAACGTAGCCCCACGTAGAGTGCATTGCAGTAGTCCAAGTGGGAGATAACTAGAGCATGCACTGGCGAGACAGTCTGTGGGCAGATAGGGTCTCAGCCTGCGTACCAGATGGAGCTGGTAAACAGCTGCCCTGGACACAGAATGGACTTGCGTCTCCGTGGACAGCTGAAGGAGAAAAATTATCATTTTCTTAATAACAATTTAAACAGTGTATTTAACTAAAACAATAAAATTATAGCATATGTATTCATGTTTGTTAACTGATGTGGTTAAAAGTGTTATTTTTTTGTTACCCCCCCCCCCAATCCTTAGAATGAGTTTTAGCACACATGAAAAACTTAAAACAAATACTTCTTTCCTGATGAATAGCCTTTGGACTATAATGTAACTTAAATAGAAAACTATCTTTAGAATGATCTTTCCTCCAAAAGCATTTTACTTAAAAAAAAATCAAATTATTTTTTTTTAAAAAATCAATTTAAATTTTTAAAACAACAGATTTTAAATATTATTTTTTTTAAAAAAAAAACAACTTTGATTTTTATCCACCCTGTTGGGTGTATAAAATGGTCCGCATCCTCCAGGCGTGCCTGGAGTTGTTCAGCAACCACGCGCTCAATCACCTTGCCCAAGAATGGAAGATTTGAGACTGGGCGATAGTTGGCCATACTGGCCGGGTCTAAAGATGGTTTTTTAAGAAGCGGTTTAATGACCGCCTCTTTCAGCGGATCTGGGAATGTTCCCTCACAGAGGGAAGCATTCACCACCCCGCAGAGCCCATCGCCCAGCCCTTCCCGGCTTGCTTTTATTAGCCAGGATGGGCAAGGATCAAGGAGACAGGTGGTTGGTTTCACGCGTCCAAGCAGCCTGTCCACATCCTCGGGGGTAACGGATTGAAATTGATTCCATTCAACTTGACCCGACAGAGCTTTAGCACTCTCACGCCCCAGCCCTGCTCCCACGGTGGTGTCTAGCTCCTTCCGAATATGAGTGATTTTATCTGAATATGAGTGATTTTATCGCATCCTTAGAAACTTGCCTGTGGAAGCAAGTCTTCAAGTATAGGTTATCATTGTGGCATAGATTACCAAACCACTACCTTGTCCAATGCTTATGGCGAGATGAATTAGTAGAATTCATGCCAAACTTCTGAGTTATGGAATCTCTCCTTCAGATTCCCTAAAACTAGACCAAATTACTGCTCAAAGACTGATCCGCCAAAGACTGGATGACATCGATCTACAGCGAAATTATATGCTGGGGGGAGGTGTCTGTTCGCCCCAGAACATTGGTATCACTTTAACTTACTGCGTTCCATCATACCTCTCCTCCCTTTCAACTGTTGCCCATAGACTGGCCTTCACCAAAGCGAGGTTCAACGTTTTTCCCTCCAATGTCCTGAGACATAGATTCTCAAAGGGCCAAGCCCCCGCCATGTGCGAATGTGATAAGGAGACACCGGAGTCGCTCCAGCACATTATGTTCACTTGCCCCCTGTTCAATGTGCCACGGGCAAATTTGTTGGAATCAATCATACAGAAACTAGAGGGTACCCCACCAAAATCCCACCTTGCCCAAATCTTGCAGGATAAGGATACTCATACGACCCTGAAAGTGGCAAGGTTCCTGGTCGCTGTCCTTACCCAAAAGCGACGGCAAGGAGCACTACAAGCTAACTAAGGCATAGTATGCCATTCTATCTTATAGTATTTTATTGTTATAGTAGTGTTTTAGCGGCTGTTTTTCCCACGTGCACAAGTTGTTATTTATGTGTCGTTTTTACCTGTATGGGCCTATGGCCGTAAATAAATAAATAAATAAATAAAATCTGCAAAAAACTTTGCAAAATCGTTGCAGGAGATCTTGGAGTCTTTACAAGGCCCCGGTGGTAAATGTGGTTCCGTTAAATTGCGAACCACCTGAAAGAGTCTCCTGCTACTATTTTCTGCAGATGCAATAGAGGGGGCCAGTTGGAAAAAGCCCTGGAAGGGAGCAGGCCCTGCAGTCCTCACCCAGCCGATGGTTCAAGGCCTCACCGCAGCAGGAGTCCCTTTATAGCTGGGAGAGAGAGCCTGGGCCACGCCCCCTGGGCCAGTTGGAAAAGGCCCTGGAAGGGAGCAGGCCCTGCAGTCCTCACCCAGCCGATGGTCCAAGGCC
Organism: Podarcis gaigeae; assembly: GCF_964106915.1. Lineage (NCBI taxonomy): Eukaryota > Metazoa > Chordata > Lepidosauria > Squamata > Lacertidae > Podarcis > Podarcis gaigeae. The sequence goes on along the minus strand of NC_139695.1, from coordinate 6,548,799 downwards.
TCACCGCAGCAGGAGTCCCTTTATAGGTGGGAGAAGGGGCCTGGGCCACGCCCCCTGGGCCATTTGGAAAAGGCCCTGGAAGGGAGCAGGCCCTGCAGTCCTCATTCAGCCGATGGTTCAATTTATAGGCTTCCTCCTCCCAAACCAGTGTATCTGGGTGGTCTTGGCAAGTCATAGCGGATAAAGGTTTCGTTATTTCACTATAACCAGCAATCCAAGCCCGGCAGAAGCCGGCCATTCCGAGGAAGCCGCGTAATTGCCGCTTTGTCTTGGGAAGGGGTTTTTTGGTGACAACTTTGATTCTATCGGTTGCTAGGCTTCGGGTACCCACTCCTAGGATGTGCCCAAGGTACTTTACTTCTTGTTTACAGTATTGCAACTTTTTTGGGGACACCTTGTGTCCCTTTCGTGCTAGCTCTGAAAGAAGGTGTTTGGTGTCCAATTTGCATGCCTCCTCACTAGTAGAACATAAAAGCAAATCATCTACGTAGAGCAAGAGGGCGGATCCAGCAGGTAGGTGTATATCCTGTAAATCTTGATGTAATATCGCAGAAAAGATTGCGGGTGATTCCACGTAACCCTGGGGCAGCCTGGTCCAAGTTAATTGGCTGGGTCCCCAGGTGAACGCAAAAAGGAACTGGCTGGCGGGGTCTAAGGGTATACTGAAGAAGGCGGAGCATAAGTCCGCTGCGGTGTACCACGTTGTTCCCACCGGGATGGAGTTTAGAAGAGAGTTTGGGTTGCCCACCACTGGGTGGCGGGGTATTACGAATTGGTTCACCAGTCTCAGATCTTGGACGAAACAATACCGGACTGGGGCTCCCTCTGCTGAAGGTTTCTTTACGCGGAGCACTGGGGTGTTACAGGGTGATGCACAGGGACCAGGATCCCCTTTTCGAGGAAGTCCTCTATCATAGGCGTTAGTCCCTCAATGGCTTCCTTGGGTAGAGGGTACTGTTTGGTGCAAGGAAAGGGTAGGTCGGTTCTATAAGTGATTTTTACTGGAATGGCTGATATTAAGAGTCCTACGGAGGTTGATTCTGTACCCCATAATGAAGGGGGTAGTTCATTCTCTAGCTCAGGAGGGAGTTCGGGAAATTGCCGGTCTGATTTTGCTTCTTGTATCATGCCCTGGAATGCAGGGACAGAGTCTTCGGGCATATATAAATAGATGCCCTCCCTGGAACATTTTATTGTAGCATTTAATTTACAGAGTAGATCTCTGCCGAGGAGGTTTATGGGACTGCTGGTCAGGAGGAAAGTATGTTCCGCCAGCAGGGGTCCGAGAGTGACTTTAGCCGGTTGTGAGAGCGGGCAAGTGCGGGGTATCCCATCCAGTCCCATGGCCTTTCTGGTTTCCGAACCTGGTTCCAGGTGGCTGTCTGTTAAGGTGGAGTATGTGGCTCCTGTGTCTAATAAGCATTGGTAGGGATGGCCATCGATCTCGATAGTGCAAACAGGGTCTTCTGTTGATAATGCCAGGATGGGACAAATGGCCTGGGTTGGGTCGGGATCCCCTTTTAGTTGTCAATATGTCTCCTGATCGTCAGGGGGTGGTTGGTTTGGCGGGTGTAGGGGAGGAGTGGTGGCGTTAGTCCAAGGGTGAGTGGGTGGATTTATGGTGGGCATTTGAGTCCTTGGACCTGGTTGAGGTCGTTGGTTCTGGGGTAGTGAAGTCGGGGGCACTTGCGAGCTGTAGGGCGCAGAGGGTACTTGCGGAGCATAGGCTGTAGGTGGCTGGTTCCCATATCCCTGGGTCATGTTGGGATGTGATGGGAAAGGAGAATAGTTGGTTTTATCATATAATGATTTAAATTCTTGTCCCCCGTAGGTTGCTGTATTAAGGTAGGGACAGAACCTTTTTATGTGTCCCTCTTCTTGGCAGTGGAAACATCCTCCAGTGGTGGGTCCCCACTGCCTGTAGGGATTGGCGGGGTCCTCCTCCCCGGACCCCTCTTCCTCGGCCAAAGCCTCTGCCCCGGCTGGGGCTAGGTTCCATGCTCAGGGCTAAGATCTGTTCAATTTCAGGCTTGGTCTCCTTTAGCTTCCACTCATCTCGGGAATTGTAAACCGATTTGGCTATAGACAGGATTTCGCTAATACTTTTTCTGTCATATCCTATTTGGAGGTTAAGGGCTTTTCTGATATCTGGGCTGGCTTGGTCCTTAAAGAAACCCTTTACGATAACTTCATGCTGGGAGTTATCCGGGTCTATTCCCCCCCATGTCTTGATAGCTGATACCAGCCTGCTGTAATAATCCAATGGGTGCTCATTTGGTCCTTGCAGTACTGTTTGGACCTTCGTCCAATTGATGGTACGCTGTCCAGCAGCTTTTATGCTGTCCAAAATTGCCTTCTTAAATAAATTTAAGCACCAGATCCCGTTGGTGGTATTGTAGTCCCAGGTTGGTTCAATACGTAAGCATTGAGCTGAGAGAGACGCTAACCCTTCGGGACATCCTCTCTGATAGTCCGGGAGTTCTATTGCCTCTCCCGCTTTGGCCAGAATGTCCGCCTTTTTGGCTTCGTTAAAGAGGGCGTTCAAAAGGACATGGACATCTGGCCAAGTAGGGTTGTGAGTGGAAAAAATAGCGTTGACTTGGCGATGGCACTTATCCGAATCGTCCCTCAGGGAAGGCATTTGATTTGACCAGGTTACTCTGGTTTTTGTTTCGACAGCAACTTATAGCCAGGAATTGACTTCCAATAGGTGATAACAAATTCAAGAGGGGAGTCAGGGTCTCTCTGGGACTGGGATGGCTTTCTGGAAGCCTTCCTCCCAGAGTGAGCCTGCTCGTGCTTGGAAGCCTGGGTACCCATATTATGATTCACGCGTGTCTGGGTAGAGAGAGGGGAAAAGAGAGGGGTCGATAAGGATTTGGGTAACTTGTATAGGGGTTTATTTAGGGTTTTCTATCCCTTGTTGCTTGGCAACTTCCTAGTGATTTTAGTGAGCTCTAACTATCCGGTTTCCCTTTGTTCCTTTCCTTACTTCCTATTTCAAAACTTGGGGTTCCTTTCCACTCTGCCAAATCCCGCCCAATTCCTCCTGGGCTATCCCTCCTGGCAACCTCCTACCTATCGTCACAATCTCAGGAAAAGGGGCCCTACTGAACGCCCACGCCATGCGGTGTCAGATCGGGTGATCCCTGGATAGAGTTTTGAACCGAAAATCCCCCTTGCTTTCGGAAGCCGGCTCACGCACGATACACGTGTTACGTGGCACCAACCGGTGAGGCTGGGAATAATGATAGAAAGCCAGACCCCTTCCTGCTCCCTTGCCGGGCGCTAGGGAAGTTCGGAAAGAGAGCTCCAACCCCTTGCTTTCAACTGGGATGCCCGTTGCGGTGAGTCGGCTGTCTTTCAAGTCGGTTCTCTCCGTCTTACTTTCGGGCTCCCAATTGGTGCGGCTGGCTGGAGATTTTAAGGAAAAGAGATAGAGCTCAGAACCCCCCTTTCGGGTTGAGCAGTGGTCCACGGTCTCTCTCACTAACCGGACCAAGAGAAAGGTAAGAAGGAGCGATAGAGTGGAGGGCAGAGAATTCAGTTGCCAGGAGATTACCACCCCCTACCCACCAGTGCACTGGATTTCCCTTTTTCCTTATACTCATGCGTCTTCAACGGTGATCCCGGGATCGATGAATAAGCCGGCTGGATCCCTCTTTGCTCCCCGGCTGAACTCTTGGGGCGTTCGATTACCGCCCGGAAGATGGCCGGAGGTCTAAAAGGATCTTCCCAGGCAAAATGGCCCGGAGCCGGCTGAAGATTTCGGGGGCCCCGGTCAGCAACGCGGGAGAACCGCACGTCCCTGTTCGGGCGCCAACTGTTACGGTAAAATCTGGGTGCAGAGCTACTCTGCCACCCAGCTCGTCGGACTAAGTCCGCGGGTCCCTGCGGAGGGAAATGAGCTCAGCCGGAGACAGGAGCAAGCTGCAGAAGATCCAAGGTTATTGCGCAACAGGTTCAAGGCAAGATTGAACAGCGGGAAAGGGGTGACATGAACTTTTAAAACTTCCCTCCATGTCCCAGAATACAGTGCAAAATACATCATAGTTACATCATGAATACATTAAAGAGAGGTTGGGTTACACGGATCACATCATGAATACATTAAAGAGAGGTTGGGTTACACCGGATTAACATATAGAAGAGGGAGGGGGGAATATGCAGAGCTGCAGATATGCGCAGATAAGCACTTCCTGAGTACCGGTGATGAGAAGACAATGGTCCATGTATGTATGGTCTGCCACCTGGCATTGCCTGGAGGAAAGGCTTGGCAGAGCGATTTGACCGGATTAGGGTCTTCCTGAGTACGTGACACCTCGCTCGAGGGATAATGGAGGCAGGGGAGGTGTCATGGAGTCCTGAAGAGACTGAGCCGATCGGCACCAAAAGCAAGGAAATCGGAGTTGTGGTTGATTTTATACAAATTTCTAAAGATTTTAGTCCTTTTTAGTCCAGTTTATATTGGTAATTGAAGTCGGAAACAAAATAGATACATTGTAGCAAGATTTGACACTTTTATGAGTTCACAAGTTTCGGTTCCATTGTTCTCCCAGCGGGGAGCCGTCAGCAGCTTGTCAAGAGGTTAAATGAGGCGTGCAGGAGCTCGCTGAGCTAGCTCTGCAAAGCGAATGCATGGTTTTGATTGGGTAGAATGCAGCCATTGAAAGGAATAGGGAATACAGCTTCGTACGGTCAACCCACAGTAAAGATAGAGCGGGAAAGAGGCATAAGAATTTGGGCTTATTTCGCCCGTAATAGCGGATCGGTGTAGGAAAGGGAAAGGGCACTTTATTTATGGGGCTTGGGGTAGAGTGTGGTGCTTGTGTAACGGTGTGGGGGCTGAGGGGTCCACGTGGGGCTGGGTGCCCTTGAGGTCATCGCCTCGGACCCTCTGGTGACCGGTGGAAGGGTGAAGGAAGGCATGCCCCCCCCTTCCGTATCACTCCTCGAGATGTTGAACTTGCTCCCAGCTTCGGAGTACCTGGTATAAAAGAGACAACTCTAAAAAAGTCACAGTGCTCCAAAGCGTCACCAGTTGCATAAAGTTGCTTTAGAGAGAGCATTCATGATCATCATTATCACATTACAGAATTGCTTGGCGACTAAGCAGGGAGCAGCACACGGAGATAAGGGGGGAAGCAAGTACTCTGCAGCCTGTGCCTCTCCCATCCCTGTGCATCATGAGTTCAACAAGTACAGAATGTAATGCAACCAAGCACAGCAAAAGCAAGAGGGCCCGTCGCAACACCTAAGCAAGACCTCATAATACTCTGGACAAGATGATAGTGGGAACTGCTTCTGAACCCTGTATCCCCTCCTCCTCCTCCTCCTCCTCTTCATCTTCCCTGCCATCTGTCACGTATTCCACGCGGCACTTTCAGCAGAGACGCTAAGAGTTCCAGGTTTTTCCAGTGCAGTCTTTTTTAATGTGAGCAGCTATATACAGGCATTTACAAAAGAAACAGTCCATACAGAGTACTTACAAACGAATACTCTCCACCACAGCACCACCACACTACAGCACAACCACTGTTAAACAGGCTTTCCTTTTAAAACAGGTGATAGCCAATCACACTAATCACACTCCTGCTGAGTCACTCTGACCCAGCAGAGTATTGCATCATCCTGTTGAAGCCTGCAGACTTATCCAGTATCCTGCGAATCCCAACACTCCTCCTTAAGTCAAAGGCTTGAGACCTAATAATTCTCTTAAGTCTCGAAATTTAGGAGCATCCAAGCATTTTGTATACAAATCTGCCACATTACATTTCGTGTTACAGTGCTGTACCTTTAACACATTTCTTTCCAAAGCATTTTTCACATTTCCGTATCTTATAGCTATATGTTTACTCTTGCTTTTAAAGTTCTGTTGGTTAGCAAGCTGTTGTGCAGCCATGTTGTCACTTAGCACAGTGATTGGCATTTCAGAAGGTATTCCAAGCTCTTTTGTTAGGCAAGCAAACCATTCTATTTGTGATACACATTCGCTTATGGCTGAGTACTCTGCTTCACAAGTACTTGTGGCAACAAATGTTTGTTTCGGGGATTTCCACTGAACCAGGGCATTTCCAATATATATGGCATAGCCAGTGGTAGACTTTCCATTTTCTCTGTCCCCCCAGCTGGCATCAACGTATGCATACACTTGCTGATCATATCCTGTATCCAGCACCAGTTTGTAATCTTTTGTGCCTTTCAGATACCTTAGGATTCTTTTAAGTGCTACCCAATCTCTCTGAGCCGGGTCTGCACTTCTTTGGCTTAACATGTGCACTGCCAATGTTATGTCGGGTCTTGTCCAACAACTTAAATATAACAGAGAACCCAACAGAGAATGAAACGCTGTTGCATTCTCACATTTTTGCCCTTCTGGTTCATTTTTGTACTGGGTAGTTATGGGAGTGTCAACCTCATTTGCCCTCTCCATTCCATATGTCTTTAGTAACTTTTCGATTTTTTCCTTCTGACTCAGAGAGTAGACGCCCTCTTCATTTCTCTGAACTTCTACTCCTAAGTAATTCTGAATCTCTCCCAAATACTTCAGTTTGTATTTGTTACCTAGGCTGTTTATAAACCAAGACACTTGCTTTTGTGCAGTTGTTATTAGACAGATATCGTCAACATACAAAAGTAAATAACAAACACTTCCTTGCACCATTGCTGAATATAAACAGGAATCAGCCAGGCTTTGTTTGAATCCCATCTTTTTCAAAGTTGTGTCTATGCATTCATGCCATAGACGTGCACTTTCGTGCAACCCGTATAGTGCCCTTTGCAGTTTTAACACCATGCTGTCTTTTTCCAGCTCATAACCTGGTATTTGCTGTGAATACACCTCGGCATCAATAGGAGCATTTAAATATGCTGAGGCAACATCAAAATGATTAACTTTTAACCCTCTCAGACTTGCCATTGCTAAAACTGATTTTACTGTTTCAGCCTTTGCTGTTGGGGCAAACACTTCATCATAATGTATCATTTTCCTTTGTGTAAAGCCCCTTGCAACCAACCTGGCTTTCCTCTGACAACTACCATCAGCCATTTTTTTCACTTTAAAAACCCACTTACAGCTTATGGGCTTTTTACCTTCAGGCAATTCTGTAGGTACAAACACATTGTTGTTTAGCAGGGAGTTATACTCTGCCTGCATTGCCTTTAACCACGCCTCTTTCTCTAGAGTAGGTAACTCTTGCACTTCTTCAAAGTTTTCTGGCTCAGTTACACAAACCTGGTTTATGGTGGCTGGGAACCCATAATGGTCTGGAGGCTGACCTTTATTACTTCTTGCAGACCTCCTTGGTTCATTAACCTCACCCCGTGGGCTACCTTCAGGACTGCTTTTGGGGTGAATTGATTCTGGAGATTTACCTCCTCCTGTCCCTGTTGCACTTTCTTCTCTCCCCTGCTCCATACTAGCAGCTGGAGAAAAATGCTCAACCTTTACCTCCTCCCTTTCAGTTTCTCTGGGAGAGCTACCAATTCTTAGCTTTGTTTCAACTGCCTTATCAGGTATGCTCGGCAGTAAAACTTTTTCTGGCAGCAGGTTTGCATGTATCTTGGGCCAATTTCTTTGCTCATTAAAGCTGGCTGATCGACTATAACTCAAAAGATTTTTATCATCTTCAATCCTGTAGGCTTTCGTACCACTTTCATACCCAAGAAATAGCAACTGCTGTGCCCTTTTCCCACCTTTTCTTCGGTTCTTTACAGGTATATCAACCCATGCCTTTGCCCCAAAGATTCTCAAATGTTGCAAACTGGGACTTTTGTTATAGAGAATTTTATAGGGTATGTCATCTAGTACCCTTGACCACAAGCGATTCCCAATATAATTCGCAGTCTTAATACTCTCAGCCCAGTACTTCATTGGAAGATTTGCATCTGCTAACAATGCTTTCATTTGTGTCTGCAAGACACCTCCCCTACGCTCTGCTACTCCGTTCTCTTGAGGCGTTGCCACATTGGTAAGCCTATGTTTAATCCCTTGGGAACGCAATCAGTTTCTTAGGGAGCTTGCCATAAACTCTCCTCCCCTGTCTGTCTGAATAGAGCACACCTTTTCGCCAAGTTGCCTTTCTACCCTTCTTACCCAGAACTTCAAAGTTTGGGCAACGTCAGACTTTTGCTTTAATGGATAGACCCAGCCAAATCTAGAATAGTCATCCACTAGAATCAAACAGTACTTGTTATGGGAGACACTTGGTGGAAAAGGACCAGTTACATCAGCACGGATCAACTCCAGTGGTTTTTTGGTTTCTCTCTGGCTTGCTCTTGCTACTGGGCAAGCCCTGCTTTTAACCTCCTTGCAGATATTGCAGTCTAAGTAATTATCACAACTTTTAATGTTTTTCATCCCCCCACACAACTCCAATGTTTTGTTTATAGCTAGCATGAGCCAGACGCCTGTGCAGGAGATGAATACACATATCATGGGTTGGGACATTTTGCACATTCACAACCTTAGACTCACACTGCAGTACATACATATTAGTTCTAAGGTTAGCATTTGCCAACACTGCCCCATTTTTCTTTATCTGGCACTGATCTCCCACAAAGTTTACTTCAAAGCCTGCTTTTGCCAAGTCTGGAATACTCAGGAGATTGTTTTGCAAACTAGGCACACACAACACATTCCTGAATGTGTGTCCCAGCTGTGGGAACACAACCTCCCCCTCACAAACCACATTAGCTTTCTGGCCCGTAGCAAGACTTACATGTTTTTTGTTTGAAGCCCTAGCATCAGTTAGCAGTCCTTTTCTTTTACAAAAGGTTTGAAAAGCTCCACTGTCCAGAACCCACAGTTCTTCATTTTCTTGACCATCTGCAGACACCCAAGCGGTAGAGTCTCTCTGCTGCCTCCTGTGCTTCTGCTGTTTTTGTTGTTTTCTCGGGCAGTCCCGCAGCAGATGTCCACTGGACTTGCAGCAAAAACAGCTTTTTACTTTGATGACCACCGGCTAGTCTGCAGCAGCTCCTCCTGGCTGTTTCTCCGGCTCCCGACACCTCTGCTCTTCCCGGCTGTTGTTCCCTCTGGGATGCTCCAACAGCTGGGCTGAGGTCATCTTTCGCTCTGCACGCCTGTCCTCCTCTGCATACAACCGTCCGGTAACATATTCCAGAGTCAGCTTATCAGTCTCTACAGACTCGAGGGAGTTGACCAGCATATCATAGCTGTCATCAAGGGAACTCAGGACTATAAAGACTTTGTCCTCTTCCCCCACAGGCCTCCCTCTTAAGGCTAGCTCCTGGAAACAGCCTGTTAGGAATTTTAGGTGGTTTACCAGGGAGTCCCCCGGTTTCTTCCGACACCGGTACAGTCTCCTGGTCAATGTTATCAGTGAGCCAGCTGTCTCTCGCACATGGACAGCCTTGAGCGCATTCCACGCCTCACTTGCCGTCACCTTATCAGCTACGTAGACTAGCTGGCTGTCGTCCACTGCAAGGATGATCGTAGCCAAAGCTTTCTCATCCTTTTCTAGCTGGGCCTCTGCTAGTGCCAGCTTTTCGTCGTCATCCTCATCTTCCTCAGGGGGCTGCGGTGGAGTTTCCACCACCTTCCACAGGCCCTCACGCTTGAGGAAGTGTTGCATGCGGACCGACCAGGTGCTGTAGTTCGTGGCCATCAGCTTTTCCAGCAACACGCCAGTTCTGGACTGCTCCATCCCTGCAGCTCACCTCCAGCACCCACGGCTAGATAACTGCCACCTGTACTCTTGCGCAGCGGAAGCGTGCTGGGCCCAGAACCCTGTCGCGTATTCCACGCGGCGCTTTCAGCAGAGACGCTAAGAGTTCCAGGTTTTTCCAGTGCAGTCTTTTTTAATGTGAGCAGCTATATACAGGCATTTACAAAAGAAATAGTCCATACAGAGTACTTACAAACGAATACTCTCCACCACACTACAGCACAACCACCACAACCACTGTTAAACAGGCTTTCCTTTTAAAACAGGTGATAGCCAATCACACTAATCACACACCTGCTGAGTCACTCTGACCCAGCAGAGTATTGCATCATCCTGTTGAAGCCTGCAGACTTATCCAGTATCCTGCGAATCCCAACACCATCTACTTCCTCCCTGGCCTTACCTTTATTACAAACTGCCCCTGCTGGCTCCCCTCCTGATTCAGGGCTGAGTTTTATGGAACAATCTACTCCTTTCGGTGATAGCAAAGGAACTGAGCAGCAGAAGATTCAGAGAAAGTATTGTGGATGCAAGACTCGTTCTGTGCAAGCCTGTAATCAAAGGAAAATAGCTGCTGCAACTGCACAAGTAGAACCACGCAGCCTTAATGATAGACGTATTGATGTGGAAGTAGTTGACCTCACTTGTGAAACTTCAGAATCTATAGTTGTTGATCTTACGCAAGACAATTCTGTTGTGCTTATTGGAGAGAGTGGGCAGCAGCCCAATAGAGAGTTCAGACGTCAACCATTGTCTGACAGCCTCATATTTAGTGGTGATGGTGATAGCAGACACACACAGAGTGGTGCTCTTGCCACTAGAAAGCTCCTCAGAGAAGTGGGAAGGAGGGAATTTGCAAGATCCTCAGGCACTTTGAGTTGCCGAACTTGCATAGACAGCTTTGCAGAGATTGTGCAAAGCGGACGGCTTATAGTGTTAACAACATGTGGCCACATCTTCTGTAGTCAGTGCCTCAGCAATTTTCTTAGGCATGCTAACATTTGCCCAATTTGTAGGAGGAAACTCACTCCAAAGGAGTATCATCCACTTTATATGTGAAGACATGGGTATTCCTGAACACAGTCTAATGTGGCCTTCATAAACATGAGTTGCTGCTTTGAGAAAAGACTGATGTCTAGTGAACTCACTTATTCAAGACTAGGCAATTCATAGTCATCTATGATAATACAACCTGCAGCTTCTTTTTGCAATTTGCCTTGTAAAAAAACAAAGCCAACCACTCACCGATGGAAGTCTGTTCCACATCTACTTGTTTTCTAGTGGCAAACACCTCTTTCTGCTGATGTAGCCCTAATAAAGACCAAGGTTTATAAAACACTGTAGCTCATTTCTAACGCTGCATGCATAAATGATTTATTACAAATAACTCTTGGTGGTCCGAGTCTTCTCTTTAATAGAATACCGCCATCATGTTAGATCTGAACAGCTTTCCCTGTCCAGGCATATGCTTATGGAGCAATTCATAATGGAGTCCGTACCAAGGTTGCCACTTGGGGCAGAATCAAATCGAGATGAGCTAAGCCATTTATGTGAAACACTCCTCAAATGGTTGGAAGAGGATAAAGTAATTATCTGCTTTTCGTAAACGCTTTGCTGTGGGGAAGCTGCACCCATAGGGCCATGTTTCAAGCAGCAAGCATGTAAGACTTGAACCTCGCATGATAAAGTCAACTTGAGTTGCAGCATCTCACTTTCTCAGCCCTGTTATGTATTCATAGTGGAACTATGAATGGCTTGACATGTTAAACTTTTAGATGCTGCTGTACTAATAGGTCTAATTGCTTTAAAAAGTTTTATGTTGATAAGTCTTAAATTAAAGACTTTCTCTTAAATGTATAAAAAATGCCTTCCAGTAGCACTTTAGAGACCAACTAAGTTTGTTAATGGTATGAGTTTTCATGGGCATGCACACTTCTTCAGATACATGAGCACACAAAAGCTCATACCAATAACAAACTTAGTTGGTCTCTAAGGCGCTACTGGAAGGCATTTTTTAATTTTGTTGCAACTAGACTTCCGGAGGCGGCGCGAACGGTAATGGCTGCCCTCTTCTAAACAGGAGAGGGAAGCTCCGTTTGAAACGGGTCGTCCGCTACGGCGAAGCGGAGACCCACATTGGAAAACCGCAGGCGGCAGAAGCCTGCGGTCTTGGGACCCGGTGGGCGCCAGGAGCTGCCCCCAAAACGTTGAAGGAACCCCGTAAGGGGCTCCGGATCGTGGAGGGGGTAGCGGCGCTGAGGGTTGCTCCGCAGTCAACGGAGTGAAGCCGCGAAGCTGTTGCCGGTGAGCGCTGACCTTTCTTCCTGAATCTACGTTTCGGAAAGCAACAATCCGTGAGTAATAAGGACTTTCAAAATTCTTAAAGCTCTAAAAAGTAACGGAATTTGGCTGAAAGCGGATTGACGAAAAAAAAGGAAGTCCGTCTTCCGCTGCTACTGAACTTCAAAGCAAAGAGCAGGAGGTGTGGAGGCAGAGACTGAACTTTTAACCTAATGGATCTGAGCACCCCTTGAACCTCCTTTGAAGCAGAATAGGACTGTAAGCATCAGACCTTTTGTTGCTAATTTGGACTGTGACATCTTCTCCTATTGGAATTACAACTTAAGTTAAAAACCCAGGCGCTGGAACTGCCTGAGTAACTGTAGCAGTCAGCTTGCAGATTTGGACACTTTGAATCTAAATTTGGAAACAATCTGAGGGGTTTGGAATTGCTACTTTGAGGCATCATTTGGAATACCAGCAAGCACTATTTGAGGCATTGTATTTATTTAATACCAACTCTGCCAAAATTTATTATTTGAAGGTTACTGGACATTAATTCTGATTTTATGAACTTTATTGGAATTGATCTCTTCCTGAAAGACTTTCTAAGCTCCCCCTAGAGGTTTGGGAATTTACAGCAGTGGCATTGTTTTACTTTCTCTTTCCCGGCCTCCTGTTTGACTGTTACCATCTGGGCCGTCTCTTTCTCATGGGAAACAACTCAGCCTGACCTTGACTTTTAGATAACTTTGGAATGAGTGGTGCAAGAAAAAAGGAGCCTAAAGAAAAGGAGCCCAAAGAAAAGGAACATAGAGTAAGAACCAGACAAACAACCTTAGCCACAGCCTTACAGCCACGTAGATCGTCTGTGCCTATTTTACTTTCTGAGGAAGAAGCTGTATCCTTGCCAAGGGCAGGAGAAGGAGAAACTGAGGAATTACAATTGGAGGATATGGCCTCTGGATCAGCTGTTTCTATTTTAGAGAAAATCTATGAAAAATTGGAATCTTTGGACAAGAGAGTTGAATCCCTGGACAAAAAAGCTGATGAGCAAACATTTAAAATCGATCAAAACACAGAATGTCTAAATAGATTAACTGGACAAGTGGCACAGAATACACAAGCAATTGGAGAATTGAAGGAGGCTACAGGTGAAAATCAGAAATTGGCTGAAGATGCTAGCCAAAGACTTGGAAAGCTAGAAAAAGAGGTGAGACCACTCAGTAAACAAGTAGGAGAACACCAGACCTACCTTTCTATGATTGAATTACGGAACAGGGAGACTAATTTAAGGATTAGGTCGGTCCCAGAAGTGGAAGAAGACAACTTAGCTGAGTTTTTGACCCAAATATTTTCCAAGTTTTGGAACCTAGAAGAAAAAGACTTTAAAATTGTATCAGCTTTTAGGCTTGGAAGACTTACAAAGAAAGACAAACCCAGAGACTGTTTGATAACATTGAGATCAAAGGAGGAAAGGGACAAGATCCTGGGTCTGCATTACGGAAAGTCACTGGACATCTTGGACAAAAGAACTGAAATTTACAAGGACATTCCTAAACAACTTTTGGATCTTAGATCTGAGTACTTGGAACTAGCAAGACTGCTGAGGAGCAACTCAATCATCTTCAGGTGGGACTTTCCTCAAGGATTATCTTTTACTTTCAGAGGGAAGAAGATTAAAATTAGAACATTGGAAGACAGAGACAAATTTCTAAACGTGTACGGAGAGGACCTTCAAAAAGGACTTGAATTACCACCAGGGCCAGGAGCACCAGAGGCACCGGCACCCTCGGATTCTGAAGACCCAGCCAATAAGGTACCACTCCCAGAAAAATAACCAGATTTATCCAGGATGTCTCTGCAACTGTTGAGTTGGAATATAAATGGCTGCAATATTCCGGAAAAAAGGAGGAAAATTTTTCATATATTAAAAAAGGAACAATTGGACATTATTTGCCTACAAGAAACACATGTGACTAGGCTCCATAGAAAAGTGTTAATAAATAAAAGACTTGGTCAGGAATTTATATCTTCAGACACAGTAAAGAAGAGAGGCGTGGTGATTTATGCAAAAGAGAGCCTGTCACCTAAATTTCTATTTAAAGATGAACATGGAAGAATTTTGGCAATCGAAATACAACACCAAGGAGAGAAGATTTTGCTATTAGGAATTTATGCACCAAACGAAGGAAAATCGGAATTTTATAAGAAGTTGCATGAGACTATGCTGGAGTATCTGGACTATGACAACATCATTATGATGGGAGACATGAACGGAGTCGTATCAACTTACATGGATAAGTCACAAAGCCAAAATGCTACGAAAGATGGCAGACTACCAAAGACCTTTTTCGAAATGACAGACAATATGGACTGGATTGACATTTGGAGAACGAAGAACCCCTTGGGAAAAGAAGGAACATTCTTCTCTGAAGCCCAGCTGACTTGGACAAGAATCGACCAAATATGGATAACTAGAGGTCTGGCACCCAAGGTCAGGAAATTGGAAATCTGCCCAAAAACCTGCTCCGACCATAATGCATTGAAAATGGATTTGACACTTCTACCAACCGGTTCCTTTAGATGGAAGATGAATGACAATTTGTTTAGAGATCAGGAGACCATCAAGAAGGCCCAAAAAGTTTTGAAGGACTATTTTGAGATAAACATGAGCACTACGGTGGACAAAAGAATCATTTGGGACGCAAGCAAGGCTGTGATGAGGGGGTTCTTGATACAACAGATTGCTGTTAAAAAAAGAACACAAAATGAGAGGAAAGACAAGATTTTGGAGAAAATCAAAGAGTTAGAGATCAGGAGACCATCAAGAAGGCCCAAAAAGTTTTGAAGGACTATTTTGAGATAAACATGAGCACTACGGTGGAAAAAAGAATCATTTGGGACGCAAGCAAGGCTGTGATGAGGGGGTTCTTGATACAACAGAATGCTGTTAAAAAAAGAACACAAAATGAGAGGAAAGACAAGATTTTGGAGAAAATCAAAGAGTTAGAGAAGAAGTTAAGATCGAATCCGAAGTCACAGCCGATTCTGAGAGAAATTAAACTCCATCAGGCACAATATTCCAAACTGATGAACCAGGAAATAGAATGGAAGATCAAACTAATGAGACAAAAAACTTTCGAATCAGCAAATAAATGTGGGAAACTGCTGGCTTGGCAGTTGAAGAAGAGACAAAAGTTAAATGTAGTCACAAACTTGGAAATTGAAGGAAGAAACATTCAGAACCCCGTGGAGATTAGAAAGTGTTTTCAGAAATATTTCAAAAAACTTTATACTCAAGGGCCGCAGAATGAGGCTGAGATTAAACAATTTTTGGGGAAAAATGGACTTAAAAAGCTTTCACAAGAAAATAGATCACTCCTGAACAGCAAAATAACACGACAAGAGATTGAACAAGCCATTCAGAACATGAAATTGGGCAAATCTCCAGGGCCAGACGGCTTGACCTCCAAGAACTATAAGACATTGAAAGATTATCTGATACAACCATTGATGGAGGTCAGCAACGAAATTATGGAGGGAAAGAAGGCGCCGGAATCGTGGAAGGAAGCTTTCATCACATTGATACCAAAATCGGAAACTGAGAAGACACAACTTAAGAACTACCGTCCCATCTCCCTTTTAAATGTGGATTATAAAATATTTGCAGATATTTTGGCAAGCAGACTTAAAAGAGTCTTAAACGAAGTAATTCACAAAGATCAGGCAGGCTTTCTCCCAGGTAGACACATGTTTGCCAACACAAGGAACATCATTGACATTTTGGAACTTTTGCAAACAAACATAAATACAAAAGCAGTGTTAATTTTTATAGACGCGGAGAAGGCCTTTGACAATATCTCTTGGAAATTTATGAAGGGGAATTTAAAAGAAATGGGAGTGGGACGGGGTTTTGAAAATGGGATTGATGCAATATATTCAGAACAAAAGGCTAAATTGATAGTTAACAATGTGGTTACAGAAGAGTTTAAAATTGAAAAAGGTACACGACAAGGCTGCCCGATTTCCCCTCTGTTATTCATTTCGGTCCTGGAGGTGCTCTTGAATAGGATTAGAGGGGACCGGTTGGTGCAAGGGATTCAGGTCGGAGCGAAACAATATAAACTTAAAGCTTTTGCAGATGACCTAGTCTTGACCTTGCAGGAGCCAGAATCTAGTACAAAAAGAGTATTACAATTGATTCAAGACTTTGGTCGGGTGGCGGGATTTAAACTAAATAAACAGAAAACCAAGGTGTTGGGGAAAAACTTGACAGATACAGAGTCAGAACGGTTTCAGAGAGAAACAGAACTAACTGTGGTTAAAAAAGTAAAGTACCTAGGGGTAAACATAACAGCAAAAAATCTGAGTCTATTTAAGGATAATTATGAAAAATGTTGGTCTGAAATTAAGAGAGACTTGGACAGTTGGTCAAAATTGAAGCTTTCTTTGTTAGGCCGAATTGCTGCTATTAAGATGAATGTATTGCCAAAGATGTTGTTCTTGTTTCAAACATTGCAAATTGTGGATAAGACGGAGTGTTTCCGGAAGTGGCAGAGAGATATTTCTAAATTTGTCTGGCAGGGCAAAAAGCCCAGAATTAAGTATAAGATATTAACTGATGCGAAAGAAAGAGGGGGCTTTGCCCTGCCAGACTTAAAACTGTACTATGAAGCCGCAGCTTTCTGCTGGCTAAAAGACTGGCTACTTCTTGAAGACACTGATGTGTTGGATTTGGAAGGTTTTAACAATGCTTTTGGCTGGCATGCATACTTATGGTATGACAAAGTTAAGATCAATAAGGCCTTTAAGAACCATATTGTCAGGAAAGCAGTATTTAATGTCTGGACAAAATACAAAGACTTATTGGAAAACAAAACTCCGAGGTGGCTGTCCCCTCTGGAAGCCAAGGCCCGAAAAAGACCCAATATGGAGGCCAAATGGCCAAAATATTGGGAAATATTAGAAAAAGACAGTGACAATTGGAAATTGCAGAGTTTGGAGAAAATGGAGGGTAAAGTGCGAGACTGGTTACATTACGCCCAGATTAAAGAAGTTTTTAAAAATGACAAAAAACTAGGGTTCCAGGTGGAGAAATCGAAGTTGGAGACAGAACTGTTAGAACCAAAGACTAAGGTACTATCAAGAATGTATAACCTGCTGTTAAAATGGAATACACAAGACGAACTGGTTAAATCTGCTATGATAAAGTGGGCACAGGATATTGGGCATAACATTATGTTTGAGGACTGGGAAAGGTTGTGGACCACTGGGCTGAACTTCACTGCATGTAATGCTTTGAAGGAAAATGTAATGAAAATGATATATAGATGGTACATGACCCCAGTTAAACTTGCCAAAGTATACCATTCGTCTGATAATAAATGTTGGAAATGTAAGGAAAATGAAGGAACATTCTTTCACCTCTGGTGGACCTGCCCTAAAGTGAAGGCCTTCTGGGAAATGATATATAATGAGCTGAAAAAGGTATTTAAGTATACCTTCACCAAGAAACCAGAGGCCTTCCTCTTGGGTATTGTCGGCCAGGGGGTGTTAAAGAAGGACCGAACATTTTTTATGTATGCAACAACAGCAGCAAGGATACTTATTGCCAAGAACTGGAAGACTCAAGATCTACCCACACTGGAAGAATGGCAGATGCAGCTGATAGACTATATGCAACTGGCAGAGATGACCAGCAGAATCCGAGACCTGGGAGAAGAAAGGATGGAAGAAGATTGGAAGAAATTTAAAACTTATTTACAAAAATATTGTAATTTGATTGAATGTTAAGAATGCTTGATCATAAATAATTGGCCACCACTAAACTAGATTGAAATTAGATGATAAGTGAGATTAAGGAAAAGACAAATCCTTTGGGAGAGCTATTTGATTATATTTAAATGAGTGGATATAAGATTGAAAACAAGATGATAATTTGCTTGGAAAAACTTTTTAACAATGTAAGTGGGAGCGGGAGACGTGAGGAAGTCCAAAAAAAAATCTTTAATAAATATTTATTTATTTATTTTTTAAAAAATTGTTGCAACTGCGGCAGACCAACACGGCTACCTACCTGTATCTTAAATGTAGCCATCCAATCTTCCGTTGGTAGAAAACATGGGATATCCAGCTAATCAGCAGCATCTCACCAGGCCTTAATCTGCGAGGTATATGGGCTGCGGTGAGTCTCATAATATTTTCCCCCATGTTTCTTTTTTATTCCATTTTAATGAGTCTCGTAACATAGTGAAACCACACCCATTACAGCTTGGAGGGCCAGTGTTATTCTTCTAGTTCAGCATTGGGTTGAACACCATTTTTAAAAGGGAGGCTTCCTTAGTCTCCCCTCAGCCTGCTGTAGGGGCCTAGCTGCACACACCCCATATTAGACTTGCACATAGCCTGTCAATCATGTGGCACGGTTAGGATTTCCACAGATGGAATTGTCTCCGTGAACATGGGCTGTGGGGATCAAATACTCTGTGCAAATGCATCTGGTGTTACCAAAACCTATATGCATCCCCCAGCTTTCGAGTGGAGGTTAAGACAAAGTGCTAAATGGAATGTCATTTCCATTCATCCCTGCCATCACCGTTTCTGTTCTGTTTGCACAGACACTCTTATTGAAGAACAAATTACACTTTGCCCAGGGATGGACCTTGGTAATATGGTGCCCTGGGGGGTGCAAAATTTGTCACACACCCTGCCCTCCTGGTGCCTTCCAAAAGCCAGGCAAGGGAGGTGTCAGGCTTTGGGAAGGATGCACAAGGCTTTGGTGGGTCCTAGAGCCCTCTCATCTCATTCCCAAAGCTGGGAAAGCGCTAACTAGGCTTGGGGAAGGAGGCAGGAAGGCTCCCTTTTGGCCCCCACATCCTGTGCAGGGGAACAGCTTCACTGCCCTAAATCCACCTCTGCTTTGCCTCGTGTATCAGTTACCATTAAGGCATTTTACCCATTGGAGAAAGTTGCACAATGTATTTTTGAGGTCACTTATTTGAGTCATGATGGGAAAATCTGAATTCCTGTGCAGAATCCTTAATGTGCACCAGATGGGAGGGGTACAGCAATCACTATTGTTGGACGATGCTGTATGGAACCTAACACTTCACCAATCTAGTCTTTGCATAAAAGTTCTATCAAAACTATGTGTTAGGGTGCCTCGGCCCTTACACAGTTTCCTGAATCCTTGCATTGATAGGTTTTTTATGGGGGTGGGGGTGGGTTGTCTAGTGGCAGATGAAAAACGGCACCCGAGTTAGCAAAATGCAGTAACAAAAATTACATCTGCATAATGGACTGTTCTTGACGGTAGGCAACAATTGCCATGTGATACCATGACAAGGATAGGAGAATATTTAACAAATGAGTCAGAACTTACAATTGCCATATTCAGATTGGTTATTACATGCTATTGTTTGACTTGAGACTGGACACCTCCCCCACAAGACACTATTACTTTTGCGGTACATAAATAAAGCCATAGGCTATGCGAATAACAGATGGAAAAATTGGCAGAATTCTCTGCTAGGTTTTGTGACCTCTGCCATTTCTCAAGGACAGGGTCACAGACATCTGAACACAATTTACCTGCATTTAATAAGAAACGAGTTCTTAAAGGGCTGCCAGTGTTTATTTGAGGTTTTCATTTGGTGATGTATATATAATTAATGTTTGTGAGGTACCCCCTCCCTTTTTACTTGATCCTAGCTCCTAGTCAAGTAACGAGTTAATGTTCTGTAATTCACACAGAAATCTTCAGCACCACAGGGCAGGTGTATCTGGTACTGAACACTTTTTGTCTGAACAGATTTAAGAAAAACACAACAGCTCTTGGTATTCAACGTTACCTGTTTAGTTACTCTACTCTGAATTCCCTTGCTTAGTTAATCTAGTTCACTTTTCTGCATAAACAAAACACACTTTGTATCTTAAACAAAACTCCCATCAGGATTCCAGTAGGAACCAGTTTTGAAAGCGGTGACCCAAACCCAGTGGGTCTATTTTTGCTTGCACTAGAAGACATTGCCGAACTCCCTTAATCATGGTGAGTGCAAGGGTGTGCATAGATTATGTTGTAATCTATGTATTCACACATCATCATCGACTTTCTGACTTACGGTTTCAAGATGCTTGTGACCATTGCTTCATTTCTCCCACTTTGATCCTGGCACAGGAAGCTTTGTTTTCCCCATTACATCTGGTCATGGTTTGTTGCTCCCTAACAAGCCACAGTCGGCAGGCCAACCATAAGCCGTGATTTAAGATTGGCTGGCAATTGTTGCTTATTATGATAAGGCCACAGTCCCTGGTTCAGACGTGATGTGGTGCCAAGGCCTTGTGCTTTGCTTCTCCTGCTTGCTCCAAAAGAGAACAGAATGAGGAGCAATTGGGCAGCATGTGCTACATAACACATTATAAAATTACTCATTATGACCGCTGTATGTTTACAGTGTCTAGGAAGCCGCTTTGTATGGAATCAATCACAGTCTTAACTTAGACTGATCTGCATAATAACAAATCACCATTTCGTAGGGAATGCATGTTTTAATGCTGTGGAATATTTGCCTGTCCAGTACATTTCCTCTGCGCAAAACTTCTATACGTTTTCTCTGCGCGAATCCTCTGTGGAAGACGTCTTCAGGCAGTGGCAGAGCTGAGCAGCAGTTGCCGCCGTGTGAGAAGAAGGAAAGGAAAGTCCACACACTGTTCTTGTTCTCTAACAGCGTTCATTTACAACCCAAATTTTCCACCCGAACTTGAACACATCTTGATCTCTCTCGCTCTTGGTGAAAAGTGAAATTAACTTCACACAGACAAAGAAACTGCAGCTTCCATTAGAAGCTCCTCCTCAGATACAGGACACTCAGGAGGTTTAACTCTTAACCACCACACTCCACACCCCCTCTTGTCCTGCATCCCGGGGAATAGGCATCACCACTTACCCCAAACACAGACCTTCACAGAACTCTCCATGACGCTGAAAGGTTAATGGTTTCGTAAAACCATCAGCGAGGTTCTTGGCCGAGGGACAGTACTTCAGGGCAACTAATCCCACTCAAACGCTCTGACACACATTCTGAAAACGGATGTCTAGGTGTTTGGTCCTGGCCTTAAACTGCCCAGATTTTGCCAACTTCAGGCAGCGCTGATTGTCTTAAAAAACAACGACAGGCAAACAGCTCTCCCAGCAGATCTCTTGAACCAAACACACATAGAACTCCAACTCTCTGCAAACCTCAGAAAGCTCACTGAACTCAGCTTCAGTAGATGAGAGCGCTATGAGACTTTGATTCTGGGACATCCACCCAACCAAGGAGTTCCTGAACTTCACCACTAGGCCGGACACAGCGCGTTCTACTTGCTGACTATCTGAACTATCTCAGTCATTCTGAACTTCTGAACTTCTGAAGCAGTTGCTCAATCTTACTCTTCTGGCTGAGCAAAAAGCTTCCATCTTCACTTCGAGCTACCTTTACGCCAAGGTAAGATCGAACAGCTCCCAGGTGTTTGAGCTTGAACTGTTTACCAAGCTCCTTAGCAAACTTCTCCACATGTTTACCTGTCTGGGCCATATAAAGAATATCGTCAACAAAGACCAGGCTCGCTTCCTGTGTCTCTCCTGACCCTTTAAGATACAGACAGCTATCATCAACACTTCTCCTGAAACCTAACTGCTCTAAGACTTAATTCAGACACATGTTCTAGTTTCTGGCAGATTGACGTAAACCATAAATAGATTTATGCAATCTCCAAACAATGCCTCGCCCCTTGGCCTCAAACCCTGGAGGAGGAAGCATGTACAACTCCTCCTGGAGGTCTGAGTTCAAGTAGGCGACATCCACATCAAAGTGGTTTACCTTCCAACCTCTTTGTGCAGCAACAGCTAAGAGCATGCACAGATTTTCACTTCTGGAAGTCGGAGCATACACTTCTGTGAAATGCACTCCCTTCTGCTGCGTGAACCCTCTGGCAACTAACCTAGCCTTGTACTGTGGTTCTCCAGCTTCTGTGGGTTTAAGGCGATAAACCCACCTACTACTCACAGCTTGTTTACCAGCTGGCAACGTTGTGAGGGAGAACACACCTAGAGACTCCATTGAGCTCATCTCCTTCTGCATCGCCTCATGCCATTTGCTGGCTTCTTCCTGAGGCAGCTTCTGAACATCCTCAAAGGTTTCAGGTTCACACCTAGCCACACCAACCCACACACTTGTGGCTTCAAACCTGTCAGGTGGCTTCCCCTTCGTAGTTCTCGCTGATCTCCTCAGTGTAAACTCTGGTACCCCCTCTGACCCATTAGGGCCAGTCAGACCATCCCCAGTGTCAGAGAACTCCCCTTCTGACCTGCTGCGTCTTTTGAACCTTACAGCTGGACCTGTGGGCGAGGATGGCTCACTCCAAAAGCAGCAAAACGTGTTTAGACCCACCCAGAGATGCCACTGGCATGGGTCCACACAAATCTGCATGAACTAGCTCAAAGGGCTTGCTAATTTTTCTGCCCGATCTGGGATATGAGCATGTTGTTACCTTGGATTGCTTACAGGCCCTGCAATCTAAGAACTTATCAAATCCCTTAAACTTGCACCCCTCTGCACACTCTGGGGCCTTCTTGACATAGGACCAATTTGTGTGAGCAAATCTTCTGTGCCATAGATGGGAACAGCCATCACGTGGTGGCATGTTTGTGCACTGCACCTGTGTTACCTCAGGGGGGGTCATCACCAGCAATAGGCATCTCAACCACAAACAGCCTATTCTTACATTCAACACTGAACAGTTGTCTCCCATCCCTGGAAAAAGAACACATGTTATTTGCAAACTTTACACAGAAACCGTCAGCTACTAAAGGAGAGACGGATAAAAGGCAGTTGGCAATCTGTGGAACCACAAAAGCCTGGACCTCATGGTCTAGGAATGAACAATATAAAGTCACAGACTGAGTCAAAGGTCTCTTGCTGCCATCTGCCAGCGACACAAATCTTCTACTTTGCACAGACTTGCAGTTCCGAAGAAGCCCACTTGATGGCACTAAAGTGTGCGTCGCTCCTGTATCGACGATAAAAGAGAGGCTGGCTGCTTGTTTGGGTTGCTGCAACATTGCCATGGACGTAGCCAGGTGGAACAGAAATGTTTTCTCCTTGTTTTCACCACGGCCAGGGCCTTTGGTGCCTTTCCCACGCCTCTGCGCCTGAGAACCGTCTCTTATCTGCTTTCTCTGCATTCCTTTCCGGCCGTCCCTGGACTCCTGGGCCTCTACAGGACAGTTTATGATGAGATGGCTAGTACTTCCACACCAAAAACATCTTTTGGAGACAAAGGCTTTTACAGAGCTCTCACAGCTGCTGCCTGCACCCCCACTCCTGGGTGCACAGCTTCCAGAGGAACAGCCTGCGACTGCTTTCCTCTCAGCTCTCTGCCTCTCTCCTTGTCCATCACACAGATGTGTTGAAGCATAGAAACAGCTTCCAGGAACTTTGTTTTCAGCCCCCACTAGGCTCACAGCTCCCTCTCGGTCTTTGGCTCCCACTGTGGCTTCACACACCCTCTGCAGTGCCTTCCAAGCGACCCGGGCCTCCTTGGTCCCCTGAAGGTTCGGCAAAAGCCAAGCGTCCACGCTTGCTCTCAGCATGCCCAGCACACTCTGCTCTCTTTCCAGAGCTGCAGCCACGTCTGCCTCAGAAGCACTCTCAGCAGCCTGAGGTGGCGGGGGTTGCATGCAAGACCAGAGCTGTTCTCCCAACAGCCAGTACTTCATTCTGATGGACCACTCAGCCCAATTGGGGCCAGTTAGCTTCCCAAAGGGCACTTTGAAAGCCTCTTGAGCCTGCGCCATCTTTCCCGGGGCTATAAGCTTACTCACACTTTCTGCTGGCCGGTGCTCCAAAGATGCTTTCTGCAGCAAGCTCCGCTTTCACCAGCGAAATCACGACTGCCTCATCCTCAGGCAGGAACTGGCCTGTTCCCTTTGTTCCCTTCTCACACCCAGCAAACAGACGTACAGCCATAACCTGTGGAATATCTACCTGTCCAGTACGTTTCCTCTGTGCAAAACCTCTGTACGTTTTCTCTGCGCGAATCCTTTGTGGAAGACGTCTTCAGGCATTAGCAGAGCTGAGCAGCGGTTGCCTCCGTGTGAGAAGAAGGAAGGGAAAGTCCACACACTGTTCTTGTTCTCTAACAGCGTTTATTTACAACCCAAATTTTCCACCCGAACTTGGACACATCACGATTTCTCTCGCTCTCGGTGAAAAGTGAAACTAACTTCACACAGACAAAGAAACTGTAGCTTCCATTAGAAGCTCCTCCCCAGATACAGGACACTCAGGAGGTTTAACCCTTAACCACCACACTCCACAAATGCTCCCTAATGGCAAACTCCTTGCTTGAAGAAATATCTTTTTAAATCCTATCCAAATGGCATGTCCTATGGTCCTACCCTACTAATTCTTCTGGTTCTATTTTCTCCCAACAATCCTGTTTCCTTCATAATCAGAAATTTTATTTATCCTTCTCTTTCATCATAAATAGATTCACCATTGGCTAGGTAAGGCCTTTCCAAATTGAGTTGAGGTTATAGCAGGTATGGGGAACTTTGGGCCATCCAGACGTTGCTGAACAACAAGTCCCATCAGCCCCTGCAAACACGGCCAGTGGCAAGGAATGGTGGGGGGTTGTAGTTCAGTAACACCTGGGGGGGGGGGCAAAGCTTCCCCAGACCTGCTCTATAGCCCATGTTCTTGTTCCAAGTAGTGAAGGCTGGTCCTCACTGGGGCTGGAGGGGCAGAAGACACAGAGACCAACCGTAGGTGGAGCCAGAGCCAATGACAGGCAGAGCCAACTAATTCTTGAATTGTCCCCATCCTCCTCTCTGCTGAGTTCTTCAAGAGCACAACTGAGACTAAGGAGAAGGAAGCTGGCAGGCAGTGCTACCCTCTGGACTGTTTGTTAGTGAGGAGGCAGGTAGGGTGGGGACTGGCTGTGAGTAGAACGAAGTAAGTGAGGTAGCTCCCCAATTGTCCTAATAAATAGACCAACCTCAGCTGGTCCTAATTTTCCAGTGGAAATGTAGCACTTGTGCATTGATACCTCCTAATTTGCAAAATAACTGGCTTCCACCAGCACCTTTCCAAATTCCAATTTCATGGACACATGCCTCAAGTAAGAAGAACCCTGCTGGCTAAGACCAAAGGCCTGCCTAGCCCAGGATTCTGTTCTCACAGGGGCCAACCAGATGCCTAGGGGAGGTCCACAAGCAAGACATGAGTGCATTAGCACTCTCCTGTTCACGATCCTCATTCACTTGTTCTGCACAGCCAACATTTTGCCATCAGGGCCATTTGCACCATCAGTTTTGAAAAGGAAAATGCCTCTGGTTTCACAGCAACCCAAACTTTCGATCTCAGTACCTCAGGTCTCACATTGTTATTGCTTCTTATACCCCCCAGCATGTTGTGAATCTTTTTGCCTGAATTCCTCTTACTGATTCCTGTCTTGGTAGCAGCCGTGAAATTGGCTAGATGGACAGAAATCTGATGTCTATTTCATATAAAGATTTTGTAACAGGACAGAACCTATCTCTAGGTGTGGATCACACTGTTAAAAGGTATGAGGGAAATAGTTTTGAAAAACAAGCTGACAAGAACTCTTGGGCTAAGTGTGTTTTTGTTTTCTCTGTATGGAACTGTTTCCAAAAGAAAGCCATTTTCTTCCTTATTTAAGGACAATAATCGAAATACCCTTTCTCAAGTGCTTAGCTATTACATCAGGCAACCCCAATCTGGGTCCTCCAGATGTTTTGGGACTACAACTCCCATCATCCCTAGCTAACAGGACCAGTGGTCAGGGGTGATGGGAATTGTAGTTTCAAAACATCTGGAGGGCCGAGTTTGGGGATGCCTGTATTACATCCATAAAAGTATATTCTTATTTTGCAGACTCCTTCCATAAACATCCTTAACTTCTCCCCCATATCCTGAAATCAAGCTATCTGATCCTCTAGAAGAGGCAGAACACCACAGAAGTATATACATGTAGCTGTTCAAAAGCAAATGGTATGTATGGGACTTCTGGTTGTCGAGGAGAGGAATGGCAGCGCCCGGCGCTTTGTCCCGTTAAAGACAAGCACTTTGGGGGTTGATGAGTGAAGAGGGGAGGTTGCCAGGACTAGGTACCCCCCTAAAAAAAAACCCTGCAGAAGAGCAGGGCTTCGGAGGGGTCTTGCGGAATCCATTCTTTCCTCCTGCCGGGACCTGGTTCTCGCAACTACATTTTTGACAGAGGCCTTTAAAATAGCAGACATACGATATAAAGGGGAGTTTCCAGAAGGACTCTCATTTATATATAAAGGCAAAAGATACAGATTTACAACAGAAACACAGGCACATGCATTTTTTGACAAACAAGGCAGAGACTTAGAAAGACAAAAAGCAGATAGGCATGGGAAGACTCCTCTGGAACAACAAAGGCTGGCAATGGAACTGCTGGCACATGAAGAAGAAAAAGATGCAGTAGGGGGCAGACCTATCTTAAGAAAAACAGACAATGGCAAACCTTAAGATATTGAGCTGGAATGTGAATGGAATAAATATTAAAACAAAGAGAAATAGGGTGCAACACAATTCTCAAACACAATTTAGATATAATCTGTTTACAAGAGTCACACATAGCCAAAAGTCATCAAATAATTCTGACAAATAAAAAATTTAGGGATGGATTTTATTACTGCTGACGATACCTGTCAGGGAACTGCCATCAGAGCAAGAAACGGAGGCAGGGCTCCCGAGCGATGCCGGAGAGGGGACTAGCAGGGGGGGGGGGATTTCAGCGTAACACCCATAGAGAAGAGAGGGAGATGGAGGAATTGGTGACAGGGCTCCAAGACCCTTCACCCGAAACTAGTGGAGAGAGCGCTGGGACGCCCCTGCCTTCCCCTTACTTGCGCAGACGCGTTCCGCGCAGGGAACAGAGGAGGAGACTCGGGGTCAAACAGCTTTTATGCTGGAAGAGGTTCAAGAGACGCCCACTCTCGGATTCTGCAAGTGACTAACAGGTCACGGAGGGCGAGCTCTGACCCTAAGCATGGTTGGGCAAGCAAACTAACTAAACTGAAGGCAATTTACGCACAAGTAACCCCTCACAACCATTACAGCAATCCGAGAGTCATTTACGTTACTTGTGCGCAAGCAGTGGAAACATGAGCCAGACTGGAGACGCCGGGGCAGCAGAGCCAGCTGTGGGGGCGCAGGACCTAATGAAGAGGAACCAGGAGCTGGAACGGCATGTAGCACTGCTGATGGTGCGGCTGGACGAGAGGCGCACCCAGGATGTGCAGGTTAGACCCACCCCAGTGGCAAAGAAGGTGCCCGGACTAGTACACAAATTTGGGGGGGAGCCCCAGGAATATAATGGATTCCGAACGGAAATAGAGTACGCCTTGCAGCTGCAGCATGATGACTTTGCTGACGAGGCAGCGCAGGTGGCGTATATCGTGGGGCACCTTGAGGGCAAAGCGAGGGAATGGGTTAGACCCCTGATGGCCGCGCAGAACCCCGCCATGAAGGATGTTCGGAAGTTTTTACAGGCAATGGACGCTATGTATTCTAGCCAATTGGGGGAGAGTGTGAACCAAAGGGAGCTGATGAGATGCAAGCAGGGGGACCTTTCCGTTAGAGACTACTGGTCCTGCTTTGCGATGCTAATACACCGGCTTGAATGGGATCTGGATAGCCCTCCCATACGGATGCTGTTTACCTCGAGGTTCTGGAGGAGACTCATGAACTTATTGCAGGTGGAAGTGGGATTCTCGACGGCACGACACCCGGAGACCAACGGGCAAGCAGAGAGGGCGAACAGCATTTTACAGCAATAACTGCGCTACTACGTCAACGAGAGACAGAACGATTGGGTAGAGAAGCTAGCACTAGCGGAGTTTGCGTATAACAACGCTGAGCATGTGTCCACGGGGATGAGCCCGTTCATGGCTAATTATGGGTGTCACCCCAGGGCTTTTCCCGGGAGAGGGGAGGAAGGGTGGAGCGTGCCCGCCGCAGAGCAGTTCGTGGAAGAAATGGAAGCCCTGCACCAGCAGCTTAAGATGAACCTGGATAGGGCCAAGGAGGTGTACAAGAGACAAGCAGACAAATGTCACCGGGAAGGGGAGACCATTAGGGTGGGGGACCGGGTGTGGTTATCCACACAAGGCTTACCCTTCAAGGGCGGGTGTAAGAAACTGAGGCCAAGACGGCTGGGACCATTCGAGGTGACACACCAAGTGAACCCGGTGGCGTTCCGGCTCAAGTTGCCAGACAGCATGAAAATCCACCCGGTATTTCATAGGTCGCTGCTCTCACCGTACAGAGGGGAGTGGAGGGTCCAGGAGGCAGGAGGGGAAGGGCTCACACACCCGCTAATGGAAGAGAGGGAACGCCACCACGAGGTAATGGAGATCCTGGATTTGCACTGGCGAGGGCGGCAGGTGGAGTACCTAGTGGCTTGGGAGGGGGAACCTGAGTCAGAAAACACGTGGGTTCCTGCAGGGTAAATAGATGATGGATATCTGGTGGAAGAGTTCCACAACAGGTATCCGAGGAAGCCCAAACCCTTTGAGAGATTATGGGAGGAGCAATTTGCCACCACCGATGAGGAGGAGGAGGATTTCATGGATTTTCCGGCTTCCCAAGAGGAAGGAGGAGAATCGTCAGGAGAGGAGGAATCAGATTGGGAAGCCCCTCCCATGAGAAATTGGAGCAGGTGGGAAGCGGGGTTTGAGTCCATGGATGACAACAGCAGCTCCTTTCGGGGGTTCCCGGCATCGTCGGCTGAAGAAGGGGACAAGGTCCTGTCACAGGGTCAGGCCGGGGGTGGAAGGGGTCCTGGGGAGGAGGTGGATGTCAGGGAACTGCCATCAGAGCAAGAAACGGAGGCAGGGCTCCCGAGCGATGCCGGAGAGGGGACTAGCAGGGGGGAAGGATTTCAGCGTAACACCCATAGAGAAGAGAGGGAGATGGAGGAATTGGTGACAGGGCTCCAAGACCCTTCACCCGAAACTAGTGGAGAGAGCGCTGGGACGCCCCTGCCTTCCCCTTACTTGCGCAGACGCGTTCCGCGCAGGGAACAGAGGAGGAGACTCGGGGTCAAACAGCTTTTATGCTGGAAGAGGTTCAAGAGACG
Source organism: Podarcis gaigeae (assembly GCF_964106915.1). NCBI lineage: Eukaryota > Metazoa > Chordata > Lepidosauria > Squamata > Lacertidae > Podarcis > Podarcis gaigeae. The sequence goes on along the minus strand of NC_139695.1, from coordinate 6,519,655 downwards.
CCCACTCTCGGATTCTGCAAGTGACTAACAGGTCACGGAGGGCGAGCTCTGACCCTAAGCATGGTTGGGCAAGCAAACTAACTAAACTGAAGGCAATTTACGCACAAGTAACCCCTCACAACCATTACAATACCAAAAAACGAGGTGTAGTCTTTTACATTATACCTGCACTGGAGCCCAAACTGATTAAAAAAGATGAAAAAGGGAGAATGATAATAGTTCAAATTAAAATTCAGGGAGAAAATATATATTTGGTAGTAATCTATGCCCCAAACAATAATAAAGCAGAATTTTATTTTAAAAAATTAGAAACAGATCTGTTGGAATTTGCCGATCAAAAAATTATCATAATGGCAGATTTGAGCAAGTGGGATCATTGGAAGTAGTTGGAACCATCAGAAAAAAGAGACAAAAAAAAGAAGGGAAACTTCCCAAAACTTTCTTTGATATGACTAAAACTCTGAACTTGGTAGACATTTGGAAAGTAAGGCATTGAATGGAGAAACAGTTCACGTATTATTCTCATGTCCATGAGAGCAGTACGACAAGTGAAGCAGTTTGGATTACTAAAGAATTGGAATTCAGTCAAGAAAGTTGAGATAGAGCAGATGTCAGCTTCATTCCGGAGCTGACAGAGGCTGGGAATGAGAACAGACCAAGAGAGATAAAGACACTGGAATGTGAGCTGTAATGTGAGAGGGAGGAGGGGAAGCCTAGCAGCATGGCTTCAGAGAACAGAGAGCAGGCAGCAGGCAGCAGATAGCAATGGTAATCTAATCCCTGAGCATAGTGACCAAGGAAGGGGGAGCCAGAGCAGAGATACACAAAATAACAATCTTAGCTCAGAAGCAGATGGAGAATAGCCAGCCCAAAAAGTCGAAGACGCGAAAAGGTCAGCGAGAGGAGGGAAAAAGCACAGAAGCGAAAGGGTTTTTTCCCTGTTGGAAGAAGAGGAAGGGGCGGAGTTTAGACTCTGCAACTGCTAACTTGGAGTCAGACACAGAGTGAAGGAGCTCCGGAGTGATTTTTGTGTTTGAGCAATAAACCTGAGATAATTACAACCGGTGTCTCGTTTCTGTGGGAGAGCCAAGCCATTACAGCAGAGGATTGTGTCAGAGCATAACCCAGTGGTTATGTAAATGCAAAAGGAAGAAAGGTCAACCTTGAGATGGAGACTTAATAATGCTTTATTGGATGACCAAGAATTAGTAGACAACACAGAAAAAATTAGAAGAATATTTTAAATTGAATTTAAAGAATGAAATAAAAATCCAGACTGTATGGGACGCTAGTAAAGCGGTCATGAGAGGCTTTTTTATACAACAAAATGCTGTTTAAAAAAGAGCCAGGGAAGGAAAGAGAAAGGAAATTTTGGGTGCCATCAGTGGCGTCGCAACGGGGGGGGGGGCGTGGGGGATGGTACACGGCTGTATCGGTGATGGAGGGATCCCCACACCGTCTGTACGGCGATGGAGTGGCACTGGCAGCAAACCACTATACAGTGCATGTGTGGCGTTGCTACGTACAGTGCATGTGTGGGACGCCGCACATGCGCTGTACTTAGCGGCTTGCTGCTGGTGCTGCTCCAGCGCCATACGGACAGTGCCGGGATCCTCTGTTCTAGCAGCGACGGAGGGATCCCCGCAACATCTGTACGGGGCTGGAGTGGCGCTGGCGGCAAACCGCTATACAGCACATATGCGGCGTCATTACATACGGCGCATGCGTCATACATAGCAATGCTGCACATGCGCCCTACGTCGTGATGCCCGCCCTGGGTGTCACGATGCCTTCCTTCGCCCCTGGATGTCATATCAACGAAGGAAAACGAATTAGGAAAAAATCCAAACAAACAATCCATAAAATTATTACAATCACAGTATTCAATGATAATTAATGATGAACTAGCATGGAAAGTTTAAAAAAAATGAAACAGAAATTTTTTGAGCATGCAAATAAACCAGGAAAGTTGTAAGGAAAAATCAACAGATATAGGTAAAATTAACTCCAATGGAAAAGTTTTGAATAAAGCAAAAGAAATAAGGGAAGCTTTAAAAAAAAATCAGAATTTATATAAAAGAGGAAATGAAAAGATAACCAACATACAGGAATATATAAAAAAGAGTCATCTGACAAAGATAAAACAAGAAGAGACAGTACTCTTAATTACACAAATAACAAACCAAGAAATCTTTGATGCAATAAGTCACATAAAAGTGGGTAAATCACCAGGACCAGATGGACTATCAGCAAATCATTATAAAAAAATTAAAGAACAGCTTACAAATGTAATGAAAGACATAGTGAACAAAATAGTAACAAAAGGGGAAATTCCGGAGACATGGAAGGAAGTTTATATTACCTTGTGTCAGGACTGCCGCTAGGTCCCAGCTCACAGAGGACCAACGCCCAGTGGATGTTATATACAAAAGTCTTTATTAAAGTTTAGTTTCCATTTCCAAGCTCTGGGCGCGCAGACCCACGTCTCGACGCTAGACCGGCTAAGTCCCCTCTGACTCACTGCTCCACCCACACCAGTTTAAGATTCTAGCCCGGCTCCACCTCTTACGCTGTTCTTTCCTTCGCTGGGTCCTTCTGCCCTCTGGGGTTCCCTCCTTCCTGGACTCCTCTGACGCTGAGCCTCCTGAGTCTTGCCCCTCCCTCCGGCGGGCTTTAGGACCTGGCTCCCTTCCCGGGCTCCCCGCTGTGCCGCGCTCCTGTACATTTGAACTTGGCGCGCGCGCCCAGCCGGTGACTTTCCTTCTGACCGTTTCCCCGCTTCCTGATGTGGGCGTTGCCAAACCTGACTCCTCTCCTCCCTCTGGTGGTGAGGACACTGGTCCCGACTCCTGGGACTCTCCTTCTGAACCCCTGACACCTTGATTCCAAAACAAGATAGAGATCTGACTTTGATCAAAAACTATAGACCCATTTCATTACTGAATAATAACTACAAGAGGTTTGCTAATATTTTAGCTAATAGATTGAAAAAGGTCTTAAATGTTTATATACATCCAGATCAAGCAGGATTCCTTCCAGGTAGACAGATGAAAGATAATATAAGAAATATTTTAAATGTAAAAGAATATCTCAAAGGAAGAAATGAGAAAAAAGCAGCAATGATGTTTATAGATGCGGGAAAAGCATTTGATAATATATCTTGGGATTTTATGAAGAAAGCAATGGAAGAAATGGAATATGAAGAAAAGTTTATAAAAGGGATAAAAGCTGTATATACAGAACAGAATGCAAAATTAATTATTAAGCAGGTGATAACGAAACAATTTAAAATAGAAAAAGGAACGAGACAAGGATGTCCATTATCACCTTTATTATTCATCCTGGTCCTGGAGGTTTTGAACAGAAACATAAGAGCAGATAAACAGATTGTGGGAATAAGAACAGGGAAAAATGAATTTAAGTTGAAAGCATTTGCAGATGACTTGGTAATTACAGTTGAGGAACCAAAATTATATTTAGGAAAAATACAAGTGTTTGGGCGAGTAAAGGAAAGACAAAAATATTAACAAAAAAATTGAAAGAATCGGAGAAAAAGGAATTGCAGGAGATCACAAAAATAGAAATTCACAAAAAGTCAAATATTTAGGAATTCACAAAAAGTCAAATATTTAGGAATTTGGCTTACCAATAAAAAATTATATTTATATAAGGATTAAAAAATTATATTTATATAAGGATAATTATGAGAAAGTTTGGCATGAAATTAAGAAAGATTTGGAAATTTGGAACAGAAGGAATCTCTCTCTGATGGGAAGGATAGCAGCAATAAAGATGAGTGCACTACCAAAGATGTTATTTTTATTTCAGTCAGTACCGATAATAAGTAATTATGTCTGCTTCAAAAACTGGCAGAAAGATATTTCTAAGTTTGTCTGGAATGGGGAAAAACCTAGAATAAAAAACAAAATACTTATAGATACTAAAAATAGAGGAGGCTTCTCCCTTCCAGACCTAAAATTGTATTATGAAGCAGCTTGCATCATGTGGATTTGGGACTGGATTAAATTAGAGAGAGATGAAATATTAGATTTGGAAGGGCATGATAATAGATTTGGTTGGCATTCATATTTATGGTATGGGAAAGATAAAAAACACAAAGGTTTTCATAATCATATAATAAGAAAAACGCTTATAAAAGTGTGGAATAAACAGAGATTTTTTAGAACCCAAAACTCCATGGGGGCTTTCGCCGGTGGAAGCATTAGCATTAAAACCTCTTAATAAGAGAGGAAATTGGCCGCCGTACAGAGAAATAATAATAATAATAATAATAATAATAATAATAATAATAATAATAATAATAATAATAATAATTTATTTATACCCCACCCATCTGACTAGGTCTCCCCAGACACTCTGGGCAGCTTCCAACCAAATATCAAAAACAATACAGCGTCAGACATTAAAAACTTCCCTAAACAGGGCTGCCTTCGGGTGTTTTGTAAAAGTAAAATAGTTGTTTATTGCCTTGAAATCTGCTGGGAAGGCGTTCCACAGGGCAGGTGGGAAAAGGGTTAAAGCTGAAAGAATATGAGGAACTAAAGATTTTTTTTACAAAGTTGGTTACATCATAGCCAATTAAACAGACAGTTTAAGGAAGACAATAAGGAAGGTTTCAGCTACACAGTGTCAAACTTTCAAAAAGAGATAATTGAGAGTGATACGAAATTACTCAAAAAAAAAGTATAATCTCCTGGGAAACGCTGGACAAAATGGTAAAGTCAGCACAAATAAAGTGGGCTCAGGATTTAGGTCACAATATACAACTTGAAGATTGGGAAAAGATGTGGAAGGTGAATTTAAAATTTACAGATTGTATTTTATTGAAAGAGAATTATATGAAAATTATGTATAGATGGTATATTATGCCAGAGAAAGTGGCAAAAATGTATAAAAAGGGAGCTAACACTTGTTGGAAATGCAAAGAAAAAGATGGTCCATTTTATCATATGTGGTGGGTGTCAGGGATCGGTTGGCAGAGGAAACTGAACTGGTGCAACTGACCAGAGACAATGCTTTTGCTCAGCGGAAGCTGAGCAAACTCAAGGGGTGTGTGGGAGCTGAGGGAGGTTTCCTTGAGGAGAATCAGAACTTCCAGGGTTAAACAGTTCTGTGTGATGTCTTACATTCTGAGGCGTGGTTTTGTTCACATACGGGAATCTTTCTTTGTGTGTCAGTTACTTTCGCTTTTAACTGTCGAGCCGGAGAAAATGTCCACTAGATCTCCGGGCTGATTTATGATGTTTTTCTGTACGATAATAAAGCCTTCTTAGATTAGCAAGAAGCCTGTGTACGGACTTTGATTTATCACCCACACAAGGCACTAATCGCTGCTGCGAAACTCTGCTTGGAGCCAGGAAGAAAGCTTAATGCTCACATTTGGCACAGGGAAGTGTGCCGGATGCCATTACATTCTTCAGAGTTTTGAGGAGAAAGGCGGGCTGTTTTTCTACCGGGGGCATTGTATGTGCTGGGGGAGTCCCTAAGGGCCAAAATTCTCAAACAGCTCCACGACAACCCCACTGCAGGGCATTATGGGCTACAAAAGACCATGCTGTTGGTTACAAGGGACTTTTGGTGGCCCAAATTGAGGGAGGACGTGTTGGAATATGTGAAAGGTTGTGTCACATGTCAACGGGCTAAGGGGGAGAGGGCTGTTCCAGCAGGGTTACTAGAACCTTTGCCCACACCAGGGAAGCCATGGGAGGTGGTGTCTATAGATTTCATAATGGACTTTGTGGCATCTTCCCATGCAGTGACCACGGAGGAGACCGCCAAGTTGTTTGTAGAGCACATGTTTCGACTGCATGGGGTTTTCTGACTGGGGGCGGGGCGCAGTTCACCTCACACATTTGGTGCAAGCTCATGGGTTTGCTGCAGGTAGAGGTGAGCTTTGCAACAGCAAGGCACCCCGAAACCAATGGGCAAGCGGAGAGAACAAATGCCATTTTGCAGCAGTATTTGCGGTGTTATGTCAGTCAGAGACAGAACGATTGGGTGGAGAAATTAGCACTAGCAGAGTTTGCGTACAACAACTCTGAACACGTGTCCACAGGTGTCAGAGCCGCCCCTAGGTCCCAGCTCACAGAGGACCAACGCCCGGCTGTAGTTATGTACAAAAGTCTTTATTGACGTTCAGTTTCCATTTCAAAGCCGCAGCGTGCAGCTCTACGTCTTAAACCCTAGACCGGCGAAGCTCCGTCTGAATCTCCTCCCCTTCCACACCAGTTTAAGACTCTAGCCTTGCTCCACCTCTTCCTTAGCTCCTTCCTCCTCTGGGCCCTCCTGCCCGCTGGGGTTTCATCCTTTCTGGACTCTTCTGACGCTGACCCCTCTGATTCTTGCCCCTCCTTCCGGCGGGCTTTAGGACCTGGCTCCCTATCCGGGCTACCTGCTGTGCCGCTCGCCTGTACATTTGAACTTGGCGCGCGCGCCCAACCGGCAAACTTCCTCTTGACCGTTCCCCCGCTCTCCGATGGAGGCGTGGTCAATCCTGACTCATCTTCTCTCGCTGGTGGTGAATCCGCTGGCCCCGATACCTGGGACTCCTCCCCCCCACTACGCTCTGGTGGGGAAGCTGGTCCTGATTTCCAACTGCTGCTCTGGGAGTCCCCGCTGGCCCCTTGCTTCTGGGGTGTCCCCCTTGGGGCCCCCCTTGCCCTGGCCACCGGCGCCCCCTTCTGTGAATCTTCCGATTCGCTGGAGAGGCTCATGGAATCTCTCGGGCTACTGTCATCTTCTCCTGCGCTGCCCTCGGATTTCTCCCCCTCGCTCTCCATCTCCTCCCCTCCCTGCGCTCCCACTGCGTCCCTGACATCCACCCCCCCCTCGAAGCCCCCCCTTCCCCCCTCTCCCTCTTCTGGCGTGGGTTCCAGGTGCTCCAATGCTGTGGGGGTGAGTGCCGGATACAGTTCTTCCCCCCTGGCATGCTGCCAGTCCGTGATGGGCACATCGACGTCGATCTCCTCCTCTTCCATTTCTTTGAAGGTGTGCTCGAACCCAGGGTCCTCCCCCAACCCGTCCTTGCCCTCCTGTCCCCCCATCTCCTCGGGTGAGGCTGCGTGCCAGGGCCCTCTTAGCAGTTCCCTGCGCCACTACTCCTCGGGTTGAGTGTCCCACCAATAAGAGCGGTCCGTACCAAAGCCTGAGATCGACCCCTCCGGAAAGGTAGTCTCTGGTGCCGTTTCCTCAGCTGATGAGAACCCCTGAAACGTGCTGGCTGAGAGTGTGGGTGTGAAAAGATATTCATCAAAATAATCTGCCGGCATGGGTCTGTGTGGGAAAAGTGCATGGAATTCGTCTTTGAGTAATTGCTCCTCCACGGCATAGTCTGGTACCCACCTGTTGGCACTGGCCGGGGTGTCTTCCCTGGCTAGGAGATATTCAATCCCTTCCTCCCCCCATCTCGAGTCTAAAATCTCTGTGGCCTCATTGAGTGGCTCCACCCTCGGCGACCCCCCCTTCGCGGGCGCTTCCCTGAGCGGGTCTGGTGCTGTCTCTGGCGCCTGAAACCTGTGAGGTGCCTTGTAGGGCGTGAGCACTGATCTATGAAAGACCGGGTGCATTCTGGATCCCTCCGGGAGTGTCAACCGGAAGGCCACTGGATTGATCTGTGCCTCGACTTGATAAGGCCCTAGCTGCTTGTGTCCGAGCTTCTTCTTAGCTAACGATCTGGCCGGTACTGCCTGGGCTGCTAACCAAACCCAGTCTCCCACCTGTATGTCTTCCCCAACTCTCCTGTGTCTGTCTGCCTGCATTTTGTAGGCATGTTTTGCTAGTTCTAACTGCCTTCGGAGTTGCTCGTGGACCTCCTGTAACTCCGTTGCCAAGGCCTCTGCTCCCTGTGGCTCCCCCTCCCCCACTCTCTCTAATCCCGGGAAGGTTCTGGGATGCCGCCCATTGTTGGCGAAGAACGGTGTCACCCCCGTGGACACGTGCTTCGTGTTGTTGTAGGCGAACTCGGCCAGCGGTAGGTAGTCCACCCATGTCGAAGGCTGCTGATTCGCGTAGCATCTCAGGTACTGCTGCATGATGGCGTTGACCCTCTCCGCTTGTCCGTTGGTCTGCGGGTGTCTTGCCGACGCTAGGTTGATCTTGACGTTCAGGATGCCCATCAACTTCTGCCAGAAGTTCGAGATGAACTGGCGCCCCCGGTCGGACAGGATAGACCGTGGTAGACCGTGCACCTTGAACACATGGTCTATGAACAGCCTGGCGGTCTGTTCCGCTGTGGCCACCTTCGCGCAAGGAATGAAGTGGGCCATCTTGGTGAACATGTCCACGACCACGAGTACTGCTGTTTTGCCCTGCGAGCTGGGCAGATCTGTGACAAAGTCCAGGGCCACCCTCTCCCACGGTTCTAGCGGTGTCTGTAGCGGTTCCAGCAGTCCCGCCGGCGGTCTGTGTACTGGCTTGGCCCTTTGGCATGTGTCGCACCTCGTGACGTAATCCGCGACTTCCCCCCTCATCTTGGGCCACCAAAAGTCTCTGGCTACTAATTCCACCGTCTTGTCTTTGCCAAAGTGCCCAGCGCTGGGCGCGTCGTGTAACTGCTGCAGTACTTTCGCGCGTAGATCGTCTCCTGGCACGTAGAGGGCCCCTTTTCTGATGAGCAGTCCGTCGCGTATCTGGAACTCGTCGTCCTTCGCTGAGCCGCTTCGCACCTCCTCCATCTTGGATCGTGCGAAGGAGTCTGTCTGCAGCGCGCGACGTACCGCGTCCAGGTCCACTGTGGCTGAGGCGCATGCCCACGCTTTCGGTGCGAAAATGTGCTTGGCCGCCGCCGGTGCCTCTTCCTCGAGATACTGCGGCTTCCTGGATAGCGCATCCGCCATGATGTTGTTGTCTCCCGGGATGTATTCTATCCTGAAGTCGAAATCCGCAAAGAACTCCGCCCAGCAGATGTGTCTCTGGTTCAGGAACCGCGCCGTGTGCCAGTGCTCCAGGTTCTTATGGTCCGTGTGGACCTGCACTGTGTGTTTGGCTCCGATGAGGAAGTGCCGCCACGCCTTGAAGGCTGCATGGATGGCCAGCAACTCCCTGTCCCAGATGGTGTAGTTCTGCTCCGACTTGCTGAGTTTCCTGGAGTAGAAAGCACACGGCCTCCAGTCCCCTTGCGGGTCTCGCTGCAACAGGACTGCCCCCACGGCTCTGTCTGAGGCGTCCGTTTCAACCCTCATGGGTTTGCTGGGGTTTACGTGCAGCAGCTGCTCTTCGGACGTGAAGAGACGCTTGAGCGTCTGAAAGGATCGCTCCGCCTGGTCCGTCCAGATGAACTTCTTCTTCTTGGAGCTGAGGGTGTCCGTGATGGCCGCCGTTTGCATGGCGAATCCCTTGATAAACTTGCGATAAAAGTTGGCAAAGCCGACGAACATCTGGACCTCCTTCCGATTGCGCGGGCTCTTCCAGTCCAACACCGAGCGGACCTTGGCGCTGTCCATGGCAAGTCCCTTGTCGGATAGCTTGTAGCCCAGGAAATCCACCTCTGTCATGTCGAACTGGCACTTCTCCAGTTTGGCGTAAAGTCTGTGCTCCCGTAGTCTCTGCAGAACGTCTTTGACGTCCCCCTCGTGAGCCTCCTGCGATTCCGAGAAGATCAGGATGTCGTCCAGGAAGCAGACGCACTTCTTGTAGAGGAGTCCTGCTAAGACGTGGTGCATGAAGGCTTGAAAACAGTGGGAACCATTTTGTAAACCAAACGGCATAACTCTATATTCATAGGTGCCTAGGGGCGTAAACATGGCCGTCTTCCACTCGTCGCCCTCCCGCATGCGTATAAGATTGTACGCCCCTCGTAGATCCAACTTGGTGAAGATGCGTCCCTTCCTCACCGTCGCGAGCAGGTCGTCGATCTTGGGCATGGGGAACGCCGTGGGCTTGGTTTTTGAATTTTAAATTCTATAATCAACTACCAGCCTCTTTTGGGGCGTGTCTTTTTTCTTCACGAAGAACACAGGACTGCCCCCCACTGCTTTTGATTCTCGGATGAATCCCCGCTTCAAGTTGTGATCTATGAACTCCCTGAGTTCCTGCAGTTCATCCTCAGACATGGAATACAGTTTCCCCGTCGGCAGCGTCGCCCCCGGCAGGAGGTCAATCTTGCAGTCGTAGGGCCTGTGGGGAGGCAGCTTGTCCACCTCCTTCTCGCAGAAGACCTCCAAAAACTCTTTGTACTTGTTGGGCACCGCTTGCAACATGCCTAAGTGTAGCTGTGGTCCATCCTCGTGCCCCTCATCTTCCTGGTTAGCGAGGATGCAGTGTTCTGTGCAGTAGGAGGAGCAGAAGGTCAATTGACGCTGGTACCAGGCCAATGCCGGGCTGTGCCTGTCCAGCCAACTCATGCCCAATACTATGGGCATGTCCGACAGGTGGGTGACGTTGAAGCTGATGACTTTGCGGTGATTTCCAATTTGCATCACCATTGGCGGTGTTTGCTGTACCACTTGTCCTCCCAATAGCTCCCTGCCATTGACCGTGACCACTTTCAGGGGCATCGTGAATGGTAGGAGCGCTACGTTATGTTGCTTGAGAAAATCCACTCCTATGAAGTCTGCATTACTACCAGAGTCAATGGTAATAGGGACTTCCATGGTGAGCCCATTGGGAAGCTGGAGTGATGCGGTGAGCTGCACCACTGGTTTGGGTGGGAGGGGGTCTGTGGGCTGTAAGATCCCTGGGGACTGCTTCACTGACTCGCCTGGCTGGGCCCCAGTGCCTCTGCTTCCAGCCAGACTCCGTCGTTTCCCTGCAGTGGTTCTCCCTGCTGAACTGCTTCTTTTACTGTTGCTGAGGCTGCAGTGTGCTTGTGGATCCTCTGGGGACACTCTTTCGCCATGTGCTGAGCACTTTCGCAGATGTAACACTTCCTGCTCCCTCTAGGAGGCTTCGCCTTGACTGCTCCTGGTGTTTGGGCTCTGGTTGCTGTCTGAGCCCTGGCACCACCTATCTCCATCGGCTCTTCTCCCCCTCCCAGTGGAGGCGTGGACTGGGCGCGCGCTGTCTCTCTGGGAAAGAAAGGAGGTGATCTAGCTGGCGTGCGTCCCCAACGTCCTTCATCCTTGCTCCAAGGATGTTCTTCCAGCCGCACTCCTATCGCCAGCGCTCTCTGGACGACTTCCTTAGTGGTCTGGGGTCTCTCCCCCCTCGCAATTTCATCTTTAACAGGCCCATTCAGCCCCTCCCAGAACAGGTCTCGGACGGCAGCAGAGTCTTTTTCCCACCCCAGCGCGTTGACCAATTGAAAAAAGCGGGAGTGATATTGTCGCACAGTGGCTTTCCCTTGTCTCAGTCCATGTATCTCCCTTCTGGCCACATCTACATCTACCGCTGATAAAAAACAAGCGTCCATCGCCTTAATAAAGGCATGCGCATTTCGGAGGGCTGGGTCATTATCGCGCCATAGATTGCGCAGCCACGCTTTAGCTTCCCCATGGAGATGAGTCAGTATGAAGCCCACTTTCTCCTCCTCATCTCTAAAGTCCTTCTCCAGCAACTTGAGCGCGAAAACTACGTCTGCTCTGAAGTTAGGATACTGCTGCAGGCTCCCATCGAAATGAGACACGAGGCTGCCTCCCCTCTTTCCTAGACCAATCCCCTCTGGTCTGACACCCGGTAGCCCCTGTTTGGTCAACACTTCCAACCTGGTTTGCAGATCCCGGCAGGCAGCGGCGGCGTCATCCTCTCTTTTTCTGGATGCTGCTATTTCCAAGTTAAGCCTTGTGACTGCTTCTTGCAAGGCTGTTATTCTTTCATCGGTACTCATCCTTCCCGATCTTCGTGAGCTAGCAAAGCACCAAGCCTTGTCCCTCGCTGCGTCCCTCACGCTGCGAAGGTTTTATGGAGACGGAGCTTACTGTCAGAGCCGCCCCTATGTCCCAGCTCACAGAGGACCAACGCCTCTTCTGACGCTGACCCCCCTGATTCTTGCCCCTCCTTCCGGCGGGCTTTAGGACCTGGCTCCCTATCCGGGCTACCTGCTGTGCCGCTCGCCTGTACATTTGAACTTGGCGCGCGCACCCAACCGGCAAACTTCCTCTTGACCGTTCCCCCGCTCTCCGATGGAGGCGTGGTCAATCCTGACTCATCTTCTCTCGCTGGTGGTGAATACGCTGGCCCCGATACCTGGGACTCCTCCCCCCCACTACGCTCTGGTGGGGAAGCTGGTCCTGATTTCCAACTGCTGCTCTGGGAGTCCCCGCTGGCCCCTTGCTTCTGGGGTGTCCCCCTTGGAGCCCCCCTTGCCCTGGCCACCGGCGCCCCCTTCTGTGAATCTTCTGATTCGCTGGAGAGGCTCATGGAATCTCTCGGGCTACTGTCATCTTCTCCTGCGCTGCCCTCGGATTGCTCCCCCTCGCTCTCCATCTCCTCTCCTCCCTGCGCTCCCGCTGCCTCCCTGACAACAGGGATGAGTCCTTTCCTTGCCAATTACGGATGTCACCCTAGGGCCTTTCCGGGGCGTGGGGAGGTGTCGTGGAGTGTGCCAGATGCAGAGCAGTTTGCGGAAGAGATGGAGGCCATTTGCCAATAGCTCCAGTTGAACCTGGAGAGGGCCAAGGAAGCATACAAGAGGGAAGCAGACAGGCATCAAAGACCAGGGGAGGTCATCCGGGTGGGGGATAGGGTATGGTTGTCCACACAGGGGCTGCCCTGGAGGGGTGGGTGCAAGAAGCTCAAGCCTAGGAGTGTGGGGCCCTTTGAGGTCCTCCAACAGGTCAATCCCGTGGCATTTAAGTTGAGGTTGCTGGACAATATGAGAATCTATTCTGTCTTCCACTGGTCACTGTTGTTGCCCCATAGGGAGGGGGGAGGCCATCCGGGAAGGGGGCAGGTGGTGACTTCAATACCGAACCTAACGGAGAGGGAGAAATGCAATGAGGTGACGGAGATACTGGACTCTCGGTGGAGCGGGCAGCAACTAGAGTATCTAGTGGCCTGGGAGGGGGCGCCTAGCTTAGAAAACACATGGGTTCCAGAGAGTTGTATCACAGAAGAGTTTCTGGTGGAGGAGTTCCATGCCCTATTCCCTGACAAACCAACCGGCCCCCCGGAAGGTTATTTAGGGAAATCTTCAGGCCAATGGAGGACGAGGGGGATTTTGAAGATTTCGCACTATCCAAGAGTGATGAGTGGGCACCGGGGGAGGGGGGTCGCCGAGAACTTCACTGCAGAAGAACACCCTCAGGATCGCCCCAAAACAACGGGGTTGGGGGAGGGCTGGAAGGATGTTTTTGAGGACACAGAAGAGGACGACGACATCTTTCTAGGATTCTCCCTCTCGCCTTGCGAGATCAGTGAGGGAGAGGTAGCCAACTGTCCTGCGGACAGGGAGGGTTTTTTTTGGGGGGGGTGGATGTCAGGGATCGGTTGGCAGAGAAGGTGGGAGAGACCGGAATGTACAGAGAGCTGCCTCCTTTGATGAGCAGCTGCACTTCGTCAGAGGGAGAGGAGGAGAGACTGTCAGGAAACATGGAAAATGAGAGGGGGGAGATCCAAAGGCTGCTATAGTACAGAGAAAGGAGCAGCCTCTGGCGCTTAGGTTTTCACATAAGGAGAGGAGGAAAGGGGGGGGGGGCGGTTCAGGAAGCTTTTCTGCTGGAGGGGGAACAGGCGTGAGCCACTTCCAGCTACTGATAGCGATTGAGGCAGACATGCTTTCAAGAGCTCCGTACTGTACATAGTTTTGGACTTAATAAATCTTGTAAAGACAGGCTGGAATCCCAGGCTGTTATCTTGGCAAGCACCCACATATCACCCTGACAGTGGGAATGCAAAAGGGTTAGAAATTATTGGGAAATGATATATAATGAATTGGAAAAAAAATGTTTTAAAAGACTTTTGTTAAGAAACCAGAAGCATTCCTCCTAAGAATTCTAGATCAAGATTAAAAAAAAACCTGAAATTATTTATGTATGCAACAACAGCAGCAAGAATTATATTAGCACAAGCTTGGAAGACAGAAGAAATACCAACGAAAGAACAATGGCAAGGGAAACGTATGGAATATGCAGAACTGGCAAAATTAACAGATAAATTACTTGAAAAGGATAACAAAGATTTTTAAAGAGAATGGGAACCATTTACAACATATATGAAGAGGCAACATAAAGAATTGGACTCACTGGCAGGGTTTGAATAAACAAACAATTGTATATAACAAAAAGTAAGGCTATATGTATGGGAGAAATTTTGGGAAACAACACGCAGGATGAGTAATATGGAAATAAAACAAAATGGGAATATGAGGGAAGTCCAGGGGAGGAGGGGGGAAATATGGAAAATTGTTAAAGAAATACTGTTAGTGGATGTATACATGGAAAAACCAATAAAAATATTTTTTTTAAAAAAAACAAAAGCAAATGGTATGGCTGTACCTTTTTGCTGTATTTATTTTGTTTTGTTTTATTTTCTCATTGTCTTCATTTGTTTCTGTTTTGCATCTTTGCAGTTGGCATGCCTAAAGAGCATTGGCTTTAAGAAAAATTGAAGCAAAGCAATGCAGTGAACAGGGACTAGCAAGAGTCCAAGGAATGTGTGGCGAAGGCCGTGGGGCTAGAGTCAGATCCAGGGGGAGAGGGAAGGGATTTATGAGAGTTTCTGCCTCCTGCAAGGCAGGAGCTGCAAGAATGGATACAGTCTGAGCCGTCAGAGATAGGTAGAAGGTGCAGGATGTGGGGAAAGAGCCAGGGCTGGAGGAAGAGCAGGATGTGCCAGGAGCAGAGGAGGAGACCATGTTGGGGGAGGAGAGCGGTAGAATCTCCTGTCCTCTTCTCTGCTGTCCTCCAGGACCAGAGGGGCTTGAAGAGGCAGGCACAGCAGCAGACCCCAAATTAATATGCAAAGATGAGGAAGGGAGAATCGTGGGGATACAGATTAACCACCAGGGAGAAAATTTAAATGTGGTAAATGTTTATGCCCCAAACACGAATAAAGCAGAATTTTTTAAAAAACTGGAACAAATATTACTGGATTTAGAGCCTCATAAATTGATCCTATTAGGTGATTTAAATGGAGTTCCAATACCAGAGTTAGATAGAAGTGCAAAAAAGAAAAAAAATGAGTCAAGGGAAACTACCAAGATCATTTAAAAACCTTGCAGAAAACTTAGACTTGACGGACATTTGGAGACACAAAAACCCATTGACAAAACAATTTACATACTTCGCAGAGCCGCATCAGAGCTGGGGTAGAATAGACCAGATTTGGGTATCAAGAGAATTAGTAACAAGAGTTGAAAAATGTGAAATACAACCCAGAACGCTTTCTGATCATAATTCGATATCCTTGGAAATTAAGTGTGGAGTTCAGGGTGTGTACAGATGGAGAATGAACGAATATCTATTTGAAAATGAGGAGGTAACTGAGAAGGCCAAAAAAACCTTAAAAGATTTCTTTGACTTAAACCTTAATAAAGAGACTAATATTGACACAGTTTGGGATGCCAGTAAGGTGGTGCTAAGAGGCTTTTTGATTCAACAAAACAGCCATAGGAAAAAAATAAGAGAACAAAAGAAAGATGAAATCCTGACCCAATTAAGAGATTGTGAGAAAAAATTAATAATAAATCCTAGTGATGAACAGACCAAACAAACATCCAAATTGTTACAATCACAATATTCAATGCTAATTAACCAAGAAGTCGAATGGAGAATAAAATCAATGAGGCAAAAATTCTTCGAATCAGCAAACAAAACAGGGAAATTCCTGGCCTGGCAACTACGAAAAAGCAAAAAGCAAAATGTGATTAATAAGATAAAAATAGAAGAAAGGCTTGTGGAAGAACCAAATGAAATAAAGAAAAATTTCCTAAAATTCTTTGAAAAACTTTACCAGAAAGAAGAAGAAGACATAATAGAAATAGGAAAATATCTAGAAAATAACAGAATAACATGTATAACGGAGGAAGAGAAAATCCAACTGAATAAGTGCATAACAGTAGATGAAGTTCAGGAAGCAATAAAGAGAACGAAACTGGGGAAAGCACCAGGTCCAGATGGATTATCGGCCAAATACTATAAAGTCCTCGAAGAATACTTAGCCCCGGTGTTATGTGAGGTAATGAATAATATTCTACAAGGAGGGAAGATACTGGACTCCTGGAAAGATGCTCACATAACGCTGATTCCTAAAGCGGACTCAGACAAATTAAACATAAAAAATTACAGACCGATATCACTTCTTAACAACGATTACAAAATATTCGCTGAGATAATGGCAAACAGACTTAAGAATTATCTAAAAAATGCAATAAATACGGATCAAGCTGGATTCCTTCCTAATAGACAATTAAAAGACAATGTTAAGCATATAGTAAATATCATTGAATACTTGGAAAAGAAGAACGAAATTCCTGCAGCATTGATTTTTATCGATGCAGAAAAAGCATTCGATAATGTATCATGGCGATTCCTATTAAAGTGTTTGGAGACAGCAGGGATAGAAGGTGCTTTCATGGAGGGAATCAAAACAATTTATTCAAATCAAAGAGCCAAACTGATTATTAATAACAACTTATCTGACACATTCGAAATTTCAAAGGGTACGAGACAAGGATGCCCCTTTTCACCGCTTCTTTTCATAATGGTGTTGGAAGTAATTGCAAATAAGATAAGGAAAACATATGAGATACGAGGAATTAGAATTGGGGTGAAAGAATTCAAACTGAAAGCATACGCGGATGACCTGGTAATATCAGTTGAGGACCCGATACAGAGTACTGACAAAGTTTTGGCACTTCTAGAGGAATTTGGGAAAGTAGCGGGCTTCAAGTTGAATAAAATCAAAACTAAAATGATGGTTAAGAATATGGGAGAAGATCTAAGGAGGCAGCTAGAACTCCAATCGGGAATCAAAGAAGCAAAAAAGATAAAATATCTAGGAGTGTGGCTAACGATGAAAAATATAAACTTAATGGCTGATAACTATACAAACACCTGGAATGAAATCCAAAAGGAACTAGATACTTGGAATAGGATAAAACTCTCCTGGTCAGGCAGAATGGCTGCAACCAAGATGTGTATATTACCGAAACTTCTATTTTTATTCCAAAATGTCCCAGTGATTAGAGGAAGTGCAATATTTAAAAATTGGCAAAAAATTCTCTGTAAATTTAAATGGCAAGGTAAAAGACCGAGAATTAGATTTAAACTGCTAACAGACAGAAAAGACAGAGGAGGATTTTTGGTCCCAAATCTGAGACTGTATTATGAAGCCTCGTGCCTTTGTTGGCTTAGAGAATGGGTCACTTTAAAAAACAGATCTGCTAGATTTAGAAGGCTTCGATTTAAGATTTGGTTGGTGTGATGGGATGATGAGCTGCTTGTGCGTTAAAGCTTAGTCCCTCAGAGCTTGGGCATGGTTCTCAAACTCTGCCTTAAGCGGAGCCCCCTTAAACATGACTCCCTCAATCGCTAGCAGAATCCGACAGTGGTCGTTTGCGGAATCTGCTCCAACATAAAAGTTCCTTAACGGAAACGCGTCTTCGGGATTCTCGGCGAGACAGTTTCCAGCGAGGAGTGGGTGTACCTATGGGGGGTCCTGAGACTTCTCCACTGTTTTCACTGGCAGTCTCTCGGAGCCCTCCCTCCGACTCACTTTCTCTCTGAGCTCTTTCCCTCCCCCTGCTGGTACCTTCCTCTGCTGCCGAGTCTCTCTTAGCGTCCGAGAGCCCTTCCACCGCCTGCCTTTCCGATGGCAGTTCCCTGACATCCACCTCCCCTCCAGGGCCCCCTTCACCCCCTCCCGCCCCCTCCTCTACGGGCGGTGAGGGCGGAAAACCCCGGAAAGAACTTTCCTCATCGTCAGAGGACTCGAACACTTCTTTCCACTGACTTCCGTCTCCTCCCCCCAAGTGTTCCTCCTCATCGGAATCTATACCTTCTTCCAGCCCTGATTCTGGGAACCCTTCGAACTCCTCTTCCTCATCGGTGGTGCCTAAGTATTCCCTCCTGAACCGTGTTACCGGCTGAGGTTTCCTTGGGAACCGTTGGTGAAACGTCTCTATTAAAACCTCGTCATTGACCTCCTCTGCCGGTACCCAGGTGTTCTCTGCCTCCGGTTCTCCTTCCCATTCTACCAGATACTCAACCCGATCCCCCTTCCACCTGGAATCGACGATTCCTGCCACATGATTGTTGCGTTCCCTTTCTTCTATCACTGGCGTTTGAGTGACCTCCCTCTCACGTCCCCCCCACTCCTGCCCCCCTCGGTACGGCGACAGTAAGGACCTGTGAAAAGCTGGGTGCAGTTTCATGTGGTTGGGCAACCTAAGTTTGAATGCCACTGGGTTGACTTGTTGCATCACCTCAAATGGTCCCAGCCGTTTAGGTTTCAATTTCTTACATCCCCCCTTAAACGGCAACCCTTGGGTGGATAACCACACCCGGTCCCCCACCCTTATGGTTTCACCTTCCCGTCTGTTTCTGTCTGCTTGCTTCTTGTATTCTTCTTTGGCCCTCTCTAAATTAAGTTGGAGCTGCCTGTGGATCGCTTCCATCTCTTCTACAAAGTGTTCCGCTGCCGGGACACTCCATCCTTCCCCTCCCTCTCCTGGAAATGCCCTGGGATGACACCCATAATTTGCCAGGAAGGGACTCATCCCTGTGGACACATGCTCCGCGTTGTTATAGGCAAATTCTGCCAGAGCCAACTTATCTACCCAATCATTTTCTCTGTCATTTACATAACACCTTAGGTATTGTTGTAGAATGCCGTTTGCCCTTTCCGCCTGCCCATTAGTTTCTGGGTGTCGGGCATTCGAAAAATTGACTTCCACGTGCAGTAAGCTCATGAGCTTCCTCCAGAACCTGGAAGTAAATTGTTTCCCTCGGTCTGACACCACCCTCAAGGGGGCGCCATGCAACCTAAAAATATGTTTTACAAACAACTTGGCGGTTTCTTCTGCTGTAACCGCATGCGAGCAGGCTATAAAGTGGCACATCTTGGTTAATAGGTCTATTACCACCATGACAGCTGTCTTCCCCTTGGATTTTGGCAGATCCGTCATAAAATCTATGGATACTGCCTCCCATGGCCTTTCTGGTGTGGGTAAGGGTTCCAGTAGCCCCGCCGGTGCCAGCCTCTCTCCCTTTGCCCTCTGGCAGCGGTCGCATCCCCTTACATATTCCCGTACGTCTTCCCGCACCTTGGGCCACCAGAACTCCCTGGTAACCAACCACATGGTTTTGTGTTGCCCGAAGTGCCCCGCGGTGGGGCTGTCGTGCAATTGTTTGAGTACCCGCCCCCTCAGTTCTCCTTCGGGTATGTACAGTGCCCCCTTATAGTACAACGCTCCGTTCCTTTCCTCAAAACCCCCTGTGTTCTCTCCACCTCCCCGAAGTCCTCTGAGCTTATCTTGGGCGTATTCATCGTTCTGGGTTCCCTCCACCAATTCTCTCGGCCCCACCAATGCTGCCCCACACACCCAGTGGTCCTCGGGGATGATATGTCTCTCCTCTGGCGCTCCCTCCCCCTCTAAATACTCTGGTTTTCGAGAGAGGGCGTCCGCTCTGACATTCTCCGGCCCTGGCACGTAACAAATCTCAAAATTGAATTTGGAGAACTCCTGTGCCCATCTCACTTGTCTCTGGTTCAGTACTCGGGCAGTTCTCCAGTATTCTAGATTTTTGTGATCGGTGCACACTTGGACCTTGTGCTGCGCTCCGATCAGCAAGTGTCGCCACCTCCGGAACGCCTCATGAATGGTGAGTAGTTCTCGGTTGTACACGGTGTAGTTCCTCTCAGACTTGTTCAGTTTCCGAGAGAAGAAGGCACACGGTCTCCATTCCGACATATCCTTTCCCGGCTGCAGAAGCACCGCCCCCACCGCGCGGTCTGATGCATCTGTTTCCACTCTCATCGGTTGTTGCAGATCCACATGCAAAAGTTGTTCTTCCGACGCGAACGCCCTTTTTAATCGTTCGAATGCTCGCTGCGCCTCTTCCGTCCAGACAAATTTCTTTTTGCTGCTGAGACAATCAGTGATGGGCGCCGTTAAGTGGGCGAAGTTCTTGATGAACCTCCGGTAGAAGTTTCCGAACCCCAGGAACCTTTGTACGTCCTTTTTGGTCTTCGGTGTCTTCCATTCCAGTACCGCTTGAACCTTGCTGGGATCCATGGCCAATCCTTTGTCTGATAAACGGTACCCCAGGAATTCCACCTCTCTGGTATGAAACTGACATTTCTCCAGTTTCACCCACAGCTGGTTTGTTTGCAGCCTGCTCAGTACCTCTCTTACGTCCCGCACATGCTGCTCCTCATTCTCTGAGTACACCAATACGTCATCTAAAAATGCCACACAGTTTTTGTAAAGTAAAGGTCCCAGGACGTGATTCATGAACGATTGAAAGCAGGCTGAGCCCCCTTGTAGACCGAAGGGCATAACAAGATACTCAAAGGCCCCCAGGGGGGTGAACATGGTGGTTTTCCATTCATCTCCCTTTCTCATTCGTATCAGGTTATACGCCCCCCTCAGGTCCAGTTTGGTAAAGATTTTTCCCTTCCTCACTCGGTTCAAAATGTCATCGATTCTTGGCATGGGGAAGGTCACGGGTTCTGACACGGCATTTACGGCCCTGTAATCAACTACAAGCCTGGGTTTATCCGTGTTTTTTTTGTCCACAAAGAAAACTGGGCTACCCCCCACCGCTCGTGACTCCCTGATGAAACCTCGTTTGAGGTTCTTGTCAATGAACTCCCTTAACTCCTGCATCTCCCGGTCGGACATAGCGTACAGCTTGCCCACTGGCAACTGGGCTCCTGGGAGTAGGTTAATTTGACAGTCAAAGGGCCTGTGCGGGGGCAGTTTATCTGCTTCTCTTTCGCTGAAGACGTTACCCAGGTCGGCGTATTGTCGTGGTACCCCCCCCCTTATCAGCTACTTCCATCCCTGCTAGGGTGGCCTTGGCTCCTCCCTGAGCCTCTTCTCCCTTGCAGTGTGCTAGGCAATGTGCTGACCCAAAGGAAACTACCCGCTGGTGCCATCCCACTAGCGGATCATGCAGCGCTAGCCAGCTCATCCCCAATATGATGGGCGCCCCTCCCAGGGTGGCCACATTGAACGCTATTACCTCCGTGTGTCTGGCCACCTTCATTATCATAGGGACAGTCTGTTGGTTAACTTCTCCGCCCAACAGCTCCCTCCCATCAATCGTTGTCACCTGTAAGGGATCGTCTGTATCTGGTGTTCTGCTGCAAACTCCTTGCTCATAAAATTGCAGGAGCTGCCTGAGTCCAATAGCGCCTTTATCTTTAGCGGGTGTCTGTTTGGTAGCTCTAGCACCACCTCTACTACAAGCGCTGATCTTGGGGGTTCAGGCTTGGGCACATTCACTGCTCTTTGGCCTGGCTGCTGTGCCCCGATGCTGGCAACCAGGCGTTGGCTTTTACCTGCTCCTGAACCCCCTCTTCTTCACCCCCAACAGCTCCCGCCATTCCTTGCCATCCCTTCCTTTGCGGACAGACTCTGGCAAAGTGACCTGGCTGTTGGCAGAGGAAACATTTCTTGGCGCTCTTTCCCTCCTTCTTCCCCCCATTGTTGGTGTTTGAAACTCCACGCGCGCGCGCTGTCCCAATCTCCATCGGTTCTACGGGCGGAGAATGGTGCTCTGGCATCTCTGGAATGCGGAACTCACTCCAACGTTCCCCTTTCCCTTCCCGCTTCTCCAGGGCTCTCGCCTCCTGGCGCGCTCCTATGGTGAGCACGGATTTAGTCAGTTGGTCCATAGACTCCGCCCTGGGCGCGCGGGAGAGCTAAACTGCTATCTAAAATGTATAATCAGCTATTAGAGTGGGACACCAAGGACGAAGAGGTTAAGGAGGTTATGGTAAAATGGGCAATAGACATTGGATATAATTTGGATTTTGAAAAATGGACAAAGTTATGGACTAAAGGAATGAAATTTACAGCCTGTACTGCCCTCAGAGAAAATATGGAAAAGATGATGTATCGTTGGTACATCACCCCTGTGAAATTGCAAAAAATGTATAAGACTGGCAACAAAAGGTGTTGGAAGTGTAAATCTAAAGAGGGAAGCTTCTACCACATGTGGTGGTGTCAGGGAACTGCCATCAGAGCAAGAAACGGAGGCAGGGCTCCCGAGCGATGCCGGAGAGGGGACTAGCAGGGGGGAAGGATTTCAGCGTAACACCCATAGAGAAGAGAGGGAGATGGAGGAATTGGTGACAGGGCTCCAAGACCCTTCACCTGAAACTAGTGGAGAGAGCGCTGGGACGCCCCTGCCTTCCCCTTACTTGCGCAGACGCGTTCCGCGCAGGGAACAGAGGAGGAGACTCGGGGTCAAACAGCTTTTATGCTGGAAGAGGTTCAAGAGACGCCCACTCTCAGATTTCCACTCTCACAGGTGGAAATGTGCAGAAGTTAAAAATTTTTGGGATTCCATCTACAACGAACTAAAGAAAATACTTAAATACACCTTTGTCAAAAAGCCCGAAGCCTTCCTTCTGGGAATGATCGGAGAGGAGATTAAGAAAGAAGATTATATAATGTTTCAATATGCAACTGTAGCTGCCAGGATTCTGTTAGCACAAAATTGGAAAACCCCAAATACCCCGACCTTTAAAGATTGGCAAATTAAACTATTTGAGTATATGGATCTGGCAAAAATGACGCAGAACATTAGACAGCAAAAAGGGTCAAGGTTTATCAACAATTGGTCTAAATTTATAACATATATGGAAACAAATTCTAGAGATATAAAAATCACAGTAGGTTTAATATAACCGTTGCGATGTGTTTACGCTAAAAAATGAAAAACTGCAGAATGGATTTAAAATTCACATAACCCAAAACCGAGATGGAGGGAAGTCAAACGTTATTTATTGTTAATTAATGTTTGTTTTTTGGTTGGTTTAGGTGTTTTGATTCGGTTGATGTTTTCTTTTCTTTTTTTCTTTTTTGGTATGTGTTGGCTATTTTTCTTTTTCTTTCTTTGCTGTTGTTTGGTTATAGAAAACGAATAAAAAGAAGTTTGGGGAAAAAAAGAAGAGGCAGGCACAGCAGCAACGTCCATGTAGGAGAAGTCACAGGTTGCTTGCATGCATCCCATCAAGGATGGGTACTTAAGTTTGAGTGGAGGCATGGTCACACCGTTGCTCCAACAGTCCTGCTCTGAGCACAAGTCTGAAGAATCCTATTATATGTCATGGAGTTTACAGATGCAGGTATTTTTAAGGAAAGAACAATGTTGGACTGTTATTGTTAACCCTCCTGTAAAAGATAAGGATGAAGAAGTAGATGAAGCAGACCAAAGGCTGGAGGACAAAGCCGATGCCAATCTAATTTTGAGTTTAGAGAAGTCTCAATTATCTCATGTGCGAGACCTTGAAACAGCAAGTGAGATTTGGAAAGCACTGAGAGCGATACACATTAGAGACACTGCTGGCAGCAAAATTACTCTAATGAGAGCTCTGTACCAAGCCAGAGTAAGTGAGGGTGAATGTGTTTCAAAACACCTTCAAAGAATGTGTGATTTATTTTCACAGTTAAATGAACTTGGGGAACATTTTTCTGAGCAGAGAAAGGTTGATATTGTGCTGTCTTCACTTCCTGAGTCATGGGATAATTTAGTGATGACGCTGGAGGCAATTCCAGTAAGCCAATTAACAATGCATTTCTTAACTGGGCGTTTGCTTGATGAGGAGGAAAGACGCCGTGAGAGGAAGGCAACAACACCTCACCGTAACTCTGGAAATGGGAGGTAGTCCAGTAAAAGATATGCAACTGATGAGGAACGGCAACATAAAGAGGTTGTTCACCACACAGAGGCAGCCGCTTTCACTGTCAGAAAATGCTATCGTTGTGGGTCAGCCAAGCATTTAGTACGTCAGTGCACTGTGTCTGTGGGGAAAAACACAAGAAAAGGGCGGCCTGCGTTTGCTGGGAAGCGAGGAGACAGGAAGAGTCGAATCCAGTATGTAGAAAAGCAACCTTGTAAATCTGTAAATGTAGTACTAGCTGACGGAACAGTGCATGAGTCAGCTGGAAAGGGTAGTGTGAATATTAACTGTTTAAGCACCAAATTTACCAATGTTTTATCTGTACCAAGTTTAGAAAAGAATTTGCTTTCATTTGCAAGTCTTGTTAAACAGGGGTTTAGGGTAACCTTCTCTGGTTCAGGCTGTAAAATAGAGAAAGCTGGGGAAGTGGTTACAGCGTCACTAAAAAATGGTTTATTTGTTTTGAAAGACCAGCTAATAGGTGAGTCTGGGGCATGTGTTAAAGCCTGTAATAGAGCCTTGCATGATGAGTGCCAGCATCTGTGGCATCGTCATTTGGGGCATGCCAATTTCTGCAGTATTGCAAAAATGCCAGAATTAAGTAAGGGAATTAAAATGAAAAAATGTTCAGTTTTTCTGGACTGCAATACCTGCAAGAAGTCTAAAAGTAAGCGGGGATCTTATCCTGAAAGTAATAGAATTAGCAAGAAGCCTTTTGCTTTAGTACACTCAGACCTTTGTGGGCCATTTGCAGAATCTGAAGAAGGAGCAAAGATTTTTCTGGTTCTTGTGGATGATTATAGCCGGTATACTTGGGTATACTTGTTAAAACACAAAAGTGAAACTGGTCAACTGATTAAAAATTGGGTCAACTATATAGAAAGGCAGTTTCCCTACAAAGTTACCCAGTTGCAGAGTGACCGTAGAGGCGAGTTCATGTCTGAAGCCCTCCAGATATGGTTGAAAAAACGTGGTATTAGTCACTGCAAATCGTGTCCTTTTTCACCCGAAGAAAATTCAATTGCAGAATGCAAGATAAGGTCTTTACAAACAATGCTAGATTCTATGTTATGTGATTCTGGCTATTCTACATGCTACCTCCTCCAGGGTTTGAGGGCAATGAGCTAGGTGTTGTGTGGAAATTGCACAGGTCCATTTATGGCTTGCGACAATCGGCTAGAAATTGGAACATGTGTCTGAATTAAGCTTTGGAAAGCATGGGTTTCCAAAGGAGTCTTGCAGACAGTTGCCTGTACCTGAGGGGGTCAGGAGAGACACAGCAGGCGGTCCTGGTGTTGGTGGATGACATCTTATACACGGCACAGACAGGTAAACAGGTGCAAGGTTTTGCCAAAGAGCTTGGAAAGCGTTTTAAGCTCAAAAGCCTTGGTCCAGTTCAGGTTTATCTGGGAGTTAAGATAGACAGGTCTGAGAACGGAAGCTTTTTGCTCAGTCAGAAAGGCAAGATTGAGCAGTTGCTTGAGAAATTCAAGATGTCTGACTGTGCAGGGGTCAGAACGCCCATGGAGACAAGCTACGTGAAGGACAGTCAGCTTGGGGAGCGTTCTAAGTTCCAAAACCCTGAGGTGTTTCAGTCAGCGCTAGGGAGTCTGTTGTATCTCTCTCAGTGGAGCAGACCAGACATAGTGTTTGCTGTGAATCTGCTCAGTCGGGAGGCTACAAAGCCCAGTGTGAGTGCCTGGCTTGGTATCAAGAGAGTGCTGAGGTATTTGCAGACTACCAAAGAGTTTTGCCTCACATTGTCAGCTGAAGGTGACGCATGACTCACGTGCTGGACTGAAAGTGGCTGAGCAAATCTTGGAGACAGGAAATCCGTGTCTGGACTGGTAGTAAAGTTTGGGGAATCTCTGGTTGGGTCAAAGTCCCAGAAGCAAAGTCTTATTGCACTTTCCTCTACCAAAGCTGAGTTCAGTGCGTTGTCTGATTTGTGCAGGGAATTGGACTTCTACCAGTGTTTGATCCAAGAGATCTGTGGGGATTGTTGCTTGCCCATCACTGTTTGGGAAGACAATCAACCTTGCCTTAAGTTGGTAGAGTCTGGACAGTTTAAGTCCAGAACCAAACATTTGGACATACGTTTCCAGAATGTGTGTCAGAGTGTCCAGGCAGGTTTGATACAGCTCAAGTACTGTCCAAGCAAGGAGAACCTAGCTGATGGGTTTACTAAACCCTTGAGTTTCCAGCGTCATGGGGAGTTCTGTGAAGGGTTGTATTTGGGGTAAGTGGTTATACTTACAGTTTCCCTCAGGATGCGAGATAAGAGGGGGTGTGAGGAGAATCAGAACTTACTGGGTTAAACAGTTCTGTGTGACGTCTCACATTCTGAGGCGTGGTTTTGTTCACATACGGGAATCTTTCTTTGTGTGTGAGTTACTTTCGTTTTTAGCTGTTGAGCCAGAAAGAATATCCACTAGATCTCCGGGCTGATTTATGATGTTTTTCTTTTCTTTTTTTTTAATAATAATTTTTATTAAGTTTTACATTTTAACAATCCAATCAAATCACATTAAATATTCCAAATTATACAAATATATATCATAAAGTCAAAATATTTTGCCAAATTATAATTTTTTTGTTGGGGGTTCCCATGCTTCAAGTTCAGTGGCGTCCAATCATCTCATATTTCTACTGCTTTGAGTGTCCACTAGTCCCATCTTTAAATCTTCTTGTTATTATCCTTCTTCTTTCATAGCCTCTGAGTTGTTTCCACAGGCGAGCTGAAATGAGCAATATTATGCTTCTGTGTGAACTTTATATGACTCTCCCTTCTTTTTTTTCCTTTCTTTTTTTGCAGCTGGTAAGTCTTTTATTTGCAGTATGTCCTCACACGCTGGTATTTATGCCGGATCCATCCAAAAATCCTTCTCGGGTGGCAGACGCCATCTTTTCTCAGTTCCGATGAAATAGAATCTAGGGGTTTACTCATTAATTTTCTCGGACAGGTTGCACCAAACATTAGTCTTTCCAGGGGAGGTTTGCCAAATCGAACTTGAGATACAGATATAATAACAAAGTAAGAGCTCGCCTCCCCCTATGACTATTAATCTCTGCAGCACAGTCTGCCTCATAATGGCGGATCCCGATTAAATAGTGTGTCACAAGAGAGTCTATTCTCTTCTTCCAAATATTTCGAAAAACAAAGGCTTTAGTTAATATTATTATTTCCCCACAGTTTATATTTTACGATCTCACGTGCTATAAGTAGTATAGACGGTTCTTCGGGGGTGGGGTGTTGTTAGGTAATATCGTAGTAGAAAAAGAAAAAGTTTTATCCCACCTCCTTTCTGTTCCGTTTCAACATACAGGCTTAGATGTTATTCTTTGATGTTATCTTTCTTCCAATCCGTCACTCTTAGCATCTCAGTGGATTAATTAGCAGATAAAATACCCTTTCTTCACTCGAAGCATGACAATAAATCTTATATCCAATCTTTTATCTTAAGAAATGGAATTTGGAGCGCTCATAGAGACAGCGTCCAGGAGATCCGAGCTCGCTCTAGGGCTTTCCATCCAGTGCCCCCACCCCCTCCTTCTTTTCAAACTCAGGGGTGGTTTGTGGGCAGCCGTGGATGAGACTGCATCTTCCCTTTCACCAGGAAGAACCTGGGAGGCTGATTACTTCCATCTCAGCCTCTTAATTACCTCGTGTGAGCTAGAGAGATGGTATTGTCGGCCATCTTCCATGGCGATCCTAGCGGAGCCCCGATTTATGATGTTTTTCTGTACAATAATAAAGCCTTCTTAGATTAGGAAGCCTCCGTACAGACTTTGATTTATCACCCACACAAGGCACTAACCGTTGCTGCGAAACTCTGTTTGGAGCCAGGAAGAAAGTTTAGGGCTCACATTTGGCACAGGGAAGTGTGCCGGACGCCATTACATTCTTCAGAGATCTTCCTTCAGAGGAACTCTTTGCAAAGCCAGTCTGACTTCACCGAATGCAATGGCAGAATGGCCCGTGTTCTGCTTTGCTGTGAAATGGCGTGTGTTCCTCAACCCATGGACCAGAGCACACCTGAACTTTAACAAAAAGTCTTCAGCCAGATGGCATGCAACCCTTTGGCAGGGGCAACTTATCATTTTATTGATCTTCCATAACAAACAATTAAAAAGGCGCACAAAGATGCCTTCTTTCCACGGAGCCAAGGAAGAAGGGTGGAATTTGTTATACCCCCAAACCTTCCCACATCAGAGATGCAGGAGTTGCGTCGCCTCCAACTTCCTCAGGCCTCAGGGATGAAACAGCTACGAAAAATGAAACATCCCACCTGGGCTCCCTTCATTGTACTCACAGCCACACCACTTCTAAGATTATACAAATTTAAAATATCAATAACAAATAAACACAATAATGCTATAATGATACAATCTGAATCATTAGGGGTGCATTGCAGCAGTCATTGCAAATCTCCATGAGAGTTGCCTTTCAGCCAGAAACTCTGCAGCACAGGTGGTTCTGATGATTCCCCTGTAAGGAAGGCTAACAATGTAGGAGGCTTTGGGGCTTTGCGAGAGGGGGGAAAGTGGGGACATCATAGAAGTATGCATGGTGTGGGAAAGGTGCAGAGCGATGTTTTCTCCCTCATAATATCAGAACCTGAAGCTCTTTAAGAAAGAGGAATGTTGGCAGATTCAGGCCAGACACAGAGTGCCTAGTGACACTGAAATTTCCTCCTTCCAGAGGCACTGATGGGGATGGCTTTAAGAGAGGATTAGTCAAATTCATGGAGGGTTAGACCATGTTGCACCTCCAGCCACAGAGGCAGTCTACCTCTGCATACCAGTTGCAGGCGTCCCAAGTAGGGAGAGTGGGGCTGCATTTTGAGTCTGCTTGGGGCTTCCTTTGGACATCTGCTGGGCTGCTGAGAGCTGGACTAGATGGGCCTTGGTCTGATCCTGCAGGGCTGTGACAATAAGAGCCTGGAATATGGCTTCTTCATGAGCAATTCAGTGAACAGTAGTGCAGAGTTTCATCTCCCTGGGAAGGGGCACGTGCTCAGCAAAGCTGTCTCTTGCTTCTGGTCCTAAGTGTTGGGGTGGGGACATGGAGGTAAGGGGTGCAGCCTTCTGTAGAGGCCGGAGTCTCTCTCCTGCCTCTCTCTGCCACCTCTGAGGTGCCCGAAAAGGCAGATAGCAGAGGATAGCAGAGGAAGCGAACCAATAGCCACGTTCATCTGTACTGGCTCAGTATGACCTTTTCTGACAGATGCTGCCTTTCATATTCATATGGTGTGTCTTGTGCCGTTGAACCAATCATGCAACATTCTCCCCCCCCCCCCGATAATTTTTTATTGATATTACATATATATACATATAGACATATACAAAATCCATTACATAACTTGCACATATTATATCCACTCCACAAATCATAAGTATAATACAAAGTTGTTTTAGGCTCTGCCAAGCCTCGAACTTCCCTCCACTCCTTTGGTAAGTATCAGATAGGTTTTACAGTCACGTATTTTATCTCTTTTACTTACTAATCACTTACTGTTAGAGTTGTTTCAACCCCGCCAGTGTCGTCTGAAATTTAGTTCCAATATACATCAAATATTTATTCCAGTTATCATGAAATTTCTGTTCGTCTTGATCCCTTAATCTTCCTGTTATTCTAGCAAGCTCAGCATAATTTATCACTTTAACCTGCCAATCACTTATATTGGGTATAACCTCCGTTTTCCAATTTTGTGCTAACATGATTCTTGCGGCTGTTGTGGCATATAGGAACAATATCTTATCTTCTTTTTTGATTTCTTTACCCATCATTCCTAGCAGAAAAGCTTCAGGCTTTTTGGGGAAAGTATATTTATTTATTTATTTAAGTTCGTTATAAATTGATTCCCAAAAGCCTTTCACTTTTCAACATTCCTTCCCTACTAATAAATCTACAACACTTAAAATATAAATCTGGGGACCTTAAATGAAATCCGGGGACAGGACATTCCGGGGACGGATTTTGTCGGGGACAGATTTGTAAATCCGGGGACTGTCCCCCGGAGACGGGGACATCTGGTAATCCTTCCGCAATAGGGCTTCTCCTGCCTTTGCCAGTATGTCAGCCTTCTCAGCTTCGTTAAAGAGGGCGTTCGGAAGCACTTGTACGTCTGGCCATATGGGATTGTGAGTGGAGAAGATGGCGCGGTCTGGATGAGTCCCTCTGTCTTGCTCTTTGGTCACTGTGACCGAGCACCATTTTGGGCCAATCAGGATCTATGGGGAAGGGGATCAACCCAGAAGTTTTGGAGGGAACAGGAAGAGAAGCTTGGTCAAGAGACTGGCTCATGTCAGAAGGAGGCCTGAATGCATCCTTGGCGAAGCCCAGGGCAGGGCAGGAAGGCAGCATTGCCCAGCGGGAAGGCATTCGGAGGCAAATCATCAGCAAGGAGCAGAAAATCCCCTCCCCTTCCATCAAGAAGACTGAAGAATCTCTAGTCGGCATTCAGGTGAGTTCAGCATCCCAGGTCTCTTGGGTGTTCCTCCCCATTACAAACCTGACTAGAGGCTCTGTCACCTGAGCCCCTACACTCCTTGCATACATGAAAGGGGCACAGAAAGGATGGGAGGCAGCCTTTTCCTGGAGCCTTGGGCTGTTCCTGCTGTCGGAAAACAAGCCTATATCAGGAGTAACTGGCAGAACTCCCAGGCACCCGGCTTGCTTTCCTGCTGACCTCCCTGGCTGCATTCCCCAGCAAGATCCAGGCTAGGTCGCGATAGGCGATTCTTCTCAGCGTGAGTAGAACACACACCCTCTTTCTGTCGGAATTCAAGCCCGCCCATATCAGCAGAAGCTGGCAACAATCCCAGGCACCCGGCTTGATTCCCTGTTGACCTCCCTGGCTGCATTCCCCAGCAAGCGCAGGCAAGGTCTCGATCGGCGATTCTTCTCAAACGTGAGAAGAACACACCCCCTCTTCCCCTGGCAGGGAAAAGAGATAGACAGAAACGTATTTACATGCTTTTATTTCTGTCTTTGCAGCGTTACAAAAAACATGACTGCTCTCTCCAAACTCCAGCAGTGTTGTGACAAACACTTCCTGTACATCCCGGACAGGAATAAACGGAAGAGCTCATATTTCACTCTGAGCTAATTTCGGTGCTTCATACTGTGAATTGACTGTCCCTCGGTTTCCCACGGACAGTCTCAACATTCCCATCATGTTTACTTTTCAAGCTAGGACTTTGCAGCAGCATTGCTTCATTATCGTAACACTTTCCTGCCCCCCCGGCAGGAGAAAGAGATAGACAGAAACATATTTACATGCCTTTATTTCTGTCTTTGCAGCAGCACAGAAAACATGACTGCTCTCTTCAAGCTCCAGCAGTCGAGAGACAAACACCTCCTGTACTTTCTGTACAAGAGCAAGAGGAAGAGCTCATATTACACTCTGAGCTAATTCCGGTGCTTCGCACTGTGAATTGACTGTCCCTCTGTTTCCCACGGAACAGTCCCAACATTCCACCATGTGATGTTTTCAAGCTAGCAGCTCGCAGCTGCATTGCTTCTATATCGTAACACCTGCCACCGTCTTACCTGCAGCAGTTCACTCGCTGGCTGCTGACCCTTTCCCTCCATCTCCTGGATAATCCTCTCAAGAGAGGAGTGTTTCCTGGAGTGTCTGGCCAACTGCTCATCCCTTCTCCCTGCAATCTCCTTCTCCACCTCTTCCACATCATCATCATCATCATTCATCATTTTTAATTTGTATACTGCCTTTCTATCTTACAATACTCAAGGCGGTTTACAAGCCAAAGAAACAAAAAAATGTACATCTTATAACAATCTAATGCAATACAAAAATGTGATAATAAAACATAACTTTAAAATAGGCAACCTCCATCAAAAAAGTAACATTCAACAATAATTAGAATAGTATAAAATAATATCAACATATAAAAGTTAAACAGAAATCCACTCAAGAGTTACGATAATATCTAAACTATAATCAATAAAACAACGGCAAGGTACAGTACATAAAACAATACAATACACATTGAGAAGCAGAGGGTGGGGCAAGGAAGGTGGAAGGAGGCCTTGCCTGATGGAGTCTCTCCCCTCACATGATTCAGCAGACGCTTTTCTTCTTCTTCCAGGAACTGGCGCAGTTGTCTGAACTTCTCCACAGTCTCCAGCCTCTCTGTTTCTGTTAATTTTTGCAAGAAAAGAGGAGGTCTGAGTGAGGAAGATGGTCAGCCTTCAAAACATCAGCAAGAGAATTATGATTTGAATTGAACTGCTTCCACCCTCTCAGCTCACAAGTCCTCAGACGTCTCCTTGACTGCTTTTCGAATAATAAACAACAATGGGAAACAAACTCTGTTAAGTTGTGGACGAACATATCAGATGAAACAGCGATTCTTCCAAGCAGCTCTTTATTTGTAAGCTGGAACAGAACTGAACTGAGGAGCTCAGTCAGCCTGCTTAAATAGAGCTCCACTAGAATGCAACAGTAACCATTTTCTGTAACTATCCAATCACTGAACGTCACTTTCGATCCTTCATTTGCATAACTATCTACAGAATCCCCCTGCTGGCCCAGGGTGAGAACTTCAGTACATAACAAACTCCATTTAGCTGCATTCAAAGGTGAACTTACCTAATTCGCAATTCTTGGAAAAATATGGAGACCAAAACAGTAATCTTTTGAAATTCACACCTCTGAATTTTTCAAGGTTGACCCAGCCAGGTAATGTTCACAAAAAAATGTATTTATGAGGGTAAAGCACGTATCAAAATATTTATACGAGAAGGTAGCCACCCTAGCATTTGATTCATTTTCAGAATAATAAATAAATAAATAACAAACCAATATGGGAAAAGGAGAAATAGGGAGAAGTTGAAATGGGCAGATTTCCCCATCCCTCCTCAGTCCGGACTTGCTTCTTGAAGTGCTTGTTCCCTCACTAGTAACAACAGTGACACTTACAAGGAGGTCTTTGCTTTCCTTGTCCAGGTCTGCTTGATAGGCCAGAATTTCCCCTCTCTCTTTCCTCCGAATCTCCAGGCGGCGACAGATCTCTCCCTGACAAGAAAAGGGAAAACTCAGCTTTGATTGAGACACATAGAGAGGAGATGAATATTATACTGGCTTCTTGGGTCCAGTGGCCTTGCTATAATAGCAAAATAATTTACTGGAGGAAATAAAAGTACAGAGGTTTTCAACCCTTTTGGGTCCATGGCTCCCTGGACCAACTCCCTTCTTTCTGCGGCACCCCTGTGGGGCTCAGGAGACCAGTTAGGTCCCCCCTTGCTTGCCGAGCTTGCCTCCCCTCCCCCTTTCTCGAACAGCCTCCCTTGCGGAGTGCTCTCTCAGCCTCCTCTCCTCTCCCCTCTCCTTAGGAGTCCTCCTCTTGGTCTCTGAGCTGCCCCCGCTGCCCCCCAGGGGCCTGGGACTTGCCTGTCCATTCCCAACAGCAAGGGCCCCTCGCCAGTTTGCTTGCTTACTCTGAGGCCGCCTCAGCTCCTGGCAGCCCACACCCCCTGGCCAGCCCCAGAGGCACCATTCTCTGGGGGAGAACAGCTGGGCAAGCCTTGGGGAGGCAGAGATGGCATCCGAGGAGGGAGGGAAGGAAAGAGGGACAGAGGCCAGTGTCTCCCGCGGCACCTCTGACCATCATTCAAGGCACTCCAGCTGCCACAGCACACTGCTTGAAAACCACTGCAGAACTGGGATGGGAAAGGTTTCTAGTCCAACTAACTGGTCTGGAGAAGAGGAAAGGCAGCCATGCTTGCTCCTTTGTCTTCTCCGAGGAGACTTCCAGCCTGATTTCTCATCTTGAGGCCCCAGGGAGAAGTGGGAAGAGGAGGAGGAAGCATCCCCAGAAGAAGTGTGCTCCCCACCAGTAGGTGCTTCCACCCCCCACTCCTAAATCTGCTTCCAACAGATACTTGGGTGGGGGGGCATCCTGCACCATCTGGTCAATTCCTGTTGTTAGGAGAATTAGAAGATCAAAGATATAAACACATACATAAATACCGTAAGTAGTTATCATCACAAAAGAATATCCAGGTAAACCCATGAACAGCCAGGTAAACCTATCAACAGGTTTCCTGCCAGACAGGATTCTGTTGTAGACCGCCCCTTCTCTAATGTATGTATGATGTATGGAGGGGTGGTCTTGGGTTCCAGGGTGGGCAATTTCAAATGTCTATATAAGGACTTGCGCGCATGGTTCGGGGTCTCCTCCTCCCTTCTGCGTGGGGGTGGGGGGGTGGTGAGCACCCTGTTGCAACAGTTAATAAAGATCTGGCTTACTAGCTGCTTTGCTTCTCAATATTCTCTGCTTGGCCTCTGTTATTTTCTCCTACTGATAGAGAAGCTACAAAAGGGCTCTATATGGGCTCTGAGGTACCCCATAAGGGAAAAGGAGCAGTTTTTCCCTTATAACACTGGCCACCAGTCCCCACCCCCTTGCTGCTGATCCCTTGCTGCTATCTGCTTGGCAGGGTATTGAGGAGGCATCCTGCTAGCAAAAGGAGACATGTACTTAGTTGTGTATGTGCAATTCACATTTGTAGTGTTCTAAATATGTACAAAGCAACCTTGCTGGGGGATGTGGATGAGGTTAACCCTTTCTCTCCCTGTCATGGTCCCAACCCAAATCTTTGAAGCTGCTGTATTTCATTTTTTTAAAAAAATAATTTTTATTGAATGATTTTATGTTACAAAAAACAATGCTACCACTAAATATAATTAAGAATTAAAAATTACATACATCGATATTTAGTTTGTTATTTGTTATTTACTGTCTTATTTCCTCCCAAACATTGCATACAACAACACACATATGTGCAGACACCCACACACCCACACCCGCACACAAAATGATAATAATGAAAGTAAATATTTTCCCCTTTTATCTTACAAAATCTTTTCTTCAACTTTGACTTCCTGTCAAGTCCCTTTGCATATATTTAATCTTACATTTGAATGTACACAAAACAATAAACCTTTTTATATGATTTTTCCAATACATTCTGAAAACATAATAAATCCTTAATTGTTGTCCACCTCCTTTTATCACCTTTATCACTCGAATGCTAGCACGGGGTCAAAACTATTATTGTATTTTTGAACATGACTTCTATAATCATCCCATTTTTCTGCAAATTTTTGCTTTGAGTTTCCTCTGAGTTTACTAGTCAGTTGAGTCATCTCCACCAATTCCTGTAATTTGATTTGCCAATCTGTTATTTTTGGAGCCTCGTGATCTTTCCATCCCTTGGCCACAAGTATACGAGCTGCTGCGGTTGCATACAAGAATACCTCTCTTAGATTTTTTGGGATTTCTTTAATAGAAATGCCTCTGTTTTTTTTTAGTAAAAGTTATCCCCATTATCTTTTTTAATTCATCGTATATTTCCCCCAAAAAAATCTTAATCTTTTCACACGTCCACCACATGTGGATCATGTCACCGTTATTTCCTCCACATTTCAACAAGCATTCGCCAAATTTTTATACATTCTTGATAATCGGGAAGGAGTGAGGTACCACCTATGAGCCATTTTCATCATGTTCTCTCTTATATTATAGCTGGCTGTAAATTTCAAATTTACATTCCATCAGTTTTCCCCATCTTTTAGCGTAATTGGACGGCCCACATCTTGGGCCCACTTTATCATTGAAGCCTTAACCTCCTCATCCATTACTTCGTAGTCTAAAAGAAGTCTATACATTTTTGCGATTATTTTGGTTTTACTATTCAGTAGTTCTCTTTCAAATCTTGAAGGCTCCTTTTCAAAACCTATCTGCTTATCCTGTCTGAACACTTCCTTCACCTGGAAGTAATCTAGCCAACTAGAAAAGTGATCTACCAAAATCCATATGGTGTAATAGACCTTTCATAAATTTCCAGGAGACCCTATCAAAAGCTTTTTCAGCATGTATGGCCATTAAGACAGCCTTGTATTCTATTCTTAAGTCTAAATATGCTAATAAGTGTCAGGGAAAGGGAGGCAGACAGAGATGGGGGGGCAGGGAAACACTTACCGAGAACCCAAGCAGCCCTTTTCCAGCCAGTCCTCTGAACCAGAGACTGAAATAGGGAGTGGCCAGTCTGTTCCAGGAACTAGCTATTCCTGGAAGAGAGGAGATAAGAGGCGTTCCCTGTCTCGCTGGGCATGCTGGTCTAGAAAGCAACGTCACAAAAATTTAGAAGCGGCAACTTACTGAACAACACGGACGTGTTGTTTTGGAGCTCCGGCGTGGGCTTGGATTTGCCCAAGGACAAGCCCAAGCCCCGGGGTAGGTCTTTGCAACAGGTGTTTGAGACAACGGACGATGAAGAGGAGTTCGAGGGGGACGATGAAGAGGAGTTCGAGGAGGAGGAAGAAGAAGAAGAAGGAGGAGGAGGAGGAGGAGGAGGAGAAATAATAATAATAATAATAATAATAATAATAATAATAATAATAATGGGGAACACAAGGAATGGGGGACTTGAGGGAGGTTTTTGAA
Organism: Podarcis gaigeae; assembly: GCF_964106915.1. Classification (NCBI taxonomy): domain Eukaryota; kingdom Metazoa; phylum Chordata; class Lepidosauria; order Squamata; family Lacertidae; genus Podarcis; species Podarcis gaigeae. Next base: position 6,483,427 of record NC_139695.1, on the reverse strand, counting down.
GTAACGGATGAGGAGAAGGGTAGTTTTACAGGTTTTCCATCCGCCACCCCGGATGGGAAACAAATGCAGACAGTCGAGGCTCCAGGAGGGGAGGGGGCCTTTGAGGAGGGGGTGGATGTCAGGGAAAGGGAGGCAGACAGAGACGGGGGCGTGGCGTGGTAACACTTACCGAGAGCCCAAGCAGCCCTTTTCCAGCCAGTCCTCTGAATCAGAGACTGAAATAGGGAGTGGCCAGTCTGTTCCAGTAACTAGCTATTCCTGGAAGAGAGGAGATAAGAGGCGTTCCCTGTCTCGCTGGGCATGCTGGTCTAGAAAGCAACGTCACAAAAATTTAGAAGCGGCAACTTGCTGAACAACACAGACGTGTTGTTTTGGAGCTCCGGCGTGGGCTTGGATTTGCAGTAATAAATCTACCGGACAGAAGTGGCTCGATGCCTGGAATGTTATCTCCTAACTAGCTAGGCAGCAAACACATCCCTCACAATAAGTTTATAATGTTTCTAGTGTTGCTATAAATGTTCCTCCCAGGCAAAAAGCCATCTTGGTCATTGTGTAAAATCACCTGGAAGACTTTTTTTGATCTTTCGGCAAAATATTTGCATATAATTTATAATCGTTATTTAGGAGTGCGATAGGCCTATAGTTGTTAATAAGTAGATTGTCCGTTCCCTGTTTTGGAATTAATGCAATAAGGCTGTCTTTCCAAGAATCCGGCATGGTTCCGTCTTTTAAGATGTTGTTCATGATACTTCTTAATGGGTCAGACAGTATGTTCTCAATTTTTTTTATAATATATTGCCGGTAGGCCATCTGGCCCTGGTGACTTTCCTATCTTTGCTTCCTTAATTGCTCTTTGAATTTTGAATGTAATAGGGGCATTCTGTTACGATAATGAAGCAATGCAGCTGCAAAGTCCTAGCTTGAAGTGTAAACATGATGGGAATGTTGGGACTGCTGTGGGAACAGAGGGGCAGTCATTTCACAGTGCGCAGCACCGGAAGTACCTCAGAGTGTAATATGAGCTGTACTAGGAAGTACAGGAAGTGTTAGTTACAACACTGCTGGAATTTGGAGAGAGCCGTCACGTTTTCTGTAACGCTGCAAAGACAGAAATAAAGGCATGTAAATACGTTTCTGTCTATCTCTTTCCCCTGCCTGGGGAGGCAGGAAAGAGGGGTGTGTTTTTCTCACGTTTGAGAAGAATCGCCGATCGAGACCTTGCCTGCGTCTGCTGGGGAATGCAGCCAGGGAGGTCAAAAGGAAATCAAGCCGGGTGCCTGGACTGCTGCCAGCTTCTCGTGAGAAGGGCTTGAATTTCCAACACATTCTTTTTTTTTCAAATAAATTTTTATTAAATTTTTCCATAAAAAACTCCAATTATATCAATTTACACATCACATATTTTAGCTTATTGGACCTCCCTCAACTTCTCTGACAATCATTCGTAGTTCAAATCCTATCTTCACATTCCTTAATTTTTATATTGCCATTAAATACTATATTTCTGTCCTTATTTGTTTTCTAACAATATTCCTTGTATTTTCACAAAGCTTCTTTAAAGCACACTAGCGTTGTACACTCCTCACATACAGTTTTCAAATACTCCGTAAATTTTCCCCAGTCCTCAAAAAACCTGTGATCCTTTTGGAATCTGATTTTCCCAGTTAATTTATCCAGTTCTGCATAGTCTGTTAATTTTGTCCTCCATTCTTCCAAAGTCGGTACTTCTTCTTGTTTCCATTTTTGGGCCAACAATGTTCTTGCTGCGGTGATTGCATACTGAAAAAGTTTACAGTCTCTCCTATTTATGTCCATTCTTGTTATTCCCAGCAGAAAGGTTTCTGGTTTCTTAACAAAGCTATATTTTAGCATTTTCTTTAGTTCATTATATATCATCTCCCAGAACCCCCTTACTTTCTTACAGTCCCACCACATATGCATGAATGTACCTTCTTTCTCCTTACATCTCCAACATTTGTTACAAATTTTGTACATTTTTGCTAATTTTACTGGTGTCATATACCACCTATATACCATCTTCATAACATTTTCTTTCAATGTACCACATGCTGTAAATTTCAGGTTTTCATTCCATATTTTTTGCCAATCATCCATTTCTATGTTATATCCTAAATCTTTGGCCCATTGAATCATAACCACTTTTACTTCCTCATCCATTGTATGCCATTCCAACAGAATTTTATACATTTTGTTGAATTTCCAACACATTCAACAGTTCTTTTTGTTCTTTAGTAAGTTTCAGAAGACCTTTATGTTCTAAATATTCTTTAACTTCTTCTGTTGTTTCATTTCCTTCCTTATAGAGTTCTCTAAAGAATTCGAGAAATCGTTTCTCTATTTCTTTAGTGTTGTTTATTATTTTGCCTTCGCACTTAACTCTATTGATAAGCCTTTCTGCCTCTCTCTTCTTTAATTGTCATGCTAATAACCTTCCTGGTTTATTAGCATGTTCAAAGTTTTTTTGTTTCAATAATCTTAATTTCCATTCCATTTCTGCATTTAAATTAATATTTAATTTTATATTTTTTATATTATAAATTTTAAATATTTAATATTTAAATTAAATATTGAGATTGTAGGATCTTAATATTTCTTTTTAATTCTACACTATTTGGTTTTTTGTGTAATTCCAGCTCACTTTTTCTAATCTCCTCTAAGAGTTCTTGTTGTTGTTTTTCCCTTTTTGTTTTCTTTGAATTACATTTTGTTGGATAAAGAAACCCCTTAAGACAGCTTTACTAGCATCGCAGACTATCTTTAAATCGGTGCCCTTATTTAAATTCAATTCAAAAAATTCCTTTAAGGTCTTTTTTGTTTTTTCTATTATTATTTCATCTCTCAATAAAGTTTCATTTAATCTCCATCTTATAGATTTCCTCTTTCCCAAGTCAGTGTTACTTGTACTGCATTATGATCAGCTATTGTCTTTGGTTGAATTTCAGATTTACATATTTTGACTGTCAAATCTTTTGTTAGCCAGAATGCATCAATTCTTCATGCTGAGTCATTAGGGGGGGGGGGAGTGTATTCTTTCACTGTCGGATTTTGTATTCTCCATGCATCCTCTAAACTTAACAAATCTACTAACTGAAAAAAGGTTTTGGGGAATTTTAGTAGTCTTTTTGGATCTGTCTAAATCAGGATTTACCACATCATTTTGGTCTCCTAAAAATATAATTTTCTCTCCAATAATCTCCCCCAACTCTCGTTCCAACTTTTGATAAAATTCACCTTTTTTTTCATTCGGCGTGAAAAAGCCAATAACTTTAATTCTCTCCCCCTGGACTATTATTTCTATCACAACGACCCTTCCTTGTGAATCTTTATAGATCAATTTCACCTCCAAATGCTTTTTTGCGTATATTACAACTCCCTTCTTCTTAGATTTATCTGAAGAAACAAAACCAAGTCCCAGTTTCTTATTAATAAAATTATTGTGTGTTGTTTTGCAATATGAGTTTCTTGCAAACACATCAAATCCAATTTCTGTTTGCTAAGTATAAATTCCACCTTATTTGCTGTATCTTTCTCATTGACTTTAAGAATGTATCTGAATGTATTTTTCTACTCAAATTTATTTTTTATTTGGGAAACTGTGTACGTGCAGCTACTCACACAGAGGCAATTAAGTTTTGGCAGACAGCCAGAAGGCAATCTGAAGGAGTAGGTCTGCCTGGTGATAACAGAGACATGGAGACTGCTCCCTGATTGGTCAAGCTCTCTCAAAGGAGTGATAATTAATGGCCCACTAACTGGTAGTTCAGAGTTTGGAGTCCAGAGTTCTGTGTGTCAGTGTAGGAGTTGTGAGTAGTGTCAGAGAGATCTAGCAAAAGATCCGTGTTCTGTTCCTGTAAATAGTCCACTGTATATAATAAACACCTAACTACAAGTTCCTGGTTCCTGCTTCGTCTATCCTGTCTGCAGCCAAGTTGCCAATTGCTTCCATGGATTCTGCGTGTACTCTGCTAGGTCTGGCTAAGGTCCTGCAACTAGTCAGAAAGTTGCAAAACTCCAAATAGGTTTTGCCAGTAAACTGTGCCTTGGGGAATGTATCATTTTTCGCTGTGTCGTTTTTGCTGTATCTTTCTCATTGACTTTAAGAATGTATCTGAATGTATTTTTCTACTCAAATGTATTTTTCCTCAAAATGCTGTACTTTTCTAAATGTATCCAAATGTATCCGAATGGGTTTTTGTAATTTCCCCCAATCTCATTGCCTAGAGAATGTTCCTTAAATGTAACAATCACTTGTTCAAAATGTATTTGATTCAAATGTATTTGAGTGTATACTTTTATGTGAAAACGTAGCTAGGAAAATGTGGATATATATATTGCTTATAGTGCCTTTGAACGGTCAACGTTCCACCCTCTATCCTTTCACGAGCTGCCAAAAACACTCTCCACACCACAGTGCCATCTACTGGGTCTACAAATAATACCATGAATGCACACAAATACAAGCTCTAAAATAAATTAGTTTTATTTTCCAATAAGTATGCAAACATAAGACTATCACACCCGAATTGATAGCTATGCAGAACAGGATTTCACACCAACACTGAAGCCATTTCCCAAATATCCAGCCTCACGATTTGCATACTGATTATCAGCAGCTCTGGAGTTTTTTTCCTGTAGATAAAGGAAAAAGCCATTAACCTGGATTCAAGATAAATGAGAAGAAGCTCAACACATATTATTTCAGCCCTCCAGCAAAAATGACACCTCCATTAACACCAGCCAAGGTCTCACAACATCCTACTTACCTTATGTAAATCCTCTCTTCACGCCATTCATGTTGCTTCCCACCACCCTTGCTGTTCTTCTGTGTCATTGATCTGTATGGAAACCAAAAGGTATAAAAGTCGAGGCAGGTCTTTTGTTCGAGGTTCTCACTCCGTCTTTGTTACGTGAGGGGGGACCATGTTGCAACATTTTTTTCCTGTTCTTTCAATAAAGAACAGACTTTGCTTTCCTGAATCCTGGTGTTGGTCTCTGTCATTTCCCGACCGGAGCGGAGCCTACCCACTGGTGCTCTTCCAAGGGTTTCGGTCCTCCCTATGAAGCTGCAACCACTTTATAAGGAATTAATTTTCCTATTTCAACAGGATCATGGAAGTAATCCAGGCAGATGGAGCAAGTGGCTTCATCACAAAGATTCTTGATGTGACCCACTGCAGCAGCCATGGCTCCCTTGTGCCAAAGACCCAAGTTTAGTTTCATTTTTTTCGGTTTTCAGCTGAAGAAGACAAAAAGAAACTGCCCTAGGTCCTTAGGGGACACTGTGGCGTACCAAGGTCAGGTGGTATCCGATGTGGAAACTTTTTTGTCACCCCCCGACATTGAAATCCCCCCTCCTCCCCCCCTTGTCATGGAAGCAGCACAGGCAACTATCCGATGTAGAGCCTGCCTTCTCCCCCTCCCTCCATCGGATAGCTGCCTGCGCGGCTGTCTTTGAGGGGGGTGGAGGGAGGAATGGGCGGGATCTACATCGGATAGCTGCCTGCGTGCATGCGTGCATGCCTGAACATGCCGTGCACCTGGGGTGCACTGCGATCGGCACCCATTGAGAAGGAACAAGACAGGAAAAGGAAGGAAATGGGACAGGTTTTTTTAAGGCCCCACTTTTCACATGGTGTCCTGTTGTGTGGTCGGAAACTACTCTTTATTGTTTGATTTTGGCTAATGTCAGAATAAAAGCGAGTTCCTTCAAAATAACACATTCATTTTTATCTTACCAGTTTCTCATAATGTAAGAAGCTGAAGAAGAAACCATAGAGAGCATTAATATTTCCCTTCTGATCAATGAAGTCAAACGTTACAATTATCCATTTTAGAATGAGCACCTATAGGGAGAAGACAGATCTCAGTAAGCCAAAGCAAGGCCAAGACAACAAACCCCTTCTGGAATATGCTCAGCGTGTACAACATCTAGCTGAATCATCACCAGGATAACTAAGTCAGACTGGGGGAAATATCATTCTTCAGAACCAAGACATCATTACCATGCTTTCCAGGTTACCTGAAAGTCACTAGAACACTTGCGAGCACAGAGCCAAGACACAGCTGAAATAAGAGAATCCTCTGTTATTACGGAAATGGGAATCAGATTCTTCAGTAGCCTAGTGCTTATCACTGTGCCTGCAAGACATTGAAAGACACTGCTTAACATTCTGAACATCTTCACTATTGATAATTTCTCACAAGCTCGAAGCAGCCCCGGTTCTTGTTAAGGGAGAAGGCAGGGCAATGCAGCTACTTTGACATACTTTACTGCCAAGGGGAAAGAGAAGCCAAAACATGTTTTCTTTACCAAGCTTGGCACTGAGTGCGATGTTCAGCAAGTTATGATTTTCTTCTGGTGCCAAGCCTCTCTCTTGCGCAATCTTTTCCACAGTCTCCAAAGGACTCTGCAAAGCTCCATGCTTTCGTGAGGCACTATCTTGAATTAGAAAAAAGTCAAAGTGTGATTCAAATCCATTCGAAAAACCGTCCTCATGCATGATGGCCTGTCCAATGGCTTGCTTTACCATCAATTGGCAAGGGAGCCCCACTGAGATGCCATGGCATTTGGAAAACTCTGGAATGCTGAACTTGCCTCTTGCTTTCTTGCTCCTTCGTTCAGTGGGTAGGTAGGTCTAGGTAGGGGCAAGTCTAAAGCTTCATTGAAATTCCTCAGCCCCAGCCAGCATTGCCAATGGGCAGGATGATGAGAATTGTAGTTCAGCAACGTCTGGAGGGCCAGAGGTTACCCTCACCTGTTTTATCGGTTAGTGTGCTAAGATCTGGGCACAAGCCCAATTCAGCTGACGGTACTTAACAAGGGCTTGCTTTAAACAAAACATTAGAGCTAATACACTATTCTGCTTCAATATACAAAACAGCCCCTTCTCTATAGAAAGCTAAAGAAAATACAAACTTTGGGGTTTGTAGATGGATTGTTAGCGTGTCTGCTAAGCAGATTAGTGTTTACAGCTATATCAGGTCTTGAACATCTGGCAATGAAGTTCAGTTTGCCTAAAATGCATCTGTACAGTGTAGTGTCAGAAAATGCTTCACCAGTATCATCTACAGGATTTGCTTCAACCAAATTCAGCCTGGTTAACACATCAGCAATTTTCTGAGATTGGTGTACCAAAAAATCACCTGCCTGGTTTTTCTCTACTTCCAGAGAAAGATAGTTGAATACCTCACCAAGATCCTTCATGTCAAAGTGCTGCTTCAGCTGAGCTAGGGTGCTTTGGTACAAAGCCTGATTCTTCCAAAAAAGAATATCATCAACAAAGCATAAACAATACAGTTTGTTTTGCCCCTCCTCTTTGACAAACACACATGGATCAGCTTTGCCTTGGTGAAAACCTAGAGAAAGCAATGTCTCTGTTAGTTTTGTGTTCCAACACCTGGCATTCTGTTTGAGACCATATAGGGATTTCTGTAGCTTACAGACCATCCCCTTCTTTACCTGCACTCCATCAGGTGGAAGCATGTAAATCACCTCCCCCAGAATCCCATACAAAAAAGCTGTATTCACGTTGTGATGTGATACCTGAAGCTTATCTTCTGCAGCAATCTTGAGCATACGCCTAATGCTCTCATACTTGACGGTGGGTGAGTAGGTCTCGTGGTAGTCCAGTCCTGGTACTGTGAAAAACCTCTGGCGACCAATCTGGCTTTGTGTCTTACTACCTTGCCATTCTGATCAGTCTTGGATTTAACGACCCATTTGCTGTCAACCAGCTTCATCCCTGGGACTATTGGAACCAGATCCCAGCTCTTGTTACTTTCCAAGGAATCAAGTTCAGCCTTCATGGCATTTAGCCATGGCTCAGCATCCTTTGAGGTTAAATCCTGGACCTCTTGGAAGCTTGAAGGTTCCCAAACCTTCTCTGAGCTACTAACAACAGCTACTGCTGTTTTAGCAAACTCATCAGCATACCTCTTTGGAGGTTTGCCCTTTGTGGCCCTTTCAGATCTGCTTATTAGATGCAAGTCTTCAGCACTCATCTCCTCTTTCTTAGGAGAATAGTGGCCAATGGTGAACAGTGGTTCTTCCAATTCAGTGTCAGACTCATCAGATGGTCTGAGTGAGGCCTTTGCGCTCTTGTAGTCTGCTGTGTCATCGCTGTCACTGACATCAGCACTAGCACTGCCCACTGAACAGGAATCCGAACGCTGATCATCATCCTCAGCTTCCTCTGCTTCTTCAGCTTCAGGGTGACTGGAAAATACATTTAGCATTGTACCAAACACTTCTGATAAACTGTCTTTGTGTCAGTCATCACCACTCTGTATGCACCTTTTTCATACCCCACAATTATGACATGCACACCACACTTCCCGAGCTTGCTGCTCTGTGGAGTATGGACCCACATGTCAGAGCCAAAGATTCTCATATGCCTGACGTATGGTTTCTTACCAAACATCTTTTCATCGGGAGTACAACCTATGGGTGCAGAAAATCGTCTGTTAAAACAATAAACCAAAACAATTCAGCGACTCCACCCAATATTCCTCAGGAAGATTGGCATCATGCAACAAGGTCTTTAGTCCTTGTAGCAAAGTCTGGTTTTCCCTTTCGCAAAGTCCATTCATCCATGAAGATCTTGGACTTGCGAGGTCATGCTGAATCCCCTTCTCAGTGAGAAAAGCCTCAAACTGCAGAGAAGGGATTCTCCTCCGCGGTCAGTAAATAAACACTGCAGTTGCTTTCCATGGGCATTTTACAACCAAGCACAGAATTCCTTGAACTTAGGAAACACTTCTGATTTTTGCTTGAGCATGAACACATGAATATACCTGGAAAAAGCATCAATCAATACCATGAAGTACTTTGCTCCCCCTAGAGAAGTTGCAAGTGGACCAACAAGGTCTGTGTGGACAATCTGGTAGGGTTTAGATGCCTACCTGCCAGAAACCTTGCCCTTTGGTGCAACCCTCACCTTGTGCTCTGCACATGACTTTCACTTCATGTAAAACCTGCAGGGTTTGATGGTCATGCCTTGAACCATCTCTGGCATCTTGGTCAGTGCCTGCCATCCCAGGTGACCGAACCGCCTGTGGTGAGAATGTATGCAGTCTAAATGGAGAATTTTGTTAGTATTCATAACACAACAAGATTCATCACTTTGCACATTGACAGCATCATCAACATAAGTCATGCTTCACATACCTCAGGCTTGTGGGATTTGATCAGAAATTATTGTCAATGAATTAAACCCAGTCAACGCAATGCGTTCATCACGGACACAATGGCTTGATGCATATTTTATAATTCCTCATAGTAATCCCATCTGATTACTACATCTCTGGATATTTGCACTCTTACATAGGCTGAGCCTGTGACCTGGCTCAGGAACTAAGTATTTGTCATTACAAAAGACTGGCCAGGCTCCCCAGGGTACCCAATCAAGTGAGCATTAATAGGTAACCTGCCAGAGGTAAACAACACACTCAGATGTCTGTTGTAGACCGTGTTGGATTCTTGCCCCCCCCCCCCCCGAGCTATGTCAGCCTCCCAAAGCACTCCGGGGCGATTAATCCGGTGGTCACTCTCTGGCTGCTGCCCAGGAATCCTCTTTCAGTCCAGAGAGACCGATGAATACGCGACTTCTGCCTCCTGAGAAAAGCACACCCATTTCCTCCTGGCATAGGAAGGAAAAGGCAGTTCGTAGACTTCAAGCTACTTTATTAAAACTGCATATACAGACACACACATGACTGCACGCTCTGAACAGCCCAGCTTCTGAGTTCTCTGACTCAACACTGCTTCATCCTAGAAGCAGAAGAGGGAAGTGTAACTCCGCCCCGGTTACACTCAAGACAGTCTGAGAACTGGCTCAGACTTCCTTTCTCATGGTCAGCTACACCTGATGTAAACAACAACCTTGTAGCTCTTGCTGCTTCCTGGCAGCTTATGGGAACTGAAATCCCAACAGACTTCCCTTTCTGTGATGTTGGTACGAAGTATCTGGGGGGTGGTCTTGAGCTACATCCCTTTCTGTGATGTATCGGGGGGGGGGGTCATTTTTCGCCCAAAATTTTTTTATTGGTTTTTTCACAAAAATTTAAACATACAGACAGAAAGGCAAACAAACATAAACCATAACCTTATTAAGACTAATCTAATTAACATTGTTAAATGACTTCCTCATATCCTGAAGTGCTCCTGAAGGTAGGAGCCTATCAATTGATGAAGATGATCATCCAAATGTCATAGACCAAATGGAGCAAACAGCATGCAGACCTAGTGGTGGGAGGAAAAAATCCTTAAATAAGAGACACGGGGGAATGATTAATGGACTTCAATGTCTGTACACTAATGCGCAAAGCATGGGAAATAAACAAGATGAGCTTGAGCTCTTGGTACAGCAAACTAAATGTGACATAATAGGCATCACTGAAACCTGGTGGGATAAGTCCCATGATTGGAATGTAATAATGGAGGGATACAATCTATTTCAGAGAAACAGACCAGACAAGAAAGGAGGAGGAGTGGCGTTATATGTCAGGGATGTGTATACCTGTGAAGAGATCCAAGATTTAGAACCTCAAAGCCAAAGTGAGAGCATTTGGGTCAAAATTAAGGGAGAGAAGAATAACAGTGACCTCATTGTGGGAGTTTACTATAGATCCCCAAGCCAAACGGAGGACATAGATCATGCCTTCCTGGAACAGATGGCCAAGCATGCAAAAGGAAGGGAGATAGTAGTAATGGGGGACTTCAATTACCCAGATATTTGTTGGATGTCAAACTCAGCCAAGAGCATAAGGTCAAACAGATTCCTCACTGGCCTTGCAGACAACTTCATTGTCCAGAAAGTGGGAGAAGCAACAAGAGGAACAGCCATTTTAGATCTGGTCCTAACCAATGTTGATGACCTGGTTAGTGGGGTAGAAGTGGAAGGATCATTAGGCACGAGTGATCATGCTCTTCTGAAGTTTACTATACAGCGGAAAGGAGCAGCCAAGCATATGCTGTGGCGTAATTTATGGCTGTTGTGAACCCTTCTAAGCCCGGCACGCTTCCTCTGTCCAGCTCTGCTTATCGTCAGCTACTTGTAGCAGAGTTAACTCAGCGTAGAAACTGATGTGGTGCGTGTGTGATAAATCAAGCTACAGACGAGTGTTCTGGCTTAGCTCTTCTCTTTAATTGTGTAGAAAAACAACATAACTCAGACAGAAGTCAGACCCGGTGACCGCGCTGACATTTTGCGTCCACCGTCTGGGAACAGAACAACAGACTGAACACACAGAGAAAGACACTCCCCTCTGTGAAACCTGGCCACGCCTCAGGAATGTGAGACGTCACTCAGAACTTCTTAACCCTGTAAGTTCTGATTCTCTCCACACCCCCTCTCGTATCGCATCCTGAGGGAAAATGTGAACATACATGTACAGACCTCTGAGAATTCAATCCCTTTCCCATTGCCTTTCGCCCCTTCCTGGCATCTTTGTCAGGCAACTGATGAACCTCCTCAAAACTCCCAGGTTCGCACTGTGCGAAACCAACCCACACACCGGTGGCCTGATACCTCTCAGGTGGAATTCCCTTCGTTGCTCGAGCGGATCGCCTGAGCACAAATTCAGGTGTTTCTTCTGACCCACTGGGGCCAGCAAGTGTGTCCTCTACATCACAGGACTCCCCCTCTAACTTAGTGCGTCTTCGGGCTTTCTGCATTATGCTAACAGGAGACGCAGGCTCACTCTTGGGCTCTCATTTAACAACCTGTGGAGATGCCCCACCCTGTTCTTGACCCTGGTCATCGACCTGGTCCTCATCAACAGGTTCAGCCTCTGGTTCTCCCTCATCCTCAGAATCAGACAGACATTCTGAGAGAACATCAGGACTAGCATTGCGCTTTGACAAACCATCCTGTTCACAGAACTCAGCATGTCTGCTGATCAGAAGCTTGGTCTGATCACCTTCTGGATAAGCGAATCTCCATCCCTTTGTTGCAGGTTCATACCTACAGAAGATCATTTTCTGGAACCTAGGGCCACCCTGCTTTTGCTGAGCTTCTGGCACCGGCACCAAGGCCGGTGACCCAAACGCACGGAAGAAATGCAACTGCGGTTTCTCTCCGTAGAGCACGAAATGTGGGGTTTCACCTACCACTGAGTTGTAGGACCTGTTCATCGTGAATGTCACCGTTCTCATCGCCTCCCACCAAAAACTTTGAGGCAAACCAGAGTCACACAGTAGAACCTCTGGTGCTTGAACCAGAGCTTCACATCTGAGCTCTGCCACGCCCCTCTCCTGAGGAGCCGTCACCTTGTGACGTATCCCTTTCTGGCGAAAGAACTCCTGCAGAGCAGACCCAGTAAACTCTGCACATCGGTCACTCTTGAACCCCTTCACCTTGGTGGAGAACCTTAGTTCCACCTCTGCAACCCAGTCTTTGATCAGTTGTGGTGCCTCTTCTTTCAATCTCAGAGCATAACACCACGTAACCTGGCTAAAATCATCCAGCAGCGTCAGAACAAACCTGGCCCCTCCCAGACTTGGCTTTGGCATGGGACCAAAAAGGTCTGTGTGCACAAGCTCAAAAGGTTTTGTGGTTACCCTCTCCACCCTGGGATAACTGCACCCTTTTACCTTTGCCATCTTGCATGCCCTACAATTTAGAGACCTGCCACATTCCTGCTTGAAAACTCCACTGCAACCAACTTTGGCAAGTCAGCTTCTCACATGGCAGCTTAAGCTCAAAGCCATGCTCCTGGGACTGAGCCATCTCTCCCCCGGGGCCCAGCGTACTCACGTAACCAGTAGTAGCTTCTCCGGCACCCGACTCAGCAGACCAATCTCCCAGCGAGCTCCTCTGCCACCCTGAACTGGCAGGCAGGACTCCCAGCTGGTCCCAGCTTCTGTTCGGCTGGCTTCAACACACACCGGCACATCTTGGCATCAGCATCAAAGCTTTTGCTGACCCATAACCTATGCTGTGGCGTAATTTATGGCTGTTGTGAAGCCTTCTAAGCCCGGCACGCTTCATCTGTCCAGCTCTGCTTATCGTCAGCTACTTGTAGCAGAGTTAACTCAGCGTAGAAACTGATGCGGTGCGTGTGTGATAAATCAAGCTACAGACGAGCGTTCTGGCTTAGCTCTTCTCTTTAATCGTGTAGAAAAACAACATAAATCAGACAGAAGTCAGACCCGGTGACCGCGTTGACATTTTGCGTCCACCGTCTGGGAACAGAGCAACAGACTGAACACACAGAGAAAGACACTCCCCTCTGTGAAACCTGGCCACGCCTCAGGAATGTGAGACGTCACTCAGAACTTCTTAACCCTGTAAGTTCTGATTCTATCCACAAAGCATACTAGGACTCAATTTCTTGACTTTAAGAAAGCCGACTTCATAAAACTTAGGGAAGTGCTGGGTGAGATCCCATGGACAGTAATACTAAAAGGAAAGGGAGTTCATGATGGCTGGGAGTTTGCTAAGAGGGAGATAGTAAAAGCACAACTTCAGGCAATACCAATGAGACGGAAACATGGAAGGTGCCTAAAGAAGCCAGGGTGGCTATCTAAAGAACTTTTAACTGAGTTAAGATTAAAAAAGGATGTGTACAAAAAATGGAAAAAGGGGGAAACCACCAAAGAGGAATTCAAACAAATAGCCAGCACGTGTAGACACAAAGTCAGAAAAGCTAAAGCACAGAATGAACTCAGGCTTGCTAGAGAGGTTAAAAGCAACAAAAAAGGCTTTTATGGGTATGTTCGTAGCAAAAGGAAGAACAAAGAAACAGTGGGGTCACTCAGAGGAGAAGATGGTGAAATGCAAACAGGGGACACAGAAAGGGCTGAACTCCTCAATGCCTTCTTTGCCTCAGTCTTCTCCGATAAAGAAAACAATGCCCGACCTGAAGAATTTGGAGCAAATGATTCAGCAGAGGAAACACAGCCCAGAATAACTAAGGAGATAGTACAAGAATACTTGGCTAGTTTAGATGTATTCAAGTCTCCAGGGCCAGATGAACTGCATCCAAGAGTATTAAAAGAACTGGCAGATGTGATCTCAGAACCACTGGCAGTCATCTTTGTGAATTCCTGGAGAACAGGCGAAGTACCGGCAGACTGGAGGAGGGCAAATGTTGTCCCTATTTTCAAAAAATGGAAAAGAGAGGACTCAAATAATTACCGCCCAGTCTGTCTGACATCAATACCAGGTGTCAGGGACGCAGCGGGAGCGCAGGGAGGGGAGGCGATGGAGAGCGAGGGGGAGCAATCCGAGGGCAGCGCAGGAGAAGATGACAGTAGCCCGAGAGATTCCATGAGCCTCTCCAGCGAATCGGAAGATTCACAGAAGGGGGCGCCGGTAGCCAGGGCAAGGGGGGCCCCAAGGGGGACACCCCAGAAGCAAGGGGCCAGCGGGGACTCCCAGAGCAGCAGTTGGAAATCAGGACCAGCTTCCCCACCAGAGCGTAGTGGGGGGGAGGAGTCCCAGGTATCGGGGCCAGCGGATTCACCACCAGCGAGAGAAGATGAGTCAGGATTGACCACGCCTCCATCGGAGAGCGGGGGAACGGTCAAGAGGAAGGTTGCCGGTTGGGCACGCGCGCGCCAAGTTCAAACGTACAGGCGAGCGGCACAGCAGGTAGCCCGGATAGGGAGCCAGGTCCTAAAGCCCGCCGGAAGGAGGGGCAAGAATCAGGGGGGTCAGCGTCAGAAGAGTCCAGAAAGGATGAAACCCCAGCGGGCAGGAGGGCCCAGAGGAGGAAGGAGCTAAGGAAGAGGTGGAGCAAGGCTAGAGTCTTAAACTGGTGTGGAAGGGGAGGAGATTCAGACGGAGCTTCGCTGGTCTAGGGTTTAAGACGTAGAGCTGCACGCTGCGGCTTTGAAATGGAAACTGAACGTCAATAAAGACTTTTGTATATAACTACAGCCGGGCGTTGGTCCTCTGTGAGCTGGGACATAGGGGCGGCTCTGACACCAGGGATCTCGTTTTTTGACAGAATTACAAGCCTGGTAGATGAAGGGAACGCAGTGGATGTAGCCTACCTTGATTTCAGCAAGGCATTTGACAAGGTGTCCCATGATATTCTTGTAAAGAAGCTGGTAAAATGTGGGCTTGACTATGCTACCACTCATTGGATTTGTAACTGGCTGACTGACCGAACCCAAAGGGTGCTCATCAATGGTTCCTCTTTATCCTGGAGAAGAGTGACTAGTGGGGTGCCACAGGGTTCTGTCTTGGGCCCGGTCTTATTCAACATCATTATCAACGACTTGGATGATGGACTCAAGGGCATCCTGATCAAATTTGCAGATGACACCAAACTGGGAGGGGTGGCTAACATCCCAGAGGACAGGATCACACTTCAAAACAACCTTGACAGATTAGAGAACTGGGCCAAAACAAACAAGATGAATTTTAACAGGGAGAAATGTAAAGTATTCCACTTGGGCAAAAAAAATGAGAGGCACAAATACAAGATGGGCGACACCTGGCTTGAGAGCAGTACATGTGAAAAGGATCTAGGAGTCTTGGTTGACCACAAACTTGACATGAGCCAACAGTGTGACGCGGCAGCTAAAAAAGCCAATGCAATTCTGGGCTGCATCGATAGGAGTATAGCATCTAGATCAAGGGAAGTAATAGTGCCACTGTATTCTGCTCTGGGTCAGACCTCACCTGGAGTACTGTGTCCAGTTCTGGGCACCACAGTTCAAGAAGGACACTGACAAACTGGAACGTGTCCAGAGGAGGGCAACCAAAATGGTCAAAGGCCTGGAAACGATGCCTTATGAGGAATGGCTAAGGGAGCTGGGCATGTTTAGCCTGGAGAAGAGGAGGTTAAGGGGTGATATGATAGCCATGTTCAAATATATAAAAGGATGTCACATAGAGGAGGGAGAAAGGTTGTTTTCTGCTGCTCCAGAGAAGCGGACACGGAGCAATGGATCCAAACTACAAGAAAAAAGATTCCACCTAAACATTAGGAAGAACTTCCTGACAGTAAGAGCTGTTCGACAGTGGAATTTGCTGCCAAGGAGTGTGGTGGAGTCTCCTTCTTTGGAGGTCTTTAAGCAGAGGCTTGACAACCATATGTCAGGAGTGCTCTGATGGTGTTTCCTGCTTGGCAGGGGGTTGGACTTGATAGCCCTTGTGGTCTCTTCCAACTCTATGCTTCTATGATTCTATTATTCCCCCTGGTTGGATTTCAGTGCATATCATTTTAACGGTTTTCCAAATCAATATTCTTATAAAATTAACTTAATCACTTAAAATCTTTCTTTCTTCCCAATTCAGTATTAAACATATTAATTCATCACGTATTACATATTTAAATCCTAAGCCTATCCGGTATTTGCAAGCTTTTTCCAATTAATTTAACTTAACATATTTAACTAAATAGTCATTAAATTTCATCCATTCTTCCTGATACTCCTCCTCCTTCTGGTCATGGACTCTTCCAGTCAGGTTGGCTAGCTCCAAAAAATCCATCATCTTCATCTGCCATTCTTCCACTGTTGGTACTTCTTGCGTTTTCCCATTCTTAGCTAGTAAAATTCGAGCAGCAGTTGTGGCATACAAAAATAATTTAACATCTTTTTTGGGCAATTCCAGACCTGTTATTCCAAGAAGAAAGGCCTCTGGTTTCTTTTTGAATGTATATTTCAACATTTTTTTTCAATTCATTATAAATCTTTTCCAAAAGTCTTTCATTTTGGGGCAGGTCCACCACATATGATAGAAGGTACCTTTTTTTTCTTTACATTTCCAGCAATGATTATCACAGTTGTGATAAATCTTTGCTATTTTAACAGGGATCAGATACCATCTATACAGCATTTTCATTATGTTTTCCTTTAGTACAGTACACGCAGTGAACTTGACCCCTTTCTTCCACAATCTTTCCCAATCCTCAAACATTATGTTATGTCCTACATCTCTTGCCCAATCTATCATCACTGATTTAACTTGTTCATCCTTTGTATGCCACTCCAACAATCTGGGGGGTGGTCTTGAGCTACACCCGTTTCTGTGATGTAGGTATGATGTATCTGGGGGGTGGTCTTGAGCTACACCCGTTTCTGTGATGTAGGTATGATGTATCTGGGGGGTGGTCTTGAGCTACACCCCTTCTGTGATGTAGGTATGATGTTTCTGGGGGTGGTCTTGGACTCCAGGGCAGGCAATTTAAAATGTCTATACAAGGACAGGCACACCTTTGTTTGGGGTCCTCCTCCTTCTCCTGCGTGTGTGGGGGGGGGAGCACCCTGTTGCAACAGTTCAATAAAGATCAGGCTTACTAGCTGCTTTGCTTCTCAATATTCTCTGCTTGGCCTCTGTTATTTTCTCCGACCGATTGAGAAACTACAAAGGACTCTAGAAGGGCTCTTGTGTTCCCCATAAGGGAATAAGGGCAGATTTTTGTTTATTACAATATGCAGGACTGAGTTTGGCCTCATTAGGTCTCCCTACCATGAACTCCTTAGGTGGGCCACCCTGCGTCCACCTCGGCATCGCGCCTCGCTATTCTGCTACTCGAGATAACACTGAACTGCTCTGCAGGGTTGTTGTAAGGATTGCAAGTCAAGGCATCCGAAGTGCTTTTGAACATTGAAAAGCCCCTAATCAATGCTTTGAACTACAATCGCTTTAAAAACGAAACTCTGATTAGTAAGAGTTTGGGGAATTAAAAATTGGTTTGTTCTGGGGGCGCTGAAGCTCTGTTCTGGGTTGAAAACCCAGTGAGACCACTGGGCCATCGAGTTCTGTATGGTCTGCCATAGCCAGCAGCTGCTCTACAGGATTTCAGAGAGCAGGTTTTCAGAGCTCTGTTTCCCATGCATAGATTGAAACTGCCGCTTTTTGCATCATGTGCCTCTCCCAGTGGGCCACCCAGAGCCATTTCCTGCATAGCGTTCTACATCCCATGTAGTCCTGGTTCTTCTAGCTCAATTCAGTTAATTCTGCAACTGTGCAAGTTAGGCCACATCTGCTTTATACATTCAAAGCACCATCATGCCACTTGACATTATAACAATTGCATCTTTGTATTCAATCCCTTCAGCACCTTGGACAGCAGTCTCTCAAGGCTCATCCACAGTTACCTTGTGCCCCATGCTTCCTAGGCACAGGTCCATGCTTTAAAGGCACTGTGTCCGAGTGTTTTGCTGTCCCAGGGCTTTCTAATTTTAACTCATTTTCAGCATCCCTTTCCAGGGCAGCTTTATTTATTTCATGTATTTAAGAAGTCCTCTGTGCGTGGCAAAGGCTTCTTGCTGGGACAATAGGAGGCTGCCTTATACTGAGTCCCACTATGGCTCTATCTAGCTCAGTGTTGTCCACAATGGATGGCAAAAACTCTCCAGGGCTTCAGACAGAGGACATTCTAGCTGGAGATACAACAGATTGAACTGGAGAGCTTCTGCATGTAAGCAGATGCTTTACCACTAAGCTATGGCCCTCCTCCCATTGCTTCTGCCCTGAATGAACTGCAAGCCTGTCCTACAGTCCTCCCAAAACTCTCTTTTGTGGCTACACTCTGCAGAAGGTAATTGGTTGCAGAAGTTGAGCTGTCTGCACAAGTGACTGAATCAGTGAGAAGGCTGATCTGTAATGAAATGCTGACTTTCAGGCATCTCTTGAAGACCTTTTTTATGCCAACAGGTCTGTGCTGCCATTTAAACATTTCTTGAGCACCCAGACATTTTAATTATTTTGACTGATTTTAATGTCCACCGTCCACCTGCTTTTGTACATTGCTGTATTTTATGACATGCCCTAGCTTCTGAGAAGCCTTTCACTCAAACCAGTTAGACATGACATGAATTAGTAGTTTTATCCTTGCAGCTGCCCCAGTTCTTCTCATTCTGCACAACTAGGGGGATTATTTGATGAACTGCCCCTTAACTACTTGGTTTCTGTTCTCCATGTTGCTTTAATGTGTTTCTTTTCATTATGTCCACACTCCACACTCCACACTCACACACCCCGCCCCTAAACAGCTCACGCAGGAAAAAAGTAAATTACACTTCTATCTCCATGGAACAGACCCTGACAAATCAAATGACAAAGCATAACACTGGTCAACAACAAATTTGTTGTCTGCGTTTTTTCAGTTGATTTAGGATGAATCTGATGCGCTGAATCAAAAAATCACATTGGTTTTGCTCAATCAGGTCACGTTTTTGAGCTATGGCCACATGTCTTTTTTTACATTTTTGTTCACATGTATGCTTGTGTGGAGCATTTTAGAAGAAGTTGGTGGGGGTAAAATGCCATGTCAAATAATTGTTTTGATTGGAAATGATTATTTTAATGACAAGAAGTATTCAGGTCCAATAGTTCTGGGTGATTATGTCGAAAAGGGATCAGTTTGAAGTCATAAAACCTCGAAATCTTCCATAAATTGGTGCGGCTGGAATCAACAGAAAGAACCGGAGCAGCCTCAAGTATCCTGATCTTCAATCAGCACGTCGTCCTGTAGCTCATTGTGATGAAATTCCAGTGGCTGTCTTCGGAGAACTTCCTGACATTAGTGACGAAGATGCCTCCATTGTTGAAGGACATGAAGAAGAAGAAGTGGTTCTTGAAGATCATGCTCCACATCCATTTTCCCAAAAGGAGTTGAATGATCTAGTTCGCGACCTCAGCTTGTCAAAGGACTCTGCCGAACTGTTGGCATCCAGATTGAAGGAAGAAAACCTCCTCTCTGACAGTGCTCGCATCAGCTTCTTCCGCAACAGGCATCAAGAGTAGCTCTGTTTTTTCTCGGAAGAGAAGGACTTGGTGTACTGTGCAGATATTGCACAGCTTCTGCTCAAGCTTGAAGTGCCACAGTACGAACCCAAAGATTGGAGACTGTTCATTGACAGCAGCAAGCGATCACTGAAATGTGTTCTGCTACACAACGGCAACCAGTTTGCCTCTATACCCCTGGCTCACTCGAGTACACTGAAGGAGAACTATGAATCGGTGAAGTATGTGCTGGAGAAAATTGGTTATGATCTGCATAAGTGGTTTATTTGTGTTGACCTGAAGATGGTGAACTTTTTGTTGGGACAACAGTCTGGCTTCACCAAGTACCCATGTTTTCTGTACATGTGGGATAGTAGGGACTGTGCTCAGCATTACACAAAGAAGGACTGCCCTGTGCGGGAGGAATTGGTGCCTTGCAGAAAAAGGAACGTCATCAACAACCCTCTGGTGGACAGAGACAGAAGACTCTTCCCACTGCTGCACATCAAGCTCGGCTTAATCAAGCAGTTCACTATGGCTCTGGACAAGGATGGTGACTGCTTCACTTACTTGTGCCAGGCCTTTCCAGGATTGACCATGGAGAAGTTGAAAGCTGGCATCTTTTACGGTCCTCAGATCCGTCAGCTCATCAGAGATCCAGAGTTTGGAAACTGAATGAACGAAGTGGAACTGGAAGCGTGGAAGGCATTTGTTCTGGTAGTGAAGAACTTTCTTGGCAACAATAAGGCCAGAAACTACGCAGAACTTGTCAACAACATGCTGACTGCTTTCAGAAACCTGGGCTGCAACATGAGCGTCAAGATGCACTACCTATTTTCACATATGGACCGGTTTCCTGAGAACCTGGGTTCAATGAGTGACGAGCAGGGGCAGAGATTCCATCAGGACATGAAAGAGATGGAGACCAGGTCTCAGGGTCGCTGGGACGCAGTCATGATGGCTGACTACTGTTGGACTCTGAAGAGAGACCTCCCTGCCGCTGAGCATTCCAGGAGTTCCAAGAAATGGAAGTTCAAGCCCTGAAGTTTGAAAAATGGTGAAGCAACATGCAATTTACGTGTACTTACCTTTATCAATGCCCACCATTCAGTTTACAGTAAACCTGACCTGATGGAGAGAAACGGATGCCATTTCCTGATTCAGCAGTGCAAAAATACCATAAATCAGTTGTAGAAATCTAGACAACATTCAAAAAGTAAAAAATTGTTACCCAGTGAATTAATCCCCCAGCTGAACTGAACAGGGAGCAGCAGCTGGGGTAGAACATACAAACAAGAAATTATTCGTTCAAGGTACAGAAGCCCCAGAACACCCCAGCCACATGGAGTTAAGAATAGCAATTCCAGATTAAAGGGCTTGCATCTGAGACATTTGTTCCTTCCTTTTTTCCAAGACAGGTGATGTTCCTACGAGTACATTGGAAATTTTGAAAGGACCGTGGGCATTTTTCCTATGCAGCTGAAGATTCAGAGCTATCTGAAGAGGGGAAAATATCAGGTCTTGCTCAGCGGGAGTTGTCTTATTTCCTTTGAAGATATAATCTGATGAGAATTTTAGGCTGCTGGGGGTGGGGCAAAATCTGAGGATGGGGAAAATGATATCACTGGCAGCCACATGGGAGGCTGCAGAAAATGCACATGGAGAAACAATGGGTCCTTGTACTGAGGGGACTCTTTGACCTGCAGGAGGAAGCCAGTTGTTGAAATGGAACATGGATCTGAAAAGGAGCTTAGAGGAAGATTTCAACATCCAGCTGGAGCCATCAGTGGCAGTTCATCACTAGTTCAGAATTGGGGACTCTTTTTCAGACTTAAGGGCCATATTCTCCTCTGGGAAGCCTTCCAGGGGCCATGTGCCTGTGGTGGGAGGGGCCACAGATGAAAGTGGATGGAGTGATGAATGTAAACTTTGCTTTCCTAAGGGAGGCTGGTTTCTACACACATTCAACTCTCCACTTTCTGTCCTTCATGACTCAAGGGTGAAAAGGGAGGGGTAGTATCTTGGGGGGGACACGTTGTACTCCTTCTGGGGTAGTTTGTCCACCTTTGGTCACTACAGCTCTCACCTGTGGCTCTTAGAAAGTGTCAGCCTGCAGCAGCAGCCACACCCCAGGAACGGCTTCAACTGGCGGGCTAACCAGGTGAGGGGAGTTGATGGGTCTCAAACCCTCAGTGAGTTAGGGGCTTCCCCTGCACGCAAAGCTAGTGCCGGGTACTGGTTAGAGGAGGAGCAATGGCGGGAGGCTACAACCAGGGAACCCCCCTCCACCAGGAAGCATCAGAGTGGGAAGGCTCCGAGCTAGGAGACTGCTGGTGGGATGCAGGAGACAGGTCAGAAGAAGAAGAAGGGGGAGCAGATGGCTTGGAGGCTAAAGAAGCAACAGGTTTAAGTGAGACTGAGGCAGCTGAGGAGGAGGAAGAAGAGGTGGTGGAGGCTGCAACAGATCCCCAGGCACCTGCCATGTTCACTGTTCCCTTCTCCCCTCCTCCTCTGTCACCAGGAACAAGGGAGGCATTACATGTAGCAGAACAAAAGGCACAGAGAGCCCCTCCACGACTGTTGGGCAGTCCTCCTGGGGAGGAGCCTTAGGGTAGGGATGCCATATTGAAAAGATAGCAGAGAAGGGACCCCCAATAAGTGTTGGAATCTAGCCTTGTCAGAGGAATGTGCCACTTCGCTAGGCACCGGCTGATTTCCTTGTTGACCTCCCCGCTGCGACTCCTGGCAGAAAAACAGGCGAGGTCTCTTATCGGCGATCCTTCTCAGACGTAAGAAGAACACACCATTCCTTTCCCCTTCTGCCCTGCTATCCCCAGGGAGGGGAAAGGGACAGACAGAAATTTATTTACATGCTTTATTCCTGTCTTTCACAGCAGTACAGAGAAACGTGTCTGCACTCAACAGCAGAGAGAATATACTCCACCCATGTACTTCCAGTACAGGTCATATGACACACACTGAGCTAACATCCGGTGCTCAGTACAGTGAATGGACTGCCCCCTTGTTCCCATGGTAACAGTCACAAACATCAACATCCTGTTTCCAACAATCTGCAGCTGCTGAAGCTTCTGCTCGCTGCTGCATTGGTCCTTTTTGGTAACAATAAGATGGTACCTGCAGGAAGCCGTCATCTGCAGAGCAGAGCCATCAATTGGGTATATAAGGGGTGATATGATTTTTCAGGTGCCTTAGCCTCAACCAATACCTCGAACTATCAATCAACCTCCTCAGTCTCCTTTATGCCTCTGATGAAATAGGCTATGCCTGCATAAGTTTTTGTTATGTTGTCCTAAAATGCCACTACTCTTTTGTCTCTTCCTTCTGAAGGATCCCAGTGAACAAGCAAAAAGCCCTTGAAACACACAAACACACACACACACGAGGACAAGACAAGACAGGGCTGTGCACCACAAAGCACCCCAAAATAAGCCTCCATTCCCCCATCAATCAATATTGGGCTAAAAGCTATAGAACACAGAGCTAAATGCACCTAAAAACTGGTTTTGAAATAGCCTTGGTCTTGCCTAGTCCCTCAGCCTTGTGAGTTTGGGAGTTAGTCTGCAAGGGTGAAAATCTAATGGAGGATTCCATTGCTGAATTAACCAAGCAAGGGTCATAGTTGCCACCTATGTACCTTGTGGTTGCTCTGTGCCAGAGGGCAAATGAGGGTGGGCCTCCTCCCTCGCCTAGCTGGGAATGAGAAAGGAAAAGGTCAGAGTTGCATGAAAATGCTGGGTAGAAGTTGGCAGAAGTCACAGAGGGAGAGCCATTCCTGATTTCTTGATTCGAAGGCTGTAACTGGAAGAAGCAAGACCTTCTGGGGCGTTAATGCTGTGAGCCTCTCCATCTTAGGCTCAGGTTGTATATGTGTGTGAATAAACCATATATCATAAAGACACCACGGTCTCTGCTGAACCTAATTCCAAGGAAACTTGCTCTAACAACCTCACTAATGCAGCCCCTTCAGTCCTTTATTCTAGTTCTCCTTTCCATGCCATACCATACAAGGCTTTGCCAGTATTTTCAGGGTCCTCTTTCACTACAATTTAGGGTTGCCACTTCCTGTTCCGGTTGCAGATGGAGTAAGCAGCAGAAACTGAGAGCTCCCGGAGAAAATATTTTAAAAGACGGATTTCTCACTCTGAAGAACAAGTATCATGAAGGAAAGAATACAGGTCAGTCCTTACGAACTTTTCAAGCAGGAATGTAAGCAGGAATGTAATTTCTGGGCTAGATGCCAGACCTTGGCCAGACACCAAACTTACTGGCTGGAAAAGGATCAAAAGCAAAGGGCTTGTGAAGAAAAACAAATGGACAATTAGAAATGACTGGAAATCTTACATTTAAATAGTAGAAGGGGGGGGGAAGGATCAATACCCAGGACAGTAAAATATTTGGAAATCTTGGAGTAAATAATTGAATATAATTAATTGCTCTTACTTCTGGTCTCCAGGCCTGAAGCCTGATCACGTCTTGGAGACTAGATTTAATTGAAATAGAAAGGAATAGACGAGAGCAAGACTTTGTTAGTATTTACTCCCACCCCCACCCCCATTGTAGATCTAATCTAAAATGTGCCAAGCTATGTTCTAAGGGTTCTCCCCAAGCTATGGACAAGCTGCCAAAGACAGTGGAGTGAACAGGAGAACCCCAGCACATTAAGATAATTTTGAGGACTGAAAGAGGAAAAGAGGGAGAAACGGTGGAGCTTGGAAGGAGGGGTGGTGAGTGACGGAAGGCCCTAAAGAGGAAAATGGCGAGGGGAAAACTGCTGTCTCATGCTGCTTGAATGACTGTCTGAGAGGCAACGCCCAAGAAGGAGGGGGAGGAGTGAAGCAAGTAAAGTAAACAAAGCAAGCTGCCAATAGAAGACAGCAACACCAGCTGGAGAAGGAAGTAACTGCAGGAACACATAAATACGTTTATGTTTTTTTTGACTTCCTGTTTTACCGCCGCCATTTGAAGGAGCGCAGGATCAACTCTCCGGAGAGGTCCTGAGCTTTGCGAGGCAAAAAGAGGTTACGCTAGGGCAAAAGCGAACCTCGTAACTCGAGGAGGTAAATCCTCAGGGCTGGGGGTGTGGCTGTGTTCAGAGGCGTCTCTCCTGTGTGCACACCGGACCTGTTGGGGTTCGGCAAGGAGGCAGGATTGAAGATGCGAACGCTAGGATCCATTCTGACCCGCAAAGCGATGCCACAGGCTCCGAAAGGTGAAGCGGTAAAGCATTCCGAGGCTTAAGATTAAACCCCCACACCCCAAAACAAAAGAAAAAGCGGAACAGAAGCAAAAGAATAAGGAGGTACAGGGGAGTGTTATAACAATTTGAGAGCAAAGGAAATCCTTCCTGACCCTGGTGGAGAAAGTGACGCAAGGGGAAAAAATTGGTATGAGTGAGCCAGCGTTTTAAAAAGAACGTCTGCGGAGTAACAAGAAGGATAAGAGTCTCAGCTCCTAGAAGGGCTAAGAGACAATATATATGGGGCCAAAATGGCGTCCGGCACTCTTCTTAGCTGCGTCACTGCTGTCCGTGCCGGTAAAAACCTCTTCCAGCCTCTTTGGCTCTCTTAGCAGAGTTTACACAGCGGGGAAAGCTGTTGCTTTGTGTGGGTAATAACTCAGACTGCAATGCAGGCTTTTCTCTTATCTCCAATAGCCTTTAATGAGTAGAATAACGACATAAATCAGCCCGGTGAATTTGCCGGCATCCTCTCCGCTTCTCGGCAAAAGCGAAAGAAAAAAGACACACAGAGAAACACTCCCCTCTGTGAACATAGCCACGCCTCAGAATGTGAGACGGCACTCAGAACTGTTTAACCCTGTAAGTTCTGATTCTCCTCACACCCCCTCTTGTCTCGCATCCTGAGGGAAACTGTGAGCACACATCTACAGACCTCTTTGAGTTCAACTCCTTTCCCATTGCCTCTTGCCCCTTCCTGGCTTTTGTCTCAGGCAACTGTTGAACCTCCTCAAAACTCTCAGGTTCGCACTGTGCGAAACCAACCCACGCGCTGGTGACCTGAAACCTCTCAGGTGATACCCCCTTCGTGGAGCATGCGGACCGCCTGAGCACTGTTTCAGGTGCTCCTTCTGACCCACTGGGGCCAGCAAGTGTGTCACTGGTGCCAGAAGGCTCCCCCTCTGACTTACTGCGTCTTCGGGCCTTCTGAACTTTGCTAACGGGAGACGAAGGCTCACTCTTGGGCTCTCTTTTAACAACCTGTGGAGATGCCCAATCCTGTTCTTGACCCTGGTCAGCGACCTGGTCCTCATCAACAGGTTCAGCTTCTGCCTCTCCCTCCTCCTCAGAATCAAACAGACATTCTGAGAGAACGTCAGGATTCGCATGGATCCTTGACCAACCATTCTGCTCACAGAACTCAGCATTTCTGCTAACTAAAATCCTGGACTGATCACCATCTGGATATGCAAACTTCCACCCCTTTGTTCCAGGCTCGTACCCACAAAAGATCATTTTCCGGGACCTCGGGTCACCCTTCTTTCGTTGAACCTTTGGCACAAGCACCCACGCTTGGCAACCAAACACACGGAAGAAATGCAGCTGCGGCTTCTTTCCGTGGAGCAAGAAAAACGGGGTGTCACCTACCACTGAATTGTAGGACCTGTTCATTGTGAAATTGGCCGTCTTTATCGCCTCCCCCCAAAAACTTTGAGGCAAACCAGAGTCAAACAGTAAAGCGTCAGCTGCTCCAGCTAGTGCCTTGCTCCTGCGCTCCGCCACACCAATCTCCTGAGGAGAAGTAGCACCCGTCAACCAGTGACGTATTCCCTTCTGGCGGAAGAAACTCTGCAGAGCAGACCCAGTGACCTCTGCGCCTCGGTCACTCTGAAACCCCTGCACCTTTGTGGAAAACTGTAGTTCCACCGCCGCAACCCAATCTTTGATCAGTTGCGCTGCCTCGCTTTTGCGTTTCAGCGGGAAGACCCACCCGTTCTGGGTAAAATCATCTGTCAGCGTCAGTGCAAATCTGGCCCCGCCCAGACTCTCTGGCATGGGCCCAAAAAGGTTTGTGTGCACAAGCTCAAAAGGCTTTGTGGTTACCCTCTCCAATCTGGGATAACTGCACCCTTTCACCTTTGCCCTTCTGCATGCCCTACAATCTAGGAATTGGTCACATGCTTTTATCTTGCACCCTACTGTGCACTGGGGCAACTTATGGATACCTTCCCAACAGCCATGTGACATTCTCCTGTGCCACAAATGAGCACATGAATCTTGAGTGGGAACGTTTGCACACTTCGCCTGTGCTTCCTCGGCGTCCCCCTCACCCTCCAGAGGTGTCTCCAGAACAAAGAGGTTGTTCTGACATGCAACACTGACGAGTTGTCTCCCACCCCTGGAAATAGAACAGACATTATTTTCAAAGCAAACCTTGTACCCCTCCTGTAAGAGACAAGATACAGATAAAAGACAATGTTTCATTTCAGGCACAACGTAGACCTCCAACTCTGCCTGTAAAAAAGAAACAAACACATTTCAAACAGTGGTTAAATTTCTCTGTGACCCATCAGCAAAAATGACTGTTTTCCCAGTTGAAACAGCCCTGCGGTTCCACATTTCTCCACCAGGTGGCACTGGCATCAGATGATGACTGGCTCCAGAGTCTATGACCCAATGCAGCACTCTCTCCTCACTGGAGTTGTCCTTTATCGTTGCCATAGAGGCAGCTAGGTGATTGTGCTGGACCCGGGGGTAAGGTACCATGGGCGTAAGCAGAGTCCACACGAAGAGGGGCGAGGTCCGAGGCGGAGAGCCGGGCGGGGAACAGGAACGCTGGAACAGGAGGCCGAGCAGGGAACAGGAACACCGGATGGTCAGGAACAGGAGGCCGGGCAGGGAACAGGAGCACCGGATGGTCAGGAACAGGAGGCCGAGCAGGGATCAGGAACACAGGAAGGTCCGAAGCCAACAACGACGTTGCTCCCGCAACCTGGGGCCGGGCTGACTGGGCTTTTATCCTCTTCTAAGGCCAGGGGCGGTCCCGGCCCCCAGGAGCCCCGCTTCCTCTGACCTTAAGGCGAGCACTCCTCCTGGGAGCAACCAGTTCCCTTCGCCTCTCTGCCCTAAGCCTCTGCAGATCAGGAGAGGCCGAAGGGTTACTGGGCCCTGGAGGAGGCTCACCTGTAGCCACTGAGTCCTCAAGCCCCTCTGGGGCCAGAAGGGTTTCACCTGGGGCCAGCTCCTGGTGCTCTGCCACAGGTGCAGGCTCTTCAGCATCTAGGCCTTGCCCCAGTTCAGCCGGCCCTGGAGGCGGGGACTCCTGTGCAGGCTGGGATTCCTCTGGTTCGTCCTCTGAATCGGAATCCCAGGCCATCACACCATCCCCCCTCCCAGGCACCCCCCTCAACCGAGGGTCCGGACCCGGCTTGCCGGGATACGTCGCATGGAACTCTCGGAGGCAGGCAGGTGCGTCGACGTTGGCCGCTGGTTCCCAGGAGCGGTCCTCTGGTCCGTACCCCTTCCAGTCAATGAGATACTGCAGCTTTCCCCTGCGGTAACGGGAGTCCAGGATGCGTTCCACCTCGTACTCAGGCTCTCCCTGAACCAACACTGGCTGCGGTCGGGGACGGTTCGGGTGGAACTCGTCGGGTGGGGCCACCGGACTCAGAAGGGACCTGTGGAAGACCGGGTGAACCTTCAGGGTTGCGGGCAATCGGAGACGGAATGCCACAGGAGAGACTTGGTCCACGATAGGAAACGGGCCGGTGAAGCGGGCGTCCAACTTCTGCGAAGTTCGAGAGGGGTGGAGGTGGCGAGTGGAGAGCCAAACCAGGTCACCGACGCGAAGTTCCGGCCCCACCTGGCGGTGGCGGTCGGCCTGGGCTTTGTATGCTTCCTTGGCCTGGTGCAGTTGCTCCACCAAAAGCTGTTGCTGGGACTGGAGCTCTTGAAGCCACTCCGTCACCGCCGGGACCGCGGATGCCGGCAGCACCTCTGGAAACAGCCGTGGATGATAACCGTAACTGGCCTGGAACGGGGTCTGCTGGGTGGACGCATTCACCGCGTTGTTGTAGGCGAACTCCGCCAATGCCAGGTGGTCGACCCAGTCATCCTGCTGGTAGCTGCAGTAACACCGGAGGTACTGCTCCAGCACCGCGTTCGCCCGTTCCGTCTGGCCATCGGTCTGTGGGTGGTAGGCTGACGAGAGGCAGACCTCTGTCCCGAGGGTCTGGTGTAATGCTCGCCAGAACCGGGATGTGAACTGAACGCCCCGGTCGGACACCACGCGCTCAGGTAGGCCATGCAGGCGGAAAACATGCTGAAGGTACAGCTGAGCGGTTTCCTTGGCTGTGGGTACAGATGGGCAGGGGGCGCAGTGCACCATCTTGGTGAAATGGTCGGAGAAAACTAGAAGGCAGGTACAGCCACGAGACGGGGGTAAGTCCACTACAAAGTCCAACGAAACCGTGTGCCAAGGGCGTGGTGGAACTGGCAATGGCTGAAGTAGGCCGGGGGGTCGCCCGGTAGGGCCCTTGGCGCGCCGGCAGACATCACAACCAGCGACGTAGCGAGCCACGTCAGCCTTCAGGCGGGGCCACCAAAACTCGCGACTTACCAGATGGGTGGTCCGATACCGTCCAAAGTGCCCCGCTGCTGGGGCATCATGGGCCATCCGGAGAACCTCCAGCCGCAGTGGCCCTGGCGGGATGTACAGACGACCGTGGTGCAGCAGAAGGCCCTGATGCAGGACCAGCCCCGGATACTGTGGGCTGGACCCTTCAGCCAGCTCCCGGAGTCGTTCCTGGGCCCAAGCGTCGACCCGCTGCTGTTCCCGCACCCGAGCCTGCAGTGGCTCCGCCTCCTGGGTGGCCAGGAATGCAGCTGGAGGTAGGATCGTGGTGGGTTCTGCTTGCTGTACCGTGTCTGCGTTGTCTTCAGGTTTCCGGGACAGGGCATCCGCCTTCTGGTTCTGAGAGCTAGGGATGTAGCGGATCCGGAACTGGAACCGGGAAAAGAACAACGCCCACCGGATCTGTCTTTGGTTCAGCTTGCGGGTGGTCTGGAGGTACTCCAGGTTCCGGTGGTCGGTTCTCACCTCCACCGGATGTCGTGCCCCCTCAAGATGGTGGCGCCAGACCTCAAAGGCCACCTTGATGGCCAGTAGTTCCCGCTCCCACACGGTATAGTTACGCTCCGCTGGAAGGAGCTGGCGGGAATAGAAGGCACAGGGTAAGAGTGGCGCTTCAGGTCCGTACTGCTGAGACAAGACGGCACCGAGAGCCGTACTGGAGGCGTCGGTCTCCACCACAAAGGGTCGAGAGGGGTCAGGATGTTGCAAGATCGGCGCTCTCTGGAAACAGGCCTTCAACCCCTGAAACGCCTCCTCTGCCTCCTTGTCCCAGGAAAACGGCGTCTTGGGGCGCAGTAGCCGGGTCAACGGGGTGGTGCGATGAGCATAATCTGTGATGAAGGTCCGGTAGTAGTTGGCGAACCCCAGGAACCGCTGTAGGTCCTTGCGGTTCCGGGGTGCCGCCCATTCTCGAACCGCTGCCACCTTCCCAGGGTCCATCTGCACCCCATCTGGAGAGAGCCGGTGTCCAAGGAAGTCCACTGTCCGCTGATGGAACTCGCACTTGCTGAGCTTTGCGTACAAACGGTGCTCACGCAAGCGCTGCAGCACGGTCCGGACATGTCCCTCATGGCGAGCCGGGTCACGGGAGTAAACCAGTATGTCATCCAAGTACACCACCACGTACTTGTCTAACAAGTCCTGGAACACGTGGTTGATGTAGCGTTGGAACACAGCAGGCGCGTTGCACAAACCGAAAGGCATAACCAAGTATTCGAACTGCCCGTACCGGGTCCCAAACGCTGTCTTCCACTCATCCCCGGCTCGGATCTGAATCAAGTTGTAGGCCCCCCGGAGGTCCAGCTTGGTGAACACCTGTGCCCCTTGCACCCGCTCCAGCAACTCCGAGATAAGGGGCAAGGGGTACCGGTCTGGGATGGTAATTTTGTTCAGGGCTCGGTAATCATGGCAAGGGCGGAGTTCCCCACATTTCTTCTTAACAAAGAGCACTGGTGCCGCGGTAGGCGAGGTGGAAGGCCTAATGAACCCACGCTCCAGGTTCTTGCGCAAGAAGTCCTGCAAAGCGTCGCGCTCTGGCTCAGTTAGAGAATATAAGCGACTCACTGGTAAGGGCGCTCCGGGCTGGAGGTCTATGCCGCAGTCAAAAGGCCGATGCGGCAGCAGCTGGTCTGCCCCCCGTTCCTCGAACACGTCCTGGTAGTCCTGGTACATGGTTGGGAGCGTGGGTGCTGCCTCCTCCGTGGGCGCGGCCGCCAGCGTCTCGGATTGAGCATGGGAACATGGGTCTGGGAAGTGCACAGTCCGTTTGACCCAGTCAATCTGAACGTTGTGAGCTTCCAGCCAGTCCATCCCGAGCACTAGGGGGAACCGGGGCATAGAGGCAATGTCCAAAGTTCGCAACTCCCGGTGCTGCTGAAGACACAGGACCAGGGGCTGGGTGTCCTGAGTAACGGCACCTGAACGCAGAAGCCGTCCGTCAATTGCTTCCACCTGGACCGGTTCTGGCTTGTTCCGAAGTGGCACCTGATGATGGGCAGCAAAAGCAGCGTCCATATAGGAGCGGGTTGCTCCTGAATCTACCAAAGCATGAGTAAGAATCCAGGGCCCACCTGGAGGGTATAAGCGTACCGAAACCATAAGATGTTGCCAGTCCCTTGGTGCGGGCCCATTCTGCGCTGTTTGGGACCCCCGGTAGCTAGGGCCATCAGCTACTGGGGTTGGCGGTTTTCCCTGCGGCTGGCGTTTCTCAGGGCAGGACCGAGCGTAGTGTCCACTTCCGCCACAGTAGAGACATAGATTTCCCTCCCGACGCCGCACCTTCTCTGCGGGGGTAAGGCGTGGCCGCACTGCCCCGAGCTGCATAGGCTCCTCCGTTAACTCAGTTGTGACCGTGGGGCTGCCGGAAGAAACTGGTGCCGAGAACTGGAAGTGTCGGCGACCCCGGGCCTGACGACGATCCTCCAGCCGGTCGTCTATCTGCAGACTCCGTTGAATGAGAGTGTCTAGCGTGGTGGGGCGTTCCATTGTGGCCAGCTGGTCCAGTATCTCGTCGGAAAGCCCTTTGAGATACTGGTCCCGCAGTGCTGAGTCATTCCAGGTCAAGTCCTGTGCCAACAGCCAAAACTCCGTGGTATATGCAGCCACCACTGTTTCAACCGCCGAATCGCCCGGTTGGCTTGACTCCCTTTCTGGGGGTTGCCGAACGCGGCCTCCAAAAGATTGCAAAACCCCATATAGTCTGCCAGCAAGGGGGAGTCTTGCCTGAGTAGCGGCAACGCCCACTTGGCCGCCTGGTCCTTTAACAAACTAATCAAAAAGTGCACCTTGGTGCGGTCGTCAGGGAAGTTCCGGGCTCGCCCCTGAATATACAGCTTGGCCTGGGCAAGGAACATGGGAAAGCTGGCCGGGGCCCCATCAAATTTCTCAGGCAAAGCCACTGGGTACTTGCCAGGAGCCGGGGCGTCGACCCCAGGAGCCGGTAGGGCTTCCAAGCGCTGCTGAAGCGCCGTAACCGCGTCGCTGAGCTGCTGCACGGTGTGAGTCAAGGCCTGGTTCTCCTGGGCCAAAGCCACCAGCGCAGCCGCCTGGTCAGCCATGGCCTCTGGCTCTTCCCGAACGCACTCCAACGAAGGGGGAGTGCGGGTGGGGCGGGAGCAAACTGTGCTGGACCCGGGGGTAAGGTACCGTGGGCGTAAGCAGAGTCCACACAAAGAGGGGCGAGGTCCGAGGCGGAGAGCCGGGCGGGGAACAGGAACGCTGGAACAGGAGGCCGTGCAGGGAACAGGAACACCGGATGGTCAGGAACAGGAGGCCGGGCAGGGAACAGGAACACAGGAAGGTCCGAAGCCAACAACGACGTTGCTCCCGCAACCTGGGGCCGGGCTGACTGGGCTTTTATCCTCTTCTAAGGCCAGGGGCGGTCCTGGCCCCCAGGAGCCCCGCCTCCTCTGACCTTAAGGCGAGCACTCCTCCTGGGAGCAACCAGTTCCCTTCGCCTCTCTGCCCTAAGCCTCTGCAGATCAGGAGAGGCCAAAGGGTTACTGGGCCCTGGAGGAGGCTCACCTGTAGCCACTGAGTCCTCAAGCCCCTCTGGGGCCAGAAGGGTTTCACCTGGGGCCAGCTCCTGGTGCTCTGCCACAGGTGCAGGCTCTTCAGCATCTAGGCCTTGCCCCAGTTCAGCCGGCCCTGGAGGCGGGGACTCCTGTGCAGGCTGGGATTCCTCTGGTTCGTCCTCTGAATCGGAATCCCAGGCCATCACAGTGATAAGGACTGTCCTCCACACTCCCTGTGTCACGTCCTCCCTGCGCATTCCCACGCTGGCCTCCTTTCCTGGACTGGCTGCCATGGAAACCTGGCTGACTGCCATGGGAAGAGACCTTGGAGACATCCTGCCCGGCATCTCTGGCTCTCCGGGGGCAGGAACGACGCAGATGGTCAACCGACTTGCAGACAAAGCAGCGACGAGTGGAAAAAACCTGAACTGTGCCTTCCGCTGGCCTGGCCCCCCCTCTGCAACCGGATGGGCTCCCTGTGCCAGCTCGGCCCTCTCTTAGACGGCGTTCCTGTTCGTCACACAAGCGACCTGTCACATACGCCAGCGTAAGATCCGCGGGATTCATCGATTCCAAAGTTAGACACAAATTGTCATAACTTTTGTCCAAAGAGCTGAGCAAAATATAAACTTTCAGTTCCTCAGAAAAGTTGACTTGCAACAGCCTCAGCTGGTTGAAAACAGAAAGCATCTCAGTCACATGCTGTCTGATGCTATCACCAGGACGCAGCTTCATCTCAAACAAGCGTCTGGTAGCATGGATGTTTGCCCCAGCTGTGGTCCTGTGATGCACTCTCTCTAGTGCCTGGTAGGCCTCATGAGCAGTCTCCTGCCCCTCTACCAAAGGCAGCTGTGAGCCCTCCAAACTGAGCACGATAGCTCCCAGGGCTTTCTGATTTTTTCTCTGCGAAGCATGGGCAGCTGCGATATCTGCTGCCGAAGCACCGGCTGCAGCTTGCTGTGGAGGCCCTCGGACCGCCTCCCACAGACCCTTGGCTACCAGCCATGCCTTCAGCTTCCTGCTCCACTTCTCCCAATTCTTTCCATTTAATTTTTCAAAAGGGACGGAGTATGATTCCTGGCCGTCTGCCATCTTCTCCCCGGGGCTCAGCGTACTCACATAACAGCAGCTCCTCCGGCACCCGGTTCAGCAGACCAGATCCTCCCCAGCGAGCTCCTCTCTGCCTCAAACGTTAGGCACAGCTCCAACTGGCTCCAGCTTCTCCTCAGCTGGCTTCCCCCCCACACAGGCACAATGCAGCAACAGCTTCAAAGCTTGCCTGACTTCCATAACCTATCGGGCCAAAATGGCGTCCGGCACTCTTCTTAGCTGCGTCACTGCTGTCCGTGCCGGTAAAAACCTCTTCCAGCCTCTTTGGCTCTCTTAGCAGAGTTTACACAGCGGGGAAAGCTGTTGCTTTGTGTGGGTAATAACTCAGACCACAACACAGGCTTTTCTCTTATCTCCAATAGCCTTTAATGAGTAGAATAACGACATAAATCAGCCCGGTGAATTTGCCGGCATCCTCTCCGCTTCTCGGCAAAAGCGAAAGAAAAAAGACACACAGAGAAACACTCCCCTCTGTGAATATAGCCACGCCTCAGAATGTGAGACGGCACTCAGAACTGTTTAACCCTGTAAGTTCTGATTCTCCTCACAATATAAAGCTAAACAAATAAAATCAATTGGGAGATATAGGACAATGTTTCAAATACCTGTGAAATTCAGTACATTTGTGAGGAACTCAGAACTTTGTACATACTGTTAAGGCGCTTTTGGGAATACCAGGTTGGAAACACCATTGAATGTAAAGACCCATCGTAATACTGTAACAACATTGTAACAACATAGCTACTGGACGTTACTGAAGGTTTTGGATTGCAGAGAGCTTAGAGTCATTGTTTGCACTTCACTTCTCAATGTTTACAACTACTGGACTTGAGCGATTTGAGACTTTTTGCAACCTTCCCTACGTGGCAACAGAGGGGAAATTAGAACTGCTACTTCTTCTCCCCTATTGTTTGCGACTCGTGACGCTGTGTGGAATGACGGAGCTGATTGTGAACTGAATAGGAGGGAGGGACTGAGGTCTGGGGAAACGTAAGGTGTTGATATAAACAGAACGCAATTGGACAGATACTGAATATATGAAGTATTTGATTGTATACTTGTTTGAGTTAAGTTGCTCTTTAAGAGAGGAAATTTACACTATCATTGTGTACAGTTGTGTGTGATAAAAGAGGAAGTAGGAGAGATAGATACACCCTGTGGTGAATGAGGAAATAGCAGAGAAAATAAGTGTCTTGGAAACAGGGTAAAATAAGTTCCCCTGTGGAAGTTAGTGGAATTGCATCTTGGAAAATTATTTATTAATTAAAGAAACATAAGTAAGACAGCAAAAATAACAACACCAGGAGAGAGAAGGACATCAAAAGCTGAGATAGAAGGGGAGGGAGATTTTGCAAAAATATTGGCAGAAATAAGAGAAATCAGGAGAGAAGTAAAGGAAAGTGAAAAAAATATTTGGGAAAAGTTATTGGAAGTGGCTTCAGATTTATCAGGACAAATGAAAGAATTGAAAGTAAAAATACAAACAGTAGAGGAACAATTAAAAAAATGCAAAAATAAATGGGGGGGGAGAAGGGGAAAGAATGAAAGGGCAAATAGAAGAACTTTCAAAAACACAAGAAAATACATTATTTTATTTTTATTTTTATTTTTTTTATAAATATTTTATTGAATTTTCAAATACATAATACAAGATCCCTATACCAAAAAGCCAGAACAAATACACCAAGAAACTATATAAAAGGAAAGAGATAAAAGATAAAAAAGAAAAAAGAAAAAAAAACCAACCGTTCAGAATAACTTTTCTTATATAACTAACTGGACTTCCTCACATCTCCTTACCCTGCATTATTTATAATAAGAATGTCAGCAAATTATTACCTTGTTTCATACCTTATTTTGTACTTTCCAAATATTATACTTCTAAATTTAAAGTAATTTTTATCAATTGCTCATACCTTAAAGTTAAACATAGTAATGCCTTAAATTTCGACCTTTTCTTACTTATAACTTAATTTTCTATTTTACAAAGTCTATTTGCTGGAACTGGTGTTTACTAAATCGTGCAAATACTTAGCATTCATACAGCTTATAATGTTTTTGTAGATAGTCCTTAAACTTCTTCCAGTCCTCTTCCATTGTTTCTTCTCCCAAGTCTCGGATTCTGCCAGTCATTTCAGCCAATTCCATATAGTCCATCAATTGCGTCTGCCACTCTTCCAGTGTGGGCAAGTCTTGTGTCTTCCAGTACTTTGCAATAAGTATTCTTGCTGCTGTTGTCGCATACATAAAGAAGCTTCTGTCCTTCTTTAACACTTTCTGGCCGACAATGCCCAAAAGGAAGGCCTCCGGTTTCTTAACAAAGGTATATTTAAATACCTTTTTTAGTTCATTATAGATCATTTCCCAGAAGGCTTTCACTTTAGGACATGTCCGCCAGAGGTGAAAGAACGTCCCCTCTGCCTCTCTACATTTCCAACATTTATTATCAGACAGGTGATATATCTTTGCAAGCTTGACTGGGGGGGTCATGTACCACCTATATATCATTTTCATAATATTCTCCTTCAAAGCATTACATGCCGTGAATTTTATTCCGGTGGTCCATAACCTTTCCCAGTCCTCAAACATAATGTTATGCCCTATATCCTGGGCCCATTTTATCATGGCTGATTTAACAGTCTCATCCTGTGTATTCCATTTAAGCAGCAAGTTATACATTCTTGACAGTACCTTAGTCTTTGGTTCCAACAATTCTGTCTCTAATTTCGACTTCTCCACCTGGAATCCTATCTTTTTGTCCAATTTAAAAACCTCTTGAATTTGAGCATAATGTAACCAATCTTGCACTTTATTCTTTAATTTCTCCAAGCTCTGCAACCTCCATTTGTCTCCAATTTTTTCTAATATTTCCCAATATTTCGGCCAACCGGCCTCCATATTGAGTCTCTTTCGGGCCTTAGCCTCCATTGGTGATAACCATCTCGGGGTCTTACTTTCTAATAAGTCTTTATATTTTGTCCAAACAATAAATATTGCTTTTCTGACAATATGGTTTTTGAACATTTTATGAACCTTTACCTTATCATACCACAAGTATGCATGCCAACCAAAAGCATTGTTAAACCCTTCCAGATCTAGGACATCAGTGTTCTCAAGAAGTAACCAATCTTTCATCCAGCAGAACGCTGCAGCTTCATAATATAACTTTAAATCTGGCAGGGCAAACCCCCCTCTTTCTTTTGCATCAGTTAATATTTTAAATTTTATTCGGGGCTTTTTGCCCTGCCAGATAAACTTAGAAATGTCTTTCTGCCATTTTCCAAAACATTCCACTCTGTCCACAATCTGTAGAGCCTGAAACAAAAACAACATCTTTGGCAATACATTCATTTTTATAGCTGCGATTCGACCCAATAAGGAAAGTTTCAATCTTGACCAAATTTCTAAGTCCTTTTTAATTTCTGACCAACATTTTTCATAATTGTCTTTAAATAAATTCAAATTTTTAGCAGTCAAGTTAACCCCTAGGTACTTCACTTTTTTAACCACATTTAACTCAGTCTCTTTCTGAAACCTTTCAGATTCCAAGGCTGTCAGATTTTTTACCAAAACCTTGGTTTTTTGCTTATTCAATTTGAATCCCGCCACCCGACCAAACTCATATATCAATTCCAAAACTCTTTTCGTACTAGATTCTGGCTCCTGTAATGTAATTACCAAATCATCTGCGAAAACTTTCAATTTAAACTGTTTCACTCCGACCTGTATTCCTTGCACCAACCGGTCCTTCCTAATCATGTTCAAAAGCACCTCCAGGACTGAAATAAATAACAGAGGGGATAAGGGGCACCCTTGTCGTGTTCCTTTTTCAATTTTGAAATCTTCTGTCACCACATTGTTAACAATCAATTTAGCTTTTTGCTCTGAATAAATTGCCTCTATTCCATTTTCAAACCCCCATCCCACTCCCATCCCTTCCAAATTTTTCTTCATAAACCTCCAAGAAATATTATCAAAGGCCTTCTCCGCATCAATAAAAATTAACACTGCTTTTGTGTTAATATTGGTTTGCAAAAGTTCCAAAATGTCGATAATGTTCCTAGTATTGTCAAACAAATGTCTACCTGGAAGAAAGCCTGCCTGGTCTTTATGAATTACTTCGTTTAACACTTTTTAAAATCTACTTGCCAAAATATCCGCAAAAATTTTGTAATCCACATTTAGGAGTGAGATGGGACGGTAGTTCTTAAGTTGAGTCTTTTCAGATTCCAGTTTAGGTATCAATGTGATGAAAGCTTCTTTCCACGATTCTGGTGCCTTATTCCCCTCCATGATCTGGTTACAAACCTCCATTAGCGGTTGTATCAAAAAATCTTTCAATGTCTTATAATACTTGGAGGTAAGACCATCTGGCCCTGGAGATTTGCCTAATTGCATATTCTGAATGGCACCCTCAATTTCTTGTTGCGTTATTTTATCATTAAGGATTGTTCTCTTTTCCTGGGGTAATTTTGGTAGTCCATTACTTTTTTAAAAGTGGTCTATCTCAGTCTCTTCCTGTGGCCCTTGCATATAAAGTTGTTTGAAATATCTCTGGAAACACTTTCTAATTTCCTCTGGTTTCTGGATATTCCTCCCTTCAATCTCTAAATTGATAACCGTGTTCAATTTTTGTCTTTTTCAACTGCCATGCAAGCAGTTTCCCACACTTATTCGCGGATTCAAATGATCTTTGTTTCATCTGTCTAATTTTCCACTCAACTTCTTGATTTATCAATTTGGCATATTGAGCTTGGTAAAATTTAATTTCTCTCAGAACCTCCTGTGATTTAGGTTTTGATCTCAATTTTTTCTCACCATCTCTTATCATATCTAAAATCCTATCCTTTTTTTCATTCCAAAGTCTTTTCTTTATTGTGTTCTGTTGTATCAAAAACCCTCTCTTGACTGCTTTACTTGCGTCCCAGATTGTTCTTTTTTCCACCGTAGTATTCAAATTTATCTCAAAATAGTCTTTTAAAGTTTTTTGGGCCTTCTTGACAATCTCCTGATCTCTTAGTAGGGTGTCATTCATTTTCCATCTGAAGGAACCGGTTGGAATAAGTCTCATTTCCACTTTCATAGCATTATGGTCGGAGCAGGTTTTTGGGCAGATTTCCACTTTTCTAGTCTTGGGTGCCAGTCCTCTAGTTATCCATATTTGGTCGATTCTTTTTTTTTTTATAATAATTTTTATTAAGGTTTTCCAAATTAAAACAAATCAAAACAAATTAAATCCAAACTATTGCCAATAACTAGGACTTCCCCTCCCTACCCCCTCTTGTGTTCCAAATCTTCCAAATAAGCAATTAAATTCAACAAGTTCTTATCCCCAAATTAGACTCTTCATCAATAACCCAATTTATCCAAATTCCCATCCCCTAAGATCGATCTATTCCCTTCCACGAGTTTCCCCCTTTCAAGCATAGTACAGATGGAAATAAGATAAATATGAATAGTAATTTTACCGCCTTTGGATTCCAATTTTCCCTCCCCTCTTTCCCCTTTGCGTTTCACCTATCCCTCCACTTCTAATATCTTCCTGGAGTTCCCACATTACACTATGTCCCTCAGGTTCTTTGCCAGTCTTTAATTACGGATGTCCAGTCATAGAAGGAGTCTATCAAATAAGGGCCCATTTCTTCTATCCAGGTTTTTATATCCAGGAGTAAAAACTCCAATTTTGTATCCATAAGCTTGTCAAACCTGAATATCCCAAATGTTCCCCCAGTTCTGTCCAGTTCTTGTTATTTCCTTGTTCTTGTCAATCATTCTCCTCCTTTTTATTTCTCTGTTCTCCCACAGAAATGTTCTTTTTCCAAAAGTTTCTAGTGTCTCTGCAGAGGCTTGTTATTCATGGAGCAAAGCATTGCATCATGTTCCTTTCATTTTCCAACAAATAGTTCCATTGTTTCCTGTAGTGTGTAGACCTCTGTAGACAAAATAATGTTCCATTCCTGCAGTTTCCCAGGAGATTAAAAGTTCCATTCAACTGTTCAAGTTTCCTGTGAAAAACACATGCAATATCCCTCGGCTCCTCTAGGTGGATTGCAGTAACAAAGTTCCCTTCCAGAATCACATCCACCAGACCAAGTAGCTTGTTGACCGATATTTAAAACAGTTTATATTCAATTTATAACAAATATAACCAGCAAAGTCCTCATAACAAAGTCTCTATTTTAATCTTCCTTTTTGACAGCTCTTTGACAGCTGTCAAAACCTCCATCGCTTTTCTCCAGGCAGTTTCACGAATCGCTCCAGGGATTCCGGGGGGGGGGGTTGCTTTTTTAAAACTTCCACTTTTCTCCTCCAGCTCAATCTTATAATTTTCCCTCGCGAAGTTGCTGATTCGGCAAGATAAGGTTACACTCGATCTTAGTTGTCCAGTCCTTTGTTTTGGCTCTTCTACAATTTAGGGGTGGGCTGACTTCCTTTTTTCCGCCTCCCCCGTTCGCTCCGAATTTTAAAAATTTATCCCCTTTTTTTAGTCCATATTCCAATTACTCACGGGTTCTTCTTTAGAGCCGAATTTTCAATAGAAGAAGTCAGCGCTCTCCGCCGGATGGCATGCGGCTGCGCTCGGCAGGGATAGCAGAGAACTCAAAGCACCACGCTTCTCCCCGGCACCCGATCCGTAGCCTTTAAAAAGGCTCCTTCACGAGTCGGGAGAGCGCTAACGGTGCCAGCCGAGTCTCCATGTCCACGGCCTCCTCTGGCCGTGGTTTTTGAGGGTCCCCGCATCGCCGGTGCGGTAGGACCCAGCCCCTGCCAAGCCGGCTCCCTCCGGAGCTCGGAGGGAGCCCGCCATTCGGCGATGGCGCCGACCCGGAAGTTCCATATTTGGTCGATTCTTGTCCATGACAGATGGGCTTCAGAAAAGAAGGTTCCTTCTCTGCCTAAGGGGTTCTTTGTCCTCCATATATCAATCAAATCCATATTGTCAGTTAGTTCAAAGAAAGTTTTAGGTAGTCTGCCGTCATTTGTTAAGTTTTGATTTTGTGACTTATCCATATTTGTAGAGACCACCCCATTCATATCTCCCATCATGATGATGTTGGTATAGTCCAGGTAGTCCAGAATTGTCTCATGCAGTTTCCTGTAAAATTCTGATTTCTCCTCATTCGGTGCATAAATTCCTAATATTAAAAACTTTTCTCCTTGGACCTGTATTTCAATTGCCATAATTCTTCCTTGCTCATCTTTAAATAAAAATTTTGGTGACAGGCTCTCCTTTGCATAGATCACCACTCCTCTTTTCTTGACTTTGTCCGATGAAATAAATTCTTGGCCTAATCTTTTATTAATTAGCACTTTTCTGTGGAGCCTAGTCACATGTGTTTCCTGCAAGCAAATAATGTCCAATTGTTCTTTTTTCAATATGTGAAAAATTCTTCTTTTTTCTGGGGAATTTCCGCCATTTATATTCCAACTAAGAAGAAAATACATTAGACAATCTAGCCTTTCTAGAAATGAACCAAAAAGCACAGAACTTGAAATTTTGGGGACTTCCAGAGAAAGATGGGGAGAATGTGAGAGAAAG
Organism: Podarcis gaigeae; assembly: GCF_964106915.1. NCBI lineage: Eukaryota > Metazoa > Chordata > Lepidosauria > Squamata > Lacertidae > Podarcis > Podarcis gaigeae. The sequence goes on along the minus strand of NC_139695.1, from coordinate 6,441,945 downwards.
ACTTATCACAGAAATTGCTAAACTATTAGAAATGAGGGAGGAGGATTTAGATTACATGGTGACCAATGTTTTCAGAATAAAAGTCACCTCGTTCCAGGCAAGACAAAAAAAATACCCTGGAGATTGTTTAGCAATCTTTAACTCAGCAGAAGTGAGGAACACTATTCTGAGGAAGAGCGAAGAAAAACAATTGATTATAGATGGGAAAACAATTGTGGTGTTTAAGGATATTCCCAATCGTTTTTTACGCAAAAGAAATGTTTACAAAGAATTGGCAAAAAACTTAACAGCTAACAAAATAAGGTTCCAATGAGAGTATCCAGAAGGTGTGTCATTTTATTATAAGGACAAGAAATTCAAAATTAAGACATTGCAAGAAATGCAGAAATTTGGGAGAAGATATAAGGAGTTGGGGAAGATGGAGGGAGGGGAACAGGAAAGTGAAGAGGATAAACAAGAACAAGAGGGAGAAGAGGGAGATATTTAAATGTAAACAATAAAATAAAATTGTATTTAATTAAACAAATCACAATGACAATTAAAATTATATCATGGAATGTTAATGGCATGAATAATAAAGCCAAAAGAAATAAAATTGAATATGAGTTATTTTAAAAAATATATAGACATAATCTGCTTACAAGAAACACGTAACACGGAAACACAATACAGTTTTAAAGAATAAAAAATTGGGGAATGAATTTATTTCCTCAGATGTGCAAAAGAAGAGAGGAGTTGTTATATATGTCAAAAATAAATATAGAGCACAACAAATATTTAAAGATAATGAAGGAAGAATAATAGGAATACAGGTACAAATAGAAGGAGGAAAAATGATCATAGTGGGGATATATGCGCCAAACGATAAGAAAGCAGACTTTTACAAAAAAATAGAGGAAATATTGATGGACTACATAGACTATAATACTATATCGTTGGGAGACTTCAACGGGGTAATCTCCACTGAACTGGATAGATCAATAGGAAGAGTGAAATTGAACCAGGGCAAATTACCGAATTCTTTTATATCTTTAACAGAGAATAAAGAATTAGTGCATATATGGAGACTAAAAAAACCCATTAACAAAACAATTCACATATTAGGTAAAGGTAAAGGGACCCCTGATCATTAGGTCCAGTCGTGACCGACTCTGGGGTTGCGGCGCTCATCTCGCTTTATTGGCCAGCATGACTAAGCTGCTTCTGGCGAACCAGAGCAGTGTACAGAAATGCCGTTTACCTTCCCACTGGAGCGGTACCTATTTATCTACTTGCACTTGACGTGCTTTTGAACTGCTAGGTTGACAGGAGCAGGGACCGAGCAATGGGAGCTCACCCCATCACGGGGATTCGAACCGCCGACCTTCTGATCGGCAAGTCCTAGGCTCTGTGGTTTAACCCACAGCGTCACCCTATTCACATATTACTCAGAGCCAAATTAAAGTTGGAGCCAGATAGATCAAATCTGGATATCAAAAGAACTAACTACAAGAGTAGTGAAAGCTGAAATTTTACCAAAGATGTTATCAGATCATAATGTTATTGCAATGGAATGGAAGACTAAAGACCCAACAGTTAGGAGGTGGAGAATAAATGACAATTTGTTAGACAATACAGAAATATTAGAAAGAACTAAAAAACATCTAAGTACATACTTTGAATTAAACCTAAATAAAGGTACAGACATAAATGTAGTGTGGGATGCAAGCAAAGCAGTTATGTGAGGATTATTTCTGCAACAGAATTGTATCCAAAAGAGGGAAAGGGAAAAAGAAAAGAAAAAAGTAGAAATATTAAATAAAATAAAAGATATAGAAAAGCAGGTGGTAAGGAAACCAGAGGACCCAAAACTAAAACAAGCAAGTAAATTGCTGCAAATGAAACTATCTATGATTATAAATCAGGAGGTGGAATGGAAAATTAAACTACTAAAACAGCAAAATTTTGAATCAGCAAACAAAACTAGAAAATGGTTAGCTTGGCAACTAAAGAAAAAACAAGGACAGAAGATCATAAATACAATAAAAGGCAATAATGAAATAATAGATAATCCCAAAGAAATAAGGAAAGTTTTCCTTAAATTTTACAAAGAACTATATAAAGCACCCAAAGAAAATGAGAAGATAAGAACTTATATAGGAAAACATAAACTGAGGGCAATTTCCCAAGAAAGAAGAGAACAACTAGAAAAACCAATATCAGAAGAAGAGATTATAGATGCAATTAAGCAAGGAAAGAATGGGAAGGCCCCAGGGCCGGATGGCATACCAATTAAATATTATAAGAAATTAAGTCAACAATTAGTCTCCACACTAAAGGAAGTAATGAATAATATAATGGAAAAAGGGCAGATTCCCAAGACATGGGAAGAAGCATTTATTTCCCTAATACCAAAACAAGGAACTGATCTTACAAACGTAAAAAACTTTAGACCGATATCACTGCTTAACAACGACTATAAACTGTTCGCAAACATACTAGCGCAGAAATTAAAAAACATTATGACTTTACAAATACACTCAGACCAGGCAGGCTTTTTACCAGGACGGCAGTTAGAAGACAATATACAAAACATAGTAAATATAATTGAATATTTAGAAACAAAAATAAATAAGCAGGCTGCACTAATCTTCATAGACGCAGAAAAGGCGTTTGATAACGTGTCTTGGTTTTTTATGAAACACAATTTACAAATGATGGGTCTCGGAACAAAGTTTTTAAGAAGTATAGAGGCAATTTATAAAGATCAGAATGCAAAACTTACAATAAACAATGGAGTAACAGAGAACTTCCATATTACAAAGGGCACAAGACAGGGCTGCCCATTGTCACCCCTATTATTTATATCAATACTGGAAATATTACTTCAAAACATAAGAGAAACAGGGAAAATTACAGGAATAAAATGTGGAGAAAAGGAATACAAAGTTAAAGCTTTCGCTGATGACATAGTCCTGACATTACAAGAACCTCAATCTTTGATAGTAGAAGCATTAAAAGTAATAGAAGAATTTGGAGGGATGGCAGGATTTAAAATTAATAAAAGTTATCATGGTGTTGAAATTGTGGAGCTGGAACATTAATGGAATGAATGATAAGAAAAAACGAAATAAAATTGAACAATACTTAAAAAAGAAAAATTTGGACATTATTTGTCTACAAGAGACACATGTGGCAAGGAAACACAGAAAAAAAATGATTAATAACAGACTAGGAAATGAATTTATATCTTCTGACAAAGGGAAAAAGAGAGGAATTGTATTATATGTAAGAAAAAAAATTGAAGCTGAACAATTTTTTAAGGATGAAGGAATAATTATTGCTGTCCAGATCAAATGGCAAGGCGAAAAATTAATAATTGTCGGGATCTATGCACCTAATGGAAATAAGACTGATTTTTACAAAAATTTGGAAAAAAGACTGTTTGAATATATGGACCAAAAAATTATAGTCATGGGAGATATGAATGGAGTAGTTTCAATGGAAATGGATAGATTAAGAGATAAAGAAGTTAGTAAAGAAGGGAAACAACCCAAGACTTCCTTTTCGATGACGAAGAATTGTAATTTAACTGACATCTGGAGACTTAGACGTCCACTAGAAAAGCAGTTTACATTCTATTCAGATCCAAATCAGTCAATGTCAAGAATAGATCGAATTTGGGTCTCAAATGAACTAACTCCAAGAATTCTTCAAATTGAAATTCAACCTAGAGTAATTTCGGATCACAGCCCAATAAAATTGGAGATTAAAGGTTATGAAGAAAGATCATTTAGATGGAGAATCAATGATTATCTCTTAGAGGATCAAAAAATCATACAAGATGCACAAAAGAAGTTGATGGACTATTCTACGGACAATTGTAATAAGGCACAAAGATGAGTACAGTTTGGGATGCAAGTAAGGCGGTAATGAGAGGATTCTTCATTCAGCAGAACGCAATTAAAAATAAGTATAGAGAGAAAGGAAAGAAGGAAATCTTAAAACAAATAATGGAGAATGAACAAAAACTAATCAAGAAACCCAATAATTTAAAAATAAAACAAAATATTAAAGTTCTGCAAACGCAATTTGCTATGATAATAAACAAAGAGGTGGAATGGAACATCAAAAAGTTAAGACAAAAGAATTTTGAGTTTGCTAACAAGTCGGGTAAATGGCTTGCGTGGCTGTCAGGGAACTGCAGGCAGCGAGGGAGAAAGGAAAGGAAGGATACAGAGAACGATCTCCTCTGATTAGCACTGGCTCATCCTCAGAGGACAGAGAAGAGGAAAGTGAGTCTGAGCAGGAGCGGGTGCTTCCTAGAGAGGGGGATCCACATCACAGGGAAAGACGGAAGGGGTTGGGCCGTTGGCTGTGCTGGTCTCGGGGGAGAGGGGAAAAAGAAACCAGTCGAAGCAACGCGTCATGAGAGACGGATCGCTTTGTTTATTCTGCCTGTAATCGTGTCAGAAGGAAATAAAGAATGGAATTTATGACTGGCTGCCTGGAGTGCTTTCTCTGCTGAGAGCAGCAACGCGCTGCAGCTGGTTAGCTGACAGTTTGCTTCGATTCACACACCCAGTTAATGAGCACTCGAGAGGAGAGGCTCGAAAAGAAGAAAAGGAGGATGGAACGTCACCTTGAACAGCTGGAAAAAGAGAGAGCTTATTTATTGGCTACATCAGAGGAATTAAGGATTCGTTTGGAAGAAGCCAGAGCCAGATCTGCTGGAGCTTCTGGAGGGCTCCTGAACCAGTCTTTGCCACTGGTAAGCAAATTCAATGGAGATCCCAGACTGCATATGGGCTTCAAACTGGACATGCAGTATGCTCTGGAACTGCAAGGAGCTGCTTTTGCTGGGGATGCTGAAAAGGTGGGGTACCTTATAGGCCATTTGACTGGGGCAGCGCGAGATTGGGTACACCCACTGCTTGCTAGCCATAATGCTGCGCTCAGGGATCTCAAACAATTCTGGGAAGCAATGGACGTTATGTTTTCATTTGAATTGGAGGAGGATGTGACCCAGCAGCAGCTATTGGATCTCCGGCAGGGGAACTCAACTGTGAGGGCGTACTGGTCCCAATTTGCGATGCTGGTGCACAAGCTTGATTGGAACTTAAACTCAAAGCCTGTGCAAGCTTTATTTAAGGCCGGACTTAATTCTCAGGTGAAAGATGAGCTTGCCAGGGGCCCCTGTCACAAGGACTTGGATTCCCTCGCTAAAGCTGCTCTGGCGGTGGGCAGCAGGCAAGAGCTGAGGCAGTTTGAGAAGGCTGAGAGCAAAGGCCGGCGTTTCCATGGTGATCGCATTCCTGAGATACCAAGTGAGGGAGAGCAAGGTCATTATCGTTCGGAGCCGATGGAAATTGACTCGGCCCGCGCGCAGGAAGATTCAAAGGCTCAACAGCCAATTCACAAGGTGGCAAAAGACTGGCAGGCTGCCAAGAAATGTTTTATCTGCCAGAAACCAGGGTACTTTGCCAGATTGTGTCCTGAATGTCGCAACTGGCAGGGAATGGTGGGGGCTTCCTCCCAGATGGGAGGGGGGGAGTCCAAATGCAGGGAAACGCCAGTGCCTGGCTGGGAGTGGAACCGGGCAGCAGCCAGGCAGGAATGGGACCGAACCAGAGCCCCGACCAGGACACCCCCAACCAGGCATAATTGTGAGGGTGTTGCTGGACCTCCCCAATGGACATGCTATGGAGGTCCATGCCCTGTTGGACTCAGGAGCGAGTTCCAATTTCTTCAGCAGGGACTTCGCTGCACAGCACCAATTGCATTTACTACCTTTGGACTTTCCGCTACAAGTGACCACCATTGATGGGCGGGAACTTTTGGGAGGGGAAGTGACCCATCAGACCCCCCCCATGAGAATGAGGATTTCGACGCATTCCGAAACGATTGCTTTCCATGTGGCCACGCTGGCGGGTCCGCCCATCATTCTGGGCATGAGCTGGTTGGCCTTGCACGATCCGGTGGTCTCCTGGCATCAGCGTAACCTGACGTTTGGATCGGTGCATTGCTTGGAGAACTGTTTGGGAGTAAAGGAGCCGCGAGTTGGTAGTGCCAGAGTGGCGGGAGAGAAAGGCGGCATTCCTAGAGAATATATGGACTTGGTGGAGGTTTTCAGTGAAAGAGAGGCAGACACGCTGCCGCCGCACAGGCCTTACAATTGTCAGATCAACTTGGTCCCGGGGGCCAAGTTACCGGCAGGAAAACTGTACTCTATGTCTGATCAGGAGATGGAGGACATAAGAGCCTTTATCGACAAAAACTTAAGGAGAGGTTTCATCAGGGAGTCCAGGGCAGTGGGCGGAAGCCCTGTGTTCTTTGTGGACAAGAAAGCCACGCGAGAGAGGAGACTGGTCGTGGATTTCCAGTGAATCAATGCCCAGACGGTCCCCATGGCCTTCCCCATGCCTAGAATCGATGACGTATTGGCGCGGGTGCGAAAGGGGAAAATTTTTACGAAACTGGATCTGAGAGGAGCCTACAATCTCATCAGGGTGCGAGAGGGGGCCGAGTGGAAGACTACCATGTTCACACCACTAGGAGCATTCGAATATCTCGTTATGTCCTTCGGTTTACAGTGTGGTAGTCCGTGCTTCCAAGCCTTCATGCATCACGTGTTGGGACGTTTGCTCTATAAAAACTGCGCTGCATTCTTGGATGACATACTTATCTACTCTCCAGACGAAGAACAGCACGTCAAGGACGTGCGGGAAGTTCTAACTAGGCTCAAGGAGCATCGCCTATGGGTGAAACTGGAGAAGTGTCAGTTTCACAAGAGAGAGGACGAGTTCCTGGGCTACAGGCTGTCGGACAAGGGTCTGGCAATGGACCTGGAGAAGGTCAAGGCGGTGGTGGAGTGGAAAAGTACAAAAACAAGGATGTTCAGCGGTTCCTGGGCTTCAGTAACTTCTACTGGAAGTTCATCAACAACTTCGCGCGGCTGGCGACCCCCATAACGGATTGCCTCAGTGGCAAGAAGAAGTTTGAGTGGACGGAGGCGGCGCAGAGGGCCTTTGAGAGTCTAAAGAGGGTCTTCGCCTCCGAGGAACAACTGCTGCATGTCAACCCTGAACTACCACTGCGGGTGGAGACAGATGCATCGGATCGAGCGATTGGAGCGGTCCTCACGCAGCAGGATGGGGAGGGGGAGTGGCGACCATGTGCCTTTTTCTCCCGGAAGCTCAATAAATCGGAAGTAAACTATAGTATCTATGATAAGGAATTGCTTGCTATTGTGGCTGCGTTCAAACAATGGCGCCATTTTTTGATTGGAGCGAAGCATCAGATACAGGTGTGCACGGATCACAAGAATTTGGAGTACTGGCGGACAGCGAGAGTGATGTGCCAGAGGCAAATACGCTGGGCACACTTCTTTGCCAACTTTAACTTCAGGATTCAGTACGTACCGGGGGAGCAGAATGTGAGGGCGGACGCTTTATCCCGTAAACCCGAGTATTTGGCAGAGGAAGGACCGCCGATAGCCCGGTTCATGTTCCCCGAGCAGAGGTGGGCTTGCGGGGCAACACTGGTGAAGGACGACGAACTTCTACGCTTGATGCGGGACGATGCTTTTGCCAGAAGTTGGATGAACTTGGGCAAGGGAGAGGGGCTGAGGGAGGTTTCGAGGAAAAAGGGGGGCTACTGTTTTATCGAGGGGCTTTGTATGTACCAGGGGAAGCTCTCTGGGCCCGAATCCTCCGACAACTTCATGACAGCTCGACGGCAGGACACTTTGGGCAACATAAGACCATGTTGTTGGTCACCAGGGAATTTTGGTGGCCTAAGGTGCGGGAAGATGTGAAGGAATATGTGCGGGGGTGTGAGACCTGTCAGAGAGCCAAAGGGGAGAGGGCAGCTCCGGCAGGGTTATTAGAGCCTCTGCCAACACCAGGGAGGCCATGGGAGGTGGTATCAATAGACTTCATCACTGACCTGCCCCGATCCAAGGGGAAAACGGCGGTGCTGATGGTGGTGGATCTACTCACCAAAATGTGCCATTTTGTGGCGTGTTCTCATGCGGTAACTGCGGAGGAGACAGCCAAATTGTTTGTGGAACATGTGTTTAAGTTGCATGGAGTCCCTTCGAGGGTGATTTCGGACAGGGGAACACAATTTACCTCAAGGTTCTGGCGCAAACTCATGGGTTTGCTGCAGGTCGAGGTGAGTTTCACCACCGCCAGACATCCCGAAAGCAATGGGCAGGCGGAAAGGGTCAATGCAGTACTACAGCAGTACCTGTGTTGTTATGTGGGGGAGAGGCAGAACGATTGGGTGGACAAATTAGCGCTGGCAGAGTTTGCATACAACAACTCTGAGAACGTGTCCACAGGGATAACTTCGTTTTTTGCTAATCACGGGTGTCATCCTAGGGCTTTCCCTGGGAGGGGGGAGGAGTCGTGGAGTGTGCCAGCCGCTGAACAGTTTGCGGAGGAAATGGAGGCGATTCAACAGCAACTGAAGTTGAACTTGGAAAGGGCCAAGGAGGTATACAAGAGGCAAGCAGACAAGCATCGGAGGGAAGGGGAAACCCTTCGGGTAGGGGGATAAGGTGTGGTTATCAACGCAAGGTTTGCCTTGGAAAGGGGGCTGTAAGAAACTCAAACCCGGGAGGGTGGGTCCCTTTGAGATCATACAGCAAGTCAACCCGGTGGCCTTCAGGTTGAGGCTGCCAGAGAGCATGAAAATTCATCCCGTGTTTTACCGGTCGCTATTGTCGGCTTACCGGCCGGGCAGAAGGGAAGGGGAGGTGCCACCGCCCGAAGTCGAGGAAAGGGAGTGGGGACACCAGATAGAGGAAATACTGGACTCGCGTTCGAAGGGTAATCAGCTGGAGTATCTTGTAGCTTGGGAGGGGGCTCCCAGTTCAGACAACACGTGGGTGCCGTCAGATTGGGTCACTGAGGAGGGTTTAGTGGAGGACTTCCATGAGCTATTTCCCCATAAGCCACAACCCGCAGGGAGGTTCTCTGAGCGGGCGTTTGGGCCGACGGACGATGAAGAGGATTTCGAAGGGTTCCCAGCGTCGGACCAAGAGGAAACACAGTGGGGGGGAGGAGTGAGTGAAGATCGTCTGGGTCCATCAGGTGTTAGGGGTTGGGGTAACATTTTTGATGATACCGAAGAGGAGGAGGAGATTTTCCTGGGATTTACCCCCGAGAAGCATGAGAAGGACGCATCGGGTGAGGCACCCTCTCAGGTAGAGGAGGGGAGGGGGGCCTTTGAGGAGGGTGTGGATGTCAGGGAACTGCAGGCAGTGAGGGAGGGAGGAAAGGGAGGATACAGAGAATGATCTCCTCTGATTAGCACTGGCTCATCCTCAGAGGACAGAGAAGAGGAAAGTGAGTCTGAGCAGGAGCGGGTGCTTCCTAGAGAGGGGGATCTACGTCACAGGGAAAGACGGAAGGGGTTGGGCCGTTGGCTGTGCTGGTCTCGGGGGAGAGGGGAAAAAGAAACCAGTCGAAGCAACGCGTCATGAGAGACGGATCACTTTGTTTATTCTGCCTGTAATCGTGTCAGAAGGAAATAAAGAATGGAATTTATGGCTGGCTGCCTGGAGTGCTTTCTCTGCTGAGAGCAGTAATGCGCTGCAGCTGGTTAGCTGACAGTGGCAAATTAAGAAAAGAAAGGAACAAAACACAATTAGTAAAATTATTGTGGATGGAGAAGATATAGAAAATCCGAAAGGTATCAGGAAAGGATTCTTGGACTTTTACAGTCATTTGTATAGAAATAGAGAAAAGAATAACATGAAGAAAATAGAAAGATATTTAAAAGACAAAAAGGTGCAGAAGATCCCGACAGAAAAGAAAGACAGACTGAACGCCCCAATTGAGAATGAGGAAATAATAGAGGTCATAAAAGAATTTTAAAAAGGGAAAGCTCCAGGACCAGATGGCTTTACATCTAGTTATTATAAAGAACTGAGACATATCCTGACGGTACCACTGAAAGAAATTATGAATAACATTTTGAAGGAAAAAGATAACTTGGAAAGAAGCCTTCATTACACTTATTCCCAAGCAAGATTCTGATTTATCACAAGTTAAGAATTATAGGCCGATTTCATTGTTGAATACAGATTATAATTTTTTTTCTGGAATATTAGCAAAAAGATTGAAAAAGGTTTTGCCAGAACTTATCCATGAAGATCAAGCGGGTTTTCTCCCAGGCAGACAGATGAAAGACAATGTTAGAAATATAATTAATATTTTGGAGTATCTGACTGCCAGGAATGAGAAACAAGCTATACTAATGTTCGTAGATGCAGAAAAGGCCTTTGATAATATATCATGGGAATTTATGTTAAAAAATTTAGAGCATATGGAGGTTGGAAAAGATTTTTATAATGGAATAAGGGCGATTTATACAGAACAGAAAGCAAAACTGATTGTAAATAATGTGATTACGGAAGAAGTGAAGATATTGAAAGGTACAAGACAGGGATGTCCTCTCTCGCCACTGTTATTTATAATGGTCCTGGAAGTCCTTTTGAACTCAATTAGACAAAATGGACTAATAAAAGGGGTGACAGTAGGTCAGAATGAATATAAAGTTAAAGCCTTTGCCAATGATTTGGTAATAACGATAGAAGATCCATTAAAAAGTCTAAATGAGGTACTGAAGGAGATTGATCAATTTGGTAAGGTGGCCGTGTTTATACTAAATAAGAAAAAAACGAAAGTAATTGTAAAAAATATGGACCATAATGTAATAGAAACAATGCAACAAGAAACAGGGATTGAAGTGGCAAAGAAGGTGAAATACTTGGGAATATGTTTAACTTCTAAAAATATTGATTTATTTCAAAATAATTACATACCAGTATGGAACGGAATTAAAAAAGATTTGGAGGTATGGCGAAGGATGAAACTCTCTTTTTGGGGTAGAATCTCAACGATTAAAATGAATGTACTTCCAAAGATGTTATTTTTATTTCAAATGATTCCTATAATCAAAGGGACTGTGATTTTTAAAGAGTGGCAAAGAGTAATTTCAAGATACATTTGACAGGGTAAAAAGCCAAGAATACAATTCAAGTTATTAACAGATGCGAAAGAAAGAGGAGGCTTTGCCCTGCCAGACTTGAAATTATATTATGAAGCGTCCTGTCTCTGTCGGTTAAAAGCATGGATAAAATTAAAAAATAACAAATTGTTAGATTTAGAAGGATTTGATAACAGATTTGGATGGCACGCATATTTATGGTTGGAGAAGAAGAAAAGCCATAAGGGTTTTGAGAATCATATCTTCCGGAGATCTTTCATAGGAATATGGGATAGGTATAAAAATATATTAGAACCTAAAGTTCCACACTGGTTGTCTCCATTAGAGATTATGAGCGTAAAGAAAATCAATATGAGAGGGAATTGGATTACATATGGAGAATTAATAATTAAAGAAGGAGGAAAATGGAAAATGAAGCCATATGAACAAGTAATAGAACATGTGTTTGACTGGTTGCATTATTTTCAGGTAAATCAGACCTGGTTGGTCCACTTGCGCCCTCTGTGGGTGGAGCAAGGTACTTCATGGTTCTAATTGATTCTTTTTCCAGGTACATTCATGTGTTTATGCTCGAGCAGAAATCGCAAGCGTTTCCTAGGTTCAAGGCATTCTGTGCTTGGTTGGAGAATGCTCACAGTAAACTTATCGGCTGTCTCTTTACTGATCGGGGCGGGGAGTTCACTTCTCAGCAGTTTGAAGCTTTCCTGACTGAGAAGGGAATCCAGCATGACCTCTCAACGCCTAGATCGCCATGGCAGAATGGACTTGCTGAGCGAGCAATCCAAACTTTGCTTCAAGGCCTAAAAACCTTGTTGCATGATGCCAATCTCCCTGAGAAGTTTTGGGGGGAGTCTTTGTCCACGTTTGTTTATTCCTATAACAGGAGGTTGTCATCACCTATTGGTTGTACTCCCTATGAGAATATGTTTGGTAAGAAACCTTACGTCAAGCACATGAGAATCTTTGGTTCTGACATGTGGGTACACACCCCACAGAGCAACAAGCTTGAGAAGCGTGGGGCACATGTGGTTTGTTCATGGGGTACGAAAAAGGTTCATACAGAGTATGGATGACTGACTCTAAGTCCATTAAGCTCACAAAGAGGGTTGAGTACAATCCTAAGGGGGCGGGAAAATGTGGGAATTTTCCAGAGTTACCCAGAGGAAGATGATGATGTGAAAAAAGCAGATAATGTTGAGGTAAAAGAGGAAGCTGAGGATGAGGTTTCAGAAAGAGACAGATCTAACACTAGTAAAGAAGGTAAAATACTTGGGGGTGAATTTGTCTGCTAAGAATGTAAATTTATTTAAAGACAATTATGAGAAATGTTGGTCAGAAGTCAAGAAAGATTTAGAGATTTGGTCGAATTTGAAGCTTTCCTTGCTTGGTCGAATACCTGTTATTAAGATGAATGTACTGCCGAGAATGTTTTTTTTGTTCCAATCACTGCAAATCATTGACAAGATGGACTGTTTCAAGAGGTGGCAAAGAGATATATCTAGATTTGTCTGGCAGGGCAAAAAGCCCAGAATAAAATTTAAGATACTTACTGATGCTAAAGACAGAGGGGGGTTTGCCCTGCCGGACTCTAAACTATATTACGAATCAGCAGCATTTTGCTGGTTGAAGGAATGGCTACTTCTTGAGAACACTGACATCTTAGATCTTGAAGGTTATGATAATGTATTCGGGTGGCATGCATATTTGTGGTATGACAAGGTTAAAGCGCATAAAGCATTTAAAAACCATATTGTCAGGAAAGCACTATTTAATGTCTGGATTAGATATAAAGATTTTTTGGAGAATAAAGCTCCAAGGTGGTTATCACCTATGGAAGCGAAAGCTATGAAAAAACTTAATATGGAAGCAAAATGGCCAAAGTATTGTGAGATTTTGGAACAGGAAGGTGACAAGCTGAGATTGCAGAGTTATGAGAAGCTTAAAGGGAAGGTGCGAGACTGGCTACATTACTTTCAAATAAGAGAGGTTTACAATCAAGACAAAAAAAATCGGTTTCCAGGTGGAAAAATCAAAGTTGGAAACAGAATTGTTAGAACCCAATGCTAAGATATTATCAAGAATGTATAACTTGCTGTTGAAATGGCGTACTGAGGAAGAGACAGTAAAATCTGCTATGATTAAATGGGCACAAGATATAGGACACAATATTATGTTTGCTGACTGGGAGCAGTTGTGGACCACCGGGATTAAATTTACGGCATGTAATGCCTTGAGAGAGAATATTATGAAAATGATATACAGGTGGTACATGACCCCAGTCAAGCTTGCAAAAATCTATCACTTGTCCGATAATAAATGTTGGAAATGTAAAGAAATTGAAGGTACATTCTTTCACCTTTGGTGGACGTGCCCGAGGATTAAGGCCTTCTGGGAGATGATTTACAATGAAATGAAAAAGGTATTTAAATACACTTTCGTGAAGAAACCAGAGGCTTTTCTCCTGGGCATAGTCGGCCAATCGGTGCCAAAGAAGGATAGAACTTTCTTTATGTATGCTACAGCAGCAGCAAGAATACTCATCGCAAAGCATTGGAAAACACAAGATCTACCCACCTTGGAAGAATGGCAGACGCAAGTAATCGACTATATGGAAATGGCTGAAATGACTGGCAGAATCCGAGATCAGGGAGAAGAGTTGGTGGAAGAAGATTGGAGGAAATTTAAAATTTATTTACAGAAGCATTGTAAAATGTATGAATGCTGATGACATTGAAATAATATGAAGGGGTTCTGGTGACAAGAGAAATTTGAGTTTATAAAATTGGGAGGTAAAATATTTAAGGGTAAAGTAGCAGGATTTGAATTTGCTGAATTAATTGTTAAATCGGGGTACAAAAAAGGGAGGCGTGAGGAAGTCAGGAAAATAAGTTAATCAAAGATGAATAATCAGAAAAGAGTGATTTGTGTTTTTTCTTATTCCATTTTTGTGTGTTGATTGATTTTTCTTTTTCCCTTGTTAGGTTAAATGTTTATATTTTATGTTTTGTGAAACTTTGTATTGTTGTGTTTTATATTTTTCTTTTTGTGCTTTTATTGTTTTTGGTTTGATTGTTCCCGCTTTTATTGTTAAACTTAATAAAATATTATTAAAAAAAAAAAAGAGGAAGCTGAGGATGATGATGATGATGATCAGAGTTCGGATTCCAGCTCAGTGGGCGGCGCTGCTGCTGATGTCAGCGACAGTGATGACACAGCAGACTACAAGAGCGCAAAGGCCTCAGTCAGACCATCTGATGCGTCTGACAATGAACTGGAAGAACCACTGCTCACCATTGGTCACTTTTCTCCTAAGGAGGAGGAGATGAGTGAAGAAGACTTGCGTCTAGTACGCAGATCTGAAAGGGCGACAAAAGGCAAACCTCCAAAGAGATTTGCTGATGAGTTTGCTAAGACAGCAACTGCTGTTCTTGGTAGCTCAGAGAAGGTGTGGGAACCTTCAAGCTTCAAAGAGGTTCAGGAGTTAACCTCTAAAGATGCTGAGCCTTGGCTTAATGCCATGAAGGCTGAAGTTGATTCCTTGAATAGGAACCAAACTTGGGAGCTGGTACTGGTAGTCCCAGGAATGAGACTGGTTGGCAGCAAATGGGTCTTTAAGGCCAAGACAGACCAGAATGGCAAGGTTGTCAGACACAAAGCCAGATTGGTTGCCAGAGGTTTTTCACAGGTACCAGGACAGGATTACCACAAGACCTACTCACCCACCGTCAAGTATGAGAGCATTCGGCTGATGCTCAAGATTGTTGCAGACGAGAAACTGCATGTTTCCCATCATGACATTAATACAGCTTTTTTTGTATGGGGTTTTGGGGGAGGAGCTGTATATGCTTCCACCTGATGGAATGCAGATACAGAAGGGAATGGTCTGTAAACTGCGGAAATCCTTATATGGTCTCAAGCAGAGTGCCAGGTGTTGGAAGACAAAACTCACTGAGACATTGCTTTCTCTAGGTTTTCTCCAGGGCAAAGCTGATCCGTGTGTGTTTGTCAAGGAGAAGGGGCAAAACAAACTGTATTGCTTATGTTTTATTGATGATCTTCTTCTGTTTTGGAAGAATCAGGCTTTGTACCAAAGCACCCTAGCTCAGCTGAAGGAGCACTTTGACATGAAGGAACTTGGTGAGGTATCCAACTATCTTTCTCTGCAGGTGGAGAGGGACCAAGCAGGTAATTTTCTGGTACACCAAACAAAGAAAATTGCTGATGTATTAACCAGGTTGAATTTGATTGATGCAAACCCAGCAGACACACCGATGGTGACAGGTTACCAGGTTGATAGTACTGCTGAAGCGTTTTCTGACACTACGCTGTACAGATGCATTCTAGGCAAGTTGAATTTCATTGCTAGATGCTCAAGACCTGACATAGCTGTAAGCACTAACCTGCTTAGCAGATATGCCAACAATCCTACTGTTCAGGATTGGAAAGCTCTGAAGCGCATAGCCCGCTATTTGAAAGGGACTTTGCACTCCAGGCTGAGTTTCACCAGTCAGAAGACTGGAGGTCTTGAAATCTTTCCAGATGCTAGTTTTGGAAGTGACACCACGGATGGTACAAGCACTTCTGGAGTATGCTACATGTACAACCACTGGCTGTTTGACTGGCTGTGCAGGAAGCAGACGACAATAAGCCTAAGTTCCTGTGAAGCAGAACTCAATGCTCTGTCATTTTCACTCATGGATTGTGAATGGTTGATGCAACTGTTTAAGGACATCAGAGTTTCTGTGAAATGTCCTATACAAGTGTATCAAGACAATAGATCCTGTTTGGCTTTGCTGAACTCAGAGAGTTGCAAGCAAAGAACCAAGTACTTGCAGATTAAGCTACATTGTGCAAGAGAGTGTATTCAGAAAGGACTCATTCAGGTGTCCTACATGCCAGGAAATGAAATTCCTGCTGATCTGTTGTCTAAGGTTGTTAACAGAGAACATTGGCTACATTACCACCAAATAAATGAAGTGTTTAAGCTGGACAGGAAAGTAGGATTCCAGAGTGAAAAGTCAAAGCTAGAAACGGAACTGTTAGAACCCAATACAAAAAACCTATCTAGAATGTATAACCTGCTGCTGAAATGGAATGTACAGGATGAAACGGTAAAATCAGCCATGATTAAATGGGCACAAGATGTTGGTCATGACATTATGTTTGCTGACTGGGAACAGTTATGGACCACCGGTTTGAAATTTACAGCATGTACTGCTTTGAAAGAAAATATTATGAAAATGATTTACAGGTGGTACATGACTCCAGTCAAGCTTGCTAAGATCTATCATTTGCCCAATAACAAATGTTGGAAATGTAAGGAAGCTGAAGGAACCTTCTATCACCTTTGGTGGACCTGCCCAAAAATTAAGGCCTACTGGGAAATGATCTATAATGAAATTAAGAAAGTCCTTAAATGGACGTTTTCAAAGAAACCAGAGGCTTTTCTTCTGGGCATGGTGGGCCAATTGGTACCGAAGAAGGATAAGACTTTCTTTATGTATGCTACCACGGCAGCAAGAATTCTTTTAGCAAAGTATTGGAAGATGCAAGAACTACCCACTCTGGAGGAATGGCAGATGAAGGTGATCGAATATATGGGATTGGCAGAGATGACCGGCAGAATCCGTGACCAGAGGAAGGAGGCGGTGGAGGAAGATTGGAGAAAATTTAAAGTATACCTTAAGAACTACTGTAAAATATTGGACGGTTAAGATGTCGAGAGGCTAGAAACAAAGAACTACAGCTGTAAATCGTAAATTAAAGGGGGAAACTTAATGAGAATATATAGAGAAATTGACTGAAGGGTTGCTGACACATTATAAAATAATGATGCAGAGAAGGGGAGGTATGGGGAAGTCATGTTTTATGTATTTGTTTGTGATTTGTTTGTTTTTCCTATACCCTTGTTCCCTGTTTTTTCTTTGTTTTGTAAAAATAATAAAAAATTATTATATAAAAAAAAAAGGTTGTTAACAGAGAACAACTTAAGGTTTACGTACAGAGGTTGCAATTGGGTTGAACCACAGGTACTACAGGTTACACGGAAAGGGGGAGGATGTTAGGATATTTCCGTTCCACCTTAAAAAGGGAGCAGGTTGTTGTTTCACGGCCTGCGTATTTCCTGTTCACAGGAAGTTTCTCTTTAGTGTATTGCCTTTGTTCTCTCTCTGCGCCTGAACATCGAAGCAGGCAGTCATGTTTTCTCTTTGTTCTGAACAACGCTGATGTCAGAGCTGCCCAAGGTCCCAGCTCACAGAGGACCAACGCCAGGTCGTTGTTATATACAAAAGTCTTTATTGAAGTTCAGTTTCTATTTCAAAGCCGTGGCGCGCAGCTCTACGTCTTAAACCCTAGACCGCCGAAGCTCCGTCTGAATCTCCTCCTCCCAGACACCAGTTTAAGACTCCAGCCTTGCTCCACCTCTTCCTTTGCTCCTTTCTCCTTTGGGTCCGCCTGTCCGCTGGGGTCTCGCCCTTTCTGGACTCTTCTGATGCTGAGTCCCCTGAGTCATCCCCCACCCTCCGGCAGGCTTTAGGACCTGGTTCCTCATCCGGGCTACCTGCTGTGCCGCGCGTCTGTACATTTGAACTTGGCGCGCGCGCCCAGCCGGCAACCCTCCTCCTGACCGTTCCCTCACTCCCCGATGGAGGCGTGGTCAGCCCTAACTCATCTTCTCTCCCTCCTGGAGGAGACACTGGCCCTGATACCTGGGATTCTTCCCCCCCCACTACGCTCTGGTGGGGAAGCTGGTCCTGATCTCCAGCCGCTGCTCTGGGAGTCCCCGCTGGCCCCTTGCTTCTGGTGCGTCCCCCCCTGGGACCCCCCTTGCCCTGGCCATCGGCGCCCCCCTCTGGGAATCTTCTGATTCGCTGGAGAGGCTCATGGAATCTCTCGGGCCACTGTCATCTTCTCCCACGCTGCCCTCAGATTCTTCCCCTTCGCTCTCCATTCCCTCTCTTCCCTGTGCCTCTGCTCCTGAGCCCCTGACAGCTGAATAAAGTTGTAAATAATGCTCTCCTGAGTGCATCTTTCGTTGTACGAACTCTGCTGAAAGAGCGTGCACAAGCCCTGGAATGTGGCAAGCTATTTCTGAGGCTTGTGTCGCTAATTGACTGATACTGTATCTACGGGAGATCGATGGATCGTCTGGAATCGACGTGGAGGCATGATGGCCTTTGTCTCCCTGGCAGTATCCCAACAGTCATTAGTCTGCACCAGGCATCCTATTGGGAAGACCCAATTTTCTGAGTGCATGTTCTGGAAGTTGGGCAATAAGGGCAGTACAGGATTCCTCTTGGTGTACTGACCTCCCCGCTGCACCAAAGATTCCCTGCCCAAGCTACTTCAGGTCATGGCGGATATGCTCCTGGAGACACCTAGCTTGGTTGTCCTGGGGGATTTTAACATCCATGCTTACACGACCTTACAAGGGTCCGCTCGGGAATTCGTGGAAAGCATGGCCTCCATGTTTTATCCAGAGCTGATGGCCTCTCAGCTGATTCCCTGGTGGACCGCTGAAATGCGGAGTTAACCAGGGCTATTGACTGTGTGGCTCTGAAGCGCCCTCTCCGATTGCATGGAGCCCGGACAGCCCCGTGGTTTTCCCTGGAGCTGAGGGCAGTGAAACAATCATTGAGATGGCTAGAGCGCCGGTGGCGGAAAACTCACTCTGAATCAGACCGGACACTGGCTAGAGCTCAACGTTGAGCCTACCAAGTGGCAATGGCGACGGTGAAGAGGGCCTTCTTCGCCACCTCCATTGCATCTGCAGAAAACAGCAGCAGGAGACTTTTTCAGGTGGTTCGCAATCTATCAGAACCACCTGCACCACTGGGGCCTGGTAGGGACCCCAAGATCTCCTGCAATGCTTTTGCAAAGTTTTTTGCAGATAAAGTCGCTCAGATTCAGAAGGAGGTAGACTCCACCATGGGAGCAGGGCCAGGGCGGGAGAGTGCTAGAGTTCTGTCTAGTCCTGTTACATGGGATCAATTCCAATCTGTTACCTCCGAGGATGTGGACAGGCTGCTTGGACAAGTGAAACCAACCACCTGTCTCCTTGATCCTTGCCCATCCTGGCTGATAAAAGCGAGCCGGGAAGGGCTGGGCGATGGGCTCTGAGGAGTGGTGAATGCTTCTCTCTGTGAGGGAGCCTTCCCAGACCCCCTGAAAGAGGTGGTCATTAAACCGCTTCTTAAAAAAACATATTTAGACCCGGCCAATATGGCCAATTATTGCCTGTTTTCAAATCTTCCATTCTTGGTCAAGGTGATTGAGCGGGTGGTTGCTGAACAACTCCAAGCATGCCTGGAGGATGCGGACCATTTGGATCCCTTCCAATCAGGATTCAGGCCTCACCATGAGACTCAAACTGCCTTGGTCGTGCTGGCTGATGATCTCCGGCGGGCTAGGGACAAAGGTGAGAGCTGTTTCCTAGTTCTGCTGGATCTCTCAGCGGCCTTTGACACCATCGACCATAACATCCTTCTGGGCCATCTAGAGGGGCTGGGAGCTGGGGGCACTGTTATACAGTGGTTCCGCTCCTTTCTCCTGGGCCGTGTCCAGAAAGTGGTGTTGGGGGATGAGTGTTCAGACCCCTGGGCTCTCACTTGTGGGGTGCCTCAGGGTTCCGTCCTCTCCTCCATGTTTTTTTAATATCTATATGAAACTGCTGGGAGAGATCATCAGGGGGTTTGGGCTAGGTGTTCATCAGTATGCAAATGACACCCAGGTCCTGAGTGAGGTAACTGTGCCCCTGAAGGACCAGGTGCGCAGCCTGGGAGTCATTTTGGACTCACAGCTGTCCATGGAGGCGCAGGTTAATTCTGTGTCCAGGTCAGCTGTTTACCAGCTTCACCTGGTACGCAGGCTAAGACCCTACCTGCCCGCGGACTGTCTTGCCAGAGTGATACATGCTCTAGTTATCTCCTGCTTGGACTACTGCAACGCGCTCTACGTGGGGCTACCTTTGAAGGTGACCCGGAAACTGAAATTAATCCAGAATGCGGCAGCTAGAATGGTGCATTGGCTCCCAGTATGTTTCCGAGCACAATTCAAAGTGCTGGTGCTGACCTTTAAAGCCCTAAACAGCTTCGTTCCTGTATACCTGAAGGAGCGTCTCCACCCCCATCGTTCAGCCCGGACACTGAGATCCAGCGCCGAGGGCCTACTGGCGGTTCCCTCATTGTGAGAAATAAGGTTACAGGGAACCAGACAGAGGGCCTTCTCGGTAGTGGCGCACACCCTGTGGAACACCCTCCCTTCAGATGTGAAGGAAATAAGTAGCTATTCTATCTTTAAAAGACATCTCAAGGCAGCCCTGTTCAGGGAAGTTTTTAATATTTAACGCTGTATTGTTTTTAATTACTTGATTGGGAGCCGCCCAGAGTGGCTGGGGAAACTCAGCCAGATGGGCGGGGTATAAATAATACATTTTTATTATTATATTATAATTACCGCATCATCGGCATATAGCAGGACCGAAATATGCCGATTTGCAAGCTTCGGCCGGTGGAATTCTGAGTCATTGAGTGCAGATACTAAGTTATTTAGATAGAAATTAAATAGTAGAGGGGCCAATAGGCACCCTTGCCTGACTCCTTTGAAGGTTTTAATAGGTTCTGTTAGGTGTCCTAGGCGGCTGCACCTGACTCTAAGAGCCCTGTAGTCTGTCCCAGAGTCTGGTTCTGGAGACTGTATCAAAGGCTGCTTTTAGGTCAACGAAGGCAGCGTATAGTGAGGCCTGCCCTCCTGATTTGTATTTGTTGATGAGATGTTGTAACGTTAGGCAGTGATCTGTCGTGGACCTTCTGGGTCTGAAGCCCGCTTGTTCTATTGCCAGGATATCTTCATTCTCTAGCCATTCTGTAAACTTATTACGGAGGTGCTTTGAGTAGAATTTACTAATCACACTTAATAAGCTAATCGGCCTATAATTCGCTGGGTGCCCTCTGTTGCCTTTTATAGATTGGGACTATTATGGCTGTTCCCCATTTCCTTGGGATGCGGCCAGTGTCATCTATGTAAGTGAAAAGGGTGGCTAAGAAAGGTGCCCACCAATCTGCCTGTGCTTTTATCATTTCTGGCGTAATGCCGTCTGAGCCTGGGGCTTTGGCCGTTTTCAGTTGGTTTATACATGATTTCAGTTACTGAAACTGGCGGCCATTTAGCCAGTTGTTCTATATTATAATTCCGTAGTGGAGGTTCAGTGTCCTCATACAAAGATTGGAAGAATGAGACCCACAGGCTAGGGGGAATTTGTGAGGTTAAGGGGGAAATAGCTTTATGGGTGACAGAAGCTACCAGTTTCCAGAATAGTGTCTGATCTTTTGCTTTTGCTGCACTAATTAATTCTAGCCAACATTTTCTGGTATAGGCATTCTTTTGGTGGAGTATTAGGTCTTTATACTCTTTTTTGGGGGGCACAGTCGGCAAGATAGGCTTGGTGTCTGACAGAATTTTCGGCTGTCAGGGCGGCTTTGTAAGCATTTTGCAGGGCTTTCTTTGCCTCAAAGCAGGTGTAATCAAACCAGGGTTTATTTGATGTTATTGGTTTAGTTGGCCTTTTCTCTGTGTTATTAAAAAGATAGGGTTTTAATTGTTGGAGCAGGCTCTCATACTTGGAAACTGGGTCCTCAGGCCTAGGATTATTCCCAAAGCCAGTTAAAATTGTGCAGAGTTTTTCAGAGGTTAGAATCTTCTTCAGTTTGGAGTCAAGTGCAGGGGTCCATTTGACTCGACAACCAGGTTGCTCTAATTACCCGTAGCTTAGTTCCTGAACATTTTGGTTCCCGGAACTGATTCCATTCAACTTCCAAGGTATGACTGTAATCAAAATAAAAACAACAACAACCCAGTAACCCACAATTGGATGGCCCAATTGGGTTCTAGTATTATGGAGGGATGAAAAACTTATCACATTCCACTTTCTCTACACTATGCGTGTACCCCTGACCGTGTCCTCCCTTACTCATTTCCCCCCTAAACTAGAAAGCCCCAAATGTTTTAGCTTCTCATCTGGGAGTTGCTCCAGCCCCTTGATAATTTTGGTTGCCCTCTGCTGAACATTCCTGCCCCCAACCCCCCCCCCCCAAGCTCTGACGTCAACTGCAAACGTGGCAGACAATGCCTTCCCTGCAGTTGCACTGCCAAAAATGTTCAGTTTTACTTTTAAGGACAGGAAATTCTCCTGCAGGCCATCTGTGCTAAAGAGAGGGTGCAGATATAACTCTCCTTGTTTTGGACCACCCAATTTGCATAAAAATAAGACAAGATTAAAAGTGTTGAGTTTTCCCCACCCCATGGAAAAGGAGCAAATGAAAAATCCTCTCCTGAGCTGTGGCTGCTACTTCCTGAGCATGAGAGATGAAAAGGGCCTTGTAATGGTTATATGGGGTTGCTCGTGCGTAGGTTGCCACCACTCCTGGCTAGGTAGCCTGGTTAAACCTTTCCTGGCTGGACAGCCCTTCACTTCGTGGCTGTTCAGTCACTAGTAGAATCCGTCAGTGGGCGTTTTTTGAACTTCTTCCAGCAAAGAAGTTCTTTGACGCTGTCAGGGGTTCAGAAGGAGAGACACAGGAGGGGGAGCAAATGGAGAGTGAGGAGGAGGAGTACGAGGGGGGCGCAGGCAGTGACAGTGGCCAGAGTTATTCCACAAGCCTCTCTAGCGAATCGGAGGACTCACAGAAGGGAGCGCCGGTGGCCAGAGCAAGGGAGATTCCAGGGGAGAAACCGCAAGAGGGAGGGGCCAGCGGGGAGTCCCTGAGCAGCAGCTGGAGATCAGGACCAGCGTCTCCACCAGAGCGCAGTGGGGAGGGGGAGTCCCAGGAGTCGGGACCAGTGTCCTCACCACCAGAGGGAGGAGAGGAGTCAGGTTTGGCAACACCCACATCAGGAAGCGGGGAAACGGTCAGAAGGAAAGTCACCGGCTGGGCGCGCGCGCCAAGTTCAAATGTACAGGAGCGCGGCACAGCGGGGAGCCCAGGAAGGGAGCCAGGTCCTAAAGCCCGCCGGAGGGAGGGGCAAGACTCAGGAGGCTCAGCGTCAGAGGAGTCCAGGAAGGAGGGAACCCCAGAGGGCAGAAGGACCCAGCGCAGGAAAGAGCAGCGCAAGAGGTGGAGCCGGGCTAGAATCTTAAACTGGTGTGGGTGGAGCAGTGAGTCAGAGGGGACTTAGCCGGTCTAGCGTTAAGACGTGGGTCTGCGCGCCCAGAGCTTGGAAATGGAAACTAAACTTCAATAAAGACTTTTGTATACAATATCCACTGGGCGTTGGTCCTCTGTGAGCTGGGACCTAGCGGCAGTCCTGACAGTAAGTCCCCTCTCCATTTTCACCAATTTTGCAACCTCGTGGAGTGCGGGAAAGCAGCGAGGGGTGAAGATTGGTGCTTCGCGAGCTCACGAAAAACAGGGAAATGACTACCGAAGAGAAGATAGCGAGTTTGCAAAACGCAGTCACGCAGTTGACTGCAGAAATTGCGGCTTCCAGAAAGAAAGAACAGGAAGCAGCTGCTGCCTGCCAGGATCTGCGAACCAGGTTAGAAGTGCTAACTACACAGAGGCTACCGGCCACCAGACCAGAAGGGATTGGGCTGGGGAACAGAGGAGGGAGCCTGGTATCTCACTTCAATGGGGACCTGCAGGAGTATCCTAACTTCAGAGCAGATGTAATTTATGCACTGCAGCTGCTTGACAAAGACTTTAAAAATGAGGAAGAGAGAGTGGGATTTATTGTTTCGCATTTACGGGGGGAGGCGAAATCGTGGCTGCGCAATCTCTGGAGAGACAAGGATCCAGCCCTCCAAAATGCGGCTGCCTTCATTAAAGTGATGGATGCGTGTTTTTTATCTGAGATTGATGTGGATATCGCTAGGAAGGAGATTCACGGACTAAGACAAGGTAGAGCCACTGTGAGGCAATATCATTCACGTTTTTTCGCATTGGTGAATGTGCTAGCCTGGGAGAAAGAATCGCCTGCCGTCAGAGACCTGTTCTGGGAGGGGTTGAGCGGAGCTGTGAAAGACGAGATCGCAAGGGGGGGAGACCCCAAACCACCAAGGACGTTGTGGAACGGGCACTCTCCATTGGGGTTCGGTTGGAAGGACGCCCTTGGGGCAAGGAGGAAGGGCATTTGGGACGCACGCCAGCGAGAGGACTGCCTCCCTTCCCCAAGGAGGCGGCGCGCGCTCGATCCATGCCTCCGCTGGGAGGGGGAGAGGAGCCGATGGAGATAGGTGGTGCTAAGGCTCACTCCACAGTCGGAGCCCTAACTCCGGGAGCAGTCAAGATGAAGCCTCCTAGAGGAACCAGGAAGTGCTACATCTGCGACAGTGCTCAGCATATGGCAAAAGAGTGTCCCCAGCGGTTTCACAAGCATACTGCAGCCGCAGCGACAGTAACAGACGCAATTCAGCAGAGGGAGTCGCAGCAGGAAAACTCCACTGTCTGGCTGGAGATGGCGTCTCTGGGGACCAGCCAGACAAGTCAGTGAAGCAATCCCCAGGGATCTTACAGCCCACCGACCCCCTCCCACCCAAACCAGTAGTGCAGCTCACCGCATCCCTTCAGCTCCCCAATGGGCTACTTGTGGAAATTCCCATCACCATCGACTCGGGGAGCAATGCAGACTTTATAGACATGCAGTTCATCCAGCAACATGGCATAGCCCTTCTGCCAGCGGCGGTACCTCTGAAAGTCGTCACAGTGGACGGCAGGGAGCTACTGGGAGGGCAAGTGCTACAGCAGACGCCGCCAATGGTGATGCGCATTGGAAACCACCGTGAGGTCATCAGCTTCAACGTCACCCGCCTGTCAGACACGCCCATAGTGTTGGGAATGAGTTGGCTGGATAGGCACAGCCCGGCATTAGCTTGGTACCAGCGGCAACTGACCTTCGGCTCCTCTTACTGCGCAGAACACTGCATCCTGGCGGACTTGGAAGATGAGGGGCACGAGGATGGACCACAGCTGAACTTGGGCATGTTGCAAGCGGTGCCTAACAAATACAAGGAGTTTTTGGAGGTCTTCTGCGAGAAAGAAGCGGATAAGCTGCCTCCCCACAGACCCTACGACTGCAAGATCGACCTCCTGCCCGGGGCGACGCTCCCGACGGGGAAACTGTACTCCATGTCTGAGGATGAATTGCAAGAGCTCAGGGAGTTCATAGATCACAACCTGAAGCGGGGATTCATCCGGGAGTCCAAGGCGGCAGGAGGCAGTCCCGTGTTCTTTGTAAAGAAGAGGGATACGCCCCAGAAGAGGCTGGTCGTTGATTTCCGCGTCTTGAACCTCAAGACCAAGCCCTCAGCCTTCCCTATGCCCAAGATCGATGACCTGCTGGCGACGGTGAGGAAGGGTCGCATCTTTACCAAGTTGGATCTGCGCGGAGCGTACAATCTCATTCGCGTGCGGGAAGGCGACGAGTGGAAAACGACCATGTTTACGCCGCTGGGCACTTATGAATACAGAGTTATGCCTTTTGGATTAAAAAATGGTTCCCACTGCTTTCAAGCCTTCATGCATCATGTCTTGGCGGGTCTCCTCTACAAGATGTGCGTCTGCTTCCTGGACGACATACTGATCTTCTCGGAATCGCCGGAGGCTCACGAGAGAGATGTCAGGGAAGTTCTGCAGAGGCTGCGGGAGCACAGGCTGTACGCCAAGCTGGAGAAGTGCCAGTTCGACAAGACGGAGGTGGATTTCTTGGGCTACAAACTGTCCGACAAGGGACTGGCTATGGACGGTGCCAAGGTACGTGCAGTACTGGACTGGAAGAGCCCACGCAATAGGAAGGAAGTACAGAGGTTTGTCGGTTTTGCCAACTTTTATCGCAAGTTCATCAAGGGTTTCGCCATGCAGACAGCGGCCATCACCGACACCCTCAGTTCCAAGAAGAAGAGGTTCATCTGGACGGAGCAGGCGGAGCAGTCCTTTCAGAAGCTCAAGCAGCTCTTCGCTTCCGAGGAGAACCTACTGCACGTAAATCCCAGCAGGCCCATGAGAGTGGAGACGGACGCCTCAGACAGGGCCGTGGGAGCCGTTCTGTTGCAGCAAGACCACCAGGGGGACTGGAGGCCGTGCACTTTCTACTCCAGAAAACTCAGCAAAGCGGAGCAGAACTACACCATCTGGGACAGGGAGTTGCTGGCCATACATGCAGCCTTCAAGGCGTGGCGGCACTTCCTCGTCGGAGCCAAGCACACGGTGCAGGTCCGCACAGACCATAAGAACTTGGAGTACTGGCGCACGGCGAGGTTCCTGAACCAGCGACACATCCGCTGGGCGGAGTTCTTTGCAGATTTCGACTTCAGAATTGAGTACATCCCAGGAAACAGCAACGTCTTGGCGGACGCGCTGTCCAGAAAACCGCAGTATCTGGAGGCAGAGGCACCGGCGGCGGCCAAGCACATTTTCACACCACAGGCGTGGGCATGCGCGTCAGCCACGGTGGACCTGGACGCGGTGCGCCGCGCGCTGCAAACGGACTCGTTCGCCCGAGCCAAGATGGAGGAGGTGTGCAGCGGCAAGGCGAGGGGCGACGAATTCCAAGTGCGCGACGGCCTGCTCCTACGCAAGGGAGTCCTCTACGTACCAGGAGACAGCCTCCGCGCGAAGGTCCTGCAACAGCTGCACGACGCGCCCAGCGCGGGGCACTTCGGCAAGGAGAAGACGGTGGACTTAGTAGCCAGAGACTTTTGGTGGCCTAAGATGCGGGGGGATGTCGCGGACTATGTCAATAGGTGCGACACCTGCCAAAGGGCTAAGCCTGTGCACCAGCCGCCGGCGGGCCTGTTGGAACCGCTACAGACACCGTTCGTACCGTGGGAGAGGGTGGCCCTGGACTTTGTCACAGATCTACCCAGCTCGAGGGGCAAGACGGCAGTGCTCGTGGTAGTGGATCTGTTCACCAAGATGGCCCACTTCATTCTGTGCGCGAAGGTGGCCACGGCCGAGCAGACCGCTAAGATGTTTATAGACCACGTGTTCAAGGTGCATGGCCTACCACGGTCTATTTTGTCCGACCGGGGGCGCCAGTTCATCTCCAACTTCTGGCAAAAGCTGATGGGATTCCTGAACGTCAAGGTCAGCCTGGCGTCGGCGAGACACCCGCAAACTAACGGGCAGGCGGAAAGGGTCAACGCCATCATGCAGCAGTACCTGAGATGCTACGCGAACCAGCAGCCATCGACCTGGGTGGACTATCTACCGTTGGCCGAGTTTGCCTACAACAACACGAAGCACGGGTCCACGGGGGTGACACCATTTTTCGCCAACTACGGGAGGCATCCCAGAACCTTCCCGGGTTTGGACACAGTGCGGGAGGGGGAGCCACAGGAAGCAGAGGACGTGGCAGCGGAGTTGCAGGAGATCCATGAGCAGCTCAGGAGGCAGTTAGAGTTGGCAAAACAGGCTTACAAAGTGCAGGCAGATCGACACAGGAGGGTTGGGGAGGACATCCAGGTGGGAGACTGGGTCTGGTTGGCAGCACAAGCAGTTCCAGCCAGATCGCTAGCCAAGAAGAAACTAGGGCACAAGCAGCTAGGGCCTTACCAAGTAGAGGCGCAGATCAACCCAGTGGCCTTCCGGTTGACACTCCCGGAGGGTTCCAGAATGCACCCGGTCTTTCATAGATCAGTGCTCACGCCCTACAGAGAGCCCCACAGGTTTCAAGCACCGGGGAAGGCGCCAGACCCGCTCAGAGAAGCGCCCAAAAAAGGGGGGTCGCCGAAAGGGGAGCCACTTAATGAAGCCACTGAGATTTTAGACTCAAGGTGGGGGGAGGACGGGATTGAATATCTTCTCGCCACAGAGGACACCCCGGCCAGCGCCAACAGGTGGGTGCCGGATTACGCAGTGGACGAGCAGTTGCTCAAGGAAGAATTCCACACACTTTTCCCGCACAAGCCTATGCCGGCGGGCTTTTTCGAGGATTGTTTGTTCACACCCACACTCTCGGCCAGCACTTTCCGGGGTTTCTCGTCAGCTGAGGACTCGGCTCCGGGAGGCAGCTCCCCGGAGGGATCGCTTTCAGGTTTTGGCACGGGGGGATCTTATTGGTGGGAGGACCAACCCGAAGTGGGCTGGCGCAGAGACATGCCGAAGGGACCCTGGGAGGTGGACCCCCATCAAGCAACAGGGGGAGGAGGGCTCTTGGGTGATTTGGGGTCGAGCTCAGATTTCGAGCACACCGCGCAGGAGATGGAAGTGGAGGAGGTCGTCGTCGACGAGCCCATGGGGGACTTCCCGGACTTATCTCGATGGTTGCAAGCCTCAGGGGACGAGCTGTATCCTGGACTCACCCCTACAACAATGGAGCACCCGGAACCCGCACCGGAAGAGGGGGAGGGGGGAAGGGGGGGCTTCGAGGGGGGGATGGATGTCAGGGGTTCAGAAGGAGAGACACAGGAGGGGGAGCAAATGGAGAGTGAGGAGGAGGAGTACGAGGGGGGCGCAGGCAGTGACAGTGGCCAGAGTTATTCCACAAGCCTCTCTAGCGAATCGGAGGACTCACAGAAGGGAGCGCCGGTGGCCAGAGCAAGGGAGATTCCAGGGGAGAAACCGCAAGAGGGAGGGGCCAGCGGGGAGTCCCTGAGCAGCAGCTGGAGATCAGGACCAGCGTCTCCACCAGAGCGCAGTGGGGAGGGGGAGTCCCAGGAGTCGGGACCAGTGTCCTCACCACCAGAGGGAGGAGAGGAGTCAGGTTTGGCAACACCCACATCAGGAAGCGGGGAAACGGTCAGAAGGAAAGTCACCGGCTGGGCGCGCGCGCCAAGTTCAAATGTACAGGAGCGCGGCACAGCGGGGAGCCCAGGAAGGGAGCCAGGTCCTAAAGCCCGCCGGAGGGAGGGGCAAGACTCAGGAGGCTCAGCGTCAGAGGAGTCCAGGAAGGAGGGAACCCCAGAGGGCAGAAGGACCCAGCGCAGGAAAGAGCAGCGCAAGAGGTGGAGCCGGGCTAGAATCTTAAACTGGTGTGGGTGGAGCAGTGAGTCAGAGGGGACTTAGCCGGTCTAGCGTTAAGACGTGGGTCTGCGCGCCCAGAGCTTGGAAATGGAAACTAAACTTCAATAAAGACTTTTGTATACAATATCCACTGGGCGTTGGTCCTCTGTGAGCTGGGACCTAGCGGCAGTCCTGACAGACGCCAAGTCTACGCCTACTTTCCCTGCGCGGAAGTCTTCTGCTCAGGGTGGGTGTGGGTAGTGGAGGACCTGTGCTCTCCCCGCTGGTCTCCGGCGAAGAGTCCTGGAGCCCCCTCTCCGCTTCCCCCATCCTCCCCCCTTTATCCCTGGTGTTACGCTGATTTCCTTCCCCAGCCGATGAGCTGCCTCTCTCCCTGCTTGGCCCTTCTCCGGCATCGCTTGGGAGCCCTGCCTCCACTTCTGGCTCCGATGTCAGTTCCCTGACAGGCCTGTATGGATTTGGCAAAGTCAGCATTCAGAGTTCGAGAATCACACTTGGCCCATGACCAAGGGTGTCAAAAAATAACAAAAGCCAAACTTTTGGCTCAGAGTTGAAATGCTGACGTTCCTCTTCTCTATGGCCTGCTGGTCAGCGGATGCCTTGACAAAGACCTGGTTGTCTAACTTTAGAGCTTTTGCCTACACCTGCTGTTCTGGGCTATGAAACAACAGAAGCAATTCAGCCCTTGGCTCACTGCAAATCATGTGTGCAAACACAGAACCTGGCTTTGGGCTGCTTTGCCTCTGACTTACTTTGCAACATCCTCTCCCTCCAGAGGAATCTTGCTTTGAACAAAAGTATCCCACAGTGGAGGATCAACTTCACTTTATAAGCCCTGCCCCCCCCCCCACTCCACCCCACATATGGGGGAAATAATACTGTTATAACTGACCTCTCCTGAGGATCCCTTGCTGTTATTCTGTGAGGTCCAAAGCTTTTCGTGACTCAACCAAACCCCAAACAATGTGGTCCTTAAAATATATATGCCTGCACCCACTTTTACACTTCAGTGGTACTTACTTTGACATGTTGACCATGAATCAGTGTGGCCCTCAGCCTGAAATGGGATTAGCTATCGCTGGTCTGCCCCTTAACTCAGAAGTTGCTGGATCCACATTTCAAAGCCTGCCTTAAGACAGTAAAGCTTATTTTTCTACAGCTGAGGTGGGGGATCTGTGTCCCTCCAGATTTTGCTGGTCTCCAGTGCCCATCACCATCATGACCAATGGTCTGGGATTATAGGATCTGGAGTCCAGAAACACCTGGAGGGCCTGAGTTTGAAATTAGGAGTGTCAGTTTTTCACTGTGGGCCTGTGACATTCTGAACAAAGGGACAGTCTCTGCAAGAGCGCTCCAATTCTGAAATGAAAAATATGGCATGTCAAACAATAGCTTGGGATCACACATCCGCTCTGGAAGTCCTAAGGCCAGATGTGTGGGAGTTGCTTGGGCTTACTCATTGATCAGAGAAAGGAGTTCTGGGCACATCCTTTTTTAAAAACAGCATTCCCTTCTTTTCCTTTTTAAATTTATGCAAGTGGGGTCTGAAACAAAACATTGCAACTTGGCGAGTACTTATGCCGTGAGGATGTTTCACCCCTCCCATTGCAAGAATCTGCTGACAATGTTTCAGAAAGGAGGGGGCAGATTTTGCTCATTGCTTCTTCCGCTCCAGCCTGACTTCAAAGGGAGTCTGAGTGTTATCTGTATATAGATAAGGTGACTGCTCAAGCAGCTGTAACACTCACGCAGTCCAGCATCTCCGATTAGTCTTTAGTTGTGGTTCGAGGACCCGACCCCCGCAATGTGAAATGAATACACAAGGACACGTGATATAAGGTTAATGGGCAAGAAAAGGCCACAACTTTATTGATTACAGCAGTGAAAAGGTATTGGCTTAGGCATTGGATGTTTAAAACAAGGGGGTTTATTCACCAGTAGGTGGAGCCTGTTGATGCTAATCCAACTATAGGCTCTCCCCTGATGTCACCGAGGGTCGTGTCATGGCCTCCCACCAAGCAGGCATCAGACAGAATACACGACCGCCAGATTCCTTTAACGGAATACCCAAAAATTGAAGACATAGGCGATGGCCAAACCTAGCCCTTCTACACACCGCAACACATTATTTCACTGCCTAACCGGCACCCGAGCCACAATGGGGGCTCACCGCCAATACCCTCACAGCTGTAACCAATCCCTAATGCTGCTGATGACGCTATCCAACCAAATGTCATTCCCCTGGTCTGTGAGATGCACCCCGTCATTCCGGTACAAGGCCTGGTCGCCAATCCGGATACGGTCATGATAAATGACTTGGCCATTCATAAAGCGCACCCAACGGGCCACTGCCCGATTTACGAGTTTCCTGGTTTTTTCAATGGCCATACAGTTCTGCGCACCGCGCCAAACAATTCGCTTCAGGAAGGAGGACCAGAACACCGTTGTTCCGAGACACAAGGCAGCAATCGCATCCAAGTCTCTTTTTATGTTCCACAACAAGTCCACACTTCTTCTGTTAACAAGGTCATTTCCCCCTAATTGAATGATAAGGATGTCGGGAGGGCCGAACGTGGCTACTTTCTCCACCAGCAATGGCATAAGCTCTTCCCAGCGCATGCCTCGTCTCAAAAACCAGGAAACTCGAACTCCAGGTGGCAAACCAAGGTTAGGCATGAGGCCGCAGCTGACCGCCCGTACGCGGGCCCAATGGACTATGCTGTGGCCGCAAATCCACACACTTCTCCTGAACACAGCTGAGAATGAAAAGAAAGAAAAACAGGTAAGTAGGGGTAACGTAGCAGAGCGCAATCTAGCGAATATAACCCTTATAAGCATTGGATTTCCACCGGCCCATTTCCTTAATCTTATCCGCAGGAAGACCCAAGCGCGCAGCTGTTGTTGCGGCGCCGATCCTGAATGAGTGTGCAGCATAATCCTGGGAAGATAAACCACAAGCATCAATAGCTTTGCGGAGTACCCTCGTGAATTGGTGTCTCAACAAGGGTGACCTGTCTTCGTGAAACAGAAGCAGACCCGGGCCGGGCGGTCTGAGGTAGAGGTACCGCCTAGTGTCCTTGACCGGGCATGGGTCCTGCTGCGCTGACGCTGTAAGTTTAACTAGAACACCCTTACCAGCCTGATCAGTTTTGGATTGACATATCCGCACCATCATGCTAGTTTTGGACAACTGCACGTCTTCCATAAGGAGGCTGCGCGTTGAGCCGTTTGCCCCAACTTCGAATACAACTTTGCCCACTCTCAGGGCGCCGAAGAAGGCGATAGCATATGCTACAGAAAAGAGGCGGGCCTCAAACGTGGACCAGCAGATTGACCTGAGCTTTGTGCGTATCTGAAAGAGCAGGCCATAAGAAATTGGCTTACGGCCCTCGGCGGTTGTAACCTGCCCCAACCCTCAATAGCTCTGCGGATCAGGAAGTCGCTGCAAGGGTCAGAGGAAAATGTGGCTTTAGCAAAGAAGCTGATGGCGGCTACGTGTATCTTTAAGGTTTTAGGAGCACGTCCCAAATTGTCAAGATGGGAAAGGTACTGGAGAACATCGTCAGTGGTGGGTGGCATGCTATGCAAAAGCCCTGATATCCCAGACCTGAAACCCAAGAAATCGCACCAGGCCTTCTTGTAAGACCTGAGAGTGGAGGGTGTGACAGACGCTAATACTCCCTTAATCACTTTGCATCTCCAATGTTCCACAGGTGCTCCGGAAAGGGTTCGGGCAACAGTTGCGCTCCAGGTGCTAGCGACCGGAAGCGAGACATCTGAAAGCGAGACAAGGCATCGGCTATATCATTATTGGTCCCTGGTATGAATTTGGCTGAAAAAATTATGTTATACTCCAAGCACCGGAGAACGAACGACCGCAGAAGGGAGGAGACCCTCGCAGATCGAGATGACTGCCTCGCCAGTATGTTCACCACTGCCATGTTGTCGGTCCTGAAGCACACCCGACGGTTTTGGAACTCCTCCATCCAGATATGCACGACCACTACTATTGGAAAAAACTCAAGAAAGGTGAGATCACGCGTGATGG
This sequence comes from Podarcis gaigeae, assembly GCF_964106915.1. NCBI lineage: Eukaryota > Metazoa > Chordata > Lepidosauria > Squamata > Lacertidae > Podarcis > Podarcis gaigeae. The sequence goes on along the minus strand of NC_139695.1, from coordinate 6,408,942 downwards.
CCTCGCCCTGCCACCCGATTGGCCAACGTTGGGCGCACCATCGCCCCCTGAAGTACAAACCGAAGCCCAGGGACCCAGCCGCATCTGATTGGACCTGGAAATCTGAGGACAAGTTAAGAACATCCTGCCTTAGAGATACCCCATTGTAATGGTCCAAAAATGTCAACCAAACCTCCAGGTTGGCTTTAACCGTCTTTGGCAGACGGACCCTGTGGTGTGAATGCTTGAGGCCTACTGAGAGCCTGGCTAGGCGGGCACAGAAGGGGCATCCGGGGGAAACTACTCTGCAAGCGAAATTAAAATGACCTAACAGGGATTGAATCTGTCTAAGAGTGATTTTTCTTAGCGCAAGGGTAGTTCGAATTACTTCCTTAAGGGTGTCAATTTTTTCTTTCGGTAAGCGGGATGATTGTGCAACTGTGTCTAGCTCGATGCCCAAGTACGTGAGGCGCGTAGCCGGGCCCTCGGTTTTTTCGGCTGCAAGGGGAACACCCAGGTCCTGGGCCAGGGCAGAGAAGGCCTCAAGGAGTGAGGCACATTCCCCGGTCTTGGATTTACCCACAAAAAGAAAATCATCCAGATAGTGCGTGACCCCAAGTAGCATTAGTCCTAAAACGCAAGGCCCAGTCCAGGAAGGTGCTGAAAGTTTTGAACGCCAAACAGGCTTCTGAGCAGCCCATTGGCATTGCCTTATCTACATAGTATCTCCCTTGAAATTTGAAGCCCAGCAACCAGAAGTCATCAGGGTGCACTGGCAAGAGGCGGAAAGCCGACTCTATATCACACTTTGCTAGAAGTGCCCCTTGACCAAAACACCTAATCAATTTAACTGCCTGATCAAAGGTGGCGTATTTCACCGAGCATAACTCGGGTGGGATGGCATCATTTACCGATCCGCCTTTCGGATAAGAAAGATTGTGAATGAGCCTAAATTCACCGGGGTTTTTTTTAGGAACAATACCTAAAGGTGATATGTGTAAATTTGGAATGGGGGGGCTTTCAAACGGGCTTGCTACCCTGCCTAACGGACTTCTGATTGGGGGAATTTTTTGCAATCAAAGAACCTGCTACTGGGATTCAAAACCCGCTGGAAAAACCCTCCCGAAGATAGGAGGCTGCATTCTTATCCGGGTAAAAGGACAGAAGGTCGCAAAGTGGGGCTAGCTTGATAGGGGAAAAGGCCAATTTGAAAACTACCTCATCTTCTGTTCCCAGCCGCGGGGGCTCCCCTGGAACTGGAGTGATGGAACCCCCGTCCTCCACGAAAGGGCTGCTTTCCTCCCTTAAAGCAAGCTGTTACAGGGAGAGCCCCAGCGCATCTATCGCATTCATGCGGGTATTTGCACGCTGACCGTTGACATGACCCTTTGTTATACTCCCAGCATACCTTGCGCCTAAAATCCCTTCCTGAGTTGGTCCTGACCGACCGGTATGGGTCAACCGGTTTCTTCTCTACATAAGGACCCACTGCTATTGACCAGATGCCGCTTTCAATCTGATCCCAGCGCGCTAATGGGATCCTGGATGCCTTCCTATGAAACTTCTTATCATAGCTTATGGCGGCGGCTTCCCCTGAGAAGGCGCAAGCCGTACGGATGTGCGAAAGGTAGGCAACCAAGTGAACCGCCCGCTTGGGATAGGCTGCCACAATCATCCCCATAAAGGCCTGGAAACCATCCAGCCAGTTTTCAAATGTCCTAGGCACGGAGGGGTACTTGCTCTTCCGCTTCTTTTCACCCCTACTTAACTCCTCAGCGGGGGGAACTAACTTAAACATATCCACAAACTCTCCATTTAACATTTTTGCGCGCAATTTAGGGGAGAGATGATCACCTGGGATAACATCTGAAGTTGAGTAGGTGGATGTGGTTGAGTCTTTAACCAAAGCCCCATCCTTCCACTCCTGGGTCCCGCCAAACTTTTTCCGATGGCCATTGGCCCTCCTTGAGAGAGCCCAGTCCGGAAGACCAGACACTTCCTCTCCTTTACCCCAGTAGGAGCCCAAGAATGCATCGCTGTCATACTCAGAAGAAGAACTATCTGTGTCCTCGTCCGTGTCATTCTTCCTTGACCTGCTTTTCTTGCAGATGTGTTTCTTCTTCTCACGCCTCTTCCCCGAAGGCTTTTCCTCCGGCACTGCACTGGGGGCCTCCTCGAACTCTTGCTGCCCGTCCTCTGCTGCAGAAGAAGAGGCTGACTCCGGTAACTGCACCCTGGTCCGCTTATTCTGCGAACGATTGGAAGAGCTAGAAGCAACAGTGTTATTAGCGCGGGCAGACCTACTTGTAGCCTCCCCCCCCCAACCACGAGAGGCGGATTCCGAAGCCTGTGACTGCAACCTAGTCCGGACCAGTTCCGACCTACAATTCGCACCAGCCCTTGTCAATTGAGACTCACTAAAGAGGGCGGCCGAGGTGCCCGGTAGTTCATCCCACTGGGAAGAACGCGGACTCTCCGGAACCACCTGCGTATCCGGAATGACGTCGGGAGATGAGGGAGGGCTGGGGTTTTCATCGGGGAAGCGTTGCTCATAATCATCTATAAATGACCTAAAAGCATTGAGGAAATGCGAAATGGGCTTTTTATCATTGCTCCTGCCCTGTTGCCCCCGGGATGCGCTCCCCGCTGCATTGCGTGCTGCTCCGGACGCGCGCTTTCTCTTAGGAGCCATAAGATGCGCTTCGTATGATAAAGTGAAACTGCTGCCTATTGCTTTCGGTTATCAGAATCTGTAACTTTTTTATTTGTTTTTTTAAACTATATTTATGTATCTAAGTTTTTATAATTTTTTATTTAATTATAATTAATTTATTATTATTTATTTTATTTTATTTTTATTAAAATTTGTCTATTATTGTTATTAATTAATTAAATAATTGATTGATTGATTAATTAGTATCTATTATTATTAATTATTTGTCCCTATTGTTAAGAATAAATGAACTTGAGTATAATTAATTAGTAGATAAGTTGATTACAATTATTTATAATTTATTTGTTTAATTACTATGCTTATCAATTTACTTGATTAAAGTAATTAATTAGCAGGTATTACTATGGAATTACTGTAAATGCCGCTGTATGTATCACAAATTGTGCTGGCAAACGAATAACAAAATCTCAAGTCACACGCCTACTTGACTCTCAAAACAATTACCACTAAGATATTGTTGTTTATCAATTCAGTCAACAGCTGACAGCCAAGTATTAAAATGACTACAGGTAAATGGAAAACCAGCAGGTTCAAATCAATGAATAACCAGTGTAATTAACACAGAGGGTAAAATTGGACTAGCCTCCTCTAGGGGGCAACGCTTCTATCTACCAACGGTGCATACCAAATTGAATTATGTTATCTACTGTTACTATAACTAATTAAAGTTTGAGGAAAATCTAATACATATAAATTAGTTCTTTTCCCCCCTTCAATTATTGATCGTTATTCAGTGAGATAATCTAAGCAGCAGCAAAAGGAAAATTAAGCCAGACAAACCAAATTAAGAGTAAATGCGTCAAGGGAATAGCCCTCCAGCAGCAATGAATGACCGTGAAACCAAAGGTTGTCTCCCCACAATAATGGCGAGCTTCCTTTTGTTTAAAAGCAGGAAGCTGCAAATGTCACAGCCGCTGAGCAAACAATGGAACAATAGATAGCAATCAACCAGCTCCCTAGGGGACAAGGCTGCTGGTGAATCGCTGCCTCTTTACAACTGTGAAGGCTGAATAACAATGCCGCTAAGTACCGCTCACTAGCCGCTGAGCTTCAAACAGCGTTTCTATAGCAACACCGTGAATCACCAGGAAGACAGAAAATAAATGCCAAACAAACAGACAATAAACACCAACCCTTTACCCCAGCGAGGGAAGGTGTGTGTGTGGGGGGGGGGGGGTTGAGTGAACTCAGAGCCACGTGAGGAACTTAAAAACAATGAAGAAAGCGAAGTAGGCGCAGAAAGGAGGAATGGGACCCCCAATTTAAATAGTCTCGAGGGAGCAGAAAATAGCCCAGCTGGGCGAAGCCCCTCAGGAAGATACCGTTTAAACCCAAAATATGGACTGGTGATTTAACCTCACGGAGCTGGCTAGCGGAGGTGGTGGGAGGACAAGTAAACCGCAGATGCAGTCTCAACGTGAGACCTACGCTGCGTGGGCAAATGTAACAAGGAGGGTATCCGCCGTGCAGCTATGGCGAGGGACTAACTGGAAAAAACGCGTGGGCGGCGAACGAAGGCAAGGGAAACTATAAATTCACCTAAAACGTCCTCCCAAGCAAAAGGCAATGATTCAAACTGCTCCTTTCACAAACACTGGCAGAATGTAGAGGCGCCGGGTGGCGCCGGCAGAGCAGAGAGCAAGCGCCCAACAGTCACACACACGCTCACCCACGTGGTATCCAACTCACGTTCGCAGGGGGCCCTGGCGCAAATCGGAAGTCCGATAGTTAGAAAATGACTGAGGGAAGACACAAAAGGGGGGCAGTGGTCCCGTAACACTTGCGGGGAGATAGCTAAAGCCGCCGGGAAGGCTAAGACACTTGCACGGGAGCGGAAACAAAGTTGCCCAGGGGAGCGCGCCACCCGCAGAAATGCGGAAGCGTTAATAATTTTTTTGAGCGCCGGCGCTTCCCCGGTTATCAGCCTGGTGCAAGGAGAAGCTAATAGGAGGAAACCCGCACGCCAGCAACCGCACTCGCACACGGCTCACGTAGCAGTGCACCAAGCACCGCAACGTGCCCCAAAAACCAAGAAACAAACCAGCAACAAAGCGCCGAGGGAACACTGGGGGCAAGGGATGACCGGGGAGCTCTCCCCACACTCTCATAGCACACACTGTGATGGACACGGAGTCGCACCGCACACGCACACTCTCTCACACGGTGACTTTCTTTAAGGTCGGATTGCTCCGAGAACGGGGAAAAACTCAGCTAGAAATCAGCTAGCGCTGCTTCGGCAAGGCAAGAGGACACACACACACTCCGCGTGCACACGCGGTGCTGAGCCTTAAACCGCGCAGCTAGGTAAATCAAATCAAATTTTATTAAACGGTCACAGACCAGATTGACTCGTACAGCTAGTCAGCGAAACATAACACCGGAAAAAACAAAGGACAATTTCAATACAGATTAGGCCATAACAACAATTTAAGATTGGACAGCATGAATAAAATTAAGTATTTGCCTTCGCCTGCATGTTGACATTGGAAAGCTCTTGTTTTCTGCGCCTGATAGCGGCTGCACAGAATTTAGCAACATTGATCGTGATTACAGGAACCTTATCTTCTACCAAGGCTCTCATACATTGAAGTTCTGATTCATTTTTAAGCTTTTGTAGAACTGGGGCAATAAAGGTCAGGCGTAGATCCTTGTAATAACTACAGTGCAGCAATACATGCAAACTTGTTTCCACTTCCGATGAGCCACATGGGCAAACACGTGACTCATATGGTTTGCCCTCATATCTGCCTAACAGCAGGCCAGAGGGCAGAATGTTTAATCTGGCCAGGGTAAAGGAATGTCTGTTCTTAGGTATTTGTAAATCAGACAGATAGTTTGCGGGTGAGAACCCTCTCCCAAAGTCTCTAATTGTGGCGTGTTTATCCATTTTGCCCATATGACATTGCAGCTCTATGTCCCTAATGCGCTGGAGCACTTGACTTCTGGCTCTCTCATATCCTGCCGCTATCAAGATCTGCGGGGAGAATCCCAAGCTTCTTATCTTTTCAAACAGGGAAGCTTTCCAGGTAGAATGAAAGGTGTCTAAGAGTGTTAAGGGCGCCAAACCGGCCGGGAAAAGCGCAGCTAGGTAAGGAATCGGCTGGGCGCGACGGAACTGAACAACCGGACAGTATACGCTCTCCCTCCCCCCAGGTTTCCCAGAATACTTCCCTGGCAGCAGCGAGAAGACGATCCAGTTGACTCGCGACAGGACGACGGAGAGGAGAATGAGGCCGAGGAGGGGCTGGCGCCGCAGTAAAAAAGCTGCTGATAACGCCCCCTCGGCGGCACCTGGTTGGGTGTCTGCCGGTGGGCGTGGGCGCCAGCCAGGTGAGAGGTGGAGACAGGGGGCAAACGCTCCCTGCTAGGGGCGGAGCTCGGGCTCCCGCCCACAACCACTCCCCTCTCTTCCAGGGAGGAGAGTCTTTAGTTTATGTAGTAACTGTAGAGAATAAAAGAAGTTATACTTCAGAGCTGTTGTTCGTATGGTTCATGCTCTGCTGTGCTCCGCTGACTTTTGGAACTGAGATTTGGTGCTCACAGCTCTAAGTTGTGAGTCCACAGCACTTAGACCTGCTCCCTGCAGTGGAAAGTCTCTGGGAGTGCTTTTCCAGCTCGCCTGGCCCAGTCGGGGCTGAAGAGGTTGAGCCCAGTCGTTGGCACTGGCTCAAAGGCGAAGCTGACATCGGTTATGGGCCCAGTGGCTTCTGATGCTGATGCCGGATGGCAGAACAGAAGTTGCATGTTGGATTTATTTGTGGTGCCTAGAAGCAGAGTTTCTGGAGCTGTTTTCCACGCTGCTGCGGCTTGATTTATGGAGGTATGTTGCTGGCTGCCAAGAAAAGAACATCCCTGTTTGCCTGCTAATTGCGCTCTGGGTGGGAGAGAGTGTGGCTGAAGGAGTCTAAGGCTTTATTTGTGTTGCACGTAGGGAAGTGTCTTGCTTTAATTAATAGCAGACATGGCCTGTGCACATTCCAGCCAGATGGCTCTATCCTTTCCTCTCCTCACGCCCGAGACCTATCCAATGTGGCAGGTCAAAATGAAAGCGCTTTTACAGAGGGAAAAGCTATTCCACACCATAGAAGGTGACCCACCCCAGAAGGATGCAGATGAATGGCCTGAGTGGCATGTTGCAGACATGAGAGCCCGGGGGACAATTGTTTTGAGTGTTTCAGACCACTTGTTGGTAAACTTAGAGGGTCAAGAGATTGTATGAGCTGTTTGGCATAAACTGAGAGATATGCATTTGAGACAAAATGCCGGTTCCAGCGTGATTTTCTTCAAGAAGCTGTGCAGGCTGCAATTAAAGATGGCGATTTGCCCAGCCATCTGTCCCAATTAAAACACCTCAGACAGGACCTTGTTCAGCGAGACCTGAATATTTCAGAGGCTGTGTTTGCAATGTTAGTGATAAATAGCCTAGACGATTCTTTCGAAGGCGTAGCTGCCTAGATTTCTACCATGCCTTCTGACCGGCTAACAGAAGATTATGTGTCTAGCGTGCTCTTGAATGCGTGGGATCGCAGACAGGCTGTTAGAGAAAGTCGGGACAATGCTGTTGAAAATGTGCCTAGGTCTCCAGCAGGGGAAAGTGAAAGTGCTGCTAAAGTTCTAAAATTGTGGCGTTGCTTTTCATGTGGAGCCCAGGCCATATGAGTTTCCAGTGTAAGAAAACTTCAAAGAAGAAGGGCAACTTCAAAGGCAGAGGGGGAGGAGGACGAAATCCCCAAGGACCGGCTACTTCAAAGGCTTTGATCTTACGCTGCTCCAATCAACATGGGCAGAGTTTTTTTGTCATAGACTCTGGCTGTACCAACCACGTGGCCAAAGATAAGGATCTCTTTGTTCATCTTGAGAAGCAAGAGAAAGCAATTCGTCAAGCAGATGGGACTGTTTTCAGAAGTTTGTTTCAAGGAACTGTGTTTTTAAAGAGCCTTAATGCAACAATTAAGAATGTCCTGTATGCTCATCTTCAGGACAATCTTTTGAGTGCTTGATTATCCAGGGTTCAAGGTGGTTTTTGCTGGATCTCGTTGTGAAATTCGTCGAGATGGCAAGCTCATTCTGTATGCCAAATGTGTTAATGGTTTATATCAATTGCCTTTTGTTACAGGTACAGCTGCTGAAGCAACTGAGAATACATGTTGTAACATTTCTGTAGATAAGAATGAGAAGCTGCATGATCAATGTATTCATGAGTACCACCGTCTCTATGGTCATTTGCATTTCCAGGCAGTAGCTAAAATGCCAAGCATGGCTGAGGGCATGAAATTGAAAAATTGTCCTTACCATATGAAATGTGTTTCTTGTGCTGAAAATAAGGCTAAGCAAGCTCCCAAAGGTGTAAAATCTGGGAGAGAAGCCAAGAAACCTTATGAAGTCATACATGCTGACTTGGTGGGACCTCTAGCGCTCTCTAGAGGCAACTCACATTTTTTCATGGTGCTGATAGATTCCTATTCAATATATGTTTGGGTCTATGTGCTGCAAAAGAAATCTGAAGCTTTTCCTAAGTTTCAACAATTTTGTGCATGGCTTAGGAATGTACACAATGAGAACATACATTGTTTGTTTACTGACAGGGGTGGAGAATTTTGTTCAGAAAAGTTTAAGAGTTTTCTTACTGAACAGGGCATAGAGCACATGACTGCCACACCCAGATCTCCCTGGCAAAATGGTTTGTGTGAACGAGTGAGCCAAACCTTGCAACAAGGTATAAGAACTCTGTTGCACGATTCGGGCCTACCCAATCCCTTTTAGGCCGAGGCTCTTTCCTGTTTTTCTTACGTGTACAATCGTAGACATCAGTCCGCTATTGATTGCACCCCATATGAAATGCTTTACAAAAAGAAGCCATACGTAAAACATTTCAAAAATTTTGGTTCGGAGCTATGGGTGCACACTTTGCAGGACAACAAATTGAGCAAACGTGATGAACATGGTATTTTTCTGGGATATGAAAAGGGTTGCTATCGTGTGTTAATCACTGACACAAAAGTGATTAGGTTGACCAGAAGCATGGATTGTAATCCAAAATGGGACAGAGTTGGCATTTTTCAATGTCATCCCATTTCAGATGATGATGGCGCAAAAGCAGTTAAGAAAGAGGCAGATTCTGTTGTTGCTGATGATAATGCTGATGCCAACATAGATTCTGATGATGACACAGATTATCAAAGTCCAAAAGCCTCAGATGAGTCTGACACTGATTCAGACACAGCACCTTCATTTACTTTAGGTCATCATTCTCCCAAGGAGGAGGAGACACCAGACCCAGAGGGTCAGAGGGTTTTGCGTAGATCTAAAAGAACTACAAAGGCCATACCACCTAAACAGTTCTCCAAAGAGTTTGCTAAAGCTGCTGTTACTAGCAACTCTGGTGCGGTTTTTGAACCAGCCAACTACAAAGAGGTTCAAAATCTGTCCGCAAAGGAAAAAGGGGGGGGGGGAGGGAGGAAAAATGGGGGGGAAACAAGGATGATATGTTTTTGGATAATATGTCTTGTTATAATTTTGAATTAAAAAAAAAAATACAGGGCGAGTCAGACCCAATGCGAGAAACAGCTCCAATTTTGTGGTGGCAGGAGAGAAGATTTCCCTAAGACCATCTGGAGCAAGTAATGAAGAACCTACTCAACCTACTCAACCTTTCTTTTTTGTCAGGTGGCTTGCTAGTTCCAATAAGTCCTTCAAGTCTGACTACAGCTTTAGTATTTCTGTTACTAATTCAAGTCATCCTGCCCAGCCTGACACACAGCAATATTAAGGCATTAACAGCAGGAACCAAAAAGATTCTAAGAAACAGTTTAAAACATTTTGCCAGTGTCTTTCAGCCATCAATGGCCAGGCAGGAAGGATCCTTTTTAAATCTCTCCTGAGCATCCTTAATGGGGGAATGTCTCCACTGCGAAAGCTTTTAAGTGTGGTCTTCAACATGTTTGAATTAAACTCCAATTCTCTTGTAAAAACAGATCATTAGGAAGAAAGGAAAGAAAGGAGGAGGAGGGAGGAGATCAACACCAAAGCGGGATATTAGGCCAGGTGCATTTTGAGAGGCAAGGACATTGCTTAAAATAATGAAATGCTATCTATCTATTTGAACAACTCCTGTAAAACACTTTTTAAAGAACTGAAATCACCACAATATATACATATGATTAAACAATCTTAAAATCCACATAACAGAGCAACTTTATGTAAAAATAGCTCAACCAATATAAAACTTAAATCTATTATTCCGAAAACCCACCAACCGCAACCAACAGCACAGTTTTATAAACTGACCATTCAGTCAACACTCCTGAGAAATTGAAAAAAAAACACCCCAAAGGCAGCTGAATTGTCAAAAGCAGTCTTACTTATACTCTCTGCCATCTATCTCATCCAAATTGCAATGGCAGAAACACACGCAGCCTGCTGGTGTTAAATATCAACAATATGTATGGAATAGGAAAAAGCTTCCTTCTATGTTAGCTTTGTTCTTTGTTGCAAAGTAATTCCCAAGAATAAGCCCAGAGTCGGTAGGCCTTTTTACTCCTGGGGAAATCACCGGCAATTTCATGCCAAATGCAGCAGAGGGGAGAGGCACAGGAGCTGCTATGAAACAGATGATCCTCAAATCACAGCTGTTTGATACAGGAATGGAATCAATCCTTTTGCTTCAGTAAAAACCTCAAGGGTCATAGGTTGTGGTTAAATGAACTGGATGGTGTTACGAAGGATCTCAAAATGAAACACAGTTTTTCGATTTGAAAACTGTTGAATGATCTTTACCTATGCTGGGCAGTTCCACAGACCCTCCTCTTCTGCTCAAAATGCATACAGACCCATCTTTGCATGGGGAAGATCCAGACAAAAGGAGTCTGTTTTCACAGTACCTGTGGAGGGGTTTACACAGCTCCATCCTCTTGCCTTTGCAAGTAGAGCCTCTCTGCTAATGCAGAGCACAATCCAAAGCTTCAGGCAAGGCCATTTATATGCCCAGAATCCAGAGCAACCTTTTCTCATACTCCTCTGAAGTGCATGGCCTTCTGGCACCTGCAGGCTAGGGAAAGAGCTCTTTAGCACCCTGGGGTGGAGCTCCTTCTCAGCAATAGCACTGTCTGCTCATTCCCAACTTCTTCAAACAGTGCCTCTGTGCCTTCTGTAAATGTCTGGAGTAAATGTCTAGCAGGAAGTGTCTGTCCTCTCCAGGATGTTGAAATACTGAAGAAGGCGCCCAATAGCCCTAAGACGGGGGCAGAAACAGTGCTTAAAGATGATCAAGCATTGCCTATGAAGGTCCAGGAGCTTGAAGAAAAACTCCAGCAGTTGTCAGCAATACTCCAGGAGCCGCAAGCAAGCAAGAGGTATTTTTGAGAATCCTGTCTTCACAAATTCCGGGGAGGTGAGGTTGGAAGTTTGCAGATAAGAGTTAAAAGTTAAAAATGTAAAGGCTAATGGAATTCTATTTAAAAATCAAAAGTCGCTGTGGTGGTTCAAGTTATAGTATGAGAAAAAAGACAAGATGGAAAAGAAAAGAGAAAGAAAGAAAGAAAAGAAAAGAAAAAAATAAGGAAAAGAGAAAAGAGATAGAGAGAAAAAGAAGAAAGAAAGAAAAAGAAAACACAAAAAATCCTATTGAAAATGGTTTGTTTGTTTGTTTGTTTTTTTGTTCAGAAAAGAGAAAGAAAAGGGGGGGAAACCATTGTAATAAGTAAATAGAAAAACTGGGGATGGAAAAGTAGATATATATAGAATTCTTTAATGAGATTTTTTTAAAAAAAAACTTAATTTGGAGTGGGAACAACCTGCCCCATCTGTGCACCCCAGCGGTCGGTCTGTGCATGAGCTAGAAGCCAGTGGCCCAGCCAGCAGCTGACATTGGGAGGTCCTGTTAGGATATTTCCGTTCCACCTTAAAAAGGGAGCAGGCTGTTGTATGTCACAAGCCTGCGTACTTCCTGCTCACAGGAAGTTTCTGTTTTGTATATAGCTTTAGTTTTCTCTCTGATGCCTCGACACACAGGCAGGCAGTCATGTTTTTCCTTTGTTCTGACTAACGCTGAATAAATCTGTAAAATATGCTCTCCTGGGTGAATCTTTCGTTGTGGAAACTCTGTGAAAAGGGCGTGCATGAGTCCTGAAATGTGGACAGCTATTTCTGAGGCTCGTGTCGCTAATTGACTGATACTGTTCCCACGGGAGACCGGGAGACGTCGTGGAGGCATGATGGCCTTTGTCTCTCTGGCAGTATCCCAACAGGTCCAACCAAAGACCTTGGTGGTCCAATATGCTTTTCTCACACTGCCCTCTGTTGTAAACAAAATCTGCCCTTCTTCCCTTATGGGGTATGCAAGAGCCCGTATAGAGTCCTTAAGTGGGTTTCCTATAAGTAGGAGAAAATAACAGAGGTCAACCGGAGAATATTGAGAAGCAATGCAGCTAGTAAGCCTGATCTTTATTAAAGCTATTGCAACAGGGTGCTCCCCTCACACGCAGAAGGAGGGAGGAGGACCCACAACAAAGGTTACCCACCCTTATATAGACATTTTAAATTGCCCGCCCTGGAGTCCAAGACCAAGACCACCCCCAGAAACATCATACCTACATCACAGAAGGGGTGTAGCCCAAGACACCCCCACGATACATCATACCTACATCATAGAAAAGGCGGTCTACAAGAGAAATCTGAGTGCGTTGTTTATCTCCTGTGTGGCAGGTTACCTGTTAATGGTCACTTGATTGGATTACCTGGGGAACCTGGCCAGTCCTTTGAAATGGTATTGTAATGGCTTGGCTCTCCCACAGAAGCAAGACACCGGCAGTAATTATCTCAGGTTTATTGCTCAAACACATAAATCACTCCGGAGCTCCTTCACTCCGTGTCTGACTCCAGGTTCGCAGTTGCCGAGTCTAAACTCCGCCCCTTCCTCTTCTTCCAACAGTGGAAAAAACCCTTCCGCTTCCATTCTTTTCCCCTCCTCTCACTGACCTTTTCCCGCCTTCGAGTCTTTGGGCTAGTTATTCCCGGCCTCTCCCCTTCTGTCTCTGAGCTAAGATTGGTGTTTAGAGCTTTGCTATCTTCTTCCTCTCTGCTCTCTGAAACTCTGCCACTCGGCTTCCCCTCCTCCCTCTCACATTCCAGTCCGCATTCCAGTGTCCTTATCTCCCTTGGCTTGCTTAGATTCCCAGCCTCTGTCAGCTCCAGAACAAAGCTGACATCACCCCCTCCGCCTAAGCCCCCCTTCCTCCTCCTTGGCTTCGCTGGCTGACTCGGAGGGCTCTCTCTGCTCTGGTGCCCACCATGTGCCACTCTCCTCAGCTGCTTCTTCGCTAAGGTCGTCCTCTTCCTCCCAACCTCTGGGCTTGGGCTTGTGAGGGAACCTGCGGTGGAACTGCCGTTGCAAGTCTGGGGCGTGTAAATTCTGGCTTCGTACCCAGGAGTTTTCTTCAGGACCATAACCTTTCCATGAAACAAAATACTGTAACTGTCTTCTACACAGTCTCGAGTCTAAAATCTGTTGGATCTCAAACTCTTCCTGATCCTCCACCATGACCAGAGGAGGAGGTGTCTGTTTAGGTTCCTGGTAGGGGTGTGCAGGAACGTATGGTGACAAGACAGCCCTGTGAAATACTGGGTGTATCTTCATTGAGGCAGGCAATCTCAATTTAAACGCTACAGGGTTTACCTGTTCTACCTCTTCAAATGGTCCCAACCGCCTTACCTCTCACTTCTTGCACCTCCCCTTCGTTGGTAAGTCCTTGGCCGACAACCACACCTTGTCCCCCACCTGGATCTCCTCTCTCTACTGTCTACGTTTATCAGCATTCCTCTTATACGCATTTTTAGCTGCGTCCAGCTTTTCTCTCAGTAGTTCGTGTAACGCCTGCATCTCCCCTACGAACTGTTCTGCCGCCGGCACCAACAAGGTTTCCTCTGGTTCTGGAAACGCCCTCGGATGTTGTCCATAGTTGGGCCAGAAACGGTGTTTGTTGGGTAGACACATGTACCGCATTGTTATACGCGAATTCTGCTAGTGTCAATTTATCCACCCAGTCCTCTTGCTGGTAGTTCACGTAGCAACGAAGGTATTGCTGAAACATAGCACTGGTCCTCTCTGACTCTCCATTGGTTTGAGGGTGTCTCGCTGATGTCAGACACACTTCAACTTCCAAAAGCTGCATCAGCTTCCTCCAAAACTGAGGTAAATTGTGTTCCTTTGTCCGAAATCACTCGCAACGGCAGCTCGTGCAGTTTGAACACGTGGTCTACAAATATCTGGGCGGCTTCCTGTGCCGACGGCAGCTTTGGGCATGGCACGAAGTGCGCCATTTTCGCGAACAAGTCCACCACAACCCAGATCACTGTCTGCTTTTGAGAAAGCAGCAAGTCTGTGATAAAATCCATCGTGATCGCCTCCCAAGGTCCTTGCGGAGCCAGAAGCAGTTGCAGAAGTCCCGCTGGGTGCTGCTCTAGGTGTTTCTGCTCGTTGGCAAGTGTCACATGCCCTGACATACTCCTGGGCCTCTTCTCTCATCCTGGGCCACCAAAACCGCCTCCTTAGTTGATCTATGGTCTTGTACTGCCCAAAGTGACCCACCGTCGGATTGTCGTGGCACTGCCGCGTGACTCATGCTCGCAAATCCCCTTCTGGCACGTAGAGCACCTCACCCTTAAACAAGAGGCCTTCCCTTTCAGTGAATCCTTCAGTGCTGTTCTTGTTACGTATCACTGCCAGTTTCTGCTGTGCAAATTCATCTCCTTGTGTTTGGTGCTTGAACTCCTCTACTCCGACAATCGACGTCACCGCTAGTTGCAACTGTTCTGGCTTCAGAATGTGTTTCAATTCTTGCTTCTGTCCTCCCTGTTGGCTTTTTGCTGTTTAGTAGTGGTGCAGAGAGCTTGCTGGGGAGACCATGCATAACAAGGAACTCAAAAATAACTTTAACAAGGTTTTAATAACAAAACAAAAACTCATTTTACACTAAAGATAACAGACATGACCCATCCCCCAGGGTAAGGAGAGAGCTAGGTGCTGCTCCTTATATACTATGCCCAAATGCTGACACAGCTTAATTAACACAACCTAGCAGCACCTGCTATGTTTCACAGCTGTAAGACTGGGTCTCGTTATTTGCCCTGGCCCTGGCCCTTAAAGACATACACAACTTGTGAAACAATAATGAACCTTCACATTTTACTGTGACCTTTCAACATTTGCCCTGCGGTGCATTATTGTGGAACAAAAACATAAAGCATATTTTGTACATGTCTTTCATGTGTAACCTTTGGAAGTGCTTTAGTAAAAATGTCTGCAATTTGATTGTCACCTGGAACATATTGAAATACAATCATTTCGTCAGCAATTAGTTTCTTTACAAACTGTAAACGTAATCTTAAGACTCTAGTGCGCTGCGTATTGGTTTCTGAACATAGGATAGCGAGTCCACTCTGGGAATCAAGGTAAACTTTTACTGGTAGTGTTACTTGCATCTGTAGGTCTGCAAATATTTGCAGATACCATTCTACATCACGAGTGGCCTGAACGCATTCACATAATTCACTCTCTGTTGTGAGGAGACAAATAATGGTTTGTGTCTGGGACTTCCATTCAAATGGACAACCGTTAAAACACCATACCAGACACACCCCTGCAATTATTTTGTTCCACTGCATGAGATGCATCGCAGAAAATTTCAAAACCTTTGTCAATACTTGTTGTAAACTGCAACCTATAATGTTTAGTATGTTTAAGGTACATTACCACTCTCTTAGAAGCAGAGAAACATTGTGTAGTGGGCTTTTCCACACATTTTGCCAGAAAGTGAAAAGCATAAGTTATATCTGGTCTTGAGATTCATTGAATGAAATTTAGCTTGCCTATAGCAGAACGATAAAATGTTTTGTTAGGAAATGGCTTATCTTCACCTGTAAAGGTGAAACCACACACCATAGGCGTTTCCTTCCATTTGCATTTTCTAAACATAGCTGTAATGGTTCTAGGGGTTGCTCGTGCGTAAATCGACACCACACCTGGCTAGGTTACCTGGGTGAACCCTTTCTCTCTGGACAGCCTCTCACCCATGGCTGTCTCAATCGCTGGCAGAATCCGTCAGTGGGCGTTTCTTGAACTTCTTCCAGCAAAGAAGCTCTTTGACGCCTAGTCGCCGCCTACTCTCCATAGAATCATAGAGTTGGAAGAGACCACAAGGGCCATCGAGTCCAACCCCCTGCCAAGCAGGAAACACCATCAGAGCACTCCTGACATATGGTTGTCAAGCCTTCTGTGCAGGGAGGGTGTGGGCAGTGGAGGACCCGTGCTCTCCCCGCTGGTCTCCGACGAGGAGTCATGGAGTCACCTCGCCAATTCCCCCATCTGCCCCCCTTCTCCACTGGTGCTACGCTGAATTCCTTCCCCAGCAGATGGGCTACTTCTCTCCCTCCTGGGACGCTCTCCTGAACCCCTCTGGAGCCCTCCCTTTCCCTCTGGCTCCGATGGCAGTTCCCTGACAATAGTATTTCAACAAGATCATCAATTTTTGCAGTTTGATGAACCAGAAAAGATCCATTTTTGCCTTTCTCAATTTGCATGCATAAGTAATTTTTAGCTATGGCTAATTCCACCACATCAAATTTCTTCTGGAACTGTGAAACTACCTGTTCATTTCCTGTTTAGTTTTTATAGAAATTAACACGTCATCTACATGCACACATATTTTTGTTACACAGTTTGCCCTTTCCTTTATGAACACACAATTGTCTGCCTTTCCTTGTGAAAAACCAATATCCAGCAATTCTTTTGCTAAAGTTTGGTGCCAATTCCTTCCATTTTAGTGCAGACCATAAAGGGATTTATTTAATTTGCATACCAAACCTTCAGCGGCTTCTATGCCTTCAGAAACACTCTTAAAAATTTGTTCTTTTAAATCTGCAAACAGATATGCAGTTTTTATATCCAAATGATAAACAGAATGTCCACGTTGTGATGCATCTTTTAACAAAAGCTTAACTGTTTCATATTTTACACTTGGTGAATAACACAAATCATAATCTTCACCTGGAATTTGTTGAAAACCCCTAGCAACTAATCTAGCCTTGTACCTTACAACTTCATTTTTGTCATTCATTTTCACTCTATAAACCCATTTTGAATCAATAAGTCTCATATCTGGGGTTTGTGGTACAAGAGACCAAGTGTTATGCTCTTTTAAAGAAGCTTTCTCAGAGTTCATAGCTTTATACCAATTTGCAACTTAGTGCTTAGGTAAATTCCGAACATCATTGTAGCTTTTTGGCTCAAAAACTGCCTTATTGGCATACACAGTATTAAAATGTTCATCTGCAAAACATTGTGGCTTCTGCCTCTTTCTATCTGAACGTCTCAGTCCGGAAGGAGAGTCAGACTCCTCAGACTTAATGGGACTAAGTGAACTACTAGTTTCAGGTTGTAAATCATCATTGTCAGACTGAAAAGATGTCTGTAGGAGGAGACTTCCGGGTTAGCGCGATCGACTAATGGCGGATTCCCTCTGAGCTCCGGAGGGAATCGGCTCTGCAGGATCGGGTCTTGCCGCTGCGGCGACGCGGGGACCCTTAAAAATCACAGGCGGTGAAGCCTGTGAGCGTGGTGACTCGGCGGGCACCATTTGCGCCCCCCCCCAAGCTGCAAAGGAGCCTTTTTAAAGGCTCCGGAACAGGGATGGCGTGAGCGGCGCGGTGCTGAGAGTAGACTGCTCCTTCTGCAGAGTGAAGCTGCACTGCCATTGTCGGAGAGCGCTGACTTCGTCTTGTGAGCATTCAGACTGTAAAGTAACAACCCGTGAGTAGTACGGAAATTGGATTTTTAAAGAAATTTTTTATGAATTAGGCACGATCGAGGAAGGCGTAAACAGGAAGTCCGCCTCCCTGCTTTGTAAATAATTTAAAGCAAAGGACCTGCTAACTAGGGTCGAGAGAACTCTTTTTTTTTGTCAAAGATTTTAATTTCACGGTTTGGCAGTATAAGAAATCTTACTGGAGGATAAAGAACTAATTTTGGGAGCTGAAGTGTCACCCCCCGGACCCGGGAGTGCCCCGTGAGAGAGCCTGTTGATGAGGTATCGAAGAGTTTGACAGCTGTCAAATTAGCTGTCAAGACGGAAAAAGAGAACTTTGTTTTTGTTGTTTCTGCTGGTTATATTTGTTACAATTTGAAAATAAGGAAGAGCTGATACAAACTAACTTGACTTTTGGACTTGAGCTGAAAGGAATATCAAGGAACCAAAATCCCTCTAGAGGGGGTTTTGGGACATTACAAGAATGGCTGGAGGAGGGAAAATCCAGGCTGAATTGGACAGAGCATTTTTTCTCTTGGGAAAGATACAAGGCCAAATTGATGTTTTGGCTACAAATGTTACAACTCTGGACTTAATAGTAAATAACATCATTGAATTTGATAAGGATTTGAATCAGGAAGCCTATTCAACTGGGCAAACAGAGAAACTTGAGAGCTTTGAGAACTTGGAGAAGGAGATATATGTTGCCTTTGAAGAAAAAGAAGGAGGAGCTGTAATTTTGCAGATGTCAAAGGAGAGCTTGAGGCCTGACATGATGGCAACAAAGGAAGACAAAAACTTGACGTTGGGAGTCTGGCCTGAATTGGAGATTGAAAAATGGAAAGATCTCCTTATGTGGAGATCTGAAGACCTAAGGATTACAAATTTGATTAAGGTGGAAGTCGGAGCTTTGGGGACATTTGGACTTGAAAGGAGTAAGAAAGAAGATTTGGAGTACCCCATAGACTCCACTTTTAAGTATGGAGGTCTGGCTGGAAGAAACATGGATCCTGTTGGGCCGGAGCCTCTCCGAGATTTGGTGTTCAATATTAAGGACTATCAAAAAGACTGGCAGAGAGGAACTGAGAGCCTCGAATGTGAGATCTCCAGGCTGATAGTAGAGAGACTGATGGACATTTGTTGGGGACTGAAACCGGGAAAGGGGGGGGTAGAGTTTGGGAATCCAAAGGGGACATAATTATAATTTGTTCTGTTTCTATTCTGTTTTGTTATTTGTATGAAAATTGGGAAATTCGTGGAAGGGAATATTGGTCGATCTTAGAAAAATGTTTTAAGAATGAGTATTGATGTGTAAGTACTGATGTTTAAGTTTGGATAAGGCAAAACTGGTTTTTAAAATGAACTAAATTAAATGAAAATAAGGTTAGCAAAAACAAATTGAGGAAATGGATTAAAGAGAAAAAGTAAAATAATAATATGTTAAAATAAATTATTAAGTTAAAGTTGAGAAATAAGTAATGAGGATTTGCTGAGCTAACAATTTAAACTGGAATACAAGAAGGGGAGGTGTGAGGAGGTCTGAGAAATAAGGTAAAAGAAAATAAGCAATTGAAATTTTATGTGTTTTTAATTGTTTTTAAGTTTGGTATTTTTGTATGTTTGTTATTTTTTGTTTATTTTTGTTTTTGTTTTATTTTTGAAAATGCTAATAAATATTTTTTTTAAAAAAAAAAGAAAAGATGTCTGTAGGCTAAGCTCAAGGTCAGAAAACTCAAAAGAATCTAATTCCCCTCGGGTGCTTGTGACTTTAAATCATCAAGCAAATGATCAGATTCAACAGGCTTTTTGTCTTTTTCCATTAATTCGGAAGCACCATTTCCTGCTGCTGCTGCTTCCTCTTCCTCAGTATTATCTATACCATTAGTATCTTGGAAAACAGCAACTCCATTCCAATTTACAGTTTGTATCATGCTTCTGGTAATATGAAATTTGCCAGTTGCTGGTATGCAAATTCTGTACGCCCCCTGCTGGTAGCCCATTAATTTTCCCTGAATACTACGCTCACCCAATTTCTGCTTAGCAGGATAATGCATAATTGCATCTGAACCCCAAATGCGTAGGTATTTCAGATTAGGGCGTTTTTTAAACAACTTCTCACAGGGGGTGACATCTAAACCAGAATGATAACTGTGATTTCTAACATGGCAAAACGCATTAAGCGCTTCAGCCCAAAAATCTTTGGGAAGATTAGCATCGTGCAGATAAGTTTTAACCCCTGCCTGCAGGTCACGCTGCACAACTTCAACAAGCCCATTTTGCCAGGGACTTCGGAGGCAAGATAACTCATGAGTAGTCGCCTGCACTTCCAGGAAATTCTCAAAAACCTCAGAAACAAATTCCCCGCCCCGGTCAGAAAACAGGTTCTTAATAGGTTTGTTAAAGTGCGCTTTTACCCAGCTACAAAAAAAAATTGTACTTCTCAAATGCTTGGGACTCTTCAGCTATTGCAGAAGTCCAACAATATCTACTATATTGGTCTATCAGAGTGAGCCAGTACTTAGAACCTCCTAATGATGGTGGGAGTGGCCCAACTAAATCACAATGTACACGCTCAAATGGCTCATTTACTTTCCTATCTGAGCACCTACCCTTGGGTGCAACCTTAATCTTATTCTTGCAACAAGATAGACATTGCATAAAGAATTTACATGGTTTTAAGTTGAGGCCATGAACAACATTCTTTGTCTTAATTACATCAGCAAAATTCAGATGTCCTAGAAGGCGGTGTGCCTCATGGACACACCCGGAATGTGGCCTGACATTCCTCAACCCCTGGCTTGACTGTGCTGCTCTGGAATTTATAGGCAATTGGGAATAGGTGCGAAAATACAGTCTATATAAACCATCAGAGTCCCGGGCATACACTAGACGTTTGCTCCCATCAAAAAACTCACACATTGACTTTAAGAAACACACAGTTATGCCTTGACGAGCAAAACACCTTACTGACAATAAATTGTCCACTGACAGGCAATAAATGCAGTTCGCTATCGTAATGTTTAAAGAGTCAAGTTTAACAGTACCCCTGCCAAGCGACTGCAAGACTTGTGAATTGGCTAAATGTACATTACCAATTTCCTCTTCGAAAGAAATAAACAAGCTTCGATCGTTGCAAATGTGCTGGGATGCTCTTGAGTCCACAATAAAAGAATTCCACTTGGCACTTTTAATTCTTTTACGATCTGTTGTCCGAGCATGAAATGCTCGCGGCTCGTTTCTGTCTTTATGATACGATGTTGGCTGCTGGGCTGACGGCCGTGATTGACGAACAGAAACAGACTTGGGAATACTTTGCTTTCTTTTGGATATGCAGTCCTTTGCAAAATGTCCTTACTTATTGCAGAACCAACAACGCTTGGCAGCTTTAAATGCAGTCGTATCACCACAGGTTTGCATATGGCGTTCCTCATTACTTCTGGAAATAGGAGTGCTTATGGCACAAGCCTCCCTTCTGTCCAACTCGCCCATTAATCTTGCCGTTACCCCTTCCACAGTTAATTGTGCTGGTGGAACGGCAGATATCTGGCTAGCTATACCATCAAAGTCCTCCTTAAGGGAACAAAGAATGATAAAAACATACTGAATATCAGGTATCTCCATGTCCCTTCGAATTAATTTGGTGCGTATCGCCTCCAGACGTCTCAAGTGTGCTGCCAAATCACCACCAGGCTGCAACTTCGTCTGGTACAGCTGTTTGAAAAACATCAATGCAGACGCTGACTCTTTTCTAATATGCACTGATGCAAGACTGTCCCACATTTCTTTGGCAGTTTTCTTATTCCTTATATAGACTACTTGCTGGTCGCTGACTGCCAAATTAATTATCGCCCTGGCTTTTGCATCTTCTTTCGACCAAGCATTAGTCACAAGGTCAGGAGGGTCATCAGTTACATGGGTCCATACTTCTCTAGAGGTCAAAAGCACCTCCATCCGAAAAGACCATAAACTATAGTTCTCATCTGTCAGCTGTGGGAAGACCAGAGCCTTCTCAGCTTCTGGAACCCGGTCAACCATTCTGGAACTCTTCCAGACCCACAGAACTACACCAACAGGAGGAGGAGTTTTCAAACCTTTCTCAGAGTCCAAAAATATGCAGTCATCCACACAGCAGCTGGGCCCATAACCGAAGATGTTGGCTTTTTGCAGTTTAGTAGCGCTGCAGCGAGCTTGCTGGGGAGACCATGCATAACAAGGAACTCAAAAATAACTTTAACAAGGTTTTAATAACAAAACAAAAACTCATTTTACACTAAAGATAACAACAAGCATGACCCAACCACCAATCCATCCACCAGGGTAAGGAGAGAGCTAGGTGCTGTTTCCTAAAATACTATGCCCAAATGCTGACACAGCTTTATTAACACAGCCTAGCAGCACCTGCTATGTTTCACAGCTGTAAGACTGGGTCTCGTTATTTGCCCTGGCCCTTAAAGACATACACAACTTGTGAAACAATAATGAACCTTCACATTTTACTGTGACCATTCAACACTCACCTCATGTATTCTGGTTTCTGGGACAAGGCGTCTGCCCTCTGGTTCAGGTGCCCCGGTACATATTGTATGCGGAAGTTGAAGCAGGCAAAGAACTGTGACCACCTGATCTGTCTCTGGTTCAGTTGTCTCACGGTCTGCCAATATTCCAAGTTCTTATGATCAGTGTGCATCTCCACTTGGTGTCGTGCACCTTCTAGGAAATGCCTCCACGTCTCCAAGGCCTCTTTTATAGCCAGCAGCTCCCTTTCCCAAATGGTGTAGTTCTGTTCCGAGGCTTTAAGCTTCTGCGAGTGGAATGCACACGGCCGTAAGTCCCCGTGGCTGTCTTCCTGCAACAGCACCGCTCCTACTGCCCTTTCAGAAGCATCCGTCTCCACTACCTTCGGTCTGTACAGATCTGCATGGTGCAGGTACTCCTCAGCGGTAAACATCTCCATGAGCCTCTCAAACGCGCACTACGCCTCCTCCGTCCAGACAAACGGCTTCTTGCACCTCAAGCAGTCAGTGAGGGGTGTGGTGAGTTGTGAGTAGTTAGGCACAAACTTCCTGTAGTAGTTAGCGAAGGCCAAGAACCTCTGCAAGTCCTTCTTGGTCTTAGGCTTCTGCCACTCCAACACCTCCTTCACCTTCGCCGGATCCATATGCACCCCCTCAGGAGACACGCGATACCCCCAAAATTCCACCTCTGTCACGTGGAACTGGCACTTCTTCAACCTGGCGTAGAGTCTATGCGCCCTCAGCCGTTGCAACACCTCCCTTACGTGTCACACATGCTTTTCAGGACTTTCTGAGTATATCAAAAGATCATCAAGGTAAGAAAGCACGTTCCTGTCTAGCAAGTCTGCCAAAACATGATTGGTGAAGCCCTAGAAGGTGGCGGTGCCCAATTGCAACCCAAACGGCATCACTAAGTACTCAAAGGTCCCATATCTTGTATTAAAGGCCGTCTTCCACTCATCGCCTTCCCTCACCCGTATCACGTTGTAGGCCCCCCTCAGGTCCAACTTGGTAAAAATCTTCGCTGATCTCAGCCTCTCCAGCAGATCCCCAATACGTGGCAAGGGGTATCGGCTGGGTATCATGAGCTTGTTGGTCCTCCTATAGTCCACAACGAGCCTTTTTTCCGGGGTATCCCTCTTGCTTACGAAGAAAACTGGGGTTCCCCTTGGTGCCTTTGTTGGTCGGATTGAAGGAATGGGTTTCCCAAACCCCAAAACTGACTGTGCAGGCAGTTTGAAACTGCACCAAAATCCCTATTTTTCCTTAGCTAAAATACTTTAACTTGAGCTCTTGAGCCGAAACCCAGCTGTATAAACAAGTGCTCAGAGCCCTCTCCTTTATCAGTTTGTGACGGCAAGTATGGCCTTGACTGTACCAGTAGAACAGGGAAGACACGTCTGTGCCTTATCTTATATCCTGACCACAAAAGACGCACAGACCTAGTCTGGGAACAGCGCCAGAGGGTGTTCTTGGAGATGGTGACCTCTTGCTCCAAGATAAGAGTAGGAACAGGAAGATCCTTTGATGGTCAGAAGTACAGGAAGGAATATCCTTTTATGGTCAGAAGTATAGGAAGGAATACCCTTTTATGGTTAAGAGTACCGGAGCAGGAACATCTGTGATGTCA
This sequence comes from Podarcis gaigeae, assembly GCF_964106915.1. Taxonomy (NCBI): domain Eukaryota; kingdom Metazoa; phylum Chordata; class Lepidosauria; order Squamata; family Lacertidae; genus Podarcis; species Podarcis gaigeae. The sequence goes on along the minus strand of NC_139695.1, from coordinate 6,385,287 downwards.
ACCTGCGTGTGTAGGCTGACGTGGCTGGATTCCTGGGGAAGGGGGAGAAGGTGCCTGGAGGATATATATACTGCATGTAATCTCTCATTTCTTTGGACTTGCTGTGGACTGACCACGCAAGTGCCTTTCTGCTGTTCCGGAGAGCGGAAATAAAGAACTCTTTCTCTGAACCAACCCTTGGTGTCATTTGACTTCCTTCCTCCTGTCCGGGAGCAACGCAGACCCAATCGGTGAACCCCAATAAGGCTACAGTATAAAACCCCTTGCCAAATTCTTCTGCAAGAACTCCCTCAGCTCGGCTAGCTCCGTCTCTGACATGGAATAGAGGCGACTAGTGGGTATCTGGGCCCATGGCACCAAGTCTATTTTGCAGTCATAACGGCGGTGTGGGGGTAACTGGTCTGCCTCCTTCTCACAGAACACGTCTCTGAAGGCCTTATACTGCAGTGGTATGGAACTCTCTTCTCCCGTGATTTTCCCTCCTACCTCCGCCCCCTTCGCTCCCAGCTCTCTAGCCTCAAGCAGTTCACTTGGCAAAAGGCTGACGCGAACGTTAAGAGCGTTGGAACCAGGCCACGACAGGATTGTGTTTTGTGAGCCACGTCATTCCTAGGACTATGGGGTGTGTCGCTAACTTAGTGATATGGAACCTCATTGTCTCCTTGTGCCCCACCACCTCCACCCCTAATGGTTGTGTGGCTTGAACCACCTCCCGCCTATTAAGGGTCTACCAGCTATCGTCTGTACCTCGATTGGGGAGTCTAGTTGCTGTGTCCCAAGCTGGTGTTGCTTCACAAAATCTGCATCGACAAAGTCAAGAGAAGCCCCGCATCCACCAATGCTTGCCCTTGCACCCTGCGACCTGTTACCAAAAAGGACCAATGCGGCAGCAAGCAAAAGCTTTAGCAGCTTCGTCAGCTGCTGGTGGCTGGAAAGCCAGACAGGATGTTTGTGACTGTTGCCATGGGAACAAAGGGGCAGTCCATTCTGTACTGAGCACCGGATGTTAGCTCAGTGTGTGTGTCATATGACCCGTACTGGAAGTACATGGGTGAAGTTTATTCTCGCTGCTGTTGAGTGCAGACATGTTTCTCTGTACTGCTGTAAGAGACAGAAATAAAAGCATGTAGATACATTTCTGTCTGTTTCTTTCCCCTCCCTGGGGATACCAAAGGGGAGAGAGAAGGAATGGTGTGTTCTTCTCACATCTGGGAAGGATCGCCGATTACAGACCTCGCCAGTCTTCCTGCCGGGAGTCGCAGGGGGAGGTCGACAAGGAATTCAGCCGGTGCCTGCAGCGATGGCACATTCCTCTGACCGAGGCAGAATTCCAACACGACCATCTGGGAGTTGTAGCGTCACGGGCAGAGCTATCCCAGGAATGGCTGGTTCCATTTGAGGCCCCTCTACTGACTTGTCTCCCAGCCCCTGGCATCTCTTAAGGGCTGGGATTGGACGTTTCCCGACTGTTCTGCTTGGGGTTTGGTCTTTTCCTCCACCCTGACCCCTGAAAGGAATCCCCCTGTCTTCCTATCAGGACACTGTTTAGCCAAATGCCCCTGCCTAGCACACACGAAGCAAGTGTGTGTCTCCCGACGCCACTGACTCCCTTCCTTCCATGCCTTCCTGGTTCTCTCCCCTTCCACCGATCCAGTCTGCATTGGTTCAACAGCTTCTCCCTGACTAGGTGTGCTGCCAACCCCCTGTTCCGGAAGCTTGGGAGTGTAGGCCCTTACCTCCAAGGACCCCCCTGCCCCCTCTTTTTTAGCTTCCTCTGCTGTTGGCGTAGCCCTAGCTGTAAGGACACTTGAACTATTTCTTCCAATGACTGCATGGGTTGCATCTTCGCCATCTCATCCAGGATCGAAGGACTCAGCCCTGCACGATACGTGGCTGCACGCTACATGGCCTGTGTTCTGTCCCCAGCCCACCTTGTGCACTAGTGAATTGAAGGTAGTCCAGTTAGAAGCCGCAGAGTCACCCCCTTGTCGCAAGTTCAGTAGCTGCTGCTCTGCAGTGGCGTGCTCTAGTGGGCTCTTGAACATGGCATCCATCAGTCTCCAGAACTCCTGCAGGTTCCCTAGAGCACTGTGTTGGATCTCCATAAGGGTGATAGCCCAGTCCTTCGCTCCCCCCCCCCAGCCAACTGATCAGACATGCAACACGCTGCTTATCTGAGCTGAATTCAGCTGATCTCAAGTCCAAAATGTATCTGGCTTCAGTTCTAAAGGCTGCATAACTTTCTGTATCTCCATTGTATTTAGCCGGGTTCAGTCCAGGCCCCCTGCTGGCTCTGAGGTTCCTTTCCTGTTCTGAAGTCAACCTTTGTTCCTGCAGTGCTCCTGCCAAAATGTCTAGTTGGCTTTTGAGCTGCCACGTGTAGCTCCTTAATTCTGTTATGGGGTCAGTGGGCTCTCCTGCCCCCCCCCAGCTGCTCCCCCAGCCGCACTTCCCACGTCCGGTACTTGCCCACCCATCACGGTCTTTGATGTCCTCCGGTGTGAGAGATTAAGATGAGACTCGGCAATCTGTAATGGCTTGGCTCTCCCACAGAAGCGAGATACCGGCAGTAATTATCTCAGGTTTATTGCTCAAACACATAAGTCACTCTGGAGCTCCTTCACTCCGTGTCTGACTCCAAGTTTGCAGTTGCCGAGTCTAAACTTCGCCCCTTCCTCTTCTTCCAACAGTGGAAAAAACCCTTCCGCTTCCGTTCTTTTTCCCTCCTCTCACTGACCTTTTCCCACCTCTTTGGGCTAGTTATTCCCGGCCTCTCCCCTTCTGTCTCTGAGCTAAGATTGGTGTTTAGAGCTTTGCTATCTTCTTCCTCTCTGCTCTCTGAAACTCTGCCACCCGGCTTCCCCTCCTCCCTCTCACATTCCAGTCCGCATTCCAGTGTCCTTATCTCCCTTGGCTTGCTTAGATTCCCAGCCTCTGTCAGCTCCAGAACGAAGCTGACAGGTAATCACTTAATTCCTGAGACAATAGGAAGGTTCCCTCTCCCTCCTTAGAGAGAAACATTTGGTCAGTTTGGGAGTCAAAATGGTTTCAGGACTGTATTCCTGTGCTGCTCCAGATATGTGGTTTCTATATTTATGCATGTGTTTCCTTGGTCCATCTATGAACATTTATTGCATATCTAAGACCTGAAAATTCTTATAACACCATCCTCCAGATGCATCTTGGAAGCAGGGTGCTGGCGCAACAGCCCTCCCCAAGCTCGGAGCGCTGGGGATGAGGGGCCTGCGGCTCTTTAGAGGCTGCTGGAGCCTGGGGACCACATCTGGAGAACCGCAGGCTCCTCGTCTCCCCTGGAGCGGAAGAGGTGCACCAAAACACAACTTCTCACCTCTGTCTGGTTCCTACTTCAGCGAGAATGTGATGGCCTGGGATTCGGATTCGGATGCTGAACAGGAAGAATCCCAGCCTGCACAGGATTTCCCACCTCCAGAACCAGCTGAGCTGGGGCTGGGGCTGGGGCATGAGCCTGAAGGGTCCTCACCTGTGCTGGAACCTCAGGTGCAGGCAGCAGCTAAGTCTGCTCCGGCTCCTGAGGGGTTGGAGGACCTTTGCCTGCAGGTGCTCCACTCTCAGCCCCGGCAGAGGAAGCTGAGGTTGCCTCCGGGTCTGGTAACCCTCCAGCCTCTCCTGAGCTGCAGAGGCTCAGGGCAGAGAGGTGGAGGGAACTAAGTTCACGCAGGAGGAGTGCTCGCCTCCAGGCCAGGAGAGGCGAGTCACCTGAGGATCAGGGCCGCACTGTGCCTCAGGGCAGATAAAAGCCAGCCAGCCCCAGTCTCAACTTTGTTGGTTGACAGGTCCTGCCTGAACCCTGTCCTGCTATCCTGCCGGAGCTCCTAACCTCACCTGACTACCTGTCCTGCATTCAGCTTCAACTTTTACGAACTGCCTCCATACTGCACCTTTAACCTTGGACTGGACTCAGACCTTGCCTCTCGGTTAGCCCATGGGACCAGCACAGTTTGCTCCTGCCACACCCGCACTCCCCCTTCATTGGGGTGCATTCGGGAAGAACCAGAAGCCATGGCCGACCAGGCAGCTGCGCTGGTGGCATTGGCCCGGGAAAACCAGGCCTTGATCCATACCGTACAGCAGCTAAGCAACGCAGTTACTGAAGTTATGCTTCAGCAGCGTGTCGACGCCTTACCGGCTCCTGGAGCTGACGCCCCAGCTTCTGGCAATTACCCAGTGGCCCTGCCAGAGAGGTTTGATGGGTCCCCGGCCAGCTTTCCCATGTTTCTCGCCCAGGCCAAGCTGTATATTCAGGGGCGAGCCAGGAATTTCCCCGACGACCGCACCAAGGTGCACTTCTTGATCAACTTGATCTCTTTGCTCCGCTGGCTCTGCTCTTCAGCTCAGCTGTCATGTGTACACCACACTTTCCTTCAGAGTCAGATTTCCTTCTGAGAGCCATGAGGACATACCGAGACTTCCTCACCTGGCCTGTGCCATACTGTAATATCTGCCAGGAGCTCCTGACCTTCATCAGCAATGAACTCAAAGCCCCAGGGATTTCATTTCAAAGGCTGGTTAGGGCAGAGCAGGGTCTGTCTGCAAAGAGCTGTGAGAGTTCCATTGTAACAGTCCTGTTGCTGAACCCTTCAGAGGTTGATGGGGAGTTTCTCTCAGTCGCTGAAAAGTTGAGCACGGCAGAGCACTCCCAGCACACGGTACTGGTGACACTCCTGGAGCACATCTACCAAGCTAACTTTGGGACCAAATGTGACCTGACAAGACTACGTGAAGTTCTCAAGTTGAAGCCTTTAGAAAAGCTCATGGAGATATTTGCCAGCACCACAGAAGCTCAGGAGCTGGCAGCTGCCACCAGCAATGACCTTTCCATGGCTAAGGAGCAGCTAGAATCTGCTTTGCTGGAGATTGCAAAGGCAGCTGGGTTGCCTGAAATCACAGGGGAAGTCCAGCCTTGTAAGCTCCACCTGATCCCCATCCCTGTTGCCCGGTGTTACACCTACAGATGGGATAAGCATAACTTTGACATCTTGAATGAGGTACTAGACAAAGAGGGGCACTTCCCAAAGCCTGTGGTTTTGGAAGATGAGGAGGAGGAGGAAGAAGAAGCTGATGGCTACTGTCCAGAAAGAACTTCTCTGTTGACTTCCCTGGCTGCTGTCTCCAAGGAATCTGTGTATTCCGTATTGTCGGAGGTCAGTCCCCGTGACTCACAGGAACCAGTCCTCTCCGCCCTTTCCAAAGGCCCTTTCCAAAGACTCTGAGCTCTTGTTGGCCTCTAAAAACTCCTTGAAGACTTTTGTCTCCAGCCTGAAGGACTACACAGACAGTGGTTATGTGGAGGACAGTGATGAGAGCTCCTTTGAGCCGATGGGCCGCCTGGATCCAAAGGAGGAGAAGGCATCTCCCAGGCACCGGTATCGCCTGAGCAACAGGATAATCAAGCTGTTCAAGAGCAAGAGCCAGCTCATCCTGGGCAGGGAATTGCGGGACATTTCTGAGGTGGCATCGCTCTCACTGCCGCTGCGCCGAGCCGAGAGCCTCTACAACCCCGTGGTCAAAGAGCGCATCCCCACACGCTCACGGCGTGCACACTCTCTGCCACAGCATGCACTGAGTGCCACACTTTTCCAGACCCGTGTGCCGCAGAATGCCTGTGTCCAGCGCAGGCCCTTCCTGAGCTGCGATGAGGACACCAAGGTCTCAGCGCTGCGGGTGGTCGTGTTTGGCTCTGACCGCATCTCTGGGAAAGTGGCCTGGGCTTACAGCAATCTTAAATCTCAGGAAAGCAGCTGCCCCTGGCTAACGCGGTACTTCAAACTGCAGTTTTACTATGTCCCCGTGAAGAGGAGTGGCCCTACCTCATCTGCACTGACCTACCCTCCTCCTTCTCCAGGAGATCCACATTCCTGTGCCTGTGGATCAATGGATCCTAGTTTGGCAGGGCTGGAGAGCAGCACAAACGATATCTCGGTCTACATTGGTATGCTGGATCCATGGTACGAGCGCAATGTTCTTGGGCTAATGAACCTTCCCACAAATGTTCTATGCCAGCAATCTGCCAAACCTGAGGGTGAGCCCCTAGAAGATACAGCAGAGCAGCTCCCCATGCTTGCTGACATGATCCTTTATTACTGTCGTTTTGCTACCCGCCCAGTGTTGCTGCAGGTCTATCAGGTAGAGCTCACCTTCATTGGAGGACAGACGAGGACAGAGATCTTCATCCACTCCCTAGAGCTGGGCCACTCAGCAGCCACACGGGCCATCAAAGCCTCAGGTCCAGGCTGCAAGCGACTGGGCATAGATGGAGACAGAGAAGCAATCCCACTAACACTACAGATCACCTACAGCAAGAGAGCAGTCAGTGGACGGAGCCGCTGGAATGACATTCAGAAAGTCTGCACGACCATCAATCTCAGCAAGACCTGTAAGAAACAAGAAGAGCTTGATTCAAAAACCGAATGCTTAACTCTCACTGCAACAGAGGTAATCAAGAAGAGTTTCAATCAGTAAATCAGTGTGTCTCAGATGAAAGTGGACAAGGTCCAGATTATTGGGGTGAACTGTTCCTTTGCTGTGTGCCTGGACCAGGATGAGAAGAAAATTCTGCAGAGTGTCACCAGGTGTGAAGTCTCTGCATGCTACAAGCCCAAGACCAGTGAGCCCTGCATTGAGGAGAACCTCTGTTCACTTCTCCCTACCCAGAATTCATCTGACTTCTGCTCTCTTCTCTGCTTACCCATTGCCACCTTCAGTGGGGCACTGCCCTAGGGAGTCGGAAAGGATGGAGTGAGTGAACTGCTTCCAACTCCCAGTGCTGATCAAAGGTGCTACCAGGCATCCAATGGAGATGGACCTCCACTAGGTAGCTTGGCTTCAGCAGAAGCAGGGCATGGTAGTCCTCCCAGAACTGGGAAACAAGCACTTGACACCCCTGGACTATGAAAGGGTTTGGTGTATTTTAGGGGAAAGAATATCTACCATCTGTGATTCCCCCATGAGTGCTGTGGAGAGAGGGAGAGGGAGAGGGAGAGGGAGAGGGAGAGGGAGAGGGAGAGATTGCAGATGACATGGCATGAATGTGATGGGGGAACATCTGAAATGCCGAGAAGGTGGAGGGTTTGACTGGCCAGTTTCTGCTAAACCATTGAAAAACTTCATTGAGAGTTAGAGAATTGCAGCTGTCTGCTCCCCCTTTTTAACAGGGCATTGTTGATGTCACTGGCCCAGGGCAGGGCCTGACAGGCCTATAAGAACTGCTGCTGCAGCTACCACCCAGGAGAACTCCCCTGCTCAGTGTCTGAGGGCCCCAGTCCTGCCACTCACCACCTGGCCCAGGGCGGGGCCTGATAGGCTCCATAAAGGACTGCTGCTGCTGCTTCTGGGCAGAGAGGGCTCTGTTTGTTTTTGTTTTTTACCTATGTCATTTTAAACTCTGATATGAATGGTGTATTCTTAGTTTTAGATTTTGATTTATGTGGAAATTGTTTTCCCATTTGGTTGTGTATTTTTTTTATGTGGTTTATTTATTGTTTATGACTTTTGTAATTATGTAAATCTTGTTATGCTGTAAGCCGCCTTGAGCATTGTTGTTTTAACTGTGGAAAGGCGGCGTACAAATAAAAAATGATGATGATGATGATGAACTTGCTGAAGGACCAGGCGGCCAAGTGGGCATTGCCGCTGCTCCGGCAAGACTCTCCCTTCCTGACAGACTATACGGGATTTTGCAACCATCTGGAGACCGCGTTCGGCAACCCTCAGAACGGGAGTCAAGCCAACCGGCCGATTCAGCGGTTGAAACAGGACAACTCCACAGTGGCCGCCTACGCCACAGAATTTCGACTGCTGGCACAGGGCTTGTCCTGGAATGACTCTGCACTTTGGGACCAGTATCTCGAGGGGCTCTCGGACAAGATACTGGACCAGCTGGCCACGATGGATCGCCCCACCATGCTGGACGCCCTTATTCAACGGAGCCTGCAGATAGACAATCGGTTGGAGGAACATCGTCAGGCCTGGGGCCACCGGCACTCCCAGCTCCGGTCCTTCCCAGCAGTTCCACGGCCACACCCGAGTTGCCGGAGGAGCCAATGCAGCTCAGGGCAGCACGGCCTCGCCTCTCCCCCTCGGAGAAGATGCAGCGATGGGAGGGGAACTTGTGTCTCTACTGCGGCGGGAGTGGACACTACGCCCGAACCTGTCCCGAGAAACGCCGGGAAACCGCCAACCCCAGTAGCCGTTGGCCCTGGCTACCTGGGGTCCCAAACATTGCATGCTGGGCCCTCACTGGTGGAATTGCAACACCTCATGGTCCCGGTGTGTCTATACCCCCTTGGCGGACCCTGGATTTTCACCCGCACTCTGGTGGATTCCTGGGCAACTCGCTCCTACATGGACCCTGCCTTTTCCGCCCATCATCAGGTGCCACTCCAGGATAAGCCAGAACTGGTACAGGTGGAGGCAATTGACGGACGGCTCCTGTGCTCGGGCGCCGTTACTCAAGACACCCAGCCCTTGGTTCTGTGTCACCAGCAGCACCGGGAGGTGCGAACCTTGGACATTGCCTCCATGCCTCGGTTCCCCCTGGTGCTCGGGATGGACTGGCTGGAGTCACACAATGTTCAGATAGACTGGGTTAAACAGTCTGTGTGCTTCCCAGACCCATGTCCCCATGCTCGGTCCAAGATGCTAGCAGCTGCGCCCACAGGGGAAGCTACATCAACGGTCCCCACTGCGTACCGGGACTACGAAGACGTGTTCGAGGAACATGGGGCAGACCAGCTGCCGCCTCATCGATCTTTCGCTTGCGGCATACACCTGCGGCCCGGGGCACCCCTGCCTGTGAGTCTCCTATACTCCCTTACGGAGCCAGAGCGTGAAGCTTTGCAGGCCTTCCTTGTTGGTACTAAAGGGTTAAGAGTTAATAAGTCGCTCTAATCACTGAGCAGCTGAAAGTCATTAAGCATCCAGGAATGTGAGTTAGTTTGTATAAATAGTCAGTTCACCCGTGTGTTTTTTCTTCCTTTCTCCCACCTTTGCCTGACTCGCAGACTCAGTTTGTGGCCATGGGCGTGTTTGCTGATATGAGTTAAGTTTGTAGTAAAGTTTTCTTTATGCCGGAGATAAAAGCATGTGTGCTTTATCGCCAGGGTTTTTCTTTTGTAAATAAAGTTTTTTCCTGAGTTCCAAAGTGCTTGCTCCAGAATTCTTCATTGAAAGGTACTGACTCTCCTGCCTTCTTCAACCACTGCACGAAATTCTCTGCTGAGATAAGATTTATGGCATTGGAAGCGCACTGGACGTTTACTTAACATTAAACTAAAGTTTAATGGACAGGTTATGGCTGTTTGTACGTCAAGAAGGAGATAAAGAGTGATTTATGAAAGGACTGGAGCGAAGACAGAAGCGGTTGCCGACAATGAAAGCCTTCAAAGCAGCTTGAGTCCTGCAACGTGCCTAGAAAAAGTTTTAAACAGGCATTGTGCAGTTTTTACTTGCTGGAAGACGTCTTATTCCTCAAGGAGCCACCTCAGCAGCTGGGAGACGGTCTACAGGTGTGTGAGTATCATTCCTAAGCCCCAGGGAGGATGGCAGAGTCCCAGGAAAGTTTTGTTGTCCCGTTTACACGACTCAATGGGAAAAATTGGCAAGATTGGAAGGCTAGAGTAAGGGTTTGGTTGCAAGCAAAAGAGTTGTGGAGTTGTACTGAAACACCGCCTTTACAGGCAGCTGCAGACGCGTCTGCAGAAGACAAAGCAGCAGCAGCTTCACAGAAACGCAACAGGAAAGCCTAAGGTCTATTAGTTTTGGCAGTGGGACCAGAGCAAATGCCTTATGTTTCTGAGTTAAAGAACACGCATGAGGTCTGGACGGTTCTGCAGCAGCTAAATTCCAGAAACACTGCGGGGGCCAAGATCCATGCTACAAGATGTTTGTTTGATTTACGTCTCCAACCGGGAGCGTGTGTGAAAGAACATATTGCCAAAATGGTGTCTGCCTTTAATCAACTAAGACATCTGGGCATTCCTTTCTCTATGGAGCAGCAGTCATACATATTGTTGTCTTCTCTTGATAAAAGCTATGAGACTCTAGCTCTAACTTTGGAGGCTATGCCTTCAGCTGAATTAACCCTTGAATACATTTCTTCTCGGCTTGCAGATGAACAGGATAAAAGGGAAAGAGAAAGAGGTTTGTCTTCAAAGGGGAGTTGTGCTGTGAGGTTTGTCTTCAAAGGGGAGTGGGGATGCTGAGTTTGAGAACACAGTAAATGCTTTTGCAGCTAGACACTGTTTTCGCTGTGGTTCCTCTTCCCATTTAATCAGGAACTGCACACGTGAACCTGGTCAAGATAGCACCAAGGCCGTTACCCCTAGTTACCAGACAAGGAGTTCCAGGGGACGTCGAAGAAGAGGAGGAGGTCGTGGCTACTCCCACAGCACACAGCACATGGCTTCAGCAATGGTGTTGATGCAAGGGCGTGGCCAAGGCAGCAATATACGCTGGTTGATTGACAGTGGTGCATCTCATCACCTGGTGGCGCCATCTAGTGTCCGTTTGCAGAATTGCAGGCATTTGCAAACCCTTAAAGTTGTGACAATGGCAGATTCAACTAAACGTTCCTTAGAGATCGTAGGCACAGTGTTCTTGAATTGTTTGCATACAGAAATTGATGCCTATGTGCTAAAGGGAATGAAGGGGTATATTTTGTCTGTGTCAGAACTTGATAGAGATGGGTTTAAAACTGTGTTTGAAAATGGGGTTTGCACTATTTCAAAGAATAACGTATCTCTTTTGCAGGTGGAATGCAGAAATGGGTTATATTATTTTGAGACAAGTGCAGATGAAGTTGAACAGGTTCATGCTGGTTGTGTGAACTCACCCACCCATAATTCTTGTGTTCATTTATGGCACCGCCGTTTGGGACATATTAATTTTCAGTATGTTAAAAGGCAACCTGAATTATCAGAAGGGTGCAAAATGAGCAAATGTACTAAGTATTTGGATTGTATTGCATGCAAAAGGGCGAAGGTTCATAGATGCAGCTATCCCAGTTCAGATAGGAAATCTGACAAAGTATTCCAACTTGTGCATATGGACCTATGTGGCCCAATGCCTGTTGCTAGCATGGGAGGTTCGAGGTATGCACTGTGTCTCTCGGATGACAAAACAAAAGTCACATGGTTTTTTCCTCTCAAAACAAAAGCAGATACTGCAGAAACAGTTAAAAATTGGGTTCATGCAGTAGAACTTGAATTCAGTACTAGAGTACTTGCTTTTCAGACAGACAGAGGGTCAGAATTTACCGGGTCTGTGTTGCAGAATTTCTTTAAGAAAAAGGGAATTAAGCATCGTCTGTCTACACCTTATTCCCCCCAAGAAGGAGGCGTGGCCGAACGTAAAAACAGGGTTCTGCAAGAGTTGGCAAACTCTATGTTGTTTGATGCTAAACTCCCTCAAAGTTACTGGGCGGAAGCCTGGCAGACGGCTACTCATATTTGAACCGAGTATATAATCCGGTAATTGATACTACGCCATATTTTGCTTTATACGGGAAGAAGCCCAAAGTTAATTACTTTCGGGTGTTTGGATCTCAAGCCTATGTACTTATCCCAAAAGCATTAAGGAAAAAGGGAAGTCCAAGGGCTAGGAAACTCATCTTTTGTGGGTACGAACCACACGCCAAATCTTGGAGGTTCGTGAACCCAAATGGGGATACTACAAGAGTGGCCATCAGTAGGAGCGCTGAATTTTGTGAGCAATCCGGATGGACTCACTTACATGCTAACCCTGACATTTTGAGAGATGATTTAAGCATTTATACTGAGAAGGAAAGTCCAGAGGGTGGTGAGCCAGAAGGGGATGGTGCACATGGTTCAGATGCAGATTCTGACCAGGCACAAGGTTCTTCTCCTAAGGTAGAAAAGCCAGAATCTAGGAGTGTTCCAACATTGCCAGTCAGTAGGCCTAGCAGACAGCAAAAGCGAAGCAGGTCGCCTGCAACACCAAGCCCAAGGGAGGTATCTAAACGGAGGTCTTTATCCCTAGGGGCGCATCCAGATATAAAGTCTGAGACAGATTCTGACAGCCAACGGTCAGAGGGGGCACAAGAGGAACAATTGCGCAGGTCAAAACGTGCCACAAAGGGCAAACCACCAGAGCGGTTTAATGTGACAAGTGTATATGTAAATATGGCACAGTGTGAGCCAGATAGTTATATAGAGGTACAACAGCTTCCAAGCTCAGAAGCCGTAAAGTGGCAGGAAGCAATGGAAAAAGAGATGGCTTCAATGAAGTCTCTCGGTGTGTTTACAAGTACAGAGCTTCCGAAAGGGCAACAAGCTGTAGGTTGTCGATGGGTATATTGTTTAAAGCCCACAACTACTGAGGAGTTGCAATATAAAGCCCGACTAGTTGCAAAAGGATTTTCGCAGCGCAAAGGTGTTCACTATTCTCAAATCTATGCCCCTACTTCAAGATCGGAGTCATTAAGAATGCTTCTAGCCTCTTCAGCTAAGAAGGGAAATAAGCTGTTTCATTTTGATGTCAATGTGGCTTATTTAAATGCAGACTTACAGGAGGAAGTCTATATGACACCACCACCAGGTTTTGAAGGAGACAAGCCAAACCAGGTCCATTTATGGGTTGAAACAGTCCGCCCGTAATTGGAATTCCTGCTTAAACGATGCTCTAGAGAGCATGGTGTTCAGAAAGAGCGCAGCAGATGCGTGTCTTTATCTAAAAAGCTCAGGATGTGAACAAGAAGCAGTTTTGATTTTTGTTGACGATTTATTATACAGTGGAGAGGACGATAAACTTGCACAACAATTTGCCACAAAGCTTGGAGAAAAGTTTCAGATAAAACCACTAGGCACTGTATCTGTTTATCTAGGAGTTAAAATTCAGCAAGATGAAAATGGGAACTATTGGCTCAGCCAAGAAGCTAAGATCCAGCAGTTGCTGGAAAGGTTTAAAATGGACAGCTGTGCTGGTGTTAAAACCCCAATGGAGATAAGTTACACAAAGGATGCTCAAGCCGAGCAACAGGCAGAGTTCAGTAATCCCGGGGTTTACCAGTCAGCGATAGGCAGTCTACTCCACAGTGGACTCGGCCCGATATAACATATGCTGTCAACATGCTGTGTAGACAAGCTGAAAAACCATCAATGCATGCTTGGCAAGGAGTAAAAAGAGTTTTAAGGTATGTCCAAACTACCAAAAGGTTTCGCTTAAAACTATCAGCAGAGAGCAGCACACAACTTGAATGTTGGGCCGACAGCAGTTGGGCAGATGCTGGACCAGATAGAAAATCAGTGTCAGGAATGGCGATAAAATTTGGAAATGCACTAATTGGTTGGAGATCAAGAAAGCAATCACTTATAGCTTTAAGTTCAACTGAATCTGAGTTCAATGCATTATCAGATGTATGTAGAGAACTGGAATTTTATAAGCAACTGGTACAAGAATTGTTTGGAGAATGTTCCCTACCTATCAGAGTGTGGGAAGGCAATCAACCTTGTATTAAACTAGCTAAATCAGGTCAATTCAAGGCACTCACAAAACACTTGGATATCTGTTATCAAAATATATGCCAAAGTGTAAAACAAGGTTTAATTGAACTAAAGTATTGTCCAAGCAGGGACACGGGTGGCGCTGTGGGTAAAACCTCAGCGCCTAGGACTTGCCGATCGCATGGTCGGCGGTTCGAATCCCCGTGGCAGGGTGCGCTCCAGTCGTTCAGTCCCAGCGCCTGCCAACCTAGCAGTTCGAAAGCACCCCCGGGTGCAAGTAGATAAATAGGGACCGCTTACTAGCGGGAAGGTAAATGGTGTTTCCGTGTGCTGCGCTGGCTCGCCAGATGCAGCTTGTCACGCTGGCCACGTGACCCGGAAGTGTCTTCGGACAGCGCTGGCCCCCGGCCTCTTAAGTGAGATGGGCGCACAACCCTAGAGTCGGACACGACTGGCCCATATGGGCAGGGGTACCTTTACCTTTACCTATTGTCCAAGCAAAGAAAATCTTGCCGACGGTTTTACGAAAGCTTTGAGTCCGCAATCTCATAAATATTTCTGTTCAGGTTTAAATTTGAATTAAGGTTGGTACAGCTCAGTGTTACGAGCGAGAGGGGGTGTTGGTACTAAAGGGTTAAGAGGTAACAAGTCGCTCTAATCACTGAGCAGCTGGAAGTCATTAAGCATCCAGGAATGTGAGTTAGTTTGTATAAATAGTTCACCTGTGTGTTTTTTCTTCCTCTCTCCCACCTTTGCCTGACTCGCAGACTCAGTTTGTGGTCATGGGCGTGTTTGCTGATATGAGTTAAGTTTGTAGTAAAGTTTTCTTTATGCCGGAGATAAAAGCATGTGTGCTTTATCGCCAGGGTTTTTCTTTTGTAAATAAAGTTTTTTCCTGAGTTCCAAAGTGCTTGCTCCAGAATTCTTCATTGAAAGGTACTGACTCTCCTGCCTTCTTCAACCGCTGCACTAATTAAAGTTTAATGGACATTCCTTCGCAAGAACCTGGAACGCAGGTGTGATGGCCTGGGAATACGATTCAGAGGCTGAACCGGAGGAATCCCAGCCTGCACAGGAGTCCCCGCCTCCAGGGCCGGCTGAGCTGGGGCAGGGCCTTGATTCTGAAGCGCCTACACCTGTGCCGGATCGTCAGGAGCAGGCACCAGGTGAATCCACTCTGGCTCCGGAGGTGAGTCTCCCCCTGGGTCCAGTAACCCTTCAGCCTCTCCTGAACTGCAGAGGCTCAGGGCAGAGAGGCGAAGGGAACTGGTTTCTCCCAGGAGGAGTGCTCGCCTTAAGGCCAGGAGAGGCGGGTCTCCTGGGGGCCGGGACCGCCCCTGGCCTCAGAGAAGATAAAGTCCAGTCAGCCCGGTCCCAGGTTGCGGGAGCAACGCCGTCGAAGAGCTGTTTTGGCCAGCATCCAGTCCTGTTCCCCCAGAGTTCCTGTCCTTGCCCGGCTTCTCGCTGTGGACCCTGCTTCGCCTGTGGAGGACTGTCTGCTGACCCTCAGCTCAGGTCCTGGACCTCGCCCCACGGTAACCTCCCCCCTGGACCAGCACAGCAGGTCCTCTAGAAGAAGAAGAAGAAGAAGAAGAAGAGTTTGGATTTGATATCCCGCCTTTCACTCCCCTTCAGGAGTCTCAAAGCGGCTAACATTCTCCTTTCCCTTCCTCCCCCACAACAAACACTCTGTGAGGTGAGTGGGGCTGAGAGACTTCAAAGAAGTGTGACTAGCCCAAGGTCACCCAGCAGCTGCATGTGGAGGAGCGGAGACTTGAACCCGGTTCCCCAGATTACAAGACTACTGCTCTTAACCACTACACCACACTGGCTCTCTACCTAGCCAACCGGCGCTCCAGTACTCTTCGTTAAGAAGAAGTGTGGGGAGCTTTGCCCTTGCCATGGTTACTGCGCCCTGAACAAGATTACCATCCCAGACCAGTATCCCTTGCCTCTTATTGCGGAGTTGCTGGAGTGGGTGCAAGGGGCACAGATGTTCACCAAGCTGGACCTCCGGGGGGCATACAATTTGATTCGGATATGAGCCGGGGATGAGTGGAAGACAGCATTTGGGACCTGGTATGGGCAGTTCGAATACCTGTTCATGCCTTTCGGATTGTGCAACGCGCCCGCTGTGTTCCAACGGTACATCAACCACGTGTTCGAGGACTTACTAGACAAGTACGTGGTGGCGTACCTAGATGACATTCTGATTTACTCCCACGACCCAGCGCGCCACGAGGGTCATGTCCGGTCCATGTTGCAGCGTTTGCGGGAGCACCGCCTGTATGCTAAGCTCAGCAAGTGCGAGTTCCACCAGCGGTCAGTGGACTTCCTCAGTCACCGACTCTCCCCTTATGGGGTGCAGATGGATCCTAGGAAGGTGGCTGCGGTTCAGGAGTGGGTGGCACCCCGGAACTGCAAGGACCTACAGCGGTTTCGCCAACTATTACCGGACCTTCATTGCGGACTATGCTCATCGCACCACCCCGTTGACCCGACTGCTGCACCCCAAGACACCATTTTTCTGGGACAAGGAGGCAGAGGTGGCGTTTCAGGGGTTGAAAGCCTGTTTCCAGAGGGCGCCGATTTTACAGCATCCTGATGCCTCTCGACCCTTCGTGGTGGAGACCGACGCCTCCAGCACGGCTCTCGGTGCCGTCTTGTCCCAGCAGCACGGACCTGATGCGCCGCTGTTGCCCTGTGCCTACTATTCCCGCCAGCTCCTTCCAGCGGAGCGTAACTATGCCGTGTGGGAGCAGGAACTACTGGCTATCAAGGTGGCCTTTGAGGTCTGGCACCATCTGTTAGGATATTTCCGTTCCACCTTAAAAGGGAGCAGGCTTGTGAGTCACAGAGTCTGCGTATTTCCTGTTCACAGGATGTTTATGTTTGCTATTGCTTTCGTTTTCTCTCTCGGTGCCTGAACACACTAGCAGGCGGTCATGTTTTCTTTGTTCTGACCAACGCTGAATAAACTTGTAAATATGCTCTCCTGCTGTGCAACTTTCACTGTGTAAATTCTGATGATAGTGTGCACCAGCCTAAGAATGTGGCAATCTATTTCTGAGGCTTCGTGTCGCTAATTGCTGATACTGCACGTCTACGGGGGATCGATGGACGTCCGGAGTCCGGCTGGAGGCAGTCACGGTCGATGTCTCCTGGCAGTATCCCAACACCATCATCTTGTGGGGGCACGACACCCGGCGGAAGTGAGAACCGACCACCGGAACCTGAAGTACCTTCAGACCACCCACAAGTTGAACCAAAGTCAGATCCGGTGGGCACTGTTCTTCTCCCGGTTCCAGTTCCGGATCCGCTACACCCCTAGCTCCCAAAACCAGAAGGCAGATGCCTTGTCTCGGAAACTCGAGGACGTCGCAGACACGGTACAGCAAGCAGCACCAACCACGATCTTACCACTGGCCACGTTCCCGGCCACTCAGGAGGCTGAGCCACTGCAGACTCGGGTGCAGGAACAGCAACGGGTCAATGCTTGGGCTCGAGAACGGCTCTGGGAACTGTCCGAAGGGTCATGTCCTCACTATCCAGGGCTGGTCTTGCATCAGGGCCTACTGCTGCACCACGGTCATCTGTACATCCCGCTAGGACCACTGCGGGCTGAGGTTCTCCAGATGTCCCACGATGCCCCAGCAGGGGGGCACTTTGGGCGGTATCGGACCACCCATCTGGTAAGCCAGGAGTTTTGGTGGCCCCGCCTGAAGGCTGACGTGGCACACTACGTTGCCGGTTGCGATGTCTGCCGGCAGGCCAAGGGTCCTACCGGGCGACCCCCCGGGCTACTCCAGCCGTTGCCAGTCCCACCACGTCCCTGGCACACGGTCTCCCTGGACTTTGTGGTGGACTTACCCCTGTCTCATCACTGTACCTGCCTCCTGGTTTTCACAGACCATTTCACTAAGATGGTGCACTGTGCCCGCTGCCCATCCGTACCCATGGCCAAGGAAACTGCTCAGCTATACCTTCAGCACGTGTTCTGCCTGCATGGCATTCCCGAGCGTGTGGTTTCCGACCGGGGCGTTCAGTTCACATCCTGCTTCTGGCAAGCTTTGCACCAGGCCCTCAGGAAAGAGGTCTGTCTATCTTCAGCCCACCACCCGCAGACCGATGGCCAGACGGAACGGGCAAACGGAGTGCTGGAGCAGTATCTCCAGTGTTACTGCAGCTTCCAGCAGGATGACTGGGTTGACCACTTAGCATTGGCAGAGTTCGCTTACAACAACGCAGTGAACACCTCCACCCAGCAGACCCCGTTCCAGGCCAATTACGGTTACCATCAGTGTTTGTTCCCGGTTGTGCTGCCGGCATCCGCAGTCCCTGAAGTGGCAGATTGGCTCCAGGAGCTCCAGTCTCAGCAACAACTATTGATGGAGCAACTGCGCCAGGCCAAGGACACATACAAGGCCCAGGCCGACCGCCACCGCCAGGTGGGGCCGGAACTCCGCGTCAGCGACCTGGTATTGCTCTCTACTCGCCACCTTCACCCCTCTCGGCCTTCGTGGAAGCTGGATGCCCGCTTCACTGGCCCGTTTCCTATCGTGGACCTAGTCTCGCCTGTGGCATTCCGTCTCCAGTTACCCTCAACCCTGAAGGTTCACCTGGTATTCCACCAGTCCCTACTGAGTCCGGTTGCCCAGCCCGATGAGTTCCACCTGAACCGACTATGTCTGCACCCAGTTCTGGTTCAGGGGGAGCCCAAGTACGAGGTGGAGCACATTCTCGACTCATGATACCACAGGGGGAAGCTCCAATACCTCATCGACTGGAAGGTGTATGGGCCCCGAGGATCGTTCATGGGAACAAGCGGCCAATGTCCACGTGCCTGCCTGTCTCCATGATTTCTATGTGGCGTACCCCAGCAAGCCGGGTCTGGACCCTCGGTTGAGGAGGGATGGTGTGGTGGCCTGGGATTCAGATTCGGATTTGAATGCTGAACCTGAAGAATCCCAGCCTGCACAGGATTCCCCGCCTCCAGAACCAGCTGAGCCAGGGCTGGGGCATGTGCCTGAATGGTCCTCACCTGTGCTGGATCCTCAGGTGCAGGCACCAGCTGAGTCTGCTCAGGCTCCTGAGGGGGTGGAGGACCCATTGCCTGCAGGTGCTCCACTCTCAGCCCCGGCAGAGGAAGCTGAGGTTGCCTCTGGGTCCTTTAACCCTCCAGCCTCTTCTGAGTTGCAGAGGCTCAGGGCAGAGAGGCGGAGGGAACTAAGTTCCCGCAGGAGGAGTGCTCGCCTTCAGGCCAGGAGAGGCGAGTCACCTGAGGATCGGGGCCGCCCTGTGCCTCAGGGCAGATAGAAGCCAGCCAGCCCCAGTCCCAACTTTGTTGGTTGACAGTTCCTGCCTGACCCTGTCCTGCTATCCTGCCGGAGCTCCTGACCTGTCCTGCATCCAGCTTCAACTTTTACGGAATGCCTCCATACTGCACCTTCGACCTCGGAATGGACTCAGACCTCACCTCTCGGTTAGCCCACAGGACCAGCACAGAGAACTTTTTGGTTTATGCTGTATAATTTATTTGTTTCTGCATTCGAAAATGGTGAACCACCTTGGGTTCCTTGGCCAGAAAGGCAGTGCATTACAAATTAAATACAGTGGTGCCTCTCAAGACGAAATTAATTCGTTCCGCAAGTTTTTTCTTCTTGCGAGTTTTTCGTTTTGCGAAGCACGGTTTCCCATAGGAATGCATTGAAAATCAATCAATGCGTTCCTATGGAGACCGTCCGGGGACAAAGGGGAAGCGCCGTGCGCCTTCCCCTCTGTCCCCGGACCTGTTTTATTTTATTTTTAAAAAAGATATTTATTGAAATTTTCAAAAAAAAACAAGAAAAAACAAAAGAAAAATTAAAAACACATAGCATTTACATTCCTTCTTTTCAATAACATCTTTCCCTGACTTCCCCACACCTCCCCTTCTTGTATTCCAGTTCCAATTGTTAACTCAGCAAGTTCTTCTCCCCAAATTTTGCCTTATTATATTTAATTTGTTTTAATTAACCAATTTTAACTTATAAACCTCAATTTGTACGTCAATGCTCATTCTTTAAACCCTTTTCTAAAGTCGACCCAAGTTCCCTTCCACGAATTTCCCAGTTTTTATACTGGTAACGAAACAGAATAAAAATAAACAAAATATAATTGTACACCCTTTGGATTCCCAAAATCCCACCCCCCCCTTTCCCGGTTTCGATCCCCAACAAATGTCCATCAGTCTATCAACTATCAGCCTGGAGACCTCACATCCGAGACTCTTAATTCTCTCTCAATTCCTCTCTGCCGGTTTTTTTGATAGTCCTTTGTATTGAACACCAAGTCTCGGAGAAGCTCTGTCCCAATAGGGTCCATATTTCTTCCAGCCAGACCTCCATATTTAAAAGTGGGGCCCAAATCTTGTTTCTTACTCCTTTTAAGTCCAAATGTCCCAAATGTCCCAAAAGCTCCAGCTTCCACCTTAATCAGATTTGTAATCCATAGGTCTTCAGGTCTCCCCATGAGGAGATCTCTCCATTCTTCATTCTCCAATTCAAACCAGATTCTCATCATCCAAATCTTGTTTTCCTTTGTATCCATCTTAGCAGGCCTCTGGCTCTCCTTTATCATCTGCGGCATTCCAGCTCCTCCTTCCCTCTCCTCCGGAACAGCACGTATCTCTTTCTCCACTCTCTCAAAAATCTGATTCCTTTTCTTGTTCAGCTGCATGGGCTTCTTGAGTCAAGTCCTTATCAAATTCAGTGAGTTTATTTGCTGTTAAGTTCATAATTGTAACATTTGTAGCCAAAACTTCACTTTGATCTTGTAACTTTCCCAAGAGAAAAAACATTCTGTCCAGTTCAGCCTGTATTTTTCCACCTGCAGCCATTCTTGTAGTGTCCCTGAACCCCCTCTAGAGGGATTCTGGTTACTTAGTATTCCTTCCAGCTCCAATCCAAAAGTCAAGTTAACTTGTTTCAGTTCTTCTTTGTTTTCAACAGTTTAAAACCAAGTTGTAACAAATATAGCCAGCAAAGACAACAGAAACAAAATCCTCTCTTTTTCAGCTTTGACAGCTAGTTTGACAGCTGTCAAACTCTTCTATGTCTCCTCAACAGGCTCTCTCGCGGATCACTCCCGGGTCCCGGGGGGTTGCACTTCAGCTCTCAAAATCAACTCTTATCCTCCAGCAAAATTACTTATACTGCCAAATCGTGAAATTAATAACTTTTATCCAGTAAAGAAAAAAAGTTATCTCGACCTTAGTTATCTAATCCTTGCTTTAAATTATCGACAGGACGGGGAGACGGACTTCCTTTTTGCGCCTTCCCCGATCGTGCCTAATTCAGAGGGGAAAAAAAGAATTTTCCCTTTGTAATTCCAATTTTCGTACTACTCATGGGTTGTTACTTTTAGAGTCCAATTGTTCAAAAGAAGAAGTCAGCACTCTCCGGCCATGGCATGCGTCTTCGCTCCGTAGGAGAAGCAATTGACTCTCAGCACCGCGCCGCTCCCCGTCCCCCGTTCCGTAGCCTTTAAAAAGGCTCCTTCGCGGATCGGGGGGCACAAATGGTGCCCGCCGAGTCACCAGGTCCACAGGCTGCAGCGCCTGTGGTTTCTGAGGGTCCCCTCGTCGCCGCCGCGGCAAGACCCGTCTTCTACGGAGCCGATTCCCTCCGGAGCTCGGAGGGAATCCGCCATTAGTTGATGGCACTAACCCGGAAGTCCTCTCTGTCCCCGGATCTGTTTTAAAGCAAGGGGCAGCGGGGAGAAGATTGCTTCTCCCCGTTGCCTGCCCCGCAATCTCCGGGGACAGAGGGGAAGGCGTGTGCGCCTTCCCCTCTGTCCCCGGACCTGTTTAAAGCAAGGGAAGGGGCAGCGGGGAGAGTCGCTTCTCCCCGTTGCCGCCCCTTGGTTCAAAAGGGGTCCAGGGAGAGAGGGGAAGGCGCGCGCAGAAAGAAATATTAAAAATTAAGAAGTTTAGTTGTTTGCCCAAAAATCTTTCCCTATAGACCAATATTTGGATTCTTCTTGAACATTCACCACAGTTTTAGGAAGTTCCAGGCAGCTGTAAAAGTTCTAAACAGTTCCATGAAGTTTTAAAAAGTGCTCATAGTTATGAGTAGTAACTTTACATATACGATGTTTCCAACTTTTCATTTTGGGGTGACCTTTTTCCATAACTGAGAATACTTAGTCCCTTTTCCAGTGTTTCTAAGCAAAAGTGCATCCCTTTATGATACAGGAAATTGTGTTTGGGGAAGAAAAGAAAATCACCAGGAAGGTCTTATTATTATACCTGTTGCTTGAGGGAGGCAGAGTTTTCCCGAACTGCCAGCACGGCAAGGAGGCAAGGTGCGCGCCAAATGGGTGGCAGACACGTGTATGCCTGTGCGTGTGTGAATGTGAAGTTGCGTGCAGTGGGCGAGAGATGAGACCTGCAGCCAGGGAGAAAGTGTGGTTCCCACAGGATGGAAGCGCTGTGTGTTTTCTCATGGGAAGCGTGCAAGGCAGGGAAGAGGCGCTTGCCCTCCGAGGATGCAGCAGGACATGATACAAGAGGCGTGAGCCACCCGTACACGCCCGGCACAGATGGCAGCAGCGGCTCCCTCCGAAAGCGAGGTGCAGGGATTCGTTTT
Organism: Podarcis gaigeae; assembly: GCF_964106915.1. Taxonomy (NCBI): domain Eukaryota; kingdom Metazoa; phylum Chordata; class Lepidosauria; order Squamata; family Lacertidae; genus Podarcis; species Podarcis gaigeae. Next base: position 6,363,161 of record NC_139695.1, on the reverse strand, counting down.
CTGAGCGTATAGGCAGCAAGGAGCAAAAGACAGCTTATGAGCATGCAAAGGGAAGGCAGTGTGGTGTGGCGGTTAGAGAGCTAGCCTAAGATCTGGGAGGCTGAACGTAGGGACCGACCTAATCTTACTCAGAGCAGACCCATAGACATTACTGGACACAGAGATAGTTTGGTGTATGGGTTAGACTGGCAGACTGAGACCCTGCAATTCTATGATTCTTTGAGAGCAGGAGAAGAACTTTTCCCTACCCGCTTTCTCAATGCCATCCATAATTTTTTTAAAAAATACATTATATATACAACATACAACATATCTTCTCATCTTACACAATATTTTAGACTTCCGTCAACACCTCTGATGATTTTCCGTTCTTTAACACTTATTCTGCATTTCTTAATTTCTATATTACATTTAATTATCCTTAACTAATAATGCTTTTCTTAGTCTTTCTTGCAGTATTTAAAACTATCCACCTTACAAAACCTCTTGCAGTCCTACTAGCGTAATCTATTCATCACAATTACTTTTCAAATAGTTCATATATTTACTCCAGTCGTCTACGAATCTCTGATCCTGCAGGTTTCAAATCCTTCCTGTTAATTTATCTAATTCTGCATAATCCATCAACTTCATCCTCCATTCTTCTTCCGCTGGTAGTTCTTCTTGCTTCCATTTTTGTGCCAATAATATTCTTGCTGCAGTCATTGCATATAGAAACAACTTTCAATCCTGTCTATTAATATCATCTCCTACAATGCCAAGTAAAAATGCTTCTGATTTCTTAATCAATGTATATTTCAACATCTTTTTCATCTCATTATATATCATTTCCCAGAAGCTTTTTACTTTTTTACATTCCAACCACATGTGATAAAAAGTTCCTTCCTTTGCTTTACATTTCCAACATTTATTACTTATTTTATATATTTTAGCTAATTTTAGCGGGGTGATATACCACCTATACATCATTTTCATCACATTTTCTTTCTTCCTTGCACAGTTTTCCCCAATCTTTTAACTGTATATTATACCCAAAATCTTTGGCCCAGTGTATCATAACCGACTTTACCTCTTCATCTTTCAAATGCCATTCAAGCAGCAATTTATACATTTTAGACAAAATTTTAAATTTATTATTCAATACTTCAATTTCAAATTTTGATTTATTATCATCAAATCCTTTCCCCCCTCAAATCCTGTTTAGACATTTCATTGACTTGGTGATAGTGCAGCCAATCATTTACATATTATTTAACCTCTTCATAAGGTTTCTTTTTCCATTCATTTCCTTCTTTTTGTATTAATTTTTCACATGTAACCCAATTTTTGCTCATATTTATCTTCTTCACACTCATCGCTTCTAATGGAGATAGCCACTGAGGTGTCTTACATTCTAATAGGTTTTTATACCTATCCCATTTTTCAAAGAGAGATCTTCGGAATATATGGTTTCCAAATCCTTTATGGACTTTTGTCTTATTATACCATAAATATGCGTGCCAACCAAATCTATTCTCATAACCTTCCAAATCCAGCAAAGCTGGGTTTTCTAACAACATCCATTCCTTTGACCAACAGAGGCAGGACGCTTCATAATACAGTTTCAAGTCTGGCAGGGTGAAGCCTCCTCTTTCTTTAGCATCTATTAATAACTTATATTGAATTCTTGGTTTCTTCCCCTGCCAGATATATCTTGAAACCAACTTTTGCCATTCTTTAAAGATTGCTGCCCCCTTGATTATTGGAATTGATTGAAACAAAAATAACATCTTTGGTAGCACATTCATTTTAATAGCTGAAATCCTTCCCCATATTTCCAGATCTCTTTTGATTCCATTCCACACCGGTATATAATTGTTCTGAAAGAGGTCTATATTCTTTGACGTTGACCAAATTCCTAAATATTTAACTTTTTTAGCAACTTCAATACCAATCTGTTGCTGCAACATGTCCACCAAGTCCTGTTTTTAACTATCATTTTAGTCTTTTTGTTCAGTTTAAAACCTGCTGTAGAGTTTGGTGATTATAGGGTTAACTTTTAGAGCTTGGTGCTTCGTGTCTGAGGGAGGGTTTCTAAGGGAAGACAGCCAGTTTGTCACGTCCCTGTTTTCTTTGATCTGTGATTCTAGTTTCGTTTTCAGTCAGAGTCGAGTCAGAGTGTGTTTGAGCTTTGAGAAAAAATGTGTGCAAGCTCTGACGGTATAATTTACAGATTGTAGATAATAAAGCCTCTAGATAAGAAGAATCTTTCTCTGGACTGTTTCACTCTCTATTCTCCCACGACAGCAACACCGCTGCATTTCTGCTACTACTTCTGCCTCAGCTGAAGTTTTACCCAGAAGATTGCACTGAGAGAAAGCAGAGTTTTTGGCGCAGGGAAGCGCACTGGACAGGCAGAAGTCCAATACCTGCTACATGTCCAAATTGTTCTATCTCTTCTAATACTTCCTTGGCACTAATTGTTGGTTCTTTCATTGTTAATACTAAGTCATCTGCAAAAGCTTTCACTTTATGCTCTTTCCGACCGACTGAAATGCCTTTTACTTTTTCATTTCTCCTTACTTTTGCTCTTTGTTCTGAGTATATTGCTTTTATTCCTTTTAGAAATGATTGTCCAATGTCCATTAGTTTGAAATTCTTTATCATAAATTCAGAAGATATATTTTCGAAGGCCTTTTCCGCATCTACAAAAATTAACACCACTTGCTTTTCATTTCTGGTAGTCAGATATTCAATTATATTCACAAGATTTCTTATGTTATCTTCCATCTGTCTGCCAGGTAAAAAGCCCGCTTGATCCTTATGTATATTTTCATTCAGTACATTTTTCAATCTGTTTGCCAGTATACTAGCAAACAATGTATGATCATTGTTTAACAACGAAATCGGCCTATAATTCTTTACTTGTGTTAAGTCCGAATCCTGTTTTGGTATTAATGTAATATATGCTTCTTTCCATGTTTCTGATAGTTCTCCTTTTTAAAAAATATATTATTCGTTACTTTTTTTAACGGTGCAAGTAGGGTGTACTTCATTTCTCTGTAATATTTCGCTGTAAATCCATCCGGTCCTTGTGCCTTTCCATTTTTCAGTTCTTTTATTGCATCTTTAATTTCCTCTATCTCAATTAATTAATTCATTCAGTCGGTCTTTCTTTTCTGTCGGAATTTGTTGCACCCCTTTTTGTTTCAAGAATTCTTCTATCCTCCTTACATCTTCTTTCCCAGCTCTTTTATACAATTGACTATAAAAATTCACAAATCCTTTCCTGATTTCTTTTGGATTTTCTATTTCATTTCCTTCTACTGTGATTTTATTTATTGTATTCTGTTCTTTCCTTTTTTTGATCTGCCAAGCCAGCCACGTTCCTGATTTATTAGCATGTACAAAATTTGTTTGTCTCATTCTTTTTATATTCCATTCTACTTCTCGGTTTATTATCATTGAAAACTGGCTTTGTAGCATTTTGATATTCTGATTTATTTTAACATCATTTGGTATTTTAATTAATTTCTTCTCATTTTCCATTATCTGGTTTAATATTTCTTTCTTTCCTTTTTCTCTAAATTTATTCTGGATGCTATTTTGTTGTATGAAGAAACCTCGCATCACCGCTTTGCTAGCATCCCACACCACATTCATTTTGGTTTCTGTATTACAATTATTATTTTAATTTTTTTATTATTATTATTCAAAGTTATAACAAAACATATTTTCCAAAAACATATCCTTCCCCCCCATTTTCCCTCCCTCCCCCCTCCCCCCCAGAACCCATCCCCCCACCCCACCCCTCAGTTCCAGTCTTTGGTTTCTCCAATAATGCTATTTTCTGCATGTTACAGAGTTGTATATCCTCAAACTGTTTAGCTAATTATTATCAGTAAAAAAAATTGTGAATGTTTATTCAAAACCTGCCAAGGAGTCCAGTTTGCTTTGTTGCGTCTTCAAATATTTTGTGAAAGGATCCCATTCATCTTTAAAGTCACAGTTATCCTTGTCCCGTAGCTTATATGTCAATTTTGCCAGTTCCGCATAGTCCATCAACTTTTCTTGCCATGATTCTTTAGTTGGGGTTTCTTCAGTCTTCCATCCTTGTGCTACCAGAACTCTCGCGGCCGTTGTCGCATACATGAAGATGTTTTCAACTTTTTTGGCAGGTCTTTCCCTACAATCCCCAACAAAAATGCCTCGGGTTTTTAAACAAATGTTAAATAGAACATTTTCTTCAATTCATTGTATATCATTTCCCAAATTTTTTTAATTACTTTACAATCCTACCACATATGATAAAACGTTCCCTCTGTCGCGTATTCCATGCGGCGCTTTCAGCGAAACACTAAGAGTTCCAGGTTTATCCAGTGCAGTCTTTTTAAATGAGAGCTATATACAGGCATTTACAAAAGAAACAGTCCATACAGAATACTCACCACCACACTACAGCTCAACCACCACACCCACTGTTAAACAGGCTTTCCTTTTAAAACAGGTGATAGCCAATCACACTAATCACACTCCTGCTGAGTCACTCTGACCCAGCAGAGTATCGCATCATCCTGTTGAAGCCTGCAGACTTATCCAGTATCCTGCGAATCCCAACACCCTCCCTTTCCTTACACTTCCAACATATATTTGAACTAGTTTTGTACATTTTCCCTAACTGCACTGGTGTTGTGTACCATCTGTACATCATCTTCATGTAATTCGCCTTCAATAAGGAACAATCTGTAATTTTTAAGTCAGTTTTCCATAATTTAACCCAATCTTCCATCATAATTTTGTGACCTACATCTTGTGCCCATTTAATCATAACTCCTCTCACCTGGCTGGCGCCCACGCCTCCTTGGCAGGCACCCAACCAGGTGCCTCTGAGGGGGCGTTTACAGCAGCCTTTTGCTGCGGCGCCAGCCTCTCCTCGGCCTCATTCTTCTCTGTCGTCTCGTCGCGAGTCAACAGGATCGCCAGCAGACTGTCCTCTACGCTGCCTGCTAGAACCGGGGGAGTATTTTTGCACGGCTTGAATTAGTCGGGGGTGTTTGGGTATTGGCTTTGTCTATTTGCTGGCTGTTTTGTTGTATTTGAGTTACTTTGCTTTCTGATATACTGCTTGGCTCTAACTTCCGTTCCTTAAAACTACCGCACACCCCCCCACCACTACCACTTAAGCGGTCTTTAATTATTGCTGCTGGAGAGTGTGTGCGTTTTCCCCCCAAGTTTGGGCACTAGCGCTTGTAAATTTTCTCCCTCCCGGGAGGACTCCAACTTGGGTTTCGCTACTCTGTGTGTGCGCAGCGTGTGTGCTTAAGTTCTTGTGAGCTACCGCGCTCGTGGCACCGGCAGGGAGGAACGCGTTTTTCCCCACGCTGTATTGAGGCTTGGCGATCGTTCTGCTCTCCCCTTTAAGTTTCTCCAGCCCCTCTTTCGAGCGCTGTCCTTGTTCCTCCTGCTTGCGTGGGTTTCCCCCCCATTTTTTGGCGAGGGTTGCGAGGTTTGCGATTTTAGCGGGCGTTTCAAGGAGCGCGTTTGATCCTGCTACTGAGGGGGTCCCTTCGCCACGTTCTTAAGCTCTCCTGGAGGCTCCCTTGGAGCCTTCGTCTGTCTCTTCCTCAGCGCTCCACAGACCGCGTACCAGACACTCTCCATGTGAGTGTGTGTGCTATCTCCGATTTACTGGGCTGGTTGGGGGATCCTCAGCGCTACCGTGTCCTGAGATACAAAATTTTGTGTGTCTGCGTGCGGCTTGGGGTAGAAAATCTCAAATCCTTTAGGCTTTGCTTGTTCAGCGCGCGGGAGGCATTCCCTCCCAACCTCAGCGTTAGTTCTTAGTGATTGCTGGAAGGGATAAGATCTTGGGCTTTGCAGCGCTCTCTCGACCTAGGGACAGTCACCCTGTGTGTGCGTGTGTGTGTGTGCGGGAGTTGTGTGTGTGTTTGGGGGCTCCTGCATTGGTGTGTGCTCACAGTGTCGCCGTGCTGGTTTGAGAGGGGTTTCGGGGGCATTTAATTTTGCTAGGCAGCACCATTATTTCCTTTTAGTTCCTGTGTATATATTCCTTCGGGGTTGTATCTCCATGTGCGTGTACACTGACCCTTTGTTGGCTTGCTCCTCCTTCCCCATCGCTGGCCGGTCTCCACCGGCCCCTCTCTTGCTGGTCAAATTGTGTTTGGTTGAGGGGATTTCGTGAAGACAGGCTCCTTATGCCCCCTGAGGCTTATTTTACTTGAAAAACCTGTTTTTCCCCAACCCCCTTCAACATTCCCTCCCCCTTCCTTACTCATTTATCTCGTTTATAGAATTGCATTCTGTTGCCATAGAAATATTGCCTGTTTGCAAGTGACTCATTCTGTTGCCATAGAAGCAGCTGCCGCCTAAGGGCAGAAGCACAGTAGTTAACGAGCGGTAGTTAAGGGCTTTTGTTCTTCAGCCTTCTCCTTTGTAAGAGGCAGCATTTCCTGAGGCTGCATTCCCAGAGTTAATCTTTGTCCTTAGTGGCTTAAGCGATCGCCAGGCTGAATTACATTGTTGCTCGGCAGCTGCTGCATTCATAGCCCACTGGTTTGAAGAACAACAGGAAGCATTGTGGCCTGAAGCCAGCATTTATTGTGTCCTGCCTTTTGTTTGGGGAGCTCCAAGGGCAAGTTGCCTTGACTTTACCCTTATCGCTGGAGCCCCCTATCTTCCTATTGCCTGCCTGTTGCCGCTGTTCACTTTATTCCAGTGTTCTCCAGCTGGGGGAGTTTTTTTGCTGTTTGACAATTGATACTAGGAAACGGTGGCAGCGATAGTGGAATATTATTTAATAACCACTCAGTAATTGATTATCTTACAGAGGCAGTATATTGAATATTAGCATAGTGACGTTAAAACAACAGTGATATCAATTGTAACGCAATTCAGATTTCCTTAATAGAATCACTGGCAATTAAATTTGCAATTAGAAACATTTGATACTTCGGAAAACTGTTGGTGATACTTGAATATTATCATTTAAGAATTGCTCAGCTTCACATTATTTAACAAACGTTATATTTGATTGAGCTGCACAGTGTCAATATAATCGATACAATTTGACAGTGCTAAAGAAGTTAACTGTTTTGACATAAGTCATATCAATTCTTCATGAAATTTGATTAATAGCACAATTTATAATTAACCAGTTTAGAGATAAATATTAACAGTTAGAAGAAATTGGTTCAATAATAGTAGCAACCAGCTGTTAATTATACTCAAATTAATTAGGAAACTTAAGCAATTTTATTAGAAACAATAGCGTCTAATCAATAATAGTAATAGTAAAATTAATAGTTAATTGAATAATTAATTATTATTAATAATTTAATAAATTTAAAAATAATAAATAATAAATAAATAAAATTATTTTTAAATTTTTTTTTAAAAAAATAATTATAATTAATTGATAAAAAAACTTGCATAATCCGATAACCCAAGCCAACAAGCAGCAGTTTCTTTTATTGTACGAAGTGCATTTCATGGCTCCTAAGAGGAAGCGCGCGTCTGAAGCAGCACGCAATGTGGCTGGAAACTCATCCCGGGGGCAACAGGGTAGGAGTAACAATCAAAAGCCCATTTCCCATTTCCTCAATGCTTTTAGGTCATTTATAGATGATTATGAACAACGCCTTCCCGACAAGAACCCCAGCCCTTCCTCTTCTCCTGATGTCATTCCGGATACGCAGGTGGTTCCGGAGAGTTCACAATCTTCCCAATGGGACGATCTACCTAGCACATCGGCTGCCCTCTTTAATGATTCCCAATTGACAAGGGTGGGCGCGAATCTTAGGTCAGAACCGGTCCGGACCAGGTCCCAGTCACAGTCTTCGGCATCCGCGTCTCGTGTTGGGGGGGGGGGAGGCGACAACCAAGTCTGCTCATGATAACAATCTGGTTGCTTCTAGCTCTTCTAATCGCTCGCAGGACAAGCGGCCCAGGGTGCAGTTGCCTGAATCAGCCTCGTAATCTGCTGCAGAGGACGAGCAACAGGAGTTGGAAGACGCCCCCAGTGCAGTGTCGGAGGAAAAGCCTTCGTGTAAGAGGCGCGAGAAGAAGAAGCACACTTGCAAGAGAAGCAGGTCGAGGAAGAATGACACGTACGACGAGACAGGTACTTCTTCTTCCGAGTATGATAGTGATGCATCCCTGGGCTCCTACTGGGGAAAAGGAGAGGAAGTGTCTGGTCTTCCAGACTGGGTGCTCTCAAGGAGGGCCAATTGCCACCGAAAAAAGTTTGGGGGAACCCAGGAGTGGAAGGATGGGGCTCTGGTAAAGGACTCAACCACATCCACCTACTCAACTTCAAATGTTATCCCAGGTGATCATTTATCCCCTAAATTGCACGTGAAAATCTTAAATGGAGAGTTTGTTGATATGTTCAAGTTAGTTCCTCCCACAGAGGAGTTAGGTAGGCGCGAAAAGAGGCCTTCCCATGGGAAGAGAAAGAGCAAGTACCCTTCCGTGCCTAGGACATTCGAAAACTGGCTCGATGGTTTCCAGGCCTTTATGGGGACGATTGTAGCGGCCTATCCCAAGCGAGCGGTTCACCTGGTTGCTTACCTTTTGCACATTCGTACGGCTTGTGCCCTCTCAGGGAAAGCCGCCGCCATAAGCTATGATAAGAAGTTTCGTAGGAAGGCTTCTAGGATCCCGTTAGCATGCTGGGATCAGATTGAAAACGGCATCTGGTCAGTAGCAGTTGGTCCATATGTAGAGAAGAAACCGGTTGACTCATACCGATCGGCTAGGATCGAAGAAAGAAGGGATTTCAAGCGCAGGGTATGCTGGGAGTACAATAAAGGGTCATGCCAAAGGTTATCTTGTAAATACCCGCATGAATGTGATAGATGCGCCGGGGCTCACCCTGTAGCAACTTGCTTTAAGGGGGGGAAACAGCCCTTTCGTGGAGGCCGGGGGTTCCATCACTCCAGTTCCAGGGGAGCCCCCGCGGCAGGGAACAGAAGATGAGGTAGTTATGGAGTTGGCGTTTTCTCCTATCAAGCTTGCCCCCCTTTGCGACCTTCTGTCCTTTTACCCGGATAAAGATGCAGCTACCTACCTTCGGGAGGGATTTTCCAGTGGGTTTAGAATCCCAATAGCAGGTTCTTTGATAGCAAAAGATTCCCCCAATCAGAAGTCCGTTAGGGAGAGACCGGAAGTAGCCGAGAGAAAGATAGCCAAAGAAGTGAGCGCAGGCAGGGTAGCAGGCCCGTTTGGCAGCCCCCCCATCCCAAACTTACACGTATCACCATTAGGCATCGTTCCCAAGAAGACCCCTGGGGAATTTAGGCTCATTCACAATCTCTCTTATCCAAAAGGCGGCTCGGTTAATGATGCCATCCCACAAGAGTTATGCACGGTAAAATACGCCTCCTTCGACCAGGCAGTTAAACTAATTCGGAGTTTTGGTCGCGGGGCACTTTTGGCAAAGTGCGATATTTAATCGGCCTTCCGCCTTTTGCCAGTGCACCCTAGTGACTTTCGGTTGCTGGGCTTCAAATTTCAAGGAAAATACTACGTTGACAGGGCCATGCCAATGGGCTGCGCAGTAGCCTGTTCGGCATTTGAAACTTTCAGCACCTTTTTGGACTGGGCCTTGCGTTTTAGGACCAATTCCACTGGGGTCACGCACTATCTGGATGATTTTCTTTTCGTGGGAAAGTCCAACACGGGGGAATGCGCTTCCTTGCTTGGGGCCTTCTCAGCTCTGGCCCAGGACCTGGGTGCTCCCCTTGCAGCTGAAAAAACCGAGGGACTGGCCACGCGCCTCACGTACCTGGGCATTGAGTTGGATACAATGGCCCAGTCATCCCGCTTACCTGGGGGGAAAATTGACGCCCTTAGGGAAATAATCCGAACCACCCTTACGCTAAGGAAGATCACCCTTAGACAAATTCAATCCCTATTAGGTCATTTTAATTTTGCTTGTAGGGTAGTTTCCCCTGCATGCCCCTTCTGCGCCCGCCTGGCCAGGCTGTCAGTTGGTCTCAGACACCCACACCACAGGGTCCGTCTTTCCAAGTCAGTTAAGGCAGACCTGGAGGTGTGGATGACATTCTTAGAACACTACAATGGGGTATCTCTATGGCAGGATGTTCTAAATTTGTCATCAGACTTCCAGGTCCAATCGGATGCGGCTGGGTCCCTGGGCTTTGGCTTGTACTTCAGGGGACGATGGTGCGCCCAACGATGGCCAACGGGGTGGCAGGGCCAGGCCATCACGTGGGATCTCACCTTTCTCGAGTTTTTTCCAATAGTAGTGGCCGTTCACATCTGGACGGAGGAGTTTCGAAATCGCCGTGTATGCTTCAGGACCCACAACCTGGCAGTGGTGAACATACTGGCCAGGCAGTCATCTCGGTCTGCGAGGGTCTCCTCCCTTCTGCAGGCGTTCGTTCTCCGGTGCCTTGAGTACAACATAATTTTTTCAGCCAAATTCATACCTGGGACCAGTAATGATATAGCCGATGCCTTGTCTCGCTTTCAGATATCTCGCTTCCGGTCGCTAGCACCTGGAGCACAACTGTTGCCCGAACCCTTTCCGGAGCACCTGTGGAACGTTGGAGACGCAAAGTGATACAGGGAGTATTGGCGTCTGTTGCACCCTCCACTCTCAGGTCTTACAAGAAGGCCTGGTGCGATTTCCTGGGTTTCAGGTCTGGGTTATCTGGGCTGTCGCATAACGTGCCACCCACCACTGACAATGTTCTGCAGTACCTTTCCCATCTTGACGATTTGGGGCGTGCTCCCGAAACCTTAAAGATACATGTAGCCGCCATCAGCTTCTTTGCTAAAGCCACATTTTCCTCCGACCCGTGTAGCGACTTCCTGATTCGCAGAGCTATTGAAGGTTGGGGCAGGTTACAACCCCCCAGGGCCGAGGGACGTAAGCCAATTTCTTATGGGTTGCTATCTCAGATACGCATAAAGCTCAGGTCAAATTGCTGGACCAAGTTTGAGGCCCGCCTCTTTTCCGCGGCGTACGGTATCGCCTTTTATGGCGCTCTGAGAGTTGGCGAAGTTGTGGTTGAAGTTAGCGCAGGGGGTTCAACGCGTGGCCTCCTTAGGGAGGACGTGCAGTTGTCCGGAACTACTTTGACAGTGCGGATACGTCAGTCCAAAACTGATCAGGCCGGTAGGGGTGTCCTAGTTAAGCTTACAGCATCGGCACAGCAGGGCCCATGCCCGGTAAAGGACACTAGGCGGTACCTCTACCTCAGACCACCCGGCCCAGGTTCACTTCTGGTTCACAAAGATGGGACACCCTTATTGAGACACCAATTCACCAGGGTACTCCGCACTCTATTGAGGCTTGTGGTTTATCTTCCCAGGAGTATGCTGCGCACTCATTCAGGATTGGCGCCGCAACAACAGCCGCCCACTTGGGTCTGCCTGCGGATAAGATTAAAGAAATCGGCTGGTGGAAATCCAACGCTTATAAAAGTTATATTCGCTAGAATGCGCTCTGCTATATTACCCCTACTTACCTGTTTTTTCTGTCCTTTCATCCTCAACTGTGCTCAAGAGAAGTGTGTGGATTTGCAGCCACAGTATAGTCCATTGGGCCCGCGTACGGGCGGTCAGCTGCGGCCTCGCGCCTAATCTTGGTTTACCACCTGGAGTTCGAGTTTCCTGGTTTTCAAGAAGAGGCATGCGTTGGGAAGAGCTTATGCCATTGCTGTGGGAGAAAGTAGCCACGTTCGGCCCTCCCGACATCCTTGTCATTCAATTAGGGGAGGATGACCTTGCTAACAGAAGGAGTGTGGACTTACTGTGGAACATAAAAAGAGACTTGGATGCGTTTGCTGCCTTGTGTCCCAGAACGACGGTGTTCTGGTCCTCCTTCCTGAAGATAATTTTTTGGCGCGATGCGCAGAGCTGTATGGCCATTGAAAAAACCAGGAAACTCGTAAATCGGGCAGTGGCCCGTTGGGTGCGCTTCTTGAACGGCCGAGTCATTTATCATGACCGTATCCGGATCGGCGACCAAGCCTTATACCGGAATGACGGGGTGCATCTCTCAGACCTGGGGAACGACATTTGGTTAGATAGTGTCATCAACAGCATTTGGGATTGGTTACAGCCGTGAGGGTATTGGCGGCGAGCCTTTTCGGCTCGGGTGGCGGTTAGGCATTGGAATAATGTTTTGTGGTGTGTCGAAGGGCTAGGTGTGGCCATCGCCTATGCCTTCAATTTTTGGGTATTCCGTTAAAGGAATCTGGCGGTCATGTACTCTGTCCGATGCCTGCTTGGCGGGAGGCCATGGCAGGACCCTCGGTGACATCAGGGGAGAGCCTATAAGTTGGATTAGCATCAACAGGCTCCACCTACTGGTGAATAAACCCCCTTGTTTTAGACATCCAATGCCTAAGCCAATACCTCTTCACTGCTGTAATCAATAAAGTTGTGGCCTTTTCTTGCCCATTAACCTTATATCACGTGTCCGTGTGTATTCATTTCACATTGCGGGGGTCGGGTCCTCAAACCACAAAGACTCTCCTCCCTGGAAGAGAGGGGAGTGGTTGTGGGCGGGAGCCCGAGCTCCGCCCCTAACAGGGGGCGTTAGCCCCCTGCCGCCTCCTCTCACCTGGCTGGCACCCATGCCTCCTTGGCAGGCACCCAACCAGGTGCCTCCGAGGGGGCATTTACAGCAGCCTTTTGCTGAGGCGCCAGCCTCTCCTCGGCCTCATTCTTCTCTGTCGTCTCGTTGCGAGTCACCCACCCTCCACTCCCTTTGAGCTCAGGGTCTTAGTTCATTGGCCTTGCTATGGACCTTAGGTTGGTCGCCCTGGTTGTCCAGGGGGCCTGGTAGGAATTTTTCCATTTGGCATTTGGCTTTTTGTTTTTTTCGCCTACCTCGTAGCAATTGTCACAACTTTTGTGGTATTGGTGGGTAGGTTAGGCATTGGAATAATGTTTTGTGGTGTGTCGAAGGGCTAGGTGTGGCCATTGCCTATGCCTTCAATTTTTGGGTATTCCATTAAAGGAATCTGGCGGTCGTGTACTCTGTCCGATGCCTGCTTGGCGGGAGGCCATGGCACGACCCTCGGTGACATCAGGGGAGAGCCTATAGTTGGATTAGCATCAACAGGCTCCACCTGCTGGTGAATAAACTCCCTTGTTTTAGACATCCAATGCCTAAGCCCAATACCTTTTCACTGCTGTAATCAATAAAGTTGTGGCCTTTTCTTGCCCATTAACCTTATATCACGTGTCCGTGTATATTCATTTCACATTGCGGGGGTCAGGTCCTCGAACCACAACTAAATCCTTTCTTACTGTCTTCTTTATATGTTTCATGTAGTTGTCAATAATGCAACCAACTCTGAAAGTGGTCTTTGATCTCATCATAATCTCTTAATTTCCATTTTCCATCATGTTCCTTTAATAAATCAGCATATGTGAGCCATTTTCCTTTCTTTCCAAGTGGTTTGAGCAGTAATGCTTCATGTGGTGAAAGCCACCACGGAGTCTTTTGTTCCAGTAAGTCTTTATATCTCTCCCATACTCTCATTAATGATTTCCTGATTATATGGTTGTAAAAGCTTCTATGAATCTTCCCTTTCCCATACCATGCCAACCAAATCTGCTGTCATGTCCTTCTAGTTCTAATGCCTCTTGCTTGTCCAATCTCATCCAGTCCCTGATCCATACCAAATAAGCAGATTTGTAATACAATTTAAGATCTGGGAGGGCAAACCCACCTCTATCTTTTACATCTGTAAGTATTTTATGTTTTATCCTTGGCCTTTTGCCCCCCCCCCCCGATAAATCTTAAAATCTCTTTCTGCCATTTTTTAAAGCGTTCATCTTTCAGGATGACTGGTATTGATTGAAAAAGAAAGAGCATTTTTGGCAACACATTCATTTTAATCACTGATATTTTCCCTAACATCGAGAGATTCATTCTGCTCCATATTTCTAAATTTCTTTTTACCTCAAGCCTATTTTTTTCATAGTTATTTTTAAATAGGTTTATATTTCTTGATGTTAGACTTCCGGGTTGGCGCCTCTGGCAATGGTGGAGCTCCTCCGATCGGGAGGAACTTGCTCCGTGGAAAACAGGGTCTGACCGCCACGGTGAAGTCGGAGACCCACTGAAATCACAAGCGGGAGAAGCTTGTGAACCTGGGATTCGGCTGGCACCTTTTGCGCCTCCCCTACTTGTGGGGAAACCCTGTTTTGGGGATCCGGAGCGACGTGGGGTGAGTGGCGCGGTGCTTTGAATTGACTGCTTCTTTCACGGAGTGAAGCCGCATTGCTGTTGCCGGAAAGCGCTGACATTTTCCTGTGGACAATTGGATTTTAAACAACTACCCGTGAGTAGAACGGAAAATTGGATCTTTAAATACCTTAATTTGGCACTGAAGCGGGAAGGTCATAAACAGGAAGTCCGCCTTCCACTTTTGTAAATAGACTGAAGCAAAGACGTTACAAGCTAAAGTCTTTGAAAGCTTTTGGCAAAGGATTAAATTTCCATCGGTTTAAAATACAAAACCCCCCTTGGAAGCAGGAGAAGAGGGGGAAAATTTTGGACCTAGTGAGCCTGCAGGAGAGAGTGAAAAATCAAATTACCACTGCTCTGAACCTGGGAACGGGCTGCCAGATGACGTTTGGGGAGAGTTCATTGACAGAACGGATTTGACAGCTAGCTAAATAAGAGTAAGATACTGTTTCCATTGTCCTCTTCTGCGTTTAAAAAGGAGGAAAAGTAACCGAAAAGTGAAACTATCTTTATTGCTTGAGTTGTGCTTGAAAGAACTGATACAAGTGGAGACTGTTTCCCTCTAGAGGGAGCTTTTCAAACTGTTACAGGAGTGTAACTGGGGGATCTCCAGCTGCAAGATAAGGATTCTGAGAACCAGAGACTGACCTTGGACCATTTAAAAATGTTGACAGGAGAAGCCATTGTGACTGTTTTATGTAAGATAAGCTGTTCGCTGGAACAGCTTCATAAGAAGACGGATGACATGTCTTTTAAAATTGATAATTTGGAACAGAAAGTGATTGATTTGAGTCAAAAAGCGAGCACCAACACAGAAATAACTCAGGACTTGGTACAGGAATCTACTTTGGCAGGACAAATGGTGGAGGAGAAGGAGGAGAAGGAGAAAGCTGCTGTTGTTGAACATAAAGTAATACAAGCGGGATCCTTAGCTTTACAGAAGCAAATTGAGGACTATAAATTGAGGCCTTTTATGATTGAATCTAGAAAAAGTCAGATTTTGAGGATTGGATCCCGGCTTGCACTGAAGAAGGAAAGTTGGAAAGATCCCTCTATGCAGGGATTAACTGACTTCTGGGACATGGACTTGGGCCTGGAGGAGATTGAAGTTTTGGGGGCCTTTGGATTTGGAGGAATCTTGAAATATGTCCTGAAACACTTTATGGACCTTAGTTTCAACTATGGAAATTTGGCTGACCTGTCCAGAAGGAATAAAAGTATTGTTAGGTTGGAGTTTCCCCGAGATTTGCTCTTTAGCATTAAAGAATATGAAGAAGACCTGCAGAAGGGACTTGGAAAAGAGTTAAGAGCCTCGGACATAAGATCTCCAGGTTGATGGACTATATGGAGTTGATGGAAAGGACTGGCAGAATCCGAAACCAGGGAGAGGAGATGGTGGAAGAAGATTGGAAAATTTAAAGTTTATATATAGAAATATGGTAAAACTATTGAGTGATAGAAAAATGGTGGAATGATATTTTATGGACTTAGCAGAAATGTTATAAGGAGTTAAGCATATATAAGTATTTTAGTTTTAATGGAAAATAAGGTTAAAAAATATGTTATTTATAATATGATAGAAAATGGTGAAAGATGGAAAGGATTTGCTGAAACAATTAGCAGAAGTGGAATACAAAAAGGGAGGTGAGAGGAGGTCGAGGAAACAAGGGAATGAAAGATAGAGTATGGAAAAGTGATGATGTATGTTTTTAAATTGTTTTTGTTTTGTTCTATTTAGGGTCAGGGTTAGGGAGGGGTTTTTGTTTAGTTTAGTTTAATGTGTTTAGTTTAATGGGTTTAGGTTGTGTTTTGTATTGTCTATATATTGTATTGTATTGTTTTTTTCTCTTTTGCCTTCTTTTCTTTTTTCCTTTTTTGTAATCTTTAAAAGTAATAAATATTATTTTAAAAAAATAATATATATATATTTCTTGATGTTAACCAAATCCCTAAATATTTAACCTTTTTATGGACTTCAATCTCAATGTTTTGTTCTAATTCGGTTCTTCTTCCTTCATGTTTTTAACTAATAATTTAGTTTTATTCCTATTTAGCTTAAATCCTGCCACTTCCCCAAAATTCTGATTTTTTTCTATTACTTTAGGGAGTAAAATTTTAGGTTCTTCCACTGTTATCACTAGGTCATCTGCATACGCTTTTAACTTGAATTCACTTTTCCCAGTTTTTACACCTGTAATCTCTTTATTTGCTCTTATGTTTTTGGCAAGTACTTCCAAGACCAGAATAAACAATAATGGTGATAAAGGGCATCCTTGTCTTGTTCCTTTTTGGATCTTACAGTCATCCGTTATTACCTGATTTATAATTAGTTTAGCTTTTTGTTCTAAATAGATTGCTGCTATTGCATTTAAAAACTTGGGACCACTTCTGATTTGTTCTAACAGCTTTATCATGAACTTCGAAGAAACATTATCGAAGGCTTTTTCAGCATCTATAAACATCATTGCCACTTTCTTTTCATTTTTGGCCTCCAAATATTCTATTATATTCAGAATATTCCTTATATTCTCCTTCATTTGTCTTCCAGGTAGGAACCCGGCTTGATCTTGGTTTATATATTCATTTAATTTTTTTTTTAATCTGTTAGCTAGGATATTTGAAAACAATTTGTAATCATTATTTAACAAGGAAATGGGTCTATAGTTTTTAATTTGCAGCAAATCTGCGTCTTGTTTTGGAATTACTGTTATATAGGCCTGTTTCCATGGACGGTTCCATTCTCTGCTCTGAAATGATTTAATTCTAAAACAGCTTTCAACTGAACCATCCAGCCAATCTGTACTTTCCTCCATCCACTCTGAAATTATCTGTGTCACATATGTCTCTAGGACTGGCTCAGAGTCAGAGTCTGGTAAAGCTCTGATTCTGATCGTCCTGTCCCGTTCTCGTAGCTGCAAAAGTAAAAACTGATCCTCCAAATCACTCTGTTTCTCTTGAACCCCTTGTACCAATCCTAACATCCCTTTTTGTTCCTCCCTTACTTCTGTGACCTCCTCTCTTAATTTTTCTAATTTATCTACTTTCATCTCCAAGTTGCTAACCTTGTCACCCAATATCCCAAACTGTTCCTTTAGAACTTTGTTTGAGTTCTCGATATCTCTGTGTACTTGTTCCTTCAATGATAAATTAGATTTTTCCTTTTTTTAAAAAAAATAATATTTATTAAGGTTTTGAAAGGTTACAAAATTAAAGAAAAAGAAAAGAAAAAACAAAAACACAGAGAAATAAAAACAATTAAAAACAACAACAAATCAATTCTTCCATAACTTATCTTTCATTTGCTTGTTTCCTTGACCTCCTCACACCTCCCTTTTTTGTATTCTAGTTCAATTAGCTATTTCAGCAAATCCTTTCCATCTTTGTTTTTATCCTAATAATTTATCTTAATATAATGTAACTTTACATTCTTACCAATTAACAATCTATTTTTACTTAATCTTTTATAACATTTCTGCTAAAACCACGTAACTTCATTCCAACATCTTTCTAACATTCCTCAATTTTACAATGTTTCTGTAAATAAACTTTAAATTTCTTCCAATCTTCTTCCACCGACTCTTCTCCCTGGTCTCGGATTCTGCCAGTCATTTCTGCCAGTTCCATGTGGTCCATCACCTTCATCTGCCATTCTTCCCGGGTGGGTAGATCTTGTGTCTTCCAATACTTTGCAATAAGTATTCTTGCTGCTGTTGTGGCATACATAAAAAAAGTTCTGTCCCTCTTTGGCACCAATTGGCCGACCATGCCCAGGAGAAAGGCCTCTGGTTTCTTCAGAAAGGTATATTTAAATACCTTTTTCATTTCATTATAGATCATCTCCCAGAAGGTCTTAATCCTTGGGCATGTCCACCAAAGATGAAAGAATGTACAGTGGTGCCTCGCAAGATGAAAAGAATCCATTCCGCGAGTCTCTTCGTCTTGCGAAGCAAGCCCATTAGCGGCTTAGCGCTATTAGCGGCTTAGCGGGCTTAGCGGATCAGCTGATAAGCGGCTTAGCGGATCAGCTGTTAAGCGGTGTAATGGGAAAAGGGGGCTGCTCGTGTGTAAGCGTTTAAGCCCTCCAAGCTTTGCCATCAGTTCCTAAACTCAGAATCCGTCAGTGGGTGCTTCCGGAATTTACGCCAACATAAGAGTTCCTTGACGGAAACTTTCCTTCTGGATTCTCTGCGTGACAGTTTCCTGCGCGGAGTGGGCGTCCCCAGCGGAGGTCCTGAGCCCTCCCCGCTGTTCTCACTGGAAACATCTTGGAGCCATTCCTCCGATTGAGTTTCTGCAGGAACTCTCCCTCTCCCCCTACTGGTTCCTTCCTCCGCATCCGAAGGTCTCCTAGCCTCCTGGAGCCCTTCCACCACCTGACTCTCCGATGGCAGTTCCCTGACATCCACCTCCCCTCCAGGACTCCCCTCACCCCCCATTTCCCCCTCTTCTCTGGGTGGCAAGGCTGGGAACCCCCTGAAAAAATCCTCCTCATCTTCGGATGACTCGAAAACCGCTCTCCACCTACTACTGTCCCTTCTTTCCCCATACTCTTCCCCATCTGATTCTTCTTCCTCATCAGTGGTGCCGAAGTGTTCCTCTCAGAACCTAGCCAAGGGCTGGGGCTTCCTTGGGAACCGGCGATGAAACGTTCCTACTAAGACCTCATCCTTGACCGTTTCTGCCGGTAACCAGGTATTTTCGGACTCCGGTTCCCCTTCCCATGCCACTAAGTACTCCACCTGTTTCCCCTTCCACCGAGAGTCGAGTATTTCTGCTACATGACTGCTTTGCTCCCTCTCTTCTACTTGCGGTGCCGCGGGAACCTCACCTTCACGTCCCCAAAATTCCCGCCCCTCCCGGTATGGTGATAGTAATGACCTATGGAATACTGGATGCAGTTTCATGTTGTCTGGCAGCCTGAGTTTAAAGGCCACCGTATTGACCTGCTGTATAACCTCGAAGGGTCCCAGTCATTTTGGCCGCAATTTTTTGCAACCCCCCTTGAACGGTAACCCTTGTGTTGACAACCACACCCGGTCCCCCACCCTTATTGTCTCTCCTTCCCTTCTGCTCCTATCTGCCTGCTTCTTGTATTCTGCCTTGGCCCTATCCAAATTCATTTTGAGCTGTTGATGTATTGCTTCCATTTCTTCCACAAAATGTTCCACTGCCGGCACGCTCCATCTTTCCCCTCCTTCCCCTGGAAATGCCCTGGGGTGACACCCATAGTTAGCCATAAATGGACTCATGCCCGTGGACACATTTTCCGCATTATTGTATGCGAATTCGGCTAGGGCTAATTTCTCTACCCAATCATTCTCTCTGTCATTTACATAACACCTCAGATATTGTTGCAGAATACTGTTTGCCCTTTCCGCCTGCCCATTAGTTTCTGGGTGCCTGGCGGTTGAGAAATTGACCTCCACGTGCAGTAGGCTCATGAGCTTCCACCAGAACCTGGACGTAAATTGTTTCCCTCTGTCTGAGACCACCCTCAAGGGGGCGCCATGCAACCTAAAAACGTGTTTTACAAACAACTTGGAGGTTTCTTCCGCCGTTACCGCATGTGAGCAAGCTATAAAGTGGCACATCTTGGTTAACAGGTCTACCACTACCATTACCGCAGTTTTCCCCTTGGATCTTGGTAAATCCGTCATGAAATCTATGGAAACTGCCTCCCATGGCCGTTCGGGTGTGGGTAATGGTTCCAGCAACCCCGCCTGCTACCGGGAAGGCGAAACCTGCCAATGCAGGGAAAATTCCTTCCCGGTTCTGAATACAGCAACTATCTTACGACCACAGCAGTGCCCGCTTACCTGGAATGCAAAATATTAGCCTGTAAAGAAAGAATCATTAAATTGAAGTTCACTGACCTAGGCTGAAATTAATAAGGCAAGAAATTATTAATTTGAGGGAGGGTGGGTGGGTGATCCTGGAAGGAAGAACAGCAAAAGAGGCTTGAGCCACCTGTGGGGAAGGGAGGGCAGATATTGCGGGCACATGCGCTGAACCCTGTCTGGGGTGCCTACCCCATTATCCCAAATGATGAGACAAGATACAGTGGTGCCTCGCAAGACGAAAATAATCCGTTCCGCAAGTCTCTTCGTCTAGCGGTTTTTTCATCTTGCGAAGCAACCCTATTAGCGGATTAGCGGATTAGCGCTATTAGCGGTTTAGCGGCTATTAAAGGCTTAGCTGCTAAAAGGCTATTAGCGGCTTAGCGACTTAGAAAAAGGGGGGGAAAGCGAAAAAAATCGCAAGACTCGCAAGACGTTTTCGTCTTGCGAAGCAAGCCCATAGGGAAATTCGTCTTGCGAAGCACATCGAAAAACGGAAAACCCTTTCGTCTAGCGGGTTTTTCGTCTTGCGAGGAATTCGTCTTGCGGGGCACCACTGTACCAGAGTATGGGTTCAAATTGGCCACAACTTTATTGAACTTCAGAAGTGGGAAACTTGGCACAGGCTTTGGCAGGTAACCCTCTCAGCCCACCTGGCTGAGGATATGCAGGCAGATGAGGCCCAGTGAGAGGGGACTGCAAAGCGCAAACTTACACAGCATGCCCTTCCACCGACCTCGTCCCGGGAGTTTGACCTACATGCTGCCGCTCTAGGGCCAGGGACTCCCGGTATTTGTCCTTTAACGGGCCCTACAAGCACCACTGCATGGGGAGGGAGCATGAATGCATCCCCCCAACTTGATGTTAGACTAAAGGCTACCTTGACAAGGCCTAAAAATCTCCACTCGAGGCCCTAAGGGGCCTTGCCGCCAAGTCCCACAACCAAGGACCAATCAAACCCTGCAATCTATCCAAGGGCTCGTCGCAAGTCATGGAGCCAGAAGTCATTACCCAGTGGGGTCAGGTGCACCCCCCCCCCCGGAATAGGTCAACTCTATCTGCTGTGATGGTGGGATGCCTTCACTGGAGGGGGGCTTCCAATCCCTCTCACATCAATTATGTTAATTTTACTCACCGCATAATTGATGCAAGAGGGATTGGAAGCCCCCCTCCAGTGAAGACGGGGTAGGAGATTGGACCAGCCGATGGTCATTGACGGGTACAAGGCATGCAGGCTTTTTAATCTGCCCTTTCAGCAATGCCTTTTTGTTCCACTAGATCGTTCTCCCCCGCATGTATAATCAAGACCCTTGGAGGGCCATGGGCCGCTGTGGCACTACGCAGCATGGGCATCAAGCTCCACCAACGCATGCCCCGCTGGGCCATCCAATAAATGCATACCTTGGGGTGGATGTTAAGGTTATGGCCACGATTTTGAGACCGTGCATAATCCACTGCACAATGGACAATGCTGTGGCCTATAACCCAGATCTTCATGGTGGGCGAACCTGTAAGACAATTGGTCAGTTTTTGAGGACCGAATCTTGACATTCAACGTAAGCCCAGAGAAGTTGATGTCGGTGTCGGCCAACCCCAATTGCAGGGGCCCAGCCAAGCACTCCCCAATGCACATGGCACCAAAAAAGGCTAGGGAGAATGCTGCCCGAAAGAGACGCGTTTCGAAATTTGACCAGCAGATCTCTGGTAGTTTTTTCCAAATTAGATTAATCCTGACGTGGGGGAATGACACTCACCGCTCATGTACAGTGGCAAAAATAAGCGAGAAAAAGGGGGGGTTGTAGTCTAAGGAAAATAACACGAAGGGATGGCGACTAAAGCGAACGTGGGCAAACCACAGTAATGCAAGCCAGTACTCCAATAACAATGCAATAAGCTCAAGTGAGAATAAGCAGCTAACCAGTAAGCTACACCAAAACGTGACTCAGGCACAAACCAACCCTCGCAAAATACTTCCCTGGCTCCTGCAGCTGAGAAGACGACCTGTTGACTCACGACGGGACGAAGGAGAATGAGGCCGAGGAGGGGCTGGCGCCGCAGCATTTAGGCTGCTGTAAACGCCCCCTCGGAGGCACCTGGTTGGGTGCCTGCCGATGGGGGTGGGCGCCAGCCAGGTGAGTGGGGGAGGCGGAGCTCGTGCTCCCGCCCACAACCACTCCCCTCTCTTCCAGGGAGGAGAGTCTTTGTGCTGCAGGCACTCTAGCACAAACAGGCGCAGGACCCTTATGACCCTCTGGGACTTTGCTGACTGCCAAGATATAACTCTTACCACCGCTTGATTGTCGGACCAGAAACAGACCCTGGAATTCGAGAAGAGGGTTCCCCAGATGCGAATGGTGACTAGAATAGGAAAGAACTCCAGAAAGGTTAAATCCTGAGTAATGCCTGCTGCATGCCAAGAAGATGGCCATAGCCATCTATTTCCTGATTCATCATTTTCATATATTGTACTTGATATAACTTTAACTCTTTCAGAATTTCCTGCGACTTTGGTTTCATTCTCAATTTCTTCTCTCCTTCCTTTATTTTCTCCAAAATCTTGTCTTTTTTCTCATTTTGGGCTTTCTTCTTGATTGCATTCTGTTGTATTAAAAATCCTCTCATAACCGCTTTGCTTGCGTCCCAAATTACTCTTTTTTTCAACAGTGGTGTTCATATTTATCTCAAAATAATCCCTCAGAGTTTTTTGGGCCTTCTTAGTCACTTCTTCATTCCTAAACAAAGTGTCATTCATCCTCCATCTGAAGGAACCGATTGGTGTTAATTTCATTTCCATCTTCACAGCGTTGTGGTCGGAGCAAGTTTTAGGGCAAATTTCCACCTTTCTAGTCTTCGGAGCCAGCCCTCTAGTTACCCAAATTTGGTCAATTCTTGTCCATGTCATTTTGGCCTCAGAGAAGAAAGTTCCCTCTCTTCCCAAGGGATTATTCATTCTCCAAATGTCAACTAAATCCATATTGTCAGTCATATCAAAAAAAGTTTTTGGTAGTCTGCCATCCTTAGTAACTACCTGTCTCTGAGCCTTGTCCATATTTGTAGACACTACTCCATTCATGTCCCCCATCAGAATCATATTGTAATCCATATAGTCCATCAGAATCTCATGTAACTTTTTAATGCACCTTGAAGCAAGTCAACCACTACTAGGACCTACAAATACCTAAGTATGATGGCAGTTTATTGTTTTTTTTATAATAATATTTTATTAAGTTTTAGGAATAGCAACAAGCGGAAAAAAGAAAAAACACATACACAAAAATACAAAGTTACAAAATACAAAAAATACAAACATTTAACTTATAGAAAAAGAAGAAAAGCAGAAAAAAACACACTAAAAGAAAAAACAAAGATCCCTCTTTTTAATTTCTCATCTTTGATTCACTTATTTTCCTGACTTCCTCACGTCTCCCTTTTTTGTATCCCTTTTGGAAATTAATTCAGCACATTCATATCCAATTAATTTATCTATTATCAATCCAATCTTATTTTTAACCTTGTTGCTAGAACCCCTTCAGTTCATTTCAATGTCATCAACATTCAAAAATTTTACAATGTTTATGTAAATAAATTTTAAATTTCCTCCAATCTTCTTCCACCATCTCTTCTCCCTGGTCTCGGATTCTGCCAGTCATTTCCGCCATTTCCATGTAGTCCATTACTTGCATCTGCCATTCTTCCAGAGTGGGTAGGTCTTGTGTCTTCCAATGCTTTGCGATAAGTATTCTTGCTGCTGCTGTAGCGTACATAAAGAAAGTTCTATCCTTCTTTGGCACCAATTGGCCGACTATGCCCAGGAGAAAGGCCTCTGGTTTCTTAGGGAAAGTGTATTTAAATACCTTTTTCAATTCATTATAGATCATCTCCCAGAAAACCTTAATCCTTGGGCACGTCCACCAAAGGTGAAAGAATGTACCTTCATTTTCTTTACATTTCCAGCATTTATTATCGGGCAAATGATAGATTTTTGCAAGCTTGACTGGGGTCATGTACCACCTGTACATTATTTTCATAATATTCTCTCTTAGGGCATTACATGCCGTAAATTTAATCCTGGTGGTCCACAACTTCTCCCAGTCAGCAAACATAATATTGTATCCTATATCTTGTGCCCATTTTATCATTGCCGATTTTACTGTTTCTTCCTCAGTGTTCCATTTCAGCAGCAAATTACATTCTTGATAGAATCTTAGCATTGGGTTCTAGCAATTCTGTCTCTAACTTTGATCTTTCCACCTGGAAACCCACTTTTTTGTCCTGGTTGTAAACCTCTCTTATTTGAAAATAGTGTAGCCGGTCTCGCACCTTCTCTTTAAGCTTCTCATAACTCTGCAATTTCAATTTGTCACCTTCCTGTTCTAAAATTTCCCAATATTTTGGCCATTTGGCATCCATATTAAGTTTTTTCAGGGCTTTCGCTTCCATAGGTGAAAGCCACCTTGGGGTTTTACTCTCCAAAAAGTCTTTATATCTAATCCAAACATTAAACAATGCTTTCCTGACAATATGGTTTTTAAATGCCTTGTGCGCTTTTACCTTGCCATACCACAGATATGCATGCCACCCAAATACATTGTCATACCCTTCAAGATCTAACACATCTGTATTTTCCAGAAGTAGCCATTCCTTCAACCTGCAGAAAGCTGCTGATTCATAGTAAAGTTTAAGGTCTGGCAGGGCAACCCCCCCCCCCCCTCTAGCTTTAGCATCTGTAAGTATCTTAAATTTTATTCTGGGCTTTTTGCCCTGCCAGACAAATCTAGATATATCTCTTTGCCACTTCTTGAAACAGTCCATCTTGTCAATGATTTGCAGTGATTGAAATAGAAATAACATTCTCGGCAATATATTCATCTTGATAACAGCAATTCGACCCAGCAAGGAAAGCTTCAAATTCGACCAAGTTTCTAGATCTTTTTTTCACTTCTGCCCAACATTTCTCATAATTATCTTTAAATAGGTTCACATTCTTAGCGGTCATGGTCACCCCCAGGTATTTTACCTTCTTTACCAATGTTAAGTCTGTCTCCTTCTGAAACCTCTTCCTCTCTATTGGTGTCAAATTTTTCTCCAAAACCTTGGTTTTTAACTTATTCAACTTAAAACCTGCTACTTGACCAAATTCCTGGATTACTTCTAGGGCCCTCTTGGTGCTAGATACTCGCTCCTGTAATGTCAGTACTAGGTCATCTGCAAAGGCTTTAAGTTTATATTGTTTAACTCCGACCTGAATACCCGAATCAAATGGTCCCTTCTGATCATATTTAGCAAAACCGCCAGAACTGAAATTAAAATTAGTGGGGAAATTGGGCAGCCTTGTCGTGTCCCTTTCTCTATTTTAAATTCCTCTGTCACCACGTTGTTAACTATCAATTTGGCCTTTTGTTCAGAATAAATCACACCTATACCATTTTCGAAATTTTGTCCAGCCCCCATCCCCTGAAGATTTTTCTTCATGAAACTCCAAGAAATATTGTCAAAGGCTTTCTCCGCATCTACAAATATCAGCACTGCTTTTGTGTTGATATTCACCTGCAGTTTTTCTAAGATGTTAATTATATTTTTTTTAAAAAAAAATTATTAAGAGTTTTTTTTAATACAATAAACAGAGAAAAGCAACATAAGCAAAAAAAAAACAAAACAAAACAGAAAAACAAACATAAAATTTAGCATCTTATAATAACCAGCTTTTCTTCATTTTTGGACTTCCTCACGTCTCTCGCTCCTACTTTCCAAATTTATAAAACTTTGATCAGCAATTTATCTCCTTATTTCCATTCTTATTATACACATTTCCAATGTTTTATCCCTAACTTTGAATGTTTCTATCTAGGTCTTAAATACCTATTTTTACCATAATGTTTATTCAAAATTTATTTTTCTCATAGAATTCACTCATTCCCATCGTTTTTTCACCACACTTTATGGTGCCCTGTTAATTTCAAATCTCTCATCCTTCTTAACACTCATATAGTTTACAGTGTTTTTGTAGGTAGTCCTTGAATTTCTTCCAATCCTCTTCCACTGCTTCCTCTCCCAGGTCTCGGATTCTGCCAGTCATTTCTGCTAGCTCCATGTAGTCCATCAGTTGCATCTGCCATTCTTCCAGCATGGGCAAATCTTGAGTTTTCCAATATTTGGCGACAAGTATCCTTGCTGCTGTTGTTGCATACATGAAAAATGTTCGATCATTCTTTAACACCCTCTGGCCAACAATGCCCAAAAGGAAGGCCTCTGGTTTCTTAGGGAAGGTATACTTAAATGCCTTTTTCAGCTCATTATATATCATTTCCCAGAAGGCCTTAACCCTGGGGCAAGTCCACCAGAGGTGAAAGAACGTTCCTTCAGTTTCCTTACATTTCCAACACTTATTGTCTGACAGGTATTTTTGCTAGCTTGACTGGGGTCATGTACCACCTATATATCATTTTCATAATGTTTTCTTTCAAGGCATTACATGCCGTAAACTTCATACCGGTGGTCCATAACTTTTCCCAGTCAACAAACATAATATTATACCCAATGTCCTGTGCCCACTTTATCATACCTGATTTAACCATTTCATCCTGTGTATTCCATCTCAGCAACAAGTTATACATTCTTGAAAGTACCTTAGTCTTAGGTTCTAACAGTTCTGTTTCCAATTTTGATTTTTCCACCTGGAATCCTAACTTTTTATCCAATTTAAAAACCTCTTTGATCTGAGCGTAATGTAGCCAATCTCGCACTTTATCTTTTAGTTTCTCCAAACTCTGCAATCTCCAATTGTCTCCATCTCTTTCTAGTATTTCCCAGTATTTCGGCCATTCAACCTCCATATTGGGTCTTTTCACAGCCTTAGCTTAAGATGTTAATTATATTCCTCATATTGTCCGATAGATGTCTACCAGGGAGAAAGCCTGCCTGGTCTTTATGTATGGCCTCTGCCAATACTTTTTTCAATCTTTTGGCCAAAATGTCTGCGAAAATTTTATAATCCACATTAAGCAGGGATATGGGGCGGTAGTTCTTAAGTTGTGTCTTTTCAGACTCAATTTTCGGTATAAGTGTGATATAAGCTTCTTTCCACGACTCAGGCGCTTTTTCCCCCTCCATAATTTCGTTGCACACCTCCTTTAGTGGTTGAATTAAATAGTCTTTGAAAGTTCTATAGTATTTAGAGGTTAACCCATCAGGCCCTGGAGATTTGCCCAATTGCATGTTCTGAATCACACCTTCCACCTCTTGTTCAGTTATTTTATGGTTCAATAACAATTTATTTTCTTGAGAAATTTTTTGTAATCCATTGGTTTTCAAAAATTGGTCAATGTTTGACTCAGTCTGTGGCCCTTGTGTATAAAGTTGTTTAAAGTATCTCTGGAAGCAATTTCTGATCTCCTGTGGGTTCTGTATGCTCTTTCCTTCCACTTCAAGGTTTGTAACCGTATTTAACTTTTGTCTCTTCTTCAACTGCCACGCTAGCAGCTTCCCACATTTATTGGCTGATTCAAAGGTCTTTTGTCTCATCTGTTTAATTTTCCATTCAATATCTTGATTTATCATTTTCATATATTGTACTTGGTTTAATTTAATTTCTCTCAGAATCTCTTGTGACTTTGGTTTAGCTCTAAGCCTCTTCTCTCCTTCTCTTATCTTCTCCAGAATCTTTTCTTTTTTCTCCTCTTAAGTTCTCCTTTTTATTGCGTTCTGCTATATCAGGAACCCTCTCATTACAGCTTTACTTGTGTCCCAGATCACTCTTTTTTCCACAGAAGTCTTCAAGTTTATCTCGAAATAATCTTTCATAATTTTTTGGGCCTTCTTGGTAATTTCTATATCTCTAAACAAGGTGTCATTCATCCTCCATCTGAAGGAACCAGTCGGTGTTAATTTCATTTCCATTTTCACAGGATTATGGTCGGAGCAGGTTTTTGGGCAGATTTCCACCTTTCGGATCTTGGGAGTCATTCCTCTGGTTATCCAGATTTGGTCAATTCTTGTCCAAGTCTTTTGGGCTTCAGAAAAGAAAGTCCCCTCTCTACCTAGGGGGTTCTTAGTTCTCCAAATGTCAATTAAGTCCATATTGTCTGTCATTTCAAAAAAAAAGTTTTCGGTAGTCTTCCATCTTTTGTCACCACCTGTCTTTCTGACTTATCCATGTTTGTCGATACCACTCCATTCATATCTCTGAGCATGATGATATTATAATCCATAAAGTCCAACAATGTCTCGTGCAGTTTCTTAAAAAATTCTGATTTCCCCTCATTTGGTGTGTAAACCCCCTACTATCAAGAGTCTCTCTCCTTGAAATTGTATCTCAATTCCCACAAATCTTCCTTGATCATCTTTAAAAATGAATTTTGGTGATAAACTTTCTTTTGCATAGATCACGACTCCTCTCTTTTTAACTTTATCTGATGAGATAAATTCTTGGCCTAATCTTTTGTTGATTAATACTTTCCTATGTATTCTGGTCACATGGGTTTCTTGCAAGCAAATCAAGTCCAATTTTTCCTTTTTCAATAGATGAAAGATTCTTTTCCTCTTGTCTGGGGAATTCAAACCTCGGATATTCCAACTTAGTACCTGCAGAGACATTGTGTAAATTATTCTGTATTCCCTCCAACAGCTCCCAACAGTTGTTCTTGATCTGTGGGTGGTATCACTTTCTCTGGTTTATCCAATCCCAATGGTAGCTTCCCTGGGTCCAAAACTCCTGATCTTGGTATCTTCGGTTCTTTTTCCTCTGCCTCTTTTTGTAGATTTTCCTCGTGGTCTTTCAGAAATCTCTCTTTGTCCTCCTCTGATCTTATCTTCACCTTTTCCCCTTTATAGGTAAAAGACAGGCCCTGAGGGATCTCCCACCTAAAGATGATACTGTTTCTTCTTAACAGATACACTAGGTCTCCGTATTTGGCTCTAAGGTCCAATAGGTGTTTTGGAATATCTTTAAATATTTCAATCCTTGAATCCTCTATCTCCAATGATTTCTCGTAGTGGAGGCTCAATATTTTATCCCTCTCTTCTTTAGATCTAAGTGTAATCAGACAGTCTCTTACCCTGTTTTTTCCTTCCCCCTTTGCCGCCTTTGCCAAGTCTGAAGGCAGTCACTATCTTAAAATCTTTGTCTTGATCTAGGCCCCAGAATTCTTCAAATTCCTGTGTCAGAAATTCACTCAGATTATTTTCTTCCAATTCTGGCACCGCCTTGATCCTTAAATTGGTCTGTTTGTCTCTAAGTTCAATCAAGGACAATTGCGCCTTATGGTCCTCAAGTTGTTTATTAATTGGCTGTATCTTTTCTTCTACCGCCAGCGCCTTCTCTTTTGCTTCCTCAGCAATTTTTCTTGTCAATTTAGATTCCTGCAACAACCGATCAATGGCCTGTGTGTTGGAGCTGATAGTTGTGGTGTTTAAGTCGATTTTAGCTGACAATTTTTCCAGAGCTCCAAATATTTTATCTAATGATGCATTTAATGTCTCTTCAGAGCCCCCACCTTTTGCTCCAGACTGTCCAATTTCTTCTTTTTCTAAAACAGGTGGGGCTACTACTGATTGTCTTTGTTGCTGCAGCCTAGTTTTTATCTTTGAGGGTTTTCCTGGGGTTTTTCCTGAGGTTGGAGCTGATCCATTACTTTATCTTTGGAACTCAAGGTCACTCTCACGGTTCAGATTCTTTTGTAATGGGAAGATTTCCTAGCCAGCTGTAATGGAAAATCCCCAGTTATATAACAGGCCTCCTCTAGGGGAGCTCCTTGGCAACAATGTTCTTTTCAAAATAACTTGTTTCTATAGACAATAGTATCCTTCAGTCAAAAACAACAGTTACAAAGAGGGTCCTTCAATATTGTCAGTTCAGTTGCAGAGTGATCACATATAGTAACAATGTCTCTAAATGGTGCAGAACTTTCTCTGCTGTCTCTGGCAGTCCAATATCAGGGATTAAGCGGTGGTCTTTTTATTTTTTCCTCACCCTTTTCCCTTTAATCAAGAAGTTTCTTCTCCTCCCCCCCACTCTGAGGGGGGGTACTTATTTTAGACGTTAAAATTTAGCTCCTTTAAGCTCAACTTTCCCAGTTCTTAGCTTCAGAAGTCTTTGCTTTAGTCCTATTTACAAAACCGGAAGACAGACTTCCTTTTTGCGCCTTCCCACTTCAGTGCCAAATTCAAGTTCGTTGCGCCGATCAAAGGAAGCAAATCCTTTGGTCTCCCACTTTTAAGAAGATCTTACTCACGGGTTGTAGTTTAGAAGCTGAATTTTCAAAGGAAAAAGGTCAGCGCTCTCCGGCATCAGCTGTGCAGCTTCACTCCGCAGAAGTAGCGATTAACTCTCAGCACCGCGCCACGCACCCCCGTCTCGTTCCGGAGCTTTTTACCAAGCCCCTTTGCCAAACGGGGAGGGGGGGTGCACAAAGGTGCCCACCGAGTCCCACGGTCGCAGGCTTTACTTGCCTGCGGTTTTTGGAAGGGTCCCCGCTTCGCTGCAGCGGGTAGACCCGATTTCTGCGGAGCTTCTCCCTCCTACTCAGAGGGATTCCGCCATTGCCGTTGGCACCGCCTCCGGAAGTCTCTATGATGGCAGTTTATTGTATTTGTTTGTTTGTTTGTTTTTGTTTGTTTGTATTATAATTATTAGATTTATTTATATTTTGCAATCGGAATGTTTTGGTGAAAGACAGAACCAGCCAACCTAACTGCGCACAGACGCTAAGACTGCAAAAGATAGAAACAGTTAGCACACATCCTGGAAGGAAGAACAGCAAAAGAGGCTTGAGCCAAGGAGTCAGCCTCTTTTCTTTTGGCCTTAGGCCCACCCCCGGCCGGCCGTCCATTGTCCTCCCTGGCCGAGGGTGGGTCAAAGGCCAGCTCAAGCAGGTCCATCGATCCATCAATCCATCGATCTCCCGTAGATACAGTATCAGCAATTAGCGACACACGCTCCAGAAAATAGCTTGCCACATTCCAGAGCTGATGCACGCTCTATCAGCAGAATTCGTACAGCGAAAGATGCACGCAGGAGAGCATTATTTAGAATTTTATTCAGCGTTGGTCAGAACAAAGAAAAAAACATGACTGCCTGCTTGTGTGTTCAGGCACAGAGAATTTTTGGTTCTGACATGTGGGTACACACCCCACAGAGCAACAAGCTTGGGAAGCGTGGGGCACATGGTTTGTTCATGGGGTACGAAAAAGGTGCATACAGGGTATGGATGACTGACTCTAAGTCCATTAAGTTCACAAAGAGTGTTGAGTACAACCCTAAGTGGGGGGGGGGGGATTCCCACAAACCATGTGCCCCACGCTTCCCAAGCTTGTTGCTCTGTGGGGTGTGTACCCACATGTCAGAACCAAAAATTCTCATGTGCTTGACGTAAGGTTTCTTACCAAACATCTTCTCATAGGGAGTACAACCAATAGGTGATGACAGTCTGCGATTAAAGGTATAAACAAACGTTGACAGAGCCTCCCCCCCAAAACTTCTCAGGGAGATTGGCATCATGCAACAAGGTTTTTGTCCATTAAACTTTAATTAGTTTAATGTTAAGTAAATGTCCAGTGCGCTTCCAACGCCATAAATCTTATCTCAGCAGAGAATTTTGTGCAGCGGTTGAAGAAGGCAGGAAAGTCAGTACCTTTCAATGAAGAATCCTGGAGCAAGCACTTTGCAACTCAGGAAAAAACTTTATTTACAAAAGAAAAACCCTGGCGATAAAGCACACATGATTTTATCTCTGGCATAAAGAAAACTTTACTCCAAACTTAACTCATATCAGCAAACACGCCCATGGCCACAAACTGAGTCTGCGAGTCAGGCAAAGGTGGGAGAGAGGAAAAACACACGGGTGAACTGACTATTTATACAAACTAAATCACATTCCTGGATGCTTAATGACTTCCAGCTGCTCAGTGATTAGAGTGACTTGTTACCTCTTAACCCTTTAGTACCAACAGTTTTTAGGCCTTGAAGCAAAGTTTGGTTTGCTCGCTCCGCAAGTCCATTCATCCATGGCGATCTAGGCGTTGACAAGTCATGCTGGATTCCCTTCTCAGTCAGGAAAGCTTCAAACTGCTGAGAAGTGAATTCCCCGCCCCAATGAGTAAAAAGACAGCCGATACATTTACTGTGAACATTCTCCAACCAAGCACAGAATGCCTTGAACCTAGGAAACGCTTGCGATTTCTGCTCAAGCATAAACACATGAATGTACCTAGAAAAAGAATCAATTAGAACCATGAAGTACCTTGCTCCACCCAAAGAGGGCGCAAGTGGACCAACCAGGTCTGTGTGGACTAGCTGGTAGGGTTTGGAAGCCTGCCTGCTAGACTCCTTGCCTTTTGGAGCAACCTTCACCTTGTTCTCTGCACAAGATACACATTTCATGTGAAACTTACAGGGTTTGATGTTCAAACCCTCAACCAACCCAGGCATCTTGGCCAGCGCCTGCCAAGACATGTGACAAAATCTTCGATGTGCTTCATGAATACATCCTGCATGAAGAACTTTGTTAGTTTGTGCAACACAACAAGAATCAACATTAGACACAGCAACAGCACAATTGTCATCATAAGTTATACAGAATAAACCATCTATAAACTTTGCATGCAAAATGTCCTCTTTGCCTTTCCTGATGACACAGACGCTCCTCTTGAAGGAAATCTCAAAGCCACGCCCAGTCAGCTGTGGGACACTGAGCAAATTGTCTGCAGCACCTAGAACATAAAGTACATCTTTGATGGTAGTGTGCAGACTTGCCAGTTTCACAGTCCCTTCTCCTGCAATTTGCAACGTCTTTCCATCAGCCTTGTGGATCTCACCATCTTGAGGTTTGAAAGAGAGAAACAGATGCTTATCTTTTGCCAGATGGCGGGTGCATCCAGAATCTACAATAAATCTGGCCTTGGCCTTTGGAGCAGCTTTTCCAGCAAGCAAAAACTTGTTTTCCACCAGCGTGGACTTTTGCTGCTTGCCCCCCTGATCCTGGCCATCAAACTTGCCTTTAGGCTTTGGTGAAGCTGTGCCAGCAAACAAAGCCTTGTTTTTCCCTGGCTTGGGCTTTCCACCCCCTTCTGCTTCGGGCCATCTGCAGGCATCTGTCTCTGTTTACCTCTGGCCTTCCGGTATCTGTGAGGATGACCTTGGCTACCATGAGAAACAGAGCTCTCAGTTGCCGACTCCTTGGCTCTCCCTGGAGACTGGAATGCTGCCTGGGATGACATCACAGTCAGCTCCCCCTGCAGCTTGCAACCGGTGCCCTTGGCATCCCTGCAAACACTCTCATTCTGGGAAACAGCCAGGACCTCCGATGCAGTCAAACTCTGGGCTGGGATGACCGGCAGATGAGCTACTTTCAAAGCATTCCACATCTGACGTGCAGTCGTGTTGCCAGCCAGTGTTGATATATCCTCCAGAGAGACGGATAAGACTATTAGGCCTATGGCCCTTGAATGTTGGGCCTTCCATCTATCTGTCAGAGGAACTGGAGGGGCTTCATACACAGTATGCCACACTCCAAACTGTCGCAGCAAGCTCTCACAGCAACTTTCCCAAGTCTCATAATTGTGCCTGTTTAACTTTGGCAACTCAGTGCCATCATCTGAGGCTTGTAAAAATTCCATTCCAGCTCTTTACTTGAGCCGTGAGTCTTTTTCACTTCAGAGACTCCTTATCTTGGCACCCATTAATCACGAAGCCTGCTTGGCTCAGCTCCCAAGCCAATTAGGCCAGCCGGACATCAGAGTCTCTTGCAAACAGAAAAGCCTTATTTGCTTTCGCTTTTCCCACATACCTCAATGCAGTCTTTCACAGCCTTACTCTCCTGTAAGTGCCGTGAATCTGGGCCCGAAACATGTTGTTGGGATACTGCCAGGGAGATATGGCCCATCATGAGATGACTGGCAGAATCCGAGACCTGGGAGAAGAACTGGTGGAGGAGGACTGGAAGAAATTTAAGGACTATCTACAAAAATATTGTAAATTGTATGAATGTTAAGAAAGATGTAAGATTAGCAATAGAATGGCTCCAACAAATTAGTTATAAGGAATACAAATCTAAATGTAACTGAAAGAAAAGACAAATTTTGGATAAATAGTATGTTATAATTAAGTCTTCAAAAGAGTGATTTAAATTCTAAAATTTGAGATTTAATATTAGAAAAATATATTATATGAATTGAAACAAGTTAATAATTTGCTAGTAAAATCTATGAGTTTAGAATGCAGGAACAAAAGATGTGAGGAAGTCCAAAGATGAGAATGAAATGTGGATATTGGAAAATACTATGTTATTATGTATGTCTTTTATTGTTTAAACAAAAAGTTAATAAATATCATTATAAAAAAAAAAAGATATGGCCCATCATGGCCCCCACGTCGCCTCCGGACGATCCATCGATCTCCCGTAGATACAGTATCAGCAATTAGCGACACGAGCTCCAGAAAATAGCTTGCCACATTCCAGAGCTGATGCACGCTCTATCAGCAGAATTCGCACAGCAAAAGATGCACGCAGGAGAGCATTATTTAGAATTTTCTTCAGCGTTGGTCAGAACAAAGGAAAAAACATGACTGCCTGCTTGCGTGTTCAGGCACAGAGAGAAATGAAAGCATAGACACAACAGAAACATCCTGTGAACAGGAAATACGCAGGCTGTGACACAAACATCCTGCACCCTTTTAAGGTGGAACGGAAATATCCTAACAGGTGGCACCTGCCCAGGTGAGCCCCGCTCGGTTCTGCAAACCCTGCCCACCTGTGGGGAAGGGAGGGCAAATATTAGCGAACTGTTTGCTGGGATAAGATAGGAACTTTGAAAAGTCATTGTCACCCCGTTCTCGGGGTTCAATTCCTCTTTGAACCTGTTGCGCAATAAACTTTGGTCTACGCTATTTGCTCCGGTTGGTGGCTGGTCTCCTTATTTGTTCCGCAGGGACCCACGGGCTCTGAGCAGCCTCCCACCTGGATTTTTCTGTAACAACAGAAACTAGACTAACCCTCTTGAGAGAAGAAAGGTGGATTTTGCTCCCACTGCAATGTTGTAATCTAAATAAGCACATCTTCCTACAAGTGAATAGTAGCCACCTATCTGGGGGGAAATAAAGTGGTATGCTGAGAGACATTGTTACGGTGGAGAGCAAATCTGTTTTCAACAATCCTAACATCCAGAGAGAAACCAGATGGCAGCTTTCTTTTACCGTATCCACAGAACTCAATGAAAGCCAACCAATGGTTTTGCAGTTGCTTTCCATGGACATTTTGCAACCAAGCACAGAATTCCTTGAACCTAGGAAATGCTTCTGATTTCTGCTTGAGCATGAACACATGAATGTACCTGGAAAAAGCATCAATCAATACCATGAAGTACTTTGCTCCACCTAGAGAGGTTGCAAGTGGACCGACAAGGTCTGCGTGGACAATCTGGTAGACTTTAGATGACTACCGGCCAGAAACCTTGCCCTATTGAACTGTGTGTCATCATGATGGCCTTGCCCGGTTGTGAGTTGTGAAGGCCGCTTCCTGCAAGGCCCTTTCCACCTGGCCTGGGGGGCAGGGCCCAGACACTAGCTTTACTAAAGAGGCTCCTGGTGAGACCAGAGGGACATCGCTCAGCCAGACAAGAAACCCAAACTATTGGATTCTTTTGCCCCATCTTTTTGTGCCTGCTAAACAGCCGTGTCATGCTTATGATAATATTTTATTCTCTTGTGAATTATGCTGTTTTAAACGTGCATTTTATATTTGACTTTACTTAGCAATGTTGGTTTTGGGTGGGGGAATGCTTACGTTTTTTGTTTTGTTTTTGTTAACTTTGTGTTAAATATGTATTCTGTAGTTGACTTCTTTTGTAATGTTTGATTTTGAAATCTTTAATATTTCAGTTTTTTGTTAACTATGTTGCTTTAACTGTATACTCTATATTTGACATTCTTCAGATTGTTTTATTTATGTTTTAATATGCTGTAAACTGCTTTGAGATTTTTCTTGAAAATATAAAGTGGTATAGAAATGAAATAAATCATAATAATAATGTTCATTGAAATGTTGTGCCCAAAGACTGCAGCC
The DNA here is from genome assembly GCF_964106915.1 of Podarcis gaigeae. NCBI lineage: Eukaryota > Metazoa > Chordata > Lepidosauria > Squamata > Lacertidae > Podarcis > Podarcis gaigeae. The sequence continues at coordinate 6,327,036 of NC_139695.1, read as the reverse complement.
GATGGAGAGATCACCCCTCCCTGAATTTTCTATCAGATTATTTAGATTTGGTAAATAATTCTTATTGCTACTCTTATTGTATTGATTATTATAATTGATTTATGTAGTTCTGACGGTTTAGCTGCCTTGAGCATGGAAATAGAAAGGCAGGATACAAACCTAATCTAATAAAGAGCCCTCCTCCTCCTCCTCCTGAGCCTGGGGCAGGACCGTAGCCTGAGAGAGAGAGGGTTGCACAGTTCCCCGATTATTTTGGAGGAATTCCACACCACACATTTAAAGCTCTTACACCACTTGAAAGAGTCCAGGCTTTCCCTAAAGAATCCTGGGAACTGTAGTTTGCTAAGGGTGCTGAGAGATGTTAGATCTTTAGCAAACAGAGGTTCCCAGGATGTGTTGTGTAAATCTGTGACTCTTAGTGCAATGGTTCTTTAAATGTGTGATTGTGACCATTGTCCTCATAACAGTACTGAGGTTCGGATTGCAGTGTGTGTGTGTTGCAGAATGGTTTAATTATCTCATTCTCATCCTAGCACATTGTCTTCATTCAACTCTGGCTGTTGAATGAATGCTTTCTTATAATCATTCTTATGTTTAAGTGGGCTTTGGCCTCCTTCCAGACAGCAGCTTGAAAGGGAAACAGAGGAAAACTCAAATGATGACAGAAGGCAGGGGCATCCAACAACCCAGACTTTTGGTTTGGATGTGATACTTTTAGAATTCCCCAAGCCATCCTGAAGCCCCCATTTCACTCTGGTCCATCTGAGTATCTCCTTTCCACCTATGCCTCCCCTCCCCCCCCCCAAATATTCACAATTAAGAAATCAGAAAACAACCCCCACCTCTCTTTCATTTTTTAAAAAAAAAATTTATTGAAGTTTCCAAAAAGTTATATAAAATAAAAAAATAAAAATTAACAAAAATACAAACAGAACACATACCACAACAAGTATAATTTCAATCCCTTATTTTCTTATACCTTACTTTCCCGACCTCCTCATACCTCCCCTTTCTGTATTCCAATTTCTAATTAATTAATCTCAGCAAATCCTTCCCAAATTTTCTATTGATTTTCAATTTTTCTTTTCTTATTTATATAATCATTACAGCTAGAAACCACCTAATTTCTAAACCAACATCGTTCTAGCATTCATTTATTTTGCAATATTTCTTAGTAAGGTAAAGGTAAAGGTACCCCTGCCCGTACGGGCCAGTCTTGACAGACTCTAGGGTTGTGCGCTCATCTCACTCTAGAGGCCGGGAGCCAGCGCTTTCCGCAGACACTTCCGGGTCACGTGGCCAGTGTGACAAGCTGCATCTGGCGAGCCAGCGCATCACACGGAACGCCGTTTACCTTCCCGCTAGTAAGCGGTCCCTATTTATCTACTTGCACCCGAGGGTGCTTTCGAACTGCTAGGTTGGCAGGCGCTGGGACCGAGCGACGGGAGTGCAACCCGCCGCGGGGATTCGAACTGCCGACCTTTCGATCGGCAAGTCCTAGGCACTGAGGCTTTAACCCACAGCGCCACCCGCATCCCAATATTTCTTAAGATAGTCCTTAAATTTCTTCCAATCTTCTTCCGCTGTCTCTCTCCCCTGGTCTCAGATTCTGCCAGTCATTTCTGCCAGTCCCATATAGTCTATCACCTTCATCTGCCATTCTTCCAAGGTGGGTAGGTCTTGTGTCTTCCAATACTTTGCGATGAGTATTCTTGCTACTGTTGTAGCGTACATAAAGAATGTTCTATCCTTCTTTGGCACCAATTGGCCGACAATACCCAAGAGAAAGGCCTCTGGTTTCTTCAGAAAGGTATATTTAAATACCTTTTTCAGTTCATTATATATCATCTCCCAGAACGCCTTAATCTTTGGGCACGTCCACCAAAGGTGAAAGAATGTACCTTCATTTTCTTTACATTTCCAATATTTATTATCAGGCAAGTGGTAAATTTTTGCAAGCTTGACTGGGGTCATGTACCACCTATAAATCATTTTCATAATATTCTCTCTTAGGGCATTACATGCCGTAAATTTCATACCGGTGGTCCACAACTTTTCCCAGTCCGCAAACATAATGTTATGACCAATATCTTGTGCCCACTTGATCATAGCTGATTTGACCGTTTCATCCTGTGTATTCCATTTCAACAGCAAGTTATACATTTTGACAAATTTTTTGTATTCGATTCAAGCAATTCTGTCTCCAGTTTTGATCTTTCCACCTGGAAGCCAATTTTCCTATCTATCTTGTAAATCTCCATTATTTGATAATAATGGAGCCAATCTCGCACTTTATCTTTTAATTTCTCATAACTCTGCAATTTCAGTTTATCCCCTTCTTGTTCCAGAATTTCCCAATATCTCAGCCATTTTGACTCCATATTAAGTTTTTTTACAGCCTTTGCCTCCATTGGCGACAACCACCTTGGAGTTTTGTTTTCCAGCAAATCTTTATACTTAATCCAGACATTGTACAATGCTTTCCTGACAATATGATGTTTGAAAGCTTTATGAGCTTTGACCTTGTCGTACCACAGATATGCATGCCATCCAAAAGCATTATTAAACCTTCTAAGTCCAAAATGTCTGTATTCTCCAGAAGTAGCCAGTCTTTCAACCAGCAGAAAACTGCTGATTCATAATATAATTTAAGGTCTGGCAGGGCAAATCCACCCCTTTCCTTTGCATCAGTTAATATCTTAAATTTTATTCTGGGCTTCTTGCCCCGTCAGACAAATTTAGAAATATCTTTCTGCCACTTCTTGAAACAGTCCATCTTATCAACGATTTGCAATGTTTGAAACAAAAATAACATTCTAGGCAATACATTCATCTTCATAACTGCAATTCTACCCAACAAGGAAAACTTCAAATTTGTCCAAATTTCTAAATCTTTTTTCACTTCTGTCCAACATTTCTCATAATTATCTTTAAACAAATTCACATTTTTAGCTGTCATATTAATCCCCAAATATTTCACTTTCTTAACCACATTTAACCCTGTCTAATTCTGAAACCTCTCCCTTTCTATAGGTGTTAAATTTTTCTCTAATACCTTAGTTTTTAATTTGTTCAATTTAAATCCTGCAACTTGACCAAACTCTTTAAATAATTCTAAAACCCTTTTAGTACTAGATTCTGGATCTTGTAATGTAAGTACCAGATCATCTGCGAATGCTCTCAATTTGTATTGTTTAACTCCGACCTGTACCCCTTTAACCAGCTGATCCCTTCTAATCATGTTCAGCAGAACCTCCAGGACTGATATAAAAAGTAATGGAGAAATTGGGCATCCCTGACGTGTCCCTTTTTCTATCTTGAATTCTTCCGTAACTACATTATTTACAATTAGCTTTGCTTTTTGCTCTGAATATATTGCACCTATACCGTTTTCGAATCCTTGGCCTACCCCCATCCCCTGGAGATTCTTCTTCATAAAACTCCAAGAAATATTGTCAAAGGCTTTCTCCGCGTCCACAAATATCAGAACTGCTTTAGTATTTATGTTCACTTCTAACTTTTCCAAAATGTCAATTAAATTCCTTACATTGTCTGACAGATGTCTTCTTGGGAGAAAGCCCGCTTGGTCTCTATGAATCTCCTCCATCAAGACTTTTTTCAATCTCTTAGCCAAAATGTCAGCAAAGATTTTGTAATCCACATTTAGTAACGAAATAGGGCGGTAGTTCTTAAGTTGAGTCTTTTCACTCTCTGTCTTCGGTATAAGTGTGATAAAAGCCTCTTTCCATGATTCTGGTGCCCTTTTCCCCTCCAAAATTTCATTGCAGACTTCCTTCAAAGGTTGTAATAACAACTCCTTCAAAGCTTTATAATATCTGGAAGTCAGTCCATCCGGTCCCGGAGATTTACCCAATTGCATGTTTTAAATGGCACCTTCAATTTCCTGTTCAGTTATTTTCTGATTTAAAACTATTTTACTTTCATGAGAATTTTTTTTCAATTCATTTTTCTCAATAAATAGTTCTATGTCCAATTCTTTCTGCGGCCCTTGTGAATATACAGTGGTGCCTCGCAAGACAAAATTAATTCGTTCCGTGAATTTTTTCGTCTAGCGAATTTTTCGTCTTGCGAAGCACGAAATCCCATAGGAATGCATTGAAAATCAATTAATGCGTTCCTATGGTCAAAAAAAGTCCAAACAAAGCCAAATTTGGTACAACAAGAGTTTATTAAGTGCTCTTTAAAGTCACACATACTGTAAAGGGCATTTCAAAATTCAAACCCAGAATTTTTTTTAAAAAACAGCAGAGTGGCCCAATGGTCACAGAAAATCATAAAAATGCAGGAAAAAAACCACAAGCTTCCAGATTCTTGCAAACCCCTCCCCAACTGTTCCCCCAGCCACCCAGCACACAGAAATTCAAATCCAGATTTTTTTTTTTTAAAAAAGCAGAGTGCCCCAATGGTCACAAAAAATCATAAAAATGCAGGGAAAAAACCACAAGCTTCCAGATTCTTGCAAACCCCTCCCCAACACCAAGTCCTTGAATTCCAAACACCCCAACCCAAAATCCAAAACCCCCCCCAAAATGTTTTAAAAGCTTCACTTACCAAATGGCTGCAAAAGAAGTTTTGGAAAAGCTTCAAAAATCACCAAAGTCTTTAAAAACCTCAAAAAAGGCTACTATGTACACTGTGTTCTATGAGTTGCTCCTTGAAGTCAAGACGCAACTGTATTAACGGTGTTAAGAAAAAGGAAACAAACTTGTAAGACGTTTTCGTCTTGCGAAGCAAGCCCATAGGGAAATTCGTCTTGCGAAGCAGCTCAAAAAACGGAAAACCCTTTCGTCTAGCGAGTTTTCCGTCCTGCGAGGCATTCGTCTTGCGGGGCACCACTGTAGTTGTTTAAAGTATCTCTGGAAGCAGTTTCTAATCTCAATTGGATTATAGATGTTCTTTCCTTCCACTTCTAAATTTGTAACCATATTCAGTTTTTGTCTTTTCCTCATTTGCCAAGCCAATAATTTACCACATTTATCTGCTGATTCAAAAGTCTTTTGTCTCATTTGTTTAATTTCCCATTCTATTTCTTGATTCATCAATTCCATGTATTGTGTTTGATATAACTTAATTTCTCTCAAAATCTCCTGAGACTTTGGTTTTGATCTTAATTTCCTTTCCCCTTCTTTTATCTTCTCCAAAATCTTATCTTTCTTCTCATTTTGGCTTCTCTTCTTTATTGCATTTTGTTGTATCAAGAATCCTCGCATAACGGCTTTACTTGCGTCCCAGATTACTCTTTTTTCAACATTGGTCTTCATATTTATTTCAAAATAGTCTCTCAATGTTTTTTGGGCCTTTTTGTATACTTCTTCAACTCTAAATAAGGTGTCATTCATCCTCCATCTGAAGGAGCCAGCAGTTATTTGCTTCATTTCCATCTTTACGGCATTATGGTCGGAGCAAGTTTTTGGGCAGATTTCTACTTTTTTTATCTTTGCTGCCATTCCTCTAGTAACCCATATTTGGTCAATTCTAGTCCATGTCATTTTGGCTTCAGAAAAGAAGGTTCCTTCTCTCTCAAGAGGGTTTTTTGTTCTCCAAATATCAACCAAGTCCATATTGTCAGTCATTTCAAAGAAAGTTTTTGGTAGTCTTCCATCTTTATTAACTACCTGTCTTTGTGCTTTGTCCATATTTGTAGATACTACTCCATTCATATCTCCCATCAAAATTAAGTTATGATCCAAATAGTCCAACAAAATCTCATGCAACTTCTTGAAGAATTCAGATTTCCCCTCATTCGGTGCATAAATTCCCACAATCAAGAATTTCTCTCCTTGGACTTAAATTTCAATTGCCAAGAATCTTCCTTGTTCATCTTTGAAAATAAATTTCGGTAGCAATTTTTCCTTTGCATATATCACCACTCCTCTTTTTTTTAACTTTGTCAGATGAAATAAATTCTTGTCCCAATCTTTTATTAACAAGAATTTTCCTGTGTAACCTCGTCACATGTGTTTCTTGTAAACAAATCAAATCCAGTTGTTTTTTCTTCAATATATGAAAAACAGCTTTTCTCTTTCGGGGCATGTTCAAACCGTTGCAATTCCAGCTTAGAAATTGCAGAGCCATGATGGAACTATTTACTTTCCCCTCCTACTGCTCCGAGTAGTTGTTCTTCCTCTGTCGGTGGTTTCAACCCAAATGATAAGTTTGCTATGTCCAGTATTACTTTTCCTGATGAACTCGGCTCCTCCCCAGATTCCACCTCCTTCTGGAGATCCTCTTCGTGGTCTCTCAAGAACTTATCTTTATCACTCACAGTCCTTATTTTTATCTTCCTTCCTTTGTATTTGAAAGATAGGCCTTGGGGGTATTCCCACCTGAAGAATATCTTGTTTCTTTTCAGTAGAACAACCAAATCTCTATAATAGGTTCTTACATCCAAGATATGCTTTGGGATATCTTTAAAAATCTCCACATAAGAATCTTCAATTTCCAAAGTTCTTTGGTAGTGCAAATTCAAAATTTTGTCTCTTTCTTCTTTTGATCTTAATGTTATCAAGCAATCTCTTGCCTTGTTCCTTCTTTGTCTTGTACCGAGTCTAAATGCACTCACTATCTTAAATTCTTCCTTCTCCAGGCCCTGTTGCCAAAAGTCCAAAAATTCTTTTGTCAGGAAGTCCACCAGGTTATCTTTCTCACTTTCAGGTACTGATCTGATCCTCAGATTTCTCTCTTTTCGTTGCAGTTCGATCATAGACAAAGTCAGATCATGATCCTTTAATTTCTTGATGACCGGTGGTATCTTCTCCTGGGTGACAGCGGCAATTTCCTTCGCTTCCTCAGCAATCTTTCGAGTTGTAGCCGATTCCTCCAAAAGTCTTTCGATAGTCTCTGTATTAGAATTTACCTTCTTTCCCAATTCATTGATACTTGTCGTATTCAAATCAATTTTTGTTGAAACCTCAGCCACTTGTTTATTAGTTTCCACAATTTGCCTATTGGTTTCCGCAACTTGTTTATTTGTCTCTGCCCCCTGCTTCGTTAGATATTCCAAGGATGCATTGATTTTGCCGAGTGCCTGTGCCAAAGCTTCTTCTGATGACATAGCTTTTAATTTTGTTTGTGCAGCAGCAGCTACTCCTGTGCCCCCGGATGTTGAGGCTCTTCGCTGATGGGAAGTATCAATTTTGTATTGTCTACCGGATCTTAGGCTTTTTCCCTCTATTTTTCCCTTTTCATTTGCCATAACACTCTCATTCAGAGCCAAGGTCACTTCCCACGCTTGTAGTTTTGTTTTGAAAAGGAAAATTCCAGTGCTTCTGCTTCTAGTGGCTTAGTTATTATTGCAACAAAGTCTCCACTAGGGGGGATAGTTCCAACCTCTCTTTAAAATTTTGTAACCAATATCTTCCTAAAAGATCCCCCTTTTCTCCTAAAAAGCCACAGTTTCAATTTATCTTCAATACTATTGTATACAAGTCCATCCAGAAACACTGTATCTTTACAGAGAGTTAGTGCTAAAAGCAATTCCAAAGTCTCTCCTTAACGTACTTGATGTGGTGACAGCCCACTATTCAGCTACCTTTCCAGGCAATCCGTTCCCAGAGTTTAAGACAGCGGATTTTTTAATAAATATATAAAGTTAGTTCCTTTCATGCAGGTATAAAAAGTTCACTTTTCCACCCCCCACCGCTCCTGCAAACGGGAGGAGGGCTGCTTTTCCCACAATGGATTTATTGTACTTCAAAAAGAACTCGCTCCAAAGTTACAGCTTTGCAGTCTCTTGGCTTTAGCTTATCTGCAGAGCGGAAAGGCAGACTTCCTTTTTGTACCTTTCCCGTGCTAGTGCCAAAAGTTTTGTAAATTTAGTTTAATTCAATTTAAGTCCATTTATCCTACTCACGAGTACTTGCTTTGTATCCAAATTCTCAGGAAGAAATCAGCGCTCTCCGATTATGGCGATGCGGCTTCACTCCACGGGCTGGGTAGACGACCCTCAGCACCACGCCGCTCACCCGCTGCTGCTCCGAAGCCTTTAAAAAGGCTCCTTCGCAGTTTTGGGGGGGGAGCGCAAAGGTGCCCGCCGGGTCTCCTCGCTCACAGGCTTCTGCGCCTGTGATTTTTAGGGGTCCCCGCTTCGCCGTAGCGGCAGGACCCGAACCTATGGAGCAGACTCCCTCCAGAGCTCGGAGGAAAATCCGCCATTAATCGCTGGCGCTGACCGGAAGTCCTAACCCCCCACCTCTCTTTCAACAGAACTAGATGGAATTATCAGGCATAGCAACTCCTGCAGAGAGGATAAAACCAAAATGTTTTAAAGGGACAATTTATCAAACAATATATCTGCCCATAGCTCAGTCAGTAGAGTGTGAGACTCTTCATCTCAGGGTCGTGGGTTGGAGCCCCATCTTGGGCAAAATATTCCTGCATTGCAGGGGGTGGACTAGATGACTCTTGTGGTCCCTTCCAACTCTACAATTCCATGATATCCTGTGAGGAGTAGTCAACTGAGTTTTACTCAGAATAGATGCATCAAAATCAACACAGCCACGTAATTTGTGCCCATCAATTTAAATAGTTCTGCTGTGGAAAGGACTGATGTTGACTACAACTCTGATGTTTTCTGATTATTTTATAAAGCGTTTCCCTCAATACCAAAAAATGGAGGCAGAGACAATTTACTGAATTTCAAAACCACTGAAGCTTTATTGAATGAACGAATCAATTTATTACATTCACAAACTAGAATATGGACTTATAGAGAGATAGAGAACATGTAGAAGAAGAAGAAGAAGAAGAAGAGGAGTTTGGATTTGATATCCCACTTTATCACTACCCAAAGGAGTCTCAAAGCAGCTAACATTCTCCTCCCCCCCCCCCACAACAAACACTCTGTGGGGTGAGTGGGGCTGAGAGACTTCAGAGAAGTGTGACTAGCCCAAGGTCACCCAGCAGCTGCATGTGGAGGAGTGGAGACACGAACCCGGTTCCCCAGATTATGAGACTACCGCTCTTAACCACTACACCACACTGGCTCTCATATATATATGTATATATATATATATATGTAGGTTAAAATTAAAATCTACAAGCTAGAACACAGTAAATAATACAAATGTAAAACAATTAAAATATGTAGTGTAAGACCTTAACCGCTAATTTAAAATATGCATGTCAATGCTTTATTATAATTAAGGCAGGTAAAATAATTATTACTCTTAATATTATTCATTGCTATGAGGCTTCTTGAAGCAATTCAGAATACAATCAACATTAGCAGAACACTTTCCTTTACAAGGACAATTTAAAAGCAATAAAAAAGTAATATTGCATAGGAAAGAATTCTAAAACAACAGCAATGATCACAATTAGCAACAACACACAATGAAACAGCAAGCAAAAATTGCCACTCCATCATTGCTGAGCCTTGAAACTTGTGTCTTCTCCCCGTAATCAAAATTGACATCAAGTATTATGTCATCTGGAAGAGAATGAAGGAGAAGAGAGATTAATTTATGCCACATTTACTGATTCACCAAATTTACCTGGCACCCATTCAACCATATTTACAATGAGGCTTTATGGATCCTGTCTTTGGTGGCAACGACTCCTTCCAAGCCTGCAGTTTGGCCCTGGAGAGAAATAGCCATGTTTGTGCTGTGGCAGGATTTCATAGCCACATGACCCAGGAGGTCTGCATCAAGCAAGGATGCTGCAGCTACTGAGTGGGCTCTCCTTAGTCTGGAAAGTGCGTCCCATGTCCCCAGGCTGTGGGTGTTACCTTCTTTGGGGCAGAAGTGAGCCAGCTCCAGAGGTACGAGAACATGCTGTAGAGAAAAGAAAAGACAGTACTGGATCAGATGACTGATCTGATCCTAAACCCTCCCCAAATAATGGGTGCAAGAGAACATGGAAGCAGACCCAAGCCAGGGAAGACTTGCTTCCATCATGGGATGAGTGAGTTCTATTGCCTTGCCCCAATCCCTTGCCCCAGGCGACCTCAATGGGTCCTGCAGCCTACTAGGCAGAGGTGGAAGTGTAAGATCAAGGAAGAGGGCAGGAAATGTCTCCAGCCTTGTCCGGCATCCCAGGAACACACATTGTGTTGTGTGCCTGATACCAGACTGTGATTCCTACTGTGGGAATCCTTTCACAAGCCACTCTGGGAGCCTCTTGGGGCTGTTAAGGTGCCAAAGGTGAGAGACTTACCTTCAGGCAACTGAGCCTTCTTGCATAGGACATCAGCGAGCTAATGCCACTGGCTGCCAGTTGCCTCTCCGCCGCAATCGCACTTGTTATGTAACCTCTCAGTTCCTGTGGGAGGAAAGAGGACCTCAGAATCAGGAGGCTGGTCTGGGGGAAAGAGGCAGACCACTGTGAAGCCCTTTACACTCTCAGAGAGAGATCCGTTTCTGTTCTAAAATGGCAATGTCCTCCAGGCCCAAATTGTAGCTCTGCATCCAAGGCCCTCCTTTGGCTGTCTGGGCAAGTGGGCCTTTGCTGGCTGGTCCATGTGGCCAGCTTGCCTTACAAGAGGGGAAGGGCCCAAGAGGTGCACTGCTACCTGGCGGCTTCTCCATGAAAGCTTTCTAGGTCAAACAGCCACTGAGGCCATCAATATACTTACATTCATCAGGAAGTTCAGGATCTTAGTGCTTGGGACCTCCCAGAGGAGGCCTCCCAGCATCAGAGTATAACATTCCTCTAACTCCTGCAGGCAATGGCAATTTTCATCCACATGGGTTCGTTGAGGGAGGGAGAGGATGCGCCAAGCAGGGGAGAGATCAGATGTTGAGCAATGGGAGCAATGCTTAAAGCGTGTGAAGAAGAAACAACCATAGAAGTCAAATTTCAAGGCTAACAACTTACCTGCTTGTCGGGCTCAGTTTTTACCTCAATGACCGCCCCAGAGGCTGCATACACAAACAGGCTGTGGAGCTTCAGTGGTAATTTGGGCTTCATGAGGCTGGAGAGATGGAGGGAAAAGTTTTTAGACACTGTCTCCTTGGAGTCTTCCTCATATTGGGGGGGGGGGGGAGCATCAAATACATTTTGTTCTCTTGAACTTCTAGTGAATGCATGTGTTAGCTTAAACCACTTTTTACAATCAAGCAGCGTATCAATTTTACAGGAGAAAAATGAATAAAGGTAAAATTAAAATAAACACACGAGGGCACTGTTTATGTGGCAGTCTACCTGGCACTTTGTTGAAAGCCTCTAGGTCTTTGTTAATCCCACCCCTAAAAGCTGAGCCATTTCGCAGTCATCTCTAGACAATATATCTTCTATTTTGAACTTTTATATCTTCTATATCTTCTATTTTGAAGCTTTTTGAACGCAAGAAACCCAAGAAATTGTAAGCAATTCTTCCAATCGAATTCACTGCAGTGGCAAGGTCTGGTAACACCTTTCCACATTCTGCTCCCCTCCCCTCCCCCCCCCCCCCGCCAGCTCCTCGTCAAGCTCAAAAGCCCAGTATACCTCAGTTGGTAAAGGGCTTCCAGCGCCAGAGCAAGGGCCAATTCAGGCTGCGTAAAGCACACAACCCGTCCCATGAGATCCTGATAGAGAACAGAGGGCGGAGGGGGAAAACGTCAGTTCCCTACGGACATCAGGTGGATTCCTCCAACCCCAAACTCAGTGCAGGAATTGGCAATGTAATGCCAAATGCCTGCACAACCCTTCTCTTGGCCAGACCCTGCCAGGCCTTCCTTCTGCCCAGCACCCCCCCAATCCCATCCCCAGCTCTCCTGCCCACCTCACCCCTGGATACCTCATGCAACCTCTCACTCACCACAATTGCCTTGACGGCCATCTTCTTGGAGTACCTCAACCTGTCCTTTTCTCTCGCGTGGGCCTCCGAGCAAGTGGCCAGCACGCAGGAGAGGAACATCTCATCCTTCTCCAGTTGCTGAAATGGCAAGAGTCAGGCTGTCAGTTCATGGCAGGAGGGCTTCTCTGCGTCTGAGACCGCCAAAATGGGGGTACAAACAGCACTGGTGGATGGGGTGGGGGTGGGGTGAGGGATTTCGTATGTACTGTGCTGTTTTCTCAAATACTAACCACAGGCGATGCCCAGACCCTGCCAGTCTCTGAACCATCTGCAACAAGAGAAGAAGGAAAGGACATGGGGGCAGGTTAGTTCATTTCTACTTATTTTCCACAGTTGAGTATTAGAGCATTAAGGCCACCCCTCCTTATGCTCCAAAATGAAAAGGAAGCATTTGCTCACGTGGGCCCCCAGCAACCCTGGACTTCTTGGGTACTTTGTGGGTCCTCTTCTTCTTGCGGGCTGCCATGTCCCTCAGTCGCCTGAACCTAGAAGAGAAGGAGAGGGGAAGACCTTCTTGTTGTTATACCGCCCTATACCCACAGGTCTCAGTTACAACCAGTGCTTTTTTCTGGGGGGATGCAGGGGCACGCATACCCCTAAACATTTTGTGAATCTTTGCACTTTTGTCCATTTACTTTACTGCATTTATTTTCCCCGATTTGAACTATAAAATGGTGATTTTCTTGAGTCAAAATGAGATTACCCCAAACATTTTTTTAAAAGAAAAAAAGCACTGGTTACAACATAAAAATCACAATATAAAGACACAAAATGCATAATAAAGGTGAAAAACAACCCAGTAAACCCCCCTCCCCAACACATTTCAAAACCTGAGACAGAAGCCTACAACCAAAATGGTGTGTGTGTGTGTGTGGAGTCTTTGCAGCATAGCCATAACACAAATACGGGTAGCCTAACAGTTGCAGGCAGAGCCGTATCATTTCACACACTACTTTGGCTGCAGGACATTGTATCAACAAGGAAAGGAGCATTTGGTGTTGTTGCATCTCCTCAGGTATTTGTTGTTTTGTCGCCACAATTTGTGGCAAATTGGCACCAGCCACTTGCTTTTTTGCCTCCCTCATAGCAAATTGTCACAACTTTCTGGGTATTGGCGGTTAGGCATTGATATTGGTATTGGTATTGTTCTGTAGATGGAAGAGGGGAGGAAGCGCCATCACCTGCCCCGCATATTGAAGGGTAGTCCGATAAAGGATTCCCGGGGGCATGGCCCTGTCCGAAGCCTATGGAGGTTAGGGCCCAAGGCACGCCCCCAAGCGGTGACCTTGGGAGTTCCTAGTTGATGTGCATCAGCAGGACTCCCCCTACTGGTGGTTAACCCTTCCTGGACTTCAAGCAGATGGGCTGAAGCCGGATAGTCGGTTAGGACCAATGCCTAAGCCAATACCACTCATCACCTGTAACCAATAAAGTTGTGGCCATATTTAGCCCATTAACCTTAAATAATTGTGTCATGTGTCTTTATTTCCACTGGGGGGCGGGAACTCGCCACACAATAGGGCTCTTTTTGTTTTTTTTATGCACCCACAGACCCCAAATGGCTCTCCACAGGAACACAGTGGTGCATCTCATGTATGTTGGGGGGGGGGTGGATTCCAACACTCCCCCCACCCCCATCCCCAGCAAAGCAAAGATAAGGGAAGCATTTCCAGTATTTAAAAGAACCCTCAGCTTAATGCTTTTAGGACAGCCTTGCCTGGAGAGCGAAGGGGGCTGCTAGGAAGGTCGTCAAAGCATCAAGGCATAGATGAGCCAAAGAATGCAATGAAAACTCTCTTAGAGTCAGAGTGACTGACAGGAAGACTGACAGAACGCCTGTCTATTGCAGTGGATGGCTGAAGAGTTGAGAAACGGAGAAGGGGTAGAGGGGGGGGTGTATAGTGGCTAGAATTCTGGACTAGGAGGACCTGGGAGATCCGAGTGCAAATCCCCACTCAGTCATGAAGTGCACTGTTTGATGTTGGGTCCAGTCACTCTCATCCTAGCCTGCCTAACAGGTTTGTTGTGAGGGGGAAAACGGGGGGAAAGGCAAGCCATAAATGCCACCTTGAACTGCTTGGATGAAAAGTGGGCTACGAATGTAATAAAAAGCATCCCCAAATAATGATCATGGAAGGTACCCTGGGGATCATCTAGTCCAACCCCCTGCAATGCAGGAATATGCAGCTGTACCTTATGGGAATCGGGCCTGCAACCTTGGTGCTATCTGCAGCTCCCTCTAACCAGCTGAGCTGCAATGAGATTGGAGGGAGAATGGGAAGGCAGGGAAAGGGAGGGTGGGTGGGAAGAGACGTTAAGCTGTTCAGGAAGGGGTTAAATTCCACGGGGATGCTGGCCGTGTGGGGGACCCCAAGCCCTCGCCCCAGAAGATTAAAAAAAAGAAGCAGAATAAATCCTACTTACAGATTCACGATGCTGGCCATCTCTTCAGGTGAAATCCCCTCCTGTTTAAACTCAACTGCTTTAAAATGCTCACACAACACTGACTCTGAACCTTGCCTCTAACCCTATTGCTACTCCTCTCTGTCTAAAATATACAGGAAAATATGTGCACAAAATATACAAATGAAAAATGAAATGATAAAGTTAAAGCAAAGAAAAGAAAAGTCAAGTCTACACCACTGGCAGAAATGACTGGCAGAATCCGAGACCAGGGAAGAGAGACAGCGGAAGAAGATTGGAAGAAATTTAAGGACTATCTTAGGAAACATTGCAAAATCAATGAATGTTAGAATGATGTTGGTTTAGAAATTATGTGGTTTCCAGCTGTAATGGTTAAGTAAAAAGAAAAGAAAGGCTAAAAATTAAATGAAAAATAAGGGAGAGGATTTGTTGAATTAATAATTAGAAATTGGAATACAGAAAGGGGAGGTATGAGGAAGTCGGGGAAGTAAGTTACAAGAAAATAAGGGATTGAAACTATACTTGTTTTTGTTTCTGTTTGTTTGTATTGTTGTTTTGTTTTGTTTTTATAAAATTTTTGAAACTTTAATATCTTTTTTTTTTTTAAAAAAAAAGAAAAGTCTACACCTATCTCCCCTGTTGGTCCCTCGCTTGCTTGCTTGCTTCTCCGTCCCAGTTCTGTCTCAGCCAACTCCTCCCAACTAACCCACGACGGGGATGTGTAGCTTCTGTCTTTTCTACAAGCAGCAAGAGATGTCACAAAGATGGGCAGGACACTGTTTCTTTGACAACCCACCCAGCTTGACCCTGAATTAATCTCCCCCCTCTTTAGTTGCGATGTTTTCTCCCTAACTTTGGGACACTTGCTGTTTGCAGCTTTACGAATCACTTTTTATCACAAACCAGTTCATACATTTTCTTGCAACATTTCTCAAGAGAGGCCACCCAAGCATTTGTTGAAATACAGTAGAGAACTCACGCCTCCCAAGTTTAGGGAGGCCTTGCTTTGCATGCAGGAGATCCCAGGTTCAGTCCAGGATCTCCACTAGACAGGGCTGGGACTGTCCCCTGTTTGAAAACCCTGCAGCGCTGCTGCCAGTCAGTGTAGGCAGTGCTAGGCTAGATTGACTCTGTAAAGTGCAACTTCCTATGAATGCTCCTCTTATACGATTTCTCGAAACACAAGCAAGCTACCTTATCAACGAGTTGTGAGAGTTCATTCATGACTTCTAAAAAACAGCATAAACAATTTTATTATTTTTATGTAAGTACAGAAATCCTGAATATGAAAGGAAGGAAAGTTCCTGTCTCTGCAATAAAGGCAGCTGCACTGCTAGGTGAGCTGTCCTGATGCCAACTGAAACAGACCCTCCAAAGATTCAAAGGTGAAAAGGGAATTTTGAGCATCTGAGCACAACTGGGCCGTCTTCTGAGTTAACGTGAAGTGCAGAAAGTGATTGCCTTGAGCAGGGGTAGGTAACCGAAGGCCCGGGGGCCAGATGCGGCCCAATCTTCTTCTCAATCCGGCCCACAGACGGTTTGGGAATCAGTGTGTTTTCACATGAGTAGAATGTGTCCTTTTATTTAAAATGCATCTCTGGGTTCTTTGTGGGGCATAGGAATTTGTTCATTCCCCCCCCCCCCAAAAAAAAATATATAGTCCAGCTCCCCACATGCTCTGCGGGATGGTGGACCAGCCCACAGCTGAAAAAGGTTGCTGACCCCTGGCCTTGAGCCTCCTCAGGACTGGCGCAAGGGCTGTGCATTTCAGGGTGCCAACCAAGGCCCGTGCCCCAGTATTGATAGCTGATTCTACTGAGTCCATCAGTATATTGTTGTGAAGTGACCTGGCATTTTTAATGAAGTGCAATATAGGCTTGTCTTACATCTTTAACAACAACAACACAGTAAATTGCACAGAAGAATTCCATGTTGCCTGTGGGAGCGGCTGGGTAGACCTCTTTGCAGCTGCATGATCCATGCATTTGATCTATAAGCAACTGTTAAATCTTCATAATTGGCTCTGGCTTCGTGTAGGAGATTGAACACATTCTTCTATTTCTCAGCCCTGTATTCCACCCCCACCCCCCTCCTCCTATACTCGGACGGTGCCGACTACTCATCTCTACAGAGTGAAAGGTTTATGAGTACTGCAGATCTAGTCTCAGACGTCAAACCTCTACCCCAAAGACGGGGGAGCCTGTGACCTTCTAGATCATACATTTATTTTGACTAATATATGCTGAAGTGAACGAATGTTTTGTCTGAAACCCTTGAGAGCTTCTGTGGGCCAACCTAGAGAACACTGGGCTAGAGGGATCATGGGGATGACTTGTTCCATAACAGCAGATGGCATGCAGAAATTTAAGCTGTAGCATTCTCCTGGCATGGAGGCAAAGTGATGTAAACTATCTAGCTATCTAGCTAGCTATGTCTTGCTGAATGTGCATGCACTCCTCTTAGCCAAAGCCCCAATAATTGCAAGTGTGGAGCCACACAAACACGCCTTATCTCGACACTGTCTTGGGGGAAACTCACGATGCTGAAAAATTCATGTGCTCAATTTCTGCACATTGAGACAGTGTAGCACCCTGCTTGTGGTTAACGCTTAGCTGGAATGAAATATTCAACGCAGCAATAGAGAAATTAAAATAATAATTTATTTGTCAGACAAATAAATGAGAGGCACAGTGGTATAAGGTTACCAAGCTCTGGCCTGGCCTCCTGCCATTCTGGCCAGCACTTATATTTCCTTAATCCAGCCCCCTTGCTCCTCCTTTGGCTGCCTCTGTCCAATCAGCCTGGTTGAAATTCCTATTGGCTGTTTGCTAGAACCAATCACAAAAGATACACCCATTTCCTTCTGTCCTTTTATGGAACACAAAGAGCTATATATTCTTATATCTATAAATGACAAATAAGTAGTAATATATCTTACATGTGTCTCAACAAGGAATCTTAATTACCAGCTCACCTCTTGCCCTCCTTGCCCTATTGCCTTCCAAAACAGATGGTTAATCTTAAATTTTTATCTTCAAGGATCTTTAGTTCACATCAACATTGAAAGATCTCCTTCATTTGAAGGTGTCTAAACAAAAAGGCCTGACAACTATATATCAGGAGTGCTCGATGGCGTCTCCTGTCTGGCAGGAGGCTGGGCTCATTTGCCCTTCTGGTCTCCTATTGCAATATGACTCTATGAAATAAGAATCTAGCATTTCTTAAATCCTTTGCATAATTACATTTAAGCTAATATATTTCATACATTATCATAGGTAGCCTTTTAAAAGAATTAAACCTTCTCAAAGTGAAAAGGAAGGAACAGTTTCCAGCCTCAAAATAAAAATAGAAAGAAGCTTCTTCTTCTCCAGCCAAGCCAGTTGCCTTTTTCACTGCTCTTGGCCTTTTTAACCTTAGGAAGAAGATATGGCTCATTTTACTATTTACCAACCCTTAATTTGTAGGGTCAGTGTAACCTTGGCTCTCAGCCTGTAATTCCCTTTTTACGACTTTGAGAATTGTTTTCTGCTATAAATCGGGGGGCCCCTTGTCTTAGGAGGAAAAACATCTTGCCAAGGTTTTTTAGTCTTCTGCCTGGCATGAAACATTTGAAAATCTTTAAGCTCATTTTAAGATTCAGGCCCTGATCAAGCCTTAATAAAAATGCAGGCTTATGATTAGATGCCTCAACAGGAGCCAAAGAAAGCACACACAGAGTAGGGGGGCTCATAAAAAAATGTTTATTTGGGAGGGGTGGATTGACGTTTGCTCCGATGTGAAAGCTAAAGAGCAGGCTTTCACAGAGAAAGGAGCAGAGTAAGGCGGAAACTACTTGGACCTGTGCTTTCCAGGCGCGTTGATGGGAGGGATGAGTCCAGCATTGCATTGTTTCGTCGTATTTTCAGTGCCAACTATTTATTACAGATGTTTACAGAAAATTAATCTAAAACCTCTGCTTGTAAGAGGCTATGTGCATTTGAAGAAGCCCATCATAATCTTTACATGTTTAATAAAGAAAACCCACATTGTGTGAAATGTATCTTTAGAACACAGGTGGCGTCATGTCCCCATTTGTTGCCTTAGTTTCTCCATCAATGCACCACCCACAATTTGCAGACACCGTTATGCCATCATATTGGCATCAGGTGTTTTCCAGGCCAGTGAATGTCAACTACCCCTTCTTCTAAAGCTGCTTCCCCAGTTTCATCAAAAATAGAAAGAAATGCCATTTGGTAGCCCATTGATAAGGTTTGGGAAGTAATGAAATACATTTCTGAAAGTTATTTATGGATGCACAAGGTCACCTCATCTTTGCTTAAGGTGAATGGAAAGGAACATTTTCCCCAGGCGGCACACCACTGTCCCCGAATCTCGTCCGCTGCTTGGTCATTTCAACAGATTGTGTGTCTTAGTAAGATTTTGTACATTTCAGAAAGCTTTCCCTTGCCTACAAATGAATTGCATGATTTTTCTTTTTCTTTTTTTTTAAAAAAAGATTTTTATTAGGGTTTCAACAGATTTTATCATAACAAACAAAACAAAACAACACAATAACAGACAATAAACAATATAGCACATAAAAATCAAACAAAAATATATAAGTTCAATTCTTAATTTCATATACCTTACTTTCCCGACTCCCTCACACCTCCCTTTTCTGTATTCCAATTTCCAAATTAGTTTCAGCAAACTCTTCCATTATTTTGACTGATTTTAATGTTACTTAATTTCTTTTAAATTAACCATTGCCGCTGCTAACCACTTATCTTCTAATCCCCATCATTGATTAATTTTGCTATGTTTCTTTACTTGTTACTTACACAACATCTTTGCACGTTCCTTTCAATTTTGTCACTAATGCCACACTATCTCTATATCCTGCATCGTTTTAACATTCAAATAGTTTACAATGTTTTTGCAGATAGTCTTTAAATTTCATCCAATCTTCTTCTGTTTGTTCTTCTCCCAAGTCTCGGATTCTGCCAGTCATTTCTGCCAGTTCCATGTAGTCTATCAGTTGCATCTGCCATTCTTCCAAGGTGGGCAAATCTTGTGTCTTCCAGTACTTTGAGTATTCTTGCTGCTGTTGTTGCATACATAAAAAAGGTTCTATCCTTCTTTAACACCATCTGGCCGACCATGCCCAGGAGAAAGGCCTCTGGTTTCTTCAGGAAGGTATATTTAAATACCTTTTTCAGTTCATTATAGATCATTTCCCAGAAAGCCTTAAACTTTGGGCACGTCCACCAGAGGTGAAAGAATGTTCCCTCAGTTTCCTGAATTGCATGATTTTTCAAAAACTTATTAATGCCCCGTGCTTTTACTTCTGGTGTGGTAAAAAATTGCAGAATCTGGTTATCATTTAAAGCAGTGTAAGATGCTTGTTTACGTTTCCCCTCACATTTGGTGACTAGGTAGGGATATGCAGTTATGTGTTTTGTTTTTTGTTTTTTTAAGAGTTCCTAAGGAGTCCTGCTGCTTCTGAGTTTTATTTTGGGGGTTGTTGTTGTTTTTGTTTACCAAAAGGTAATCCAGTTGTAACCTTTTTCTAGGTACAATTCTGTACATTCTGGTACTACCTCTTCACTCATGGTCACTCCAAATCCCTTTGTTTCTTTTAGCAATGTGTCCTTGTGTATCTGCATAAGCTTTTCAAAGCCTGCTACCTTACAGAATTTCCCCTTGGGGCACTTTTAACATGTCCCGTAATACATGTGGATAATAGGAATCGCCTTCATTAATTTCAAAAGCCATTTTATTTCTTCCATGATTTTCCTCTGTTGTTAATTTATTTTGTAAAAGCAAGTGGGGTTTAGTCACCAGAGAGGTTGATTCTGTGGTTTTGCTCAATAGGTCATGGTCATTTCAAGAGCCATAGGGCCTGAGATGGTTCCAGCTCTAATTTACGTGTAAGATTAGGAGTCCAAGAATGTGGAATCAGTACTGCAGAAGGTCAGTTCTGACATACTTCCCCCCTAAATAGTGGGTGAAGTCCTTTTGGAAAGGACTCAAAGGTTTCTAAGTGTCAAGTTTTCCTGTACTTAAGGACTGTCCATATCTAATCTAATCTATTATAACATTGAACCCTCCTCCCCACTCAAGAATTTTTGCTATCCATTTGCTCATCTAATTTCCATGGAGGACATTCTAAGAAAGAAAAGTGGGTTTGAATTTGGATAATAAAAGTTTCCAGTCGAGTAGATTTATATATTTTAGTGAAGGTAAGCAACTTAAAATGACCACAGACCCAGTAAAACTCATTACAAAGAGAAGAGACACAACATTTAAAAGCAGATACAAATAATTAGGCATTATTCTTCTCTCAAGAAGCAAGCAAAATTTCGTTTTTCCTGTTTTATTTTAAGCATGCTTTTTATTAAAGTTTTTAACAAACAACAAGGTGGTAAGCTGCTGAATATAGGCAGCCTATCCTTTCTCAAGGGCCATTCCAAATGTGTACAATTGATGGCTCCAAAATCAGCTGCACCCTGTGAGTCCAGAGGGCAACTGGTGCCATTGTCCCTGTTAGCATTTTGTAAGAAAGGGCACCAAGATTTCTTTTTTTTTTTTTATAAGATATTTATTGAGGTTTTAAGAGGTACAAAAAGAAAAAGCTAAAAACATCATTTTAAACAAAAAAACAATACCACACATCCCAATAGGTAAAGAAAAAAGGATAAAAGAAAAAAGAAAAGAAAGAAAAATAAAAGAGAAAAAGCAGAGAATTAAAATCCATTAAGCAAAAAAGAAAAAACAAAGAAAAATACAGCAATTTCCCCCATTACTTATCTTTCATTAGCTTATTTCCCCGACCTCCTCACACCTCCCTTTTTTGTATTCTAGGTCGATTATTCATTTCAGCAAATCCTTTCCCTCTTTTCAAATTTTTGTCCTGTAATTTATCTTGATATTAATATAGCTTTACTTTCCCTCCTTTCACCAATTAACAGTCTGTTTTTTCCTAAATCTTTGTAACATTTCTGCTAAAATCACATAAATTCATTCCAACGTCATTCTAACATTCATTAATTTTACAATGTTTCTGTAAATAGTCTTTAAATTTCTTCCAATCTTCCTCCACCAACTCTTCACCCTGGTCTCGGATTCTGCCAGTCATTTCCGCCAGTTCCATATAGTCCATCTATTCGGAAATAAATCCTACATCCAGTCAGGCTTCCCTGCGTGGGCTCTGCTGGGGAGCTGACCTGGCAGGAGAGCAGAGTAGCAGCGGTCCTGCGTCCGTGTGAGAATAGGGATAAATCAAGTCCAGAGACAGTTCGTTCTTATCTCTAGTAGCGTTTATTTACAAAGCAGTAAATCCATCGGACACTTCAGACATTTCTCTGTGCTTCCAAAAGCACACTCGCACAGCCTCCGTGCTGTGCTGCGTGTCAGCCAGAAGCGAAAGCAAGTCTGAACACTGACACAGGCTGTGATGCACTTCTCTGCGTCAAGCTCCTCCCAGATGCAGGACACCACGGAGTTTTAACCCTGTCAGTTCCAAATTCCACACCCCTCTTGTCCTGCATCTGGGGACAAGAGCCAACAACGCTTTCCCCATACACAGACCCTCACAGAATTCCTCGTGCTTCTGGAAGGTCAATGGTTTTGTGAAACCATCAGCGAGGTTCTTGGTTGAGGGACAGTATTTCAGAGCAACTAGCCCCTCATGAGCGCTCTGACATACATTCCGGAAACGTATGTGTCAGAGCTGCCCCAAGGTCCCAGCTCACAGAGGACCAACGCCAGGTCGTCGTTATATACAAAAGTCTTTATTGAAGTTCAGTTTCCATTTCAAAGCCGTAGCGCGCAGCTCTACGTCTTAAACCCTAGACCGCCGAAGTTCCGTCTGAATCTCCTCCCCCCTGACACCAGTTTAAGATTCTAGCCCTGCTCCACCTCTTCCTCTGCCCTCTCCTCCTCTGGGTCCTCCTGTCCGCTGAGGCATTCCCCTTTCTGGACTCTTCTGACGCTGAGTCGCCTGACTCCTCCCCCTGCCTCCGGCAGGCTTTGGGACCTGGTTCCCAATCCTCGTTCTCTGCTGTCCCGCGCGCCTGTACATTTGAACTTGGCTCTCGCGCCAACCCAGTGACCTTCCTCCTGACCGTTACACTGCTTCTATCACTGCTTCCCTCTTCCGGGATGCTGGCTGGACCTGACCTCCCCTCCGTTGCCTGACTCTCCGATGGAGGCGTGGTCAGCCCTGACTCATCTTCTCTCCCTGCTGGGGGATACGCTGGCCCCGATACCTGGGACTCTTCCCCCCCCACTATGCTCTGGTGGGGAAGCTGGTCCTGATCTCCAACTGCTGCTCTGGGAGTCCCCGCTGGCCCCTTGCTTCTGGAGTGTCCCCCTTGGGACCCCCCTTGCCCTGGCCACCGGCGCCCCCTTCTGTGAATCTTCCGATTCGCTGGAGAGGCTCATGGAATCTCTCGGGCCACTGTCATCTTCTCCTACGCTGCCCTCAGATTCTTCCCCTTCGCTCTCCATTTCCTCCCTTCCCTGTGCTTCTGCTCCTGAGCCCCTGACATCCATCCCCCCCTCGAAGCCCCCCCTTCCCCCCTCTCCCTCTTCTGGTGTGGGTTCCGGGTGCTCCAGTGTTGTGGGGGTGAGTGCAGGATACAGTTCATCCCCCCTGGGGTGCAGCCAGCCGGCTGGATCCTGCCAGTCCGTGACGGGCTCGTTGACGTCGATCTCCTCTGCTTCCATTTCTCTGCAGGTGTGCTCGAACCCAGGATCCTCCCCCAACACGTCCATGTCCCCCTCTCCCCCTGTTGCCTCGGGTGACGTTGCGTGCAAGGGCCCTCCTGGCAGTTCCCTGCTCCACCCCACCTCCGGTTGATTGTCCCACCAATAAGAGCGGTCTGTGCCAAAACCAGAGATTGATCCCTCTGGGGAGCTAGTCTCTGGCGCCGTTTCCTCAGCTGATGAGAACCCCTGGAACGTGCTGGCTGAGAGTGTGGGTGTGAAAAGATATTCATCGAAATAATCTGCCGGCATGGGTCTGTGTGGGAAGAGTGCATGAAACTCGTCTTTGAGGTAGTGCTCCTCCACCGCATAGTAAGGAACCCACCTGTTGTCGCTTGCCGGGGTACCTTCCCTGGCTAGTAGATATTCAACCCCCTCTTCCCCCCATCTCGAATCTAAAATCTCTGTGGCCTCATTGAGTGGCGCCGCCCTCGATGACCCCCCCTTCGTGGGCGCCTCGCTTAGTGGGTCTGGTGCGTTCCCTGGCACCTGAAACCTGTGGGGTGCCTTGTAGGGTGTGAGCACTGATCTATGAAAGACCGGATACATTCTGGAACCCTCCGGGAGTGTCAACCGGAAGGCTACTGGATTGATCTGTGCCTCGACTTGATAAGGCCCTAGCTGCTTGTGTCCGAGCTTCTTCTTAGCTAACGATCTGGCCGGCACTGCCTGGGCTGCTAACCAGACCCAGTCCCCCACCTGGATGTCTTCCCCAACTCTCCTGTGTTTGTCTGCCTGCATTTTGTATTCGTGCTTTGCTAACTCCAACTGCCGTCGGAGTTGCTCGTGGACCTCCTGTAGCTCCGCTGCCAAGGCCTCTGCTCCCTGTGGCTCCCCTTCCCCCACTCTTTCTAATCCCGGGAAGGTTCTGGGATGCCGCCCATTACTGGCGAAGAACGGTGTCACCCCCGTGGACACGTGCTTCGTGTTGTTGTAGGCAAACTCGGCCAGCGGTAGGTAGTCCACCCAGGTCGAGGGCTGTTGATTCGCGTAGCATCTCAGGTACTGCTGCATGATGGCGTTGACTCTCTCCGCTTGTCCGTTGGTCTGCGGATGCCGTGCCGACGCTAAGTTGATCTTGACGTTCAGGATGCCCAGCAGCTTCTGCCAGAAGTTCAAAATGAACTGGCGACCCCGGTCAGACAGGATGGACCGCGGTAAGCCGTGCACTTTGAACACTTGGTCTATGAACAGTTTGGCGGTCTGTTCCACCATGGCCACCTTCGCGCAAGGAATGAAGTGCGCCATCTTGGTGAACATGTCTACGACCACGAGTACCGCCGTCTTGCCCCGCGAGCTGGGCAGATCTGTGACAAAGTCCAGGGCCACTCTCTCCCACGGTTCGAGCGGCGTCTGTAGCGGTTCCAGCAGTCCCGCCGGCGGCCTGTGTACTGGCTTGGCCCTTTGGCATGTGTCACAGATAGTAACGTACTCTGCGACTTCTCCCCTCATCTTGGGCCACCAAAAATCTCTGGCTACTAATTCCGCCGTCTTGTCCTTGCCGAAGTGCCCGGCGCTGGGCGCATCGTGTAACTGCTGCAGTACTTTCGCGCGGAGTTCGTCTCCCGGCACGTAGAGGGCCCCTTTGTGGATGAGCAGTCCGTCGCGTATCTGAAACTCGTCGTCCTTCGCTGTGCCTCTTCGCACCTCCTCCATCTTGGATTGTGCGAAGGAATCCGCCTGCAGCGCGCGACGTACCGCGTCCAGGTCCACGGTGGCTGAAGCGCATGCCCACGCTTTCGGTGCGAAAATGTGTTTGGCCGCCACCGGTGCCGCTTCCTCGAGATACTGCGGCTTCCTGGATAGCGCGTCCGCCATGACGTTGTTGTCTCCCGGGATGTATTCTATCCTGAAGTCGAAATCCGCAAAGAACTCCGCCCAGCGGATGTGTCTCTGGTTCAGGAACCGCGCTGTGCACCAGTACTCCAGGTTCTTATGGTCCGTGCGGACCTGCACTGTGTGTTTGGCTCCGATGAGGAAGTGCCGCCACGCCTTGAAGGCTGCATGAATGGCCAGCAACTCCCTGTCCCAGATGGTGTAGTTCTGCTCCGACTTGCTGAGTTTCCTGGAGTAGAAAGCACACGGCCTCCAGTCCCCTTGCGGATCTTGCTGCAACAGGACCGCCCCCACGGCTCTGTCCGAGGCGTCCGTTTCAACCCTCATTGGTCGGCTGGGGTTGACGTGTAGCAGCTGTTCTTCGGACGCGAAGAGACGCTTGAGTCTCTGAAAGGACTGCTCCGCTTGGTCCGTCCAGACGAATTTCTTCTTCTTGGAACTGAGGGTGTCCGTGATGGCCGCTGTCTGCATCGCGACCCCCTTGATGAACTTGCGATAAAAGTTGGCGAAGCCGACGAACATCTGGACCTCCTTCCGATTGCGCGGGCTCTTCCAGTCCAACACCGAGCGGACCTTGGTGCTGTCCATGGCGAGTCCCTTGTCGGACAGCTTGTAGCCCAGGAAATCCACCTCTGTCATGTCGAACTAGCACTTCTCCAGTTTGGCATAAAGTCTGTGCTCCCGTAGTCTCTACAGAACTTCCTTGACGTCCTTCTCGTGAGCCTCCTGCGATTCCGAGAAGATCAGAATGTCGTCCAGGAAGCAGATGCACTTCTTGTAGAGAAGACCCGCTAACACGTGGTGCATGAAGGCTTGGAAACAGTGGGAGCCATTTTGCAAGCCAAACGGCATAACTCTGTATTCATAGGTGCCCAACGGCGTAAACATGCCTGTTTTCCACTCGTCGCCTTCCCTCATGCGTATAAAGTTGTACGCCCCTCGCAGATCCAACTTGGTGAAGATGCGACCCTTCCTCACCGTCGCCAGCAGGTCGTCGATCTTGGGCATGGGGAATGCTGTGGGCTTCGTCCTCGAATTTATGACCCTGTAATCAACTACAAGCCTCTTTTGGGGCGTGTCTTTTTTCTTCACAAAAAACACTGGACTGCCCCCCACTGCTTTGGATTCTTGGATGAATCCCCGCTTCAAGTTGTGATCTATGAACTCCCTGAGTTCCTGCAGTTCGTCTTCAGACATGGAATACAGTTTTCCAGTTGGCAGCGTCGCCCCCGGCAGGAGGTCAATCTTGCAGTCGTAGGGCCTGTGGGGAGGCAGCTTGGCAGACAATTTTCTCCACAGATTTTCTCGACCAAACACACATAGAACTCCAGCTCTCTGCAAACCTCTGATAGCGCACTGAACTCAGCTTCAGTAGATGAAAGCGCTATGAGACTTTGCTTCTGGGACCTCCACCCAACTACTGAGTCCCCAAACTTCACCACTAGCCCTGACACTGATTTGCAGTCTGCAAGGTTAGCCCAGCCCGAATCCACCCAAGCAGTCAGCTTGACACCACCCTCAGCTGACATCTTGAGGCAAAAGTCTTTGGTATCTTGCAGGTAACGTAGCACCCGCTTTATACCATTCCAGGCCTGCACACTAGGACTTGAAGCCTCTCTACTGAGGAGATTGACAGCAAACGCTATGTCTGGTCTGCTCCACTGTGACAGATACAACAGACTACCCAGAGCTGACTGAAAGAGTTCAGTATTTTCGAACACCACGCGTTCTACTTGCTGACACTCCTTCACGTATCCAGCCTCCATGGGTGATCTGGCACCTGCACAATCAGACATCTTGAACTTCTCAAGCAACTGTTCAATCTTACCTTTCTGGCAAAGCAAAAAACTTCCATCACTTGCTCTTGTGATCTCTACGCATAGATAGGACTTGACATCTCCAAGCTGCTTTAGCTTGAACCGCTTTCCAAGCTCCCTAGCAAACTTCTCCACCTGTTTACCTGTCTGTGCCATGATCAAAATGTCATCAACAAACACCTGAACCACTTGCTGTTTTAAGCCTGAATCTCTAATGTAAAGACAACTGTCTGCAAGAGATCTCTTAAAACCTAGCTCTTCTAAGGCTTCATGTAGGCACATATTCCAATTCCTGGCAGATTGGCGTAATCCATAGATGGATTTGTGCAACCGCCACACGACGCCTGGCTCACTGACTTCAAACCCTAGAGGAAGAAGCATGTACAACTCCTCCTGGAGATCTGAGTTCAGGTAGGCAACATCTACATCAAAATGGTTCACCTTTCAACCTCTCTGTGCTGCTATCGCCAAAAGCGTTCTCAAAGTCTCTGCTCTCGAGGTTGGCGAATATACCTCTGTGAAGTGGACACCCTTTTTCTGTGTGAATCCTCGGGCCACTAATCTCGCTTTATACTGTGGTTCTCCCACTTCTGTGGGTTTAAGACGGTAAACCCATTTGCAGCTAACAGCTTGCCTATTGGCCGGCAGCTGTGTGAGTGAGAACACACCAAGAGACTCCATTGAGTTCATCTCCTTCTGCATCGCCTCACGCCATTTGCTGGCTTCTTCCTGAGGCAACCTTTGAACATCCTCAAAGGATTCAGGTTCACATCTAGCCACACCAACCCAGACACTTGTGGCTTCATACCTTTCAGGTGGCTTCCCTTTGGTTGATCTTGCTGACCTCCTCAGCGTGAATTCTGGAACTGCGCCTGATTCACCTGGATCAGCCCTACTATCCCCTGTGTCAGAAACATCCCCCTCTGACCTGCTGCGCCGTTTCGGGCGTACAGCTGGTTCTGCTTGCAAGGATGGTTCACTCCTTTGCTCAGACTTGACAGAGACCTGTGGAGGGGTCTTGGGACTCCCTTTTGGAGAGATACGGAGCCTCCCCCTTGGAGATCCCTGCTCTGGACTCTGTGGCTGTGGACTGTGCACTTCAGCAACAGGTTCAGCCTCGTCCTCCTCCTTTTCCTCACCTGAGTCTAACAGAACATGCGGGTTTTCGTGAAGACGTTTCCACCCACTCTGCTCGCAAAACTCAGCACTGCCGCTAATAAGCAGCTTAGACTGGTTGCCAGTAGGGTATGCTAAACGCCACGCCTTTGAACCCGGCTCATAGCCTACAAAGATCATCTTCCTAGACCTTGGCTCACCCCTTCTGCGCATGGCCTTTGGAATGAGAACCCAAGCCTGGCAGCCAAAAACGCGGAAGTAGTGCACTTTCGGCTTCTTCTGATGCAACAAGAAAAATGGTGTGTTGTCTACACTGGAATTGTACACCCGATTCTGCAGAAAACATGCTGTCTTATAACTCTTAGCCCAAAAGCGCTGTGGCAAACCCGAGTCTGCCAACATAGCGTTTGCTGATTCCTGTAGTGTGCGAAATTTTCTCTCTGCAACCCCATTCTGTTGCGGAGAGTAGGGGGCTGTCAGTCGATGACTGATACCCTTCTGTCTGAAAAACGATTGTAGCGCAGAACCTGTGAACTCCCCCCCCCCCCCGCGATCAGATTGAAAGGAAATCACCCTGGTAGAGAACCGTAGCTCTACCGCTGTGATCCAATCCCTGATCAGTGCAGCTGCCTCTGACTTCTGTTTAAGCGTGAAAACCCAAGAATGCTTCGAAAAATCGTCAATCAGAACCAGAACCCATTTAGACCCAGCTAAAGAAGGTGTTGGCATGGGCCCTGACAAATCTGCATGCACAAGTTCAAAGGGTTTGCTGGTTCTCCTCTCTGACCTGGGGTATGTGCATGCTGTGACCTTCGATTGCTTACAGGCTTGACAATCTAGGTATCTGTCACATGCCTTGAACCTACACCCAATGGTGTTCTCTGCGGCTTTTCTCACAAGTGACCACCCAACGTGCCCAAATTTCCTGTGCCATAAGTGTATACAATCATGGTGTGGTGGGACATTTGCACACTGCACCTGGGCGTCTTCAATGGACTCTCCACTAGCCCCATTTTCCACCAGTCCCATTTTCCCACCAGTCCCATTTTCAATAGGCATCTCCACCAGAAAGAGCCTGTCTTTTCTCTCAACACTGTAGATCTTCTTCCCATTCCTGTAGAAGGAACACAAATTGTTAGAGAACCGAATTTCAAACCCATCAGCAGTGAGCGATGACACACTTAAAAGAGAATGTGCAAGCTCTGGAACCACATAAGCTTGCACCCAATGATCTATAAAAGAACAAAATAAAAACCCAGATTCAGTCAACGGTCTCTGAGACCCATCCGCTAACGTAACAGTTAACTGTCTTGCAGTTCCTCAGGAGCTCCTGTGATTTCACGAGACAATGAGACGCGCCTGAGTCGATTACGAGAGATAAAGTGTCTCTCCAGCTGTCTTCCAAAGCTGCCATGGTGTTGCTCGCACCCCCACTGGTT
This sequence comes from Podarcis gaigeae, assembly GCF_964106915.1. Taxonomy (NCBI): domain Eukaryota; kingdom Metazoa; phylum Chordata; class Lepidosauria; order Squamata; family Lacertidae; genus Podarcis; species Podarcis gaigeae. The sequence goes on along the minus strand of NC_139695.1, from coordinate 6,297,853 downwards.
GCCATGGCCACAGCCTCCCCCCGACTAAGGCTTTTGCCTTTTCTCAGAGACACCATCGCAGCTGTGAGGTGATAAGACGCCTTGTCTTTGTTCTTCTCCTGGCCTGCTTCTTTCCTACGTCTTTGCTGGGAACCGGCCCTGGGAACCTGTTTTGTTGACATTCCACGCCAGCCGGTGTCCTTGGCAGCCTGGGCCTCTAGCGGATGCTTCCCAGCGCTGTTGGATGACGCCTCAAAGCACAAACAACTTTCGGAGCCTTTGGCTCTCTCAGAGCTCTTGGAATGGCCTGCCTGGCCTGCACCCCCACTCCTGGGTGCACTGCTGCCTGAGGAACAGCTTGCGACTGCCGTCCTCTTCCCAGCTCTCAGCCTCTCTCCAGCACACAGTCCATCACACATGTTAGGGTGTGAAACCTAAGACGCTGGCAAGTTAGCAATGTCATGTGACTTTAAGTAGTCAAGCTCATTAAGTTGTTAAGTTGCTCAGTATATAAAGAGTGTTTGTTTTCTCTGCCTGTGGGGCGTGAAGCAAAAATGTCTGAAAGCTCCGGAGGTGTTTCTGTTATCTTTCTGCAATAAACCTGTCTTTGGAAAGACAGGCTTCCCTGTGTCGTTATTTCTTTGCTGCTGAGACTCTGAAGCTTGTACTGCAACAAGAATCTCTGCACTGGACTTAATTAATGCTCTGCAAAGAGCACTGTTGCTGGTTGCGCAGTGGAAGCGTTTACTGGACCAGTACACAGACTCTCTTAGGTTATGGATCCTTCTACGTTTCTACAGCTGTATTGTGTGCAGAGAAAGTGAAAGCAGCTTTCGGATGAGAGAAGACCGGCTTGGTCGTAAATCCAGCTCTTAAAGGAACTGAGAGGCTGCAGAAAGTTGAGAGAGCTGCGTAAGTGAAGATTTACAGCTTCATTAGCTGCAAAAGGCTAGCTTGACCTCCCATTGTGTTTTTGTTTTGTTAATAAAAACAGAGGACGGTGGTAGGTTGCTAGTGAAGAGACGGAGGGAAAAAGTTTAAAAGGCTTCAGAGGAGGCTGGAGGCGTCTGAAAAGTGAGTAAAACAAATCCCAAGGGGAAAGAGAAGCAAGGGCACACAGAGGGAGTAGCAGCAGACCCCAAGAATGGCAGTGGAAAATTTCCAGGTTCCCTTTACAAAGTTGAACTCTGCTAATTACGTGCAGTGGTCTAAGAGGGCTCAAGTTTGGTTGGAAGCCAAAGAAGTGTGGGCTGACTATGTCCAGAGGCGAAAGCCGTTTGTGGCTGTTGCAGCAGATGCCACAGCAGAGCAACAGGCTGCTGCACATGCTCAGAACAGGGAACATGATAAAATGGACACTAAAGCTAGATGCATGTTGATGGTATCGATAGACGATTCCCAATTACCTCATGTGGAAAATTTAAGGTCTGCATTTGAAATTTGGGAAGCTCTTAGGCGAATTCACCATAGAGCCACGCCCGGAGAGAAGGTGAACATTATACGTGCTTTGTATGAGTTGAAACTGAAGCCAGGGGATAGTGTGGTTGAACACACGTCACAGATGACTGAGTACTTCAACCGACTGTCATCTCTAGGTGTGAATTTTCCTGAAAATATTAAAGTTTATACTCTGCTTAGCAGCCTGCATGCAGGGTTTGAAAACTTAGTACTAACTTTACAAGTTTTGCCAGAGGACCAGCTGAATATGAATTATGTGACTGGTAGATTGTGTGAGCAAGAATATCAACATCATCGAAAATGTATTGATAATTCAAATACCCCAAGGGTTGGATTTTCAGATAATTCCCAGCATGGGGGAACTAGCAGGCAGAGCTGTAAGGAAGCCTCACAAGTGTCTGCTATGGCCAGCAAGTCATGCTTTCGATGTGGCAGCAGGTTTCATTTGATAGCAAAGTGTCCAGAAAAGCAACAGGAATTTCAACAGTCCAAGGCCAGTTTCCGCAGCTACAGGGGAAGACGATGTGAGAACTACAAGAATCAACGATCCAGAGGGGGAGCAGGTGCTGATAAGGGACTATCTGCAATGGCAGCACAACAGAGTCCTAAAAGGAGCTAACAAACCTTGAAGTGGATAATTGACAGTGGAGCAAGTCACAGTTTAGTTCCAGCGACATCTAGTGGCAGCTTGATGAACTGCAAGACATTGCCAGTTGCAAAAACTGTGACTATAGCAGACAATAGTAAACGAGAAATGAACCTTAAAGGCACAATTTATGTTAATTGTTTGCAAACTAACCTTCCTGTTTTTGTTCTTCCAGGAATGAAGAATGGACTTTTGAGTGTGTCATGCCTGGTAAAAAGTGGTTTTAAGGTTGAGTTTGAAAATGATGTGTGCACCATTTCGAAACAGGGGAAGGAGCTAGTTAAAATTCCCTGTGAGGATGGGCTTTTTGTTTTGGATGAAGAGCAGTTAGCAGCAGGTAGATGTTCAACAGGTGAAGCGCAAGCTAAGTGTGTAAATAAGGCTCCTCATACAGGTTGTGCACATCTACTACACAGAAGGTTAGCTCATATATGCTTTAAGTATGTAAGCAAGATGCCAGATTTAGCTGAGGAATGTAATATTAAACCCTGTCCAAATTTTCTGGATTGTTGTGCTTGTAAACATGCTAAGGTTAAGACATGTAACTATCCTAGATCTGATAGAGTAAGCAAGAAACCCTTTGAACTTGTGCACACAGACGTGTGTGGCCCTATGCCAGTCAAATCGCTTGGAGGTGCGAGATTTATGCAAATTTTGGTGCATGATTTTTCAAGGGCTAGTTGGGTTTTCTTTCTGAAAGAAAAATCACAAGCAGCTTCCTTCCTGATGGATTGGATTGAAGAAGTCGAATGTATATTTGACACCAGGGTACGTAAAATACAATCAGATCGTGGTGGGGAATATGTGAACCACACGCTGGAGACGTGGTTAAAAAGGAAAAGTATAGTTCATAGACTTACCAATCCCTATTCACCACAGGAGAATGCAGTTGCCGAAAGAAAATTTCGAACATTACAGGAAGCCATTGCTGCTTTGCTGTTTGATTCTGGACTTCCACAGCGTTTTTGGGCTGAGGCTGCACTGTATGCGAATTATACTTTTAACAGAGTGTACAATAGCACAGTAGGCAACACACCTTACTTCATGCTATTTGGGAAAAAACCAAAAATTGATCATCTAAGAGTTTTTGTTTTTTTTATAATATTTTTTATTGAGTTTAAGAAATACAGAAAAAAGAATAAAGGATAGATGTAAGAAAATAGAATAGAAGAATAACAAATTTCCATGTTCTTTTTTCATCAAATCTAAAGGACTTCCCCGCATCCTCCAAACCCTGCATTCTCTGTCATATAAAACATCAGCAATTTGTTAACTTATTTCAAAGCTTATTGTATCTTCCATTTTATCATGTTCCCTGATTTCAAATATACTGTAACCCAATTCTTGTACGTTTTATATTAAACACAATAAAGTTGTTTCATTATTTTACCTCTAAATTCTTGTGTCTTAATTTTCATTTCATTAACTTACATTTGCTGAAGTTAGAGTTTCCTAAAAGGTGCATTTTTTTTTTTAACATTCATACAGCTTATAGTGTTTTTTCAAATAGTCCTTAAACTTTTTCCAGTCCTCCTCGATTGTTTCTTCTCCCAAGTCTCGGATTCTGCCAGTCATTTCGGCCAATTCCATATAGTCCATCAACTGCGATTGCCATTCCTCCAGCGTGGGTAAATCTTGTGTCTTCCAATGTTTTGCAATCAGGATCCTTGCTGCTGTAGTAGCATACATGAAAAAGGTTCTGTCCTTCTTAAGCACTCTCTGGTCCACCATGCCCAGAAGGAAGGCCTCTGGTTTCTTAGGTAAGGTAAATCTAAGTACCTTTTTTAGTTCATTATGAATCATCTCCCAAAAGGCCTTCACTTTCGGGCAAGTCCACCAGAGATGAAAGAATGTCCCTTCCGCCTCTCTGCATTTCCAACATTTATTGTCAGACAGATGGTATATCTTAGCTAGCTTGACTGGGGTCATGTACCACCGGTATATCATTTTCATAATATTTTCCTTCAAGGCAGTGCATGCCGTGAATTTCAAACCGGTGTTCCATAACCTTTCCCAGTCTACAAACATAATGTTGTGCCCCACATCCTGCGCCCATTTTATCATGGCGGATTTGACTGTCTCATCCTGTGTATTCCACTTAAGCAGCAAGTTATACATTCTCGAAAGTAGTTTATTTTTTGGCTCTAACAATTCAGTCTCTAGTTTCGATTTTTCCACCTGGAATCCAACCTTTTTATCTATTTTAAAGACCTCCTGAATTTGCGCATAGTGCAACCAATCTCGCACCTTGGTTTTCAGTTTTTCCAAGCTCAGCAACCTCCAATTGTCTCCAATTTTTTCGATTATTTCCCAATATTTAGGCCAATGGGCCTCCATGTTAAGTCTCTTACGTGCCTTGGCCTCCACCGGTGAGAGCCACCTCGGAGTCTTACTCTCCAATAAGTCTTTATATTTTGTCCAGACCGTCAAAATTGCTCTTCTGACAATATGGTTTTTAAACAATTTGTGCACTTTAACCTTGTCATACCACAAATATGCATGCCACCCAAACGCATTGTCAAACCCTTCCAGATCTAGGACATCAGTGTTCTCCAATAAAATCCAATCTTTCAACCAGCAGAAGGCTGCAGATTCATAATATAACCTCAAGTCTGGCAGGGCAAATCCCCCTCTTTCTTTCACATCAGTTAATATTTTAAACTTTATTCGGGGCTTTTTGCCCTGCCAAACAAACTTAGATATATCCTTCTGCCACTTTCCAAAACATTCCACCTTGTCCACGATCTGTAGGGCCTGAAACAAAAATAACATTTTCGGCAATACATTCATCTTTACAGCAGCTATTCGGCCTAACAAGGAAAGTTTCAATCTTGACCATGTTTCCAAATCTCTTTTGATTTCTGACCAACATTTCTCGTAGTTATCTTTAAACAAATTCAGATTTTTGGAGGTCAAATACACCCCTAGGTATTTTACTTTTCTAACCACATTTAGTTCCGTTTCTTTAGAGAACTCATCTGTTTCTGTGACTGTCAAATTTTTTGCTAAAACTTTAGTTTTTTGCTTATTTAACTTAAACCCCGCCACCCGACCAAAGTCAGAAATTAATTCTAACACTCTTTTAGTGCTAGAGACTGGTTCCTGTAATGTTAATACCAGGTCATCTGCAAATGCTTTCAATTTATATTGTTTCACTCCGACCTCAATTCCTTGGACCAACCGGTCCTTTCTAATCATGTTTAGCAACACCTCCAGAACTGAGATGAACAATAGGGGGGATAGGGGGCACCCCTGACGTGTCCCTTTTTCAATTTTAAACTCCTCTGTCACCACATTGTTTACTATCAATTTAGCTTTTTGTTCTGAATAGATTGCTTCTATACCATTTTCAAACCCCCGCCCCACTCCCATCCCTTCCAAATTTTTCTTCATGAACATCCAAGAAATATTATCAAAGGCCTTCTCTGCATCAATAAAGATTAAGACCGCTCTAGTGTTAAGATTTGTTTGTAGAAGCTCCAAAATATCAATAATGTTTCTTGTATTGTCAAACAAATGCCTACCAGGGAGAAAGCCAGCCTGGTCCTTATGGATCACTTCATTTAATACTTTTTTAAATCTACTTGCCAGGATATCTGCAAAAATTTTGTAATCCACATTTAGGAGTGAGATGGGGCGGTAGTTCTTAAGCTGAGTCTTTTCAGTTTCTAGTTTAGGTATCAATGTGATGAAAGCTTCTTTCCACGTTTCCGGTGCCTTCCTTCCCTCCATGATCTGGTTGCAAACCTCCATCAAGGGTTGTATCAAATAATCCTTTAAAACTTTGTAATATTTGGAGGTTAGACCATCAGGGCCTGGAGACTTGCCCAATTGAAGATTCTGAATGGCACTTTCAATTTCTTGCTGTGTGATGTTGCAATTCAGGGTTGTTCTCATTTCCTGGGGTATTTTTTGTAATCCATTAATTTTAAGAAATTGATCCACCTCGGAAGCTTTTTGCGGCCCTTGTGAGTAGAGTTCTTTGAAATATCTCTGGAAACACTTTCTAATTTCCTCAGGTTTCTGAACCATTCTCCCTTCAATCTCTAAATTTGTAACTGTATTAAGCTTTTGTCTCTTTTTCAACTGCCAGGCTAGCAGTTTCCCACACTTATTCGCTGATTCAAAGGATCTTTGTTTCATTTGTTTAATTTTCCATTCCACCTCTTGATTTATCAATTTCGAATATTGCGCCTGGAAAAATTTCACTTCTCTTAGCACATCCTTCGACTTAGGCCTAGATCTTAATTTTTTCTCTCCTTCTCTTATTTTCTCCAATATCTTCTCCTTCTTTTCATTCCAGAGCCTTTTCTTAATCGTGTTTTGTTGTATTAGAAACCCTCTCATGACTGCTTTACTTGCGTCCCAGATTATTCTTTTTTCCACGGTGGTATTCAAATTTATCTCAAAATAGTCCTTTAAAGTTTTTTGGGCCTTCTTAACAATCTCCTGATCTCTTAATATGGTGTCATTCATTTTCCATCTAAAGGATCCGGTTGTATTTAGTCTCAGTTCCACTTTCAAAGCATTATGGTCGGAGCAAGTTTTTGGGCAGATTTCCACTTTTCTAGTCTTAGGTGCCAGTCCTCTAGTTGTCCATATTTGGTCGATTCGTGTCCATGTCAGATGAGCTTCAGAAAAGAAAGTTCCTTCTTTCCCTAGAGGGTTCTTAACCCTCCATATGTCAATTAAGTCCATATTGTCAGTCATTTCAAAAAAGGTTTTAGGTAGTCTGCCATCTTTCGATATGTTGGCACTTTGTGACTTATCCATGTTTACAGACACAACCCCATTCATATCACCCAACATAATGATGTTATTGTAGTCCAAGTAATCCAGCATAGTCTCATGCAGCTTCCTGAAAAATTCCGATTTTCCCTCATTTGGAGCGTATATTCCTAATATCAAAAATTTTTCTCCTTGTGTCTGTATTTCAATCGCCAAAATTCGGCCATGTTCATCTTTAAATAAAAATTTCGGTGACAGGCTCTCCTTTGCATATATCACCACTCCTCTTTTCTTAACTTTATCCGAAGAAATAAATTCTTGGCCTAGTCTTTTATTAATTAGCACTTTTCTGTGGAGCCTTGTCACATGTGTTTCTTGTAGGCAAATAACGTCCAATTGTTCCTTTTTCAATATGTGAAAAACTTTTCTTCTTTTTTCCGGGGAATTTCCGCCATTTATGTTCCAACTAAGAAGCTGCAGAGACATCCTGATTCAATTGACGGGTCCTACAATGGGGTGTCTAAGTTTCCCTCCGATCCCGGAGGTGGTAGTACTGGTCCAGATCCAGGTGGTGTAACTTTTGAAGGTGGTCCCAGTGGTGGTGGAGGCCAAGAAGCTGCAGCTCCTTTTTGCAGGTCCTCCTCGTGGTCATATAGGAACTTCTGCTGGTCTTCAGGTGATTTAATTTTTATTTTCCTTCCTTTGTAAGTAAATGAAAGTCCTTGTGGAAACTCCCACCTATAAGGAATTCCGTTGTGTCTCAACAATTTAGTCAAGTCTATATAGGTAGTCCTAAGTTCCAAGAGATATTTGGGTATATCTCTGTAAATTTCAGCCTTTTTGCCTTCTATCTCCAAAGATTTCTTGAAATGTAGGCCTAATATCTTATCCCTCTCTTCTCTTGATCTCAGAATAACTAAGCAGTCTCTGGACTTGTCTTTCTTTACAGATCTTCCCAGTCTAAAGGCTGTCACAATTTTAAAGTCCTTTTCTTCCTCAATTCCCCAGAATTTGGAGAACAAAAGTGTCAGAAATCCCTCTAGGTTGTCTTTCTCCAGTTCCGGGATAGCCCTTATCCTGAGATTATTTTCTTTACTTTTCAATTCAACCAATGACAGGTAGGCTTGTTGTTCCCCTACCTGTCTTTTCAGAGGCCTTACTTCCCCTTTAATCTCATCAACCTTTATATTCGCCTGTTCTGCTTTTTGGTTGGCTTCCACAGCTAATTTGTAGTTTTCAGCCGTAGCTCCTTGCAGTTTCTCAATCGCCTGGGTGTGCTGCGAAACCTGTTCAGTTAATTTGCCAATAGAGGATGTAGCTTGGTCAATTTTTGATGTTTGATTATCCACTTTTTGATTTAAAACTGCCAGTTGTTCCAGAATTTGTTTCAAAACTGTTTCAGATCCTCCAGTTGCCATATCTTCTGCAGCAGGCTGTACAAATTCCACCTCCTGTGCTGTCAGCACAGTTGGGACGGATGATCTGCGATGATGAGTTAAAGTTGTTTGCATAAGTTGCCCAGATTTTTTCTCTTTTTCTTTATCTTTAGCTTTAGCTGCTCTTGTTCTCCCTGAGCCGCTCATTCCACACCTGCCTCTGTTCAAGGTCAAATGATCTTTTGTCCCATGAGAAAGACGAGTCCAAAGTATAAACAATTAAACCACAAAGAATTTCAATAAAGTTCAATTCCCAGGCCACTATACTTCCACAATCCTCTAGGGGGAGTATTTCAAAGTTTCAAAGAAGGAAGGAACTATTTTCTGCCATTGAAGTTCCTATATTCCCCATGTTAAATTTTTGTAATTCCAATACACAAAAGGAAGGTTTCCAAAGCTTCCAGTTTCTTAAGCTCCAGCCACAAGGTGTCAAAGGAGGTCCCAGCAACAATGTTAAACGTTAATATCTCAGTCTATGCAACAGTTTAAGTCTCTGCTACAATGTCGTCAGTTTGACAGCAGTTTGACAGTTCTCTTCTATACACTGGCAGCCCGATGACGGGGTTACCCCTTTTAATTCCGTTTAGCTGAAAAATAGGGGGACAGTTCCAGAAAGCAAAAGTCCATAAATTTCACAATTCTTTCCCTTTTCTCCTCAAAAATACACAGTCTATCAATGCACTCTTTCTTCCACTTTTACAGTCCCTTTTAAACACTTCAGCTCGCTTCAGAGCCCTTGCTTTGATCTAATTAGCAGAGTCGGGAGGCGGACTTCCTGTTACTCGCCTCCCGTTTTCAGCCGAATTTCTCCAATTTGGTTAAAAATTTAAACCCCTTACTCACGGGTATGTTGCTCCAATTTCGATGTTTTCAAGAAGAAAGGTCGGCGCTCATCAGCAGTAGCAGCGCGGCTTTGCATCCACGAAAAGAGCGATGAACTCACAGCGCCGCTCCCCCTTTCACGTTCCGGAGCCTCTTACGAGGCTCCTTCTCCGCTTCTGGGGGGGCTCAAGGCGCCCGCCGAGTCCCACGGCCGCAGGCTCGCTCTGCCTGCGGTTTTTCTTGATGGGTCTCCGCTTTGCCGTAGCGGACGACCCTTTTTCGCGGAGCCCCTCTTCACAGCGCGAAGAGGACCGCCATTGCTGTTTCGCGCCGCCTCCGGAAGTCCGATCCTCTAAGAGTTTTTGGATGTCGTGCTTATGTGCTGGTGCCTAGGGCACAACGTAGGAAAGGCGATCCTAGATCTAAAGAAATGTTTTTCTGTGGTTATCAAGCAAACACAAAAGGTTGGAGATTTGTGAATGTAGAAGGCAATCAAACGAAAATCACAATCAGCAGAAGTGCGGAATTTTGTGAACAGGATGGTTGGAATAAAATTCATGGAAATCCTGACATACTATTTGATGTGGTGAACAGTAACAATGAAACTCAGGCCCCAGGGCAGGTATTAGTTCCAGAACAGGCTGAGGAATTTGAGTCTGAGGACGAGGGTGAGAAATCGTCTAGTTCACCCAAGTCTGTAAAGTCAGAATCTTCTAGCTCTAAAAGTTCACCTGTACAGCAAGAGAGACGTGTAAAGTCAGAATCAGAAAGTTCTTCAACTACTAGTGACAAACAGGTGACGACTAGTGATTCTGGGTCAGAGGGGAAAACTGAAGGAACACCACAGGAACTGTTAAGGCGTTCCAAGCGTACCAACAAAGGTAAACCTCCTGAAAGGTACCAAGCTATTAGTGTTTGGGCTGGTTTGGCAAATTGCGAACCTGAAAGTTTTGAGGAGGTTGAGCAATTACCCCAGGGGGAGGCCAGTAGGTGGCGTGAGGCCATCCATGCAAAAAGAGTTGAATTCTATGAAAGAACTGGGTGTGTTTTCCATCACCAAACTGCCAGAAGGTACCAAGGCAGTAAGTTGTAGGTGGGTGTACAGGATAAAGACAACAGCGATGGGGAAACCAGAGTACAAAGCAAGGCTTGTAGCTCGAGGTTTTACGCAAAGAAAGGGGTTACATTATTCTGAAGTCTATGCACCCACTTCAAGGAGTGAAACCCTACGGGCACTATTAGCAGTTGCTGCTCAGAAAGGGTTCAAAGTGAATCAATTTGATGTCTCTACAGCTTATCTTCATTCAGACTTGGCTGAAGAGCTCTATATGGAGCTACCACCAGGATTGAAAGTTGGTAAATCAAATCAGGTATGGAAACTACATAAATCTATTTATGGACTCAAGCAATCTGCTCATAATTGGAATGAGTGTTTGAATGACGTTTTGGTAGGCATTGGTTTTAGCAGGAGCAAGGCTGACAATTGCTTATATTTCAGAGGTTCAGGAGATGCTCAAGAATCTTTGCTTGTTTATGTAGATGACCTGATTTATACTTCAAAGACACAAGAACAAGTAAAAAAACGAGCCAAGGGTTAAATAAACACTTCAAAGTTAAGAATCTTGGTGATGTGAAGGTCTATCTTGGTGTTCAGATAGATAGGACCAAAAATGGCAGTTTTCTACTGAATCAAAAAGGCAAGATATTGCAAATGTTGAAAAAGTTTGGCATGACGGAGTGTGCAGGTGTTAGAACACCAATGGAAATGGGTTTTGTAAAAGACAATGAGTTCAAGGATAGTGCTGAATTCAAGCGTGCTGAAATCTTTCAGTCAGCACTGGGAAGCTTACTTCATCTTTCGCAATGGAGTAGACCAGACATTGCTTACGCTGTTAACTTACTTAGCAGAGAAGCTTCAAAACCTAGTGTAAATGCATGGAAAGGAATTCAAAGAGTGTTAAGATATTTACAATACACCAAAGATTTTTGCCTTGAATTATCTTCTGAAGGACAAGCACAGATTACTTGTTGCGCAGATAGTGATTGGGCAAATTTAAAGGATAGAAAATCAGTGTCTGGCTGTGTAATAAAATTTGGTAACTCTCTGATTGGGTGGAAATCCAAGAAACAGAACCTGATTGCTTTGTCATCAACAGAAGCTGAGTTCTGTGCCTTATCTGAGTTATGTAGAGATCTAGAATTTTACAAATGCTTGGCACAAGAGATGTATGAAAAGGCCATCACTCCAATCACTGTATGGGGTGATAATCAACCGTGTCTTAAGTTAGCACAAAATGGGCAGTTTAAAGGTCGTACAAAACATTTGGATATCCGCTTTCAAAATGTTTGTCAAACGGTAAAAGCAGGAATTGTTAAATTAAATTACTGTCCCAGTCATGAAAATCAAGCTGATGGTTTTACAAAACCGCTTGGGTTTCAGTGGCATGAAAACCTTTGTGAAGAAATGGGTCTGAAGTAATTTTGTTTTTGTATTGCCAGCGAGAGGGGGTGTTAGGGTGTGAAACCTAAGATGCTGGCAAGTTAGCAATGTCATGTGACTTTAAGTAGTAAAGCTCGTTAAGTTGTTAAGTTGCTCAGTATATAAAGAGTGATTGTTTTCTCTGCCTGTGGGGCGTGAAGCAAAAATGTCTGAAAGCTCCGGAGGTGTTTCTGTTATCTTTCTGTAATAAACCTGTCTTTGGAAAGACAGGCTTCCCTGTGTCGTTATTTCTTTGCTGCTGAGACTCTGAAGCTTGTACTGCAACAAGAATCTCTGCACTGGACTTAATTAATGCTCTGCAAAGAGCACTGTTGCTGGTTGCGCAGTGGAAGCGTTTACTGGACCAGTACACAGACTCTCTTAACACAGACGTGTTGAAGCATTGCAACAGCTTCCCAACACAGTCCCAGCCCCCACTGGGCTTTCTGGGCGTCCCACTTCGGCCCAAGGCTTGCTCCCTTGGCCCTCGGCTCCTGCTGAGCTTCCGCACAGACTCCTCAGCACCTGCCAGGCGGCCTGAGCCGATTTAACGCCCTCCAGATGGGGCAACAGCAAAGCGTCCACATTTGCTTGCAACATGCAGAGCTCTCTCTGCTCTCTCTCACTCAGCAGAGCAGTAGCTTGCGTGGGTGGGGCCAGCTCCTTCTGGACTGGACTCCAGAGCCCTGTGGCCACAAACCACCCCCTTGCTCTTCTTGACCAGGCCTCCCAGTTGGCCCCATTCAGTCTCTCACTGGGGTAGCTGTCTTGGCCCTGCTGTGCCTGTGCAGCAGCCATTCTCCTCCCACCGGGGCTTCAAGCGTACTCATGCGTTTGCCAGCAAGCTGGACCTCCGAAGCAGCCGTCTCTCTTGGCTTTTGGCTCCGCTCTCCAGCATTCCTCACTGCCCTTCCTGGCAGGAGCTCTCAGCAACTCAACGCTGGCAGCCTTCCTCCCTTCTCACACTTGTCAGGAAACGCGGAACTTCCATAACCTTTCAGAAATAAATCCTACGTCCAGTCAGGCTTCCCTGCGTGGCTCTGCTGGGGAGCAGACCTGGCAGGAGAGCAGAGTAGCAGTGGTCCTGCGTCCGTGTGAGAATAGGGATAAATCAAGTCCAGAGACAGTTCGTTCTTATCTCTAGTAGCGTTTATTTACAAAGCAGTAAATCCATCGGACACTTCGGACATTTCTCGGTGCTTCCAAAAGCACACTCGCACAGCCTCCGTGCTGTGCTGCGTGTCAGCCAGAAGCGAAAGCAAGTCTGAACACTGACACAGACTGTGACGCACTTCTCTGCGTCAAGCTCCTCCCAGATACAGGACACCATGGCGTTTTAACCCTGTCAGTTCCAAACTCCACACCATCACCTTCATCTGCCATTCTTCCCGGGTGGGTAGATCTTGTGTCTTCCAATACTTTGCAATAGGTATTCTTGCTGCTGTTGTGGCATACATAAAAAAAGTTCTGTCCCTCTTTGGCACCAATTGGCCGACCATGCCCAGGAGAAAGGCCTCTGGTTTCTTCAGAAAGGTATATTTAAATACCTTTTTCATTTCATTATAGATCATCTCCCAGAAGGTCTTAATCCTTGGGCATGTCCACCAAAGATGTAAGAATGTACCTTCAGTCTCTTTACATTTCCAACATTTATTATAGGGCAAATGATAAATTTTTGCAAGCTTGACTTGTGTCATGTACCACCTGTATATCATTTTCATTATATTCTCTCTTAAGGCATTACATGCCGTGAACTTCATACCTGTGGTCCATAACTGTTCCCAGTCAGCCATCATAATATTATGTCCAACATCTTATGCCCATTTAATCATAGCAGATTTCACCGTTTCATCCTGAGTATTCCATTTCAACAGCAAGTTATACATTCTTGACAAATTCTTAATTTTAGGATCTAACAGTTCTGTTTCCAATTTTGATTTTTCCACCTGGAAGCCAATTTTTTTGTCCAAGTTATATGCCTCCATTATCTGATAATAATGAAGCCAATCTCGCACTCTATTTTTTAATTTTTCAAAACTCTGCAGTTTTAATCTGTCTCCCTCTTCTTCCAAAATTTCCCAATATTTCGGTCATTTGGCCTCCATATTGAGCTTTTTCTGAGCCTTTGCTTCCATTGGTGACAGCCACCTTGGGGTTTTATTTTCAAGCAGGTCCTTATATCTTGTCCAAACATTAAACAGTGCTTTTCTGACAATAAGGTTTTTAAACGCTTTATGTGCTTTAACCTTATCATACCACAAATATGCATGCCACCCAAAAACGTTGTTAAAGCCTTTTAAATCCAACACGACAGTGTTCTCAAGAAGCATCCATTCTCTCAGCCAGCAAAAAGCGGCTGATTCATAATAAAGTTTTAAGTCTGGCAGGGCAAATCCACCTCTTTCTTTAGCGTCAGTTAATATCTTGAATTTTATTCGAGGCTTCTTGCCCTGCCAGACAAATCTAGAAATATCTCTCTGCCACTTCTTGAAACACTCCATTTTATCCAAAATTTGCAATGTTTGAAACAAAAACAACATCCTTGGCAATACATTCATCTTTATCGCAGTAATTCGACCTAGCAATGATAAGCTCAGGTTTGACCATATTTCTAAAACCTTTTTCACTTCCATCCAACATTTTTCATAATTATCCTTAAATAAATTCACATTCTTGGCAGTCATGTTAACCCCTAGGTATTTCACTTTCTTAACCAGTGTTAGTCCTGTCTCCTTCTGAAACCTTTCTCTCTCCGTCACAGTTAAATTTTTCTCTAAAACCTTAGTTTTCATCTTATTCAACTTAAAACCCGCCACCTGACCAAATTCTTGAATCAGTTCCAATACTCTTTTGGTACTAGATTCTGGCTCCTGTAATGTCAACACCAAATCATCGGCAAATGCTTTCAGTTTGTACTGTTTAGCTCCAACTTGTATACCTTTAACTGTTTGGTCCCTTCTAATTATGTTTAAAAGAATCTCCAGGACCGATATAAATAGCAATGGAGAAATTGGGCAACCTTGTCGTGTTCCTTTCTCTATCTTAAATTCTTCCGTCACTACATTGTTCACAATTAATTTAGCCTTTTGTTCTGAATAAATTGCACCTATACCATTTTCAAAACCTTGGCCAACCCCCATCCCCTGTAATCTTTTCTTCATAAAACTCCAAGAAATATTGTCAAAGGCTTTCTCCGCGTCCACAAATATCAAAACTGCTTTAGTATTAATATTCACTTGTAACTTTTCTAGAATGTTAATTATGTTCCTTGTGTTGTCAGACAAGTGTCTGCCCGGGAGAAAACCAGCTTGGTCTTTATGAATTTCTTCTTCTAATACCTTTTTTAATCTTTTAGCCAAAATGTCTGCAAAAATTTTATAGTCCACATTAAGCAAAGATATGGGGCGGTAATTCTTAAGCTGTGTCTTCTCAGACTCTAATTTCGGTATAAGTGTAATATAAGCTTCCTTCCACGACTCTGGTGCCCTTTTCCCTTCCAATATTCCATTACAAACTTCCTTTAAAGGCTGTATTATCCATTCTTTCAGAGATCTATAGTATCTTGAAGTCAAACCATCCGGTCCCAATGGCATATTCTGGATGGCCCCTTCTATCTCTTGCTCTGTTATTTTGTAATTCAACATTAGCTTATTTTCTTGAGAGATTTTTTTGTAATCCATTTGTTTTCAAAAAAACGATCAATGTCCATTTGTTTCTGGGTTTCCTGTGTATATAGTTGTTTAAAATACCTCTGAAAACACTTTCTAATCTCCACTGGATTCTGTATATTTTTTCCTTCTACTTCCAAATTTGTAATAGTGTTAAGTTTCTGTCTTTTTTTCATTTGCCAAGCCAGCAGTTTTCCACATTTGTTTGCCGATTCAAATGTCTTTTGTCTCATCTGTTTAATTTTCCATTCTATTTCCTGATTCATCATTTTCATATATTGTACTTGATGTAGCTTTATCTCTTTCAGAATCTACTGTGACTTTGGTTTCACTCACAGTTTCTTCTCTCCTTCCTTTATTTTCTCCAAAATCTTATCTTTTTTCTCATTTTGGACTCTCTTTTGAATCGCATTCTGTTGTATAAAAAATCCTCTCATAACCGCTTTGCTTGCGTCCCAAATTACTCTTTTTTCTACAGTTGTATTCATATTTATCTCAAAATAGTCTCTCAGAGTTTTTTGGGCCTTCTTAGTCACTTCTTCGTTCCTAAACAAAGTGTCATTCATCCTCCATCTGAAGGAACCAGTTGGTGTTAGTTTCAATTCCATCTTTACAGCATTATGGTCGGAACAAGTTTTAGGGCATATTTCCACCTTTCTAGTCTTTGGAGCCAGCCCTCTAGTTACCCAAATTTGGTCAATTCTTGTCCATGTCATTTTGGCCTCAGAGAAGAAGGTTCCCTCTCTTCCCAGAGGGTTTTTAATTCTCCAAATGTCAACTAAATCCATATTGTCAGTCATATCAAAGAAACTCTTTGGTAATCTACCATCCTTAGTGACTACCTGTCTCTGTGCCTTATCCATATTTGTAGACACCACTCCATTCATATCCCCCATCAAAATCATATTATAGTCCATATAGTCCACCAGAGTCTCATGTAACTTCTTAAAAAAATCAGATTTTCCCTCATTTGGTGCATAAATGCCTAATATCAAAAATTTCTCTCCTTGTGATTGGATTTCAATTGCCACAAATCTTCCTTGGTAATCTTTAAAAATAAATTTCAGTGATAGGCTCTCCTTTGCGTAAAGTACTACTCCTCTTTTTTTAACTTTGTCTGATGAAATGAATTCATTCCCCAATCTTTTGTTTGCCAATATTTTCCTGTGTAGCCTTATCACATGTGTTTCTTGTAAACAAATCAAGTCCAATTGTTCTTTTTTTAATACAGGAAAGACTCTTCGTCTTTTTTCAGGGGAGTTCATCCCATTAACATTCCAACTTAATATTTGCAGTGCCATGATGTAGTTACTTTAAGTCTCCTCCAACTGCGCCCAGTGCTTGCTCTTGTTCTGTCGGTAGTGTTGGTATCCCTTTTGCTGGGCAGTCCAGTCCAAAGGATAGCTTTGCTATGTCCAGTATAGGTGATCGTCTGTCCAGTACTCTTTGCTCTAATCCTCTATCTGGTGATCTTCTGTCCGATGCTCCTGGTTCTTTTCCAAGCCCCTTCTGTAGATCCTCTTCATGAATGCTCAGGAATTTTTCTTTGTCCTCAACTGATCTTATTTTTATTTTCCTTCCTTTAAAGCTAAAGGATAGGCCTTGGAGAGATTCCCACCTAAAGATGATTCTGTTCCTTCTCAGCAGAGCAACCAAATCCCCATAGTTGGACCTAAGGTCCAAAAGGTATTTCGGGATATCTTTGAATATTTCCACTCTTGTCTGCAATATTTCCAAAGTCTTCTGAAAGTGCCAACCCAAAATTTTATCTCTCTCTTCTTTAGATCGGAGGGTAATCAAACAGTCTCTTACTCTGTTCTTCTTCCCTCCTCTTCCAAGCCTAAAAGCACTCATGATTTTCACTCCTTCTTGTTCCAAATCCAAATTCCAAAACTCTGCAAATTCCTGCGTAAGAAATTCTATCAAACTATCCTTCTCCAGTTCAGGTACAGCTCTAATCCTCAAGTTTGTCTGTTTTTCCTTGAGCTCAATCATAGAAAGAATCAGCTTATGGTCCTCAACTTGTCTCTGTATATCTGGGACTCTCTTTGTTTCCAATTGAGTTACCTTAACCTCCACAGCATCCACTTTTTCCCGAGCTTCCTCTGCAATTTGACGGGTTGAAGCAGACTCCTGTATCAATTTCTGTATGGCTTCTATGTTGGTGTTCACCTTTTGTCCCAGGCTATTTATACTTTCTGTATTTATATCAATTTTGGTATTTGCAGCATCCACCTTCGCATTTGACGCATCAACTTTTACATTTGTCTCATCTACCTTCTTGCTGAGTTTTTCCAAAGATTCATTTATCTTACCTAATACAGTCGCTAAAGCTTCTTCTGATGACATTCCTCTTGGTTTAAGTTGTGTTGGTACAGCTGCAGGTGAGGCAGAAGGACCAGATGCTGACTCTCTTTGCTGCCAAGACTTCCCAGATCTTGTTGTTTTTTCTGGGAATGACGAATCTACTTTCTCTTTCCCATCTGCCATAACACTCAGAAAGTCCAAGGTCAATCCCACAGTCAGGCAGTTTTTTTTTTTAAAGATATTTATTGCGATTTTCAAACAATACAACAAACCTCACACTCAAAGCTGAAATAAAAAAGGACTAAAATAAAAGAAAAACACCACCGTCACAATCAATCAATCAAGCAAAAAGAAAAAAAAGATACAACACGAAACATAAAAAACAAAAAAAGAATAGACCTAAAAAAAGAAAAAAAATCATATATATCCAGTTTCTTACCCATTATTTTCATATCCTTCTTTCCTGACTTCCTCACATCTCCTTTTTCTGCGTTCCCTTTTTACACAATCATATTCAGCAATCCCTAACCCTTTTTCAGATCTTATTCTGTATTGTACCTTTCATCTATTATGTCTCCAATTTTTCCCCTTATAACCTCTTACTTAAGTTTGACATAATGATATTCTAACTTTTCAACCTTATTTCTCATAAAACATTTTTACATGTTCCTTTCAACTATGTCACTAATGCCATAATGTCCTTATATCCTGCATCACTTTAACATTCAAATATTTTGCAATGTTTTTGCAGATAGTCTTTAAATTTCTTCCAATCCTCTTCCGTTTGCTCTTCTCCCATGTCTCGGATTCTGCCAGTCATTTCTGCCAATTCCATGTAGTCTATCAGTTGCATCTGCCATTCTTCCAGAGTGGGCAAATCTTGTGTCTTCCAATACTTTGCAATAAGTATTCTTGCTGCTGTTGTTGCATACATAAAGAAAGTTCTATCCTTCTTTGGCACCATCTGGCCGACAATGCCCAGGAGGAAGGCCTCTGGTTTCTTAAGGAAGGTATACTTAAATACCTTTTTCAGTTCATTATAGATCATTTCCCAGAAAGCCTTGACCTTTGGGCACGTCCACCAGAGGTGAAAGAATGTTCCCTCAGTTTCCTTACATTTCCAACATTTATTATCAGGCAAATGATATACTTTTGCAAGCTTGACTGGTGTCATGTACCACCTATATATCATTTTCATAATATTTTCTTTTAAGGTATTACATGCCGTGAATTTCACACCGGTGGTCCATAACCATTCCCAGTCAGCAAACATGATATTATGACCAATATCTTGTGCCCACTTAATCATAGCTGATTTGACCGTTTCATCCTGAGTATTCCACTTTAACAGCAAGTTGTACATTCTTGAAAGTACCTTAGTTTTAGGTTCTAGCAATTCTGTTTCTAATTTCAATTTTTCCACCTGGAAACCTATTTTTTTATCCATATTAAAAACCTCTCTAATTTGGTAATAATGTAACCAGTCTCGCACTTTATCTTTTAGTTTCTCAAAACTCTGCAATCTCCATGTGTCTCCATTTTGTTCTAATATCTCCCAATATTTCGGCCATTTGGCCTCCATATTGAGTCTTTTCAGAGCCTTAGCTTCCATAGGTGACAACCACCTTGGGGTCTTGTTTTCTAGTAAATCTTTGTATCTTGTCCAGACATTAAATACTGCTTTCCTGACAATATGGTTCTTAAATGCTTTGTGAGCTCTAACCTTGTCGTACCACAAATATGCATGCCACCCAAACACATTGTTAAACCCTTCCAAATCTAAAATGTTAGTGTTCTCAAGAAGTAGCCAGTCTTTCATCCAGCAGAATGCTGCTGATTCATAATATAACTTCATGTCCGGCAGGGCAAACCCCCCTCTTTCTTTAGCATCAGTCACTATTTTAAATTTTATTCTGGGCTTTTTGCCCTGCCAGACAAACTTAGAGATATCTCTCTGCCACTTCTTGAAACAATCTATCCTGTCCACAATCTGCAAAGTTTGAAACAAAAACAACATTTTTGGCAATACATTCATCTTTATAGCAGCAATTCGACCCAACAGGGAGAGCTTCAATTTTGACCAGATTTCTAAATCTTTTTTAACCTCTGACCAACATTTTTCATAGTTATCCTTAAATAAATTCAGATTTTTGGCTGTCATATTTATTCCTAGGTATTTCACTTTCTTCACCACATTTAAATCTGTCTCCTTCTGAAACCTTTCTTTTTCCATTATTGTCAAATTTTTCTCCAAAACCTTAGTTTTTTGCTTATTTAATTTAAATCCTGCCACTTGACCAAATTCCTGAATCAATTCTAAAACTCTTTTCATACTAGATTCTGGCTCCTGTAATGTCAAAACCAGGTCATCTGCAAAAGCCTTAAGTTTATATTGTTTAGCTCCGACCTGAATTCCTTTAATCAACTGGTCCCTCCTAATCATGTTCAAGAGCACCTCCAGGACCGAGATAAATAGCAATGGAGAGATAGGGCAACCCTGTCGTGTTCCTTTTTCAATTTTAAACTCTTCTGACACCTCATTGTTAACTATCAATATTGCCTTTTGTTCTGAATAGATTGCTTCTATACTATTTTCAAACCCCGTCCCACTCCCATTCCCTTAAGATTTTTCTTCATAAAATTCCAAGAAATATTGTCAAAGGCCTTCTCCGCATCAATAAAAATTAGAACTGCTTTTGTATTAGTGTTCATTTGCAATAACTTCAAAATGTTGATAATGTTCCTTGTGTTATCAGACAAATGTCTGCCTGGAAGAAAGCCTGCCTGATCTTTGTGTATCACTTCATTTAACACTCTTTTTAATCTATTAGCTAAGATATCTGCAAAAATTTTGTAATCCACGTTTAAGAGGGATATGGGACGGTAGTTCTTAAATTGTGTCTTTTCTACTTCAGATTTTGGTATAAGTGTGATGAAAGCTTCTTTCCACGACTCCGGTGCCTTCTTCCCCTCCATAATCTCATTGCACACCTCCTTTAATGGTTGAATTAAATAGTCTAAAGACGATTCTGTTACTTCTCAGTAATGTCACCAAATCTCCGTAGTTAGATCTAAGTTCCAATAAGTATTTCGGGATGTCCTTGTAGATTTCCACTTTAAAATCCTGAATTTCCAAGGTCTTTTGAAAATGTGCACTCAGTATCTTATCTCTTTCTGCCTTCGTTCTGAGGGAGATCAGGCAGTCTCTAGACTTAACCTCCCTCCCTCCTTTTCCAAGTCTGAATGCACTTACAATTTTAAAATCTTCATCTTCTTCCAAAGACCAAAATTCTGCAAATTCTTTTGTCAAATATTCAATTAAATCTCCCTTTTCAACTTCTGGAACTGACCTCAGTCTCAAGTTATTTTCCTTACTTTTTAGTTCTATCATAGACAGATATGCCTGGTGTTCACCAATCTGTTTGCGCATAGGTTTTATTTCCTGTTGCACGGCCTCTGCTTTCTGTTTGGCCTCCTCAGCAATTTTACGGTTTTCTGTAGTAACTTCCAACAGTTTCCCAATAGCTTGTGCATTTAAACCAACTTGTTGAGTCAAATTGTTTACACTAGCTGTATTTTGGTCTAATTTAGATGATTGTTCAGTCACTTGCTTACACAGATCATCCAATTTTCCAAGAATTTTATCTAGTACTGATGTGTCACCTCCTGTGGCCATTCCTTCAGGCCTAGCTTGCTCTAAGTCTTCCTGTTGTGTCACAGAAACAATAGGAACAGATGATCTGCGCAGCTGTGAAATTATAGTAGCTTGTTGTGTTTTGGCTTTGCCTGATCTTGTCTTCCCACTCATCCCACCACTGTCTATGCGTCAAGGTCAGTCTCACGGTTAGCAATTCTCATGGGAATCCACAAGTCCCTAGATGGAAAAATCCCCCAGCAGTTGCAAAGTTTCAGTGTTCCACTAGAGGGACACTAGATATATCTTAAAAGAAAGAAAGTTACTGTTCATACAATTTGCTCCAATTCATACAATTTGCTCCAAGTTATTCCAAGTCTTTCAAAAGTTAATATCAATGTCAAACAGCAACAAACTCCCAAAAACCTTCTGAGTCCTTTAGTCTTTGCAGAGCCAATCCTTGAGTAATTACAATGTCTCAAAAAGTGCGAGTTCCAATGTAACAGTTCAATGTAACAATCCAATGTAGAAGTTCCAACAGCCTAACAGTTCTAGTAATTTAGTAGCTCTAGTAGTCTGGCAGCCCGATTACCGGGATTTCTCAGTGATTTTGTAAATCCACAAGTGAAAAGGTAAAAAGGTATCCACGAATAAAGGGTAAAATCCACAGATACCGAAGTTAAATTGAATACAATTGATGCTCAGATTAGTGCCTTTTAAGATCGTAGTTTCCAAGGCATTAGAAAGTTAAATGTCTTTGCTTTAAGTCTTTAAACAGAGCCGGGAGACGGACTTCCTGGTTGCGCCTCCCGCTTCAGTGCCAAAACTTCATAAAATTTAGTCCCAAATTCAGTGAACTTCACCTACTCACGAGTAGTTGTTTTTATAGCCGAATTGTCCCAGGAAAAGGGTCAGCGCTCACCGGCAGCAGCTTCGCGGCTTCACCCCACAGAAAGAGCGATCGACTCACAGCACCGCGCCAGCCCTTTCACGCTCCGGAGCCCCTTACGAGGTCCCTTCGACGT
The DNA here is from genome assembly GCF_964106915.1 of Podarcis gaigeae. Taxonomy (NCBI): domain Eukaryota; kingdom Metazoa; phylum Chordata; class Lepidosauria; order Squamata; family Lacertidae; genus Podarcis; species Podarcis gaigeae. The sequence goes on along the minus strand of NC_139695.1, from coordinate 6,275,671 downwards.
TTCGAGGGGCGCTGATGGTGCCCGCCGAGTCCCACGACCACAGGCTATCACTGCCTGTGGGTTTCCAATCAGGGTCTCCGCTTCGCCGTAGCGGACGACCCGTTTCTGCGGAGCTTCCCCCTCACAAATAGCAGGGGACCGCCATTGCCGTTCGCGCTGCCCCCGGAAGTCCCACAGTCAGGCAGTTTTATCTTTCTAATGGAAAATTCCCCTGATCCAGCTCTTGTAACAGTTTCCACAACTTCCTCTAGGGGGAAACAGTTACAATCCGTACTTGTATTGATCCAAAATAACTCCTTTTAAAGCATAACTCAAGCAGGAAATTTAGTTTCAATTTTCAGTTACTTTTTTCTCCCTTTAAAGTCAGAGGGGGACAGTTAAAAACAGTTGAAAACAATGTATCTCTCTTTGACAGCTAACAGTCAGAGCGCGTTTCAGATACGGCAGCCTTATTGTCCTATTTGCAGCCCGTTCCCAGGTTCCAAGCAATGGAATTTTAACTTCCTTCCCTCTCTCTCACAGGTATAAATAGTCCAAAACTCCCCCCCCCCCTCTTCTCCTGCTTCCAGGGGGGGGGGATTTACTATTTTTAGAGGTTGAAATTTAATCCTTTCCAATCGGCTCTCCAAGACTCTAGCTTGCAGCCTCTTTGCTTTGTTCTATTTACAAAAGCGGAAGGCGGACTTCCTGTTTATGCCTCCCCGCTACGATTCCGAATTGAGTCTTTCTTCTTTTAAAAGTTTCCAATTTGTTCTACTCACGGGTAGTGTCTTTTAAAATCCAATTGTTTATTTTGTTTTTGTTTTAATTTCTTTTTATTGAGTTTTACTTAAATCACCAAAAAAAAAACCAAAAGAAAAAACAAAACAACAGTTTCAGAAAAAAGATAAAAAAGAAAAAATATCCATACATAACACAAAAGTAGCATCAATTTCCGTTACAGTTCTTTGTCTTGTTCCTTGAATCTTTATATCTTTAAATATTTAGATCTTTCCTCTACACACCTATTGACCTCCTTCCCTCCCAATTTCGGGCTTCTTGATAAAAAAAAATTCTTTTTTCTGCAGCTAATAATTATTGATGGTTTGCACATCATAAGGTTTATATCAGACCTGCTGTAGTTTTTAAATTTCTATAGTTTCCTTCAATATATACCATAAATTTATTCCAATCGCTAATAAACTTTGTATTATGGAGCAATGGAATGAAATTCACGGCATGCGTCACACTCAGAGAAAATTTGGAAAAGATGATGTATAGGTGGTACATCACACCAGCAAAATTAAGAAAAATGTACAAAACAGGAAATAAGGCCTGCTGGAAGTGTAAAATCAAAGAAGGCAATTTCTACCATATGTGGTGGACTTGCGAAGAAATGAAGAAATTCTGGGATTTGATTTATAACGAGTTAAAAAAAATACTTAAATACACTTTCCCTAAAAGACCAGAGGCCTTTTTATTAGGAATAATTGGGGACGAAATTAAAGAAGAAGATAAGACATTATTCCAATACTCGACAACAGCGGCCAGAATACTAATTGCACAAAATTGGAAAAGTTCAAATACCCCAACGGTCAGAGATTAGCAAATAAAATTATTTGAATATGTTGAACTAGCAAAAATGACGCAAAAAATTAGAAACCAAAAAAATACAAAGTTTATTAGCGATTGGAATAAATTTATGGTATTTTCACGGAGTAAATTCCCCTTAGTCAAAGGAATTCCGCCATTACCGATGGCGCTAACCTGGAAGTCCTCGGGCACCAAGATTTCATAAAGCTGTCTGCCTTGATGATACTTTCAGTGAGGATCCCTTTGATAAGCCATCGACAATGCATAAAGGAGGGCAGGTGGCTTGGTGAGCAGGGAAATTCTTTAAAAGATTTGGACCAGCAATGTGCCTTTGCTTCGGGCAAAGGGTGATGGTGAATGGATCATAGCTACCTAACTCAGCACTGTCTGTACTGATTGGCAGTGGCTCTACAAGGTTCCAGGCAGGTGATGTTTTCAGCTTCACCTGGAGATGCTGGAGACTGTTCTGGGACCTGCATCACCAGCGAGCTATGGTCCTCCCTTAAGGAGTTAGGCGGCTCAATGGTCTGACTCTGTGGAAGGCACCATGCTATTCTCCTTTAAATTAGCCATGTATACAGAAAACATGAGAACTGGAATTTTGCTCTTGAATTGATTTTTGGATCGCCTGCATGCCAAGCACATACTTCTACCACTGGGCCAGCATCCTTCCTCAGTGACTGAGGTCTCAATGCACACATCCATCCAGCAAACAAAAAAATGTTATTGTTAGAAGGGCAGAGTGGGGAGGAAGAAATTCAGGGGCCGGTTTTAGACCCACAGTGCTCGGGTTTATTCTATTGCCTGCTTGACATTGTGCCTCCTTTCCCCCTACCTTTTATACCTATTAAAATTTCACAATGTCGCTGCTTAGGATTCTGGATAACCTATTCTTTTTAAAAGAAATTAAGACAAACAAACAAACATACATCCTAATTGTAATTAAACCAATCTTGATAACATTGTTAAGTGACTTCCTCAAATCCCCCTGGTTGAATTTCATTGTATTTCATTTTAACAGTTTTCCAAAATCAATCTTCTCAAAAAAATAATAATTAACTTGATCACTTAACATCTTTCATTCTTTCTAATCTAGCTTTAAACATCTTAATTCCTATCCTTACATAATTAAATCCTAAGCCTATCTCAAATTTGCAAGCTTTTCCAATTATCTTGACATATTTAGCTAAATAAGCTTTGGATTTTGTCCATTCTTCCTGGTACTCCTCCTCCTTCTGGTCATGGTCTCTTCTAGTCAGGTCGGCTAGCTCCGGGATTCTGGATAATCTATGTGACTGTGGGATGTAAACACAGGAGCAGTCAATGACAACATTCCTAGAGTGTACATGTTAGAACATGGGGAGGGATGTCTGTCCAGTAAGCAGGTAAACTTCCTGGGGACGGACTTCCTCCGCATGTGACCAGAGGTGGGTGTGGCCTCACCTGTGCAGGTAAATGATAAAAGCACAGGGCAGGCAGCCATATCTCTCTCTCTCATCTTCATCTTCTGAAGGAGCAACATGCCCTCTTGGCTCTCAGCCAAGAGAGGACAGTACTATCTTCCTATAAGATAGATTCTAAATGTATTTTACCTTTTTAAGCTGTGTGCCTTCTGGGATCATATTGTGAACAGAACGTGAGTAAACTCTTTTATACTTTTATACTGCGTCGTGTCTTGTATTTTAAGAGGGAACAAAGGGGAAATTACCAGAGTAATTATTATAGAGGTTCTAGCGAACCTGTGCACACGTTACCGTTGCAAACTTAAAGGGGAATGTCTATAAACTCTGCTGATATTTTGGGAACTTGTTAGCACAAGTTGGATAAGGATATAATTAGTCAATATATCCTCTCCTGCACCCCTGAACATTCCCACAAAGGGTTAGTGGCCCCAGTATTGCATATTTTTGTGTATTTTTGAAGGATTGCGTTGGATTGTGATTTTGAGTTGAGTAGTACTTTTCTGAGTTAACTTCCTGGTAAGCACATGGTCCTTTGTTCCATTGTGCAGTGGGGATTAAGCACCCCCCCCTTCCCTCAGAGTTCACAGTGACCCAAGGCAGTGAAGAATTGTTTTGTATTTTGAGATTTTTGAGATTTTAATTTTAAAATTTTGAGAAATTTTTGAGATTTTGAAGAATTTTCAATTTTTTGGATTTTAAGATGGCTAGAGCAGCTTTTGATAGTGATGCAAAATTAGGAATGCCTGTGCTGAATGAACACAATTTCATACACAGGAAGCAGCGCTTGATAGCATGTTTAGATTATAAGCACATTTTTGAAGCTTTAAAGCCTCAGCCTACAGGAACAACTGAGGGAGATTTAGCCAAGATAAGTGCTTGGAAACGCATGAACAGCGAAGCTAGACACATAATTTTGAGTGGACTTCGTGATGAGCAGCTATCATTAATAAATAGTACAGATGATGCATCTCAAATCTTAAGAGATATTGAGCGCGTGTATGGAGAATCTAGCATAAACTGCTTCAGAAACTTGGTGTGTAAATTAACCAGAGTGAGGATGAATTCAAAAGAGGAATTCACAGAGCACATCAACAAGTTTACTGAGATTATTCAAAGAATTGATCTGACTCCCAAAGCTTTTGATGAAGATACAAAGATAGCATTTTTTGTTATCATCACTTGGACCACGCTTTAGCGCATTTGTAAGTTTGATGGATCATAGACAAGGTCTGACTTTTAAAGACTTGATTGGTTATTTAAAAGAAAAATGCAGAGATAGAGCTGAATCTCCAGTGAGAAATGCTAGAAGCAAAGACAGCAGTTATGCATCTAGGCAATGTACAAAGTCCAAAGAGATGCCTAAGAGAGTGATTTGTTTCAATTGTAACAAAGAAGGACACATTGCAAAGAATTGCAGGGCTCCTAAATCAAAGAAACCCCACCCCTTTCAGCCAAAAGTGGAAAAGAAGGGGAAATGTGAATGCACATGGCTACTGCAAGAAAGGAATTTAACTGTCCAGAATCGTGAGAATAGACGTAATAAATGGATTTTAGATTCAGGTGCCAGTTCGCATTTTTCATATAAAAAGGACTATTTTAATGAGATTAATGAGATAAATGATGAAGAAGGATCTGAAATTGAGATTGCAGATGGCAACATTGTTAAAGCAAAAGGTGCAGGTTCCATGAGTCTGAAATGCAATATAAACAATGAATGCATTGAGAACACAATCTCTAGAGTTTTGTACGTACCAGAGCTGAGCTGCAATTTAATCAGCGTGTCCACTTTGGACAAGAAAGGTTTCCAGATCACATTTGGAAATGGAGAATGTAAAGTGACTAGAAATGGCAAAGTGTTTGCTCAAGCAAAGCTAATCAATGGTGTATATGAGTTTGATCTTTCAGAGAACCAGTCTGCAAAAGTGGCACATTCCAGCCAGAGGGATGAAGCAGATCTGGACCTGTGGCACAGAAGGCTTGGACACAGGGATACCAACGTCATTCTGGATCTACAGAAAAGAGATCTTGTAAGAGGTTTGCAGGTAAAGCAGAGCAACAAAGCTCCAGCAAAGTGCATAAGCTGTATTACTGAGAAGGCTGTAAAACCTTCATTTCCCCGTTGTGCAGAACAAAGAAGCAACAAAGTGCTTGACATAGTGCACACTGACATATGTGGACCCATGAATGTTCCCTCACTGGGAAAGAATAGATACATTTTAATATTTCTGGATGACTTTTCAAGATTTTGTGTTGTATATTTCCTCAAAGAGAAGAGTGAGACAGTGGACAAGCTCCAGGAATACATTGCCATGGTCAAGAATAAATTCCAAAGAGCTCCAGCTGTGCTAATGAGCGACAATGGAGGTGAGTACTGCTCAAATGAAATGCAGGCTTTTCTGGCCAAGGAAGGAATTGCACATGTAACCACAATTCCTTACACACCACAGCAGAATGCCATAGCTGAGAGAAAGTTTAGGTCCATTATGGACATGACAAGGTGCATGCTAAAGGATGCATGTTTGCCACAGAAGCTGTGGGCTGAAGGAGAATACACGTCGGTCTATTTGCAGAATAGACTGCCAACTAAAGGTGCAGAGCGCACACCATTTGAACTTTGGCATGGGAAAGCTCCCAATCTTTTGCACATATGTGTGTTTGGAAGTCTGTGTTGCTTCCACGTGCCCAAAGAACACAGACACAAGCTTGACTCCAGGGCAAAAGCAGGTATCCTTGTGGGATATGCCTCTGGAGGCAAAGGATACAGAATTATGGACTTACAAACTGGTAAGACAAATGCATACCATGCGGTTTATTTTGATGAATATGGAAAAGTAGACACTAAGAACACTGTTGTGGATTCTTCAGATGAGTCAGAAAGGACTCAAGAGTTTGTATATTTCCCTTTTGAGACCCCACAAAGTAATAATCTGCCTTCGAGTGTTACAGCGCCCCCTACAGGCGACGCACCAGAAGACGCAGAGGACCAGACCCCTGGCAGCACCAGAGACAAAGAGGAGGACTCAGATGGGGACATGCCTGCGTTGGAGGAGGATGAGGAGGCTGATGTGGTCACAGAACCAGAGGTCAGGCGCTTGTCCAGAACCAACAAAGGTGTCCCACCATTACGGTTGTCCTACTTTGCAGGGTCGGCATTTCCAAAGGAACCTTCCACTTGGGAAGAGATACAGGAGATGCCAGCTGCAGAAGCCAGTCTCTGGAGGAAAGGCCACGCAGGAGGAGATGGATGCACTGCATCAGAACCAGACCTGGACACTCGGTAAGCTGCCTCCTGGTAAGAAGGCCATTGGCAGTAAATGGGTTTTCAAGGTTAAGAAGGGGTCAGAAGGAGAAGTGCAGCACTACAAAGCTAGACTTGTAGCACAGGGATTTTCACAGCGTTTTGGTGAAGACTATGATGAAGTTTTTGCACCAACCGTGAGGTACAGCAGCGTAAGAATGCTTTTAAGCATTGCAGCCTCCAAGAAAATAAGAGTGAAACACATAGACATTGCTACCGCTTTTCTACATGGGCAGATTTCTGAAGAAATTTACATGAAACAGCCCAAAGGTTTTGTAAAACCACATGAGGCACATTTAGTGTGCAAACTCCAGAAAGGACTTTATGGACTTAAACAGGCTGCTAGAGCCTGGAACCAGAAGTTGCATAAAATGCTGACGCAACTTGGGTACAAGCAAGGCAACGCTGACAAGTGCTTGTACAGTAAGTCAAATAATGGATAATTCTCATATATCCTAGCATTTGTTGATGACCTGATTATTGCCACAGCAAGTGAGAAAGACTATACACAGATAGTAAAACACCTTAGCAAAGAGGTGGAGGTCAAGGAGCTAGGAGATGTCCAGTACTACCTCGGGATCCAGGTGGAAAGAGAAGAGGACGGCTCATTTCTTCTCAGCCAAAGACAGAAGATCCACGAGCTAATTGAGCACATGCAGATGCAAGACGCACATCCAGTTACTACACCGATGGCCACTGACTTCCTGAAGAATCAGCAGGATTCGAAGCAGTTGCCAGACAACAATGACTACAGGTCGGCGATTGGTAAACTTTTGTATTTAGTTACCACATGTAGACCTGACTTAGCTAATGCTGTGGGGATTCTTAGCAGAAAAGTGAATTCTCCCACTGAGCATGATTGGGCAGGTGTAAAGAGGGTGGTGCGATATTTGAAGGGTACCATGAATTGTAAATTAAGGTTACCAGCCGTCAGAGACCCTAAGTTGGTTGGGTATACTGATGCGGATTGGGCTGGGGATAATGCTGATTATAAATCAACAAGTGGTCATGTTTTCATGTTTGGTGATGGACCTGTTTCATGGGGCAGTTATAAACAGAGCTGTGTAGCATTATCTTCCACAGAATCCGAATACGTTGCAGCAACAGAAGCCTGCAGAGAGATCACCTGGCTTGATCAACTCATAAAGGACTTTGTGTTGGTGAGAAAAGGGCCTGTCAGCTTGCTAGAGGACAATCAAAGTTGCCTGAAGCTGACGCAGAGTGAGAAGTTCCTGGCCAGAACAAAACACATTGGGGTTAAATACCACTACATACGCCAGATGATCCAGGATGGACTTGTGGAACTATCCTACTGCAGCACCCAAGAGATGACTGCTGACATCCTGATGAAACCCCTACCAAGAGAGAGTTTCCAGAATCTACGTGTCAAGCTGGGACTCTGGGTGGTTGAATAAAGTTGTTTATGTTTTGTGTATGCTGTATTGCCTGAGAAGGGGTATGTGGGATGTAAACACAGGAGCAGTCAATGACAACATTCCTAGAGTGTACATGTTAGAACATGGGGAGGGATGTCTGTCTAGCAAGTAGGTAAACTTCCTGGGGACGGACTTCCTCCACATGTGACCAGAGGTGGGTGTGGCCTCACCTGTGCAGGTAAATGATAAAAGCACAGGGCAGGCAGCCATATCTCTCTCTCTCATCTTCATCTTCTGAAGGAGCAACATGCCCTCTTGGCTCTCAGCCAAGAGAGGACAGTACTATCTTCCTATAAGATAGATTCTAAATGTATTTTACCTTTTTAAGCTGTGTGCCTTCTGGGATCATATTGTGAACAGAACGTGAGTAAACTCTTTTATACTTTTATAAAGACTGTGTCGTGTCTTGTATTTTAAGAGGGAACAAAGGGGAAATTACCAGAGTAATTATTATAGAGGTTCTAGCGAACCTGTGCACACGTTACCGTTGCAAACTTAAAGGGGAATGTCTATAAACTCTGCTGATATTTTGGGAACTTGTTAGCACAAGTTGGATAAGGATATAATTAGTCAATATATCCTCTCCTGCACCCCTGAACATTCCCACAGTGACTAGATACTTGTAATGTATGCCAGGCAATCTGGCACAAGTGGGTAGGGTTGTCATCCGCCTAGAATTGCCGAGATTTGGCTGTTGGAAACAGAGAAAAAGGTCCTGCAATCCCAGGACAGGCTAGGAATCCTTATGCCTTGTACCCACCAAGAGTATCACATGCTCAGCTGCAGCAGAAGGGGAGAGAGAGTGGACTACTGCACAGGGACTGAGAGCAGCAGTGGTAGTAGGATGGGCAGGGGAATGACTGTCCTCTAACAGGGTCCCTCCCAAAGCACCCTTATCCTGCTAATGCCCTGGAACCATGAGGAAAACCAAGTGTTCAACCGAGTCAGGAGTCAAGAGGAAAAGGTGGAAAGGGCGAAGCACAAGGAAGGGAGCTGGCACATGGCAAGATGGCACAAGGGGAAGGGCAGTGTCAGGGAATTGGAGGCTGCAGGGGAAACCATGAGGGAGGGAGACAAATATAGAGAGCCCAAGCCGGCATTCAGCAGCGTCTCTTCCTCGTCAGAGGGGGAAACTGGCAGGGGGGAGCCTAAAGCAGGACCCAGCCATTCACAGGGCAAAATGAAAAGGAAGCGTCATTTCCGGGAATGGGCTTGTTGGCAGCGTCACAGACGAAAGTCAGATGACTCATCTGGATAGCTGAGTATGAATGTATGTGTTTGATCTCTCGTAAACGGCTTTGAAGTAGAACAATAAATCTTGTGAAGAGATGGCGCGAAGCCCAGAATGTTGCTTTACTAGCTTATCAGCACCCTCACCCCTCACAGGCAGGCACCAGAGAACAGAGGCTGGGCCTTGCCTCTTCCCTCCCAACTTCATCTCCAGTCACGCTTGGCACCTTTCGTAGTCATCCACCCCCAGCAGGAAGCCCAGGAGGAAGCCGATGGCACGCTGACGCTCCTGTGGGCTCTGCTTCGACAGAACGTTGGGCAGAGGCCGTAGCAGGAGGCTGGCGAAGAGGGTGGCTGCAGGGAAGCGAAAACATTTGCATGAGAGGAGGCGGGAGCAGGAGGAAGGCCAGCTCCCAGCCAGGACAGGCAGGCCTTACCTAGCATGTTGCCACTGACGTTGTTGCTCTCAGAGTATTTCAGCAGCTCCCGCAGGAAAGCCACCACGAAGCGGAACACGTTCTGGTGCGACCGCGGCAACTGGCAGATCACCTGCAAGACAGGGAGGGGCAGTTTGGAGTTTCAATGCAGAGCTTTGCTAGAGGAGGGGCATGGATCACTAGCACAGTGTACTTTTTATGTTTGCAGGTTTAGACCTGGCATTAAAAAAATAATTTTTAAAATGGTAACCGGACTAGAACTCTGCTGGGAACTTTGGGGAATAATACAACTGTAGAGTTGGAAGGGACCACGAGGGTTAACTAATCGAACCCCCTGCAATGCCTAAGGTGGGGCTCGACCTCAGGACACTGAGATGAAGAGTCTTATGCTCTACCAACTGAGATATCTTGGGGGAAGGGCCATTGCTCTGCTTTTCATGCAGAAAGTCTCAGGTTCCACCCCCAGCATCTCCAAGTAGGGTAGGGAACATCCCTTGTCTGAAATCCTTGAGAGCCACTGCTTGTCAATTTCGACAATACTGAGCTAGATGGCCCAGGGGTCTGATTCAGTATATGGCCGCTTCCTGTGTTGGAAATTGAAGCGAGGTTCACTGAAACAGGTGGGCTATTGTTACAACTCCTTGTCAGAAAGCAAAAAGACAACATGTGCGCACCCCACCCCCCTCCACAACCGAGAGGGATGGTTATCAAAGGAGACATCAGCAACCTCTGCAGTTAACAAGGCTTCCCAGACCAGACTAGCCCTCCTGCCAGTGTGCCGATTTACTGGCTTTCAGGGATGTTTTAGTGGATTTCCTGTTACTCGCGGCAACATTTGGACTAGATGCCTTTGGAAATCCCTTCTGATTCTATGCTTCTGTACACACCACAGACCAGCCAGGAAGAGATGGGGCTCTGGGGCCGACCTGGCGACAGAGGTGGCTGTCATGGGAGCACTCAAGGCAGAGCTGATACAGTTCATAGCAAATGACTGGTTCTGGCACTGCCTCCAGGAAGATGAGCAGAGCTTCGGCCACCAAGTGGTCACTGCCAGCTATTGACAGCCTGGCAAGGGAAGTGTTCTGTCCTGTTACCTGCAGCCTGCCTCCTTCCCAGGCTGGTCCAAAGCAAGAAGCTTGGTCCTTATACATCTGGGCCCACCTTGCAAGTTCCCCCTTTTGGCGCAAGGTGGACCTTGAACCCACAGCCCTGAGATTAAGAGTGTCACGCTCTACCAACTGAGCCACCCCACTGTAATTATCCCACACCTCCCCTCTTGACAAAGCCGCCTGCAAAGCTGATCTGCCGAGGAAATGTCCTTCTGCAGGCATGGTTTCAATCCAAACAACAAATACTGGTGGTCAACTCCAAAAGTGCGGTCAACAAACCCTGCTTGCCAAAGAACAATTGAATGCACCCTTGAAGCTCCTTTGCAGCCATGTCTTTACCTGTCTCCACACCTGATACCACGTATGATGCTAGATGTGGGGGCTGCGGGCCTGTCAAGATTCCCCACCTCTGCTCTATCTAGCCAGGCTGATGTTTTCAAATGGGGGTTAAAGCTGTTAAGTTGTTTGGATGCATGACTGGACTTTACTGTGGGCATTTCATTTTGATGTGTCCCAGAGCCTTAAGGATGGGGTGGCCTAGGAACCTAAGCCACCAGGGATATAAAAGTGAGGTCCACTCCAGCCAAGAGCTAAACAAAACCACCAAACAGCCCTGCTCCCCAACAATGTCCCCCAAAGAGGATACGGATCGTCTCAGGAATGCTGGTGTCCAGGCACTCAGTTATCTCCTGCAGCTCGTCCTGCGTGCCCGGGGTCTGGAAGAGGTCCTCCTGAAGCAGAGTATCACCCATGCGTTAGGAAGGGATGAGGTACATCCTGGATAGCACGAAGAACAATCCAGCCCTGGGGTGCATAATGTGAGGTCGAGGAATGCCAGAATGGAGAGAAGCCCATCACCAAGAGGCTGAGAATTGTATCCCACCTCCTGCTTTCCACAGTAGCATTCCTACTACCCCTCTCATGATTTTGGGCAATGGGAGAGTGAAATCATTCCCCGCTTCTTCTAGTGGCGAGTCTCAGAGAGCCACTTTGCTAGGAAGAGACAGACAATGGTTGTGAACACTTGGGTTTTTCTGAGCTGTTCTAAGGAATACCGTATGCTGGATGTCCCACCCACTGCCGCTCCTCCAAGGTGCCACTATACTCACAGCAGGAGTTTGTAAGAGCGAGTTGGTAGCTAAGATATAAATAAATTGTGACGTTTGGAACCTGCACACCCCAAAACTGGTACTGGATTCCGGCCAACACCCATCCTTTAAATGGTACAGTCCCCCTCAGCTCACCTGGTGGCAGGCATTCTTGAAGAGGTGGTCCACCAAAAGCCATATCTCCTTGGGTATGTGCAAAGGCCGCTCAGTGGAGTCATCACCATCCTGGGGTACGATATCCAGAAACTGCTTCTCCTGGAGGTCCAATGACAAGCGGGACTGGCATGAGAGCCTGACAGAATGTGTGCCTGTATGCATTCTTTCCTTGCTCCAGCTGGGTGGACAAGTCTTGCCTTCTGAGGCCACAACTAGGGCTGGGCGATATCTGGCTTTCAACACTGTGATATATCACTAGCTAAACATTGCAATACACCAATATATCACAATGTCTAAAATAAGATGGAGCTATGTAGAGGCATTGGCTGGCTTCACGGTTTTCCCCGCATTGTGATTTTTGCTGGCGCCTGCTCTCTTGTGATTTGCTGCCCCCTGCAGGAGGGCAGGGGAAAGCTGAACCGGCAGAGTGCACAGGAGCTGCAGGAATCTAGAGAAGCATTGTCTGGCTTCACAGTTTCCCCCCACTTTGTTTTTTTTTTGCATAGTACACACACACATCATGATTCGCAATATATTGCCAGGTCAAAAATTATGCAACCAGTATCACTATATAGACTTCAAGCTGATTTGAAAATATATATAAATTAACATATCACCTGGCCCTAGCTACAACAAGCATCTCAAGTGGGGAAACAAAAAACAAATTGCTTGCACCCCAAATCCAAGCTCCCCCTCCCCCTATTAATATGCAGCTAGTAATCCTCCCACTCCGGATGTGCAGTTCACCCAAAAGCTTACTAAATATGCAGCTGTGGACATGAGGGTTGGCTAACATTTTATTTTAATTGTTGGAACCTGCCCTGGGACCTTAGGGTGAAGGGCAGGAAATAAGTAACAAAAACAGCAACAGAACATGGATGGGCCTTCATAGGTTGATGGGCTGCAGCCCCAGCCAGCATGATGAGATGATGGGGTCACATGTTCACCACCCCTTGTCTAGAACACGTTGCAGAGGCAGTGGTAGAAACTGAACAACAGCTGGAGCCCCAGCCCACTACTTTGTCTGGGCAATGCAGCACACAGCAGCTGGTGAACAATGCCTCCTGCTTCCTTCCCATCTTCCTCTCCAGAAATGTTCAGGGTGGTTAGTTCTATCTCAAGCTACCACATTCAAGAGAAAGAGAAAGAGAGGAGGGGGGGAGCAAGAGAGCTTTAGGAGCACAGCAATGGCAAGCAGCCCATCACTAAAAGGAGTTGGCAAGGATGGAGAATTTGATTCCAACTCCACTTCCTCTCATCCCCAGGGAAGCTGTTGATTAGGACCCAATTCATCCCCACCCCCCGCCGCCAATACTCCCCGCCCCTGTCTTGAGAGAGAGTGTGTGTGTATTGGTGTGGGGAATGACACATACTGTATCAGAGTCTTAGTGCAAGAGTAGCTGATGCATGCTAAAGAACACAGAAGCATTGCTAGGTTAGATCAGCATTTTGTTCCCACAATGGCCAACCACATGCCCTTGGGAGTCCATAGGGACACAGGTGACAATAACACTGTCCATCATTGTCAGGGAACTGCCATCGCAGCTAGCAGAGGAGGCGAGACTCAGCAGCGATGCTGGAGAGGGGCCAAGCGGGGAAAGAGGCGAATCCCCGGCTGGGGAAGATAATCAGCGCTACACCAGGGCTAGAGGGGGGCCGATGGGGGAAACGGAGAGTAGGCTCCAGGACTCTTCGCAAGAGACCAGCGAGGAGAGCACAAGTCCTCTGCTGCCTACGCCCACCCTGCACAGAAGACTTTCACGCAGGGAAAGTAGGCGGCGACTTGGTGTCAAAGAGCTTCTTTGCTGGAAGAGGTTCAAGAAACGCCCACTGACGGATTCTGCCAGCGACTGAACAGCCACGGAGTGGAGGGCTGTCCAGAGGGAAACGGCTCAACCAGGCAAACTAGCCTGCAGAAGCGGTAACGTATGCACAAGCAACCCTTAAAGCCATTACAGCAATCCGTCAGTCCCTGAAGTTGCTTGTGCGCAGCGGCAGGCAGGGGAGCATAATGAGTCAGACTGGAGAAGCCGGCGGCGCGGAGCGAGCAGCTGGAGTGCAGAATCTGGTGGAGAGGAACCGAGATTTAGAACAGCATGTGGCTCTGCTGACGGCGAGGCTTGATGAACGGAGGGCTCAGGATGCCAAGGTCAGACCCACCCCCATCGCAAGGAAGGTACCGGGGCTAGTGCACAAGTTTGGGGGGAAGCCCCAGGACTACAACGCGTTCCGGATGGAAATAGAGTACGCTTTGGAACTGCAGCATGATAATTTTGCGGATGACGGGGAAAGGGTGGCTTATATTGTCGGGCATCTGGAGGATGGAGCGCGGGAATGGATCAGGCCCCTAATGGCAACGCAAAATGCCGCCCTGAAAGACGTCAGGACATTTTTTCAGGCAATGAATGCAATGTTTTCAAGCGAAGTGGAGCAAACTGTGGTTCGACGGCAATTGATGGGGTGCAAGCAGGGGAACCAATCTGTTAGAGAGTACTGGTCGCGCTTTGCGATGTTGATCCACCGGCTTGGGTGGGATCTGGACGCTGAACCCATTCAGATGTTGTTTGAGGAGGGGTTGTCCCCAACGGTCAAGGATGAGCTTTCCCGTGCGCTCCGCCCGCAGTCGATGGAGCAGCTGACCAAGGCTGTGCTTGCGATTGGAGCAAGACAGGAAGCCCGGGCTCAGGAGAAGGGCGGAGGTTGCGGGGAGCATTACCATGACTACCGCATTCCTGAAATACCAAGGCAGCCTTCCCAGCCGGCAGAGCCAATGGAAATAGATGGCGCGCGCACGCGAGGTTTCAAACACCACGGAAGGGCGCAAGAGGGAGGGAAAGATTGGAAAGCCCACAAGAAGTGTTTCCTCTGCCAACGGCCAGGACATTTTGCCAGGGTCTGCCCTCAAATAAAGGCCTGGCAAGGGATGGTGGGAGCTGCTGGCTGTGAGGGGGAGGGGAAAACGGAGCAGGCCCAGGGAAACGGCCAAGCTTGGCTGCCAATCAGCGGGGGCAGCAGCCAAGCCAACAACCAATAGAAGTGCCCCAACCAGACCCTCCCAGGACAGCCATAGCCCTAGAAGTGGTGCTAGAACTCCCAAATGGGTACCCAGTGAAGGTGAAGGGGCTGCTGGATTCAGGCAGTTCCTGCAATTTCTTCAGCAAGAGCTTCGCTATGGAACACCAACTCCACCTGCTACCTCTGGATTTCCCCTTGCAGGTGACAACCATAGACGGCAGGGAACTTCTGGGAGGGGAGGTGACGCACCAGACCCCACCAATGAGAATGAGGGTGTCCAGGCACACAGAGACCATTGCCTTTCACGTAGCCACACTGTCAGGACCCCCAATAATACTGGGAATGAGCTGGTTGGGACTGCATGATCCAGTAGTGGTATGGCACCAGCGGTCAGTCACCTTTGGGTCAGCTTACTGCTTGGAACACTGCATGGGGGGGGGGAACCCCAAGGATGACAGTGGCCAGGGTGGCTGGAATGGCTGTGGAGCCAAAGGGGAAGGTGCCACCCCAATATGCTGACCTGCAGGAGGTCTTCAGCGAGAAGGAGGTGGATAGACTACCCCCCCATAGGCCCTTTGACTGCCAAATCAACCTACTCCCAGGGGCTCAGTTGCCAGTGGGTAAACTGTATGCCATGTCGGACAGGGAGATGCAGGAGTTGAGGGAATTTATTGACAAGAACATGAAAAGAGGTTTCATAAGAGAATCAATGGCGGTGGGGGCCAGTCCGGTGTTCTTTGTGGACAAAAAAGACAGAAATCAGCCCAGATTAGTCGTAGATTTCAGGGCCTTGAACCTGGTATCGGAACCCGTGACCTTCCCAATGCCCAGGATTGACAATATTTTAACAAGGGTGAGGCAGGGGAATTTTTTTACCAAGCTGGACCTCAGGGGAGCATACAATTTGATCAGGATGAGGGAGGGGGACGAATGGAAAACCACCATGTTCACCCCACTGGGGGCCTTTGAGTACTTAGTTATGCCCTTCGGATTACAGTCGGGCTCCGCCTGTTTTCAAGCTTTCATGCACCACGTGTTGGGTTCCCTGCTGTACAAGAACTGCGTAGCCTTCTTGGACGACGACTTAATCTATTCTGACAATGAGAAGCAACATGTCAATGACGTCAGGGAAGTGCTAAAGAGACTGCAGAAGCACCAGTTGTGGGTCAAGCTGGAAAAATGCCAATTTCACACAAGGGAGGTCGAGTTTCTGGGGTACAAGTTGTCAGACAAGGGCCTAGCTATGATCCCCAGCAAGGTGCAGGCGGTACTGGAATGGAAGGCCCCAAAGACCCGGAAGGACGTGCAGAGGTTCCTAGGTTTCAGCAACGTCTACAGGAAGTTTATCAAGAATTTCACCTATTTAACTGCACCCATCACAGACTGTCTCAGTAGCAAAAAGAAGTTCGCCTGGACGGAAGGGGCCCAGCAATCCTTTGAAAGCCTGAAAAAAGTGTTCGCATTGGAAGAACAGCTCCTGCACGTGGATCTGGAGAAACCCATGAGGCTAGAGACCGACGCGTCAGACCGGGCCATAGGAGCCGTGCTTTTGCAGCCAGGAACCCAGCAAGACTGGAGGCCGTGCGCCTTTTTCTTGAGGAAGCTGAACAAGTCGGAGCAGAACTACATGGTGTATGACCGCGAACTGCTAGCTATCTATGCAGCATTTCGCCGATGGAGACATTTGTTAATAGGGGCGCGGCACAAGATCCAGGTTTGCACGGATCACAAGAACTTGGAGTACTGGAGGACTGAGCGAGTACTCAACCAGAGACAGATTCGATGGGCACAAGAGTTCTCCAAGTTTTCCTTCGAGATCCGGTATGTGCCGGGAGAGGAGAATGTGAGAGCCGGTGCTCTCTCCCGGAAGCCGGAGTACATGGAAGGAGAGGGACCGCCAGGAGCCCGACACATGTTCCCCGAGGACAGATGGGTGGGGGGGGGGAGTGTTGGTTGGGAAACGGGAACTAGCCGGTCTCACCAGGGATGACGAGTTCGCCCAAACTAAAATCAGGGAACTACGGGAAGGAAGGGAAAACCATGGAGAGTTTGAGGAAAAGGAAGGGGTACTGTACTATAAGGGAGCACTGTATGTACCGGGGGAGACCTTGAGGGGAAGGGTACTCAAACAACTCCACGACTATCCAACAGCGGGGCACTTTGGTCAGCACAAGACCATGCTGCTCATCACCAGGCAGTTCTGGTGGCTAAGGGTAAGGGAAGATGTACGGGAGTACGTACGGGGGTGCGACCGCTGCCAGAGGGCAAAGGGGGAGAGGGCGGCCCCTGCTGGGTTACTGGAACCCTTACCCACGCCGGGAAGACCCTGGGAGGTGGTGTCCATAGATTTTATGACAGATTTGCTCAAATCAAGGGGGAAGACGGCAGTTGTGGTAGTAGTCGATCTACTGACAAAAATGTGCCATTTCATAGCTTGCTCACATGCGGTGACAGCAGAGGAGACGGTCAGATTGTTTGTGGATCACATCTTCAGGTTGCATGGGGCTCCCTCGAGGGTCATCTCAGTTCGTGGGAAACAATTTACTTCAAGGTTCTGGAGGAAGCTCATGAGCTTGCTGCAGGTCGAGGTGAGCTTCTCGACGGTGAGACACCTGGAAACCAACAGGCAAGTGGAACGAGCGAACAGTATACTCCAGCAATACCTACGCTGCTACGTCAGCGAGAGACAGAACGATTGGGTAGAGAAACTAGCACTGGCTGAATTTGCGTACAATAACGCTGAACACGTGTCCACGGGAATGAGCCCGTTCATGGCTAATTATGGGTGTCACCCCAGGGCCTTCCCGGGAAGGGGGTAGGAAGGGTGGAACGTACCTGCAGCAGAGCAGTTTGTGGAAGAAATGGAGGCCTTGCACCAACAACTCCAGATGAATTTGGAGAGGGCCAAGGAAATCTACAAGAGGCAGGCAGACAAGCACCGTCGGGAAGGGGAGACCATACGGGTGGGAGGCCGGGTGTGGTTGTCAACCCAAGGGTTACCCTTTAAGGGAGGGTGCAAGAAATTGCAGCCGAGGTGGCTGGGACCTTTTGAGGTGACTCAGCAGGTGAACCCCGTGGCATTCAGACTCAAGCTGCCTGACAGCATGAAGTTACACCCGGTGTTCCATAGGTCCCTACTCTCTCCGTACAGGGAGGGACGGGAATTCCCCAGACGGGAGGGAGAAGTCACCACACACCCGCAGGTAGAGGAGAGGGAACACCACAACCAAGCCACGGAAATACTCAATTCCAGGTGGCGAGGGCGCAAGGTAGAGTACTTGGTAGCGTGGGAGGAAGAGCCCCGGTCAGAAGACACGTGGGTTCCCGCGGAAGCAATCCATGACGGGTATCTAGTGGAAGAATTCCACAGTCGGTTCCCACACAAACCACAACCACCAGCGAGGTTCTGGGAGGAGCACTTTGGCACCGCCGACGTCGAGGAGGACTTTGAGGGTTTTCCTGCCTCCGAAGAGGAGGGAGGAGAAGCGTCGGGGGGGGGGGAGGATTCAGACTGGGAGGCCCACCCTGCGGGGAGAGATCAGAGCGGGTGGGAAGCGGGGTTTGAATCCTCTGAGGATGGCAACAGCTCCTTCTGGGGATTCCCTGCATCGTCGGCCGAGGACAGGGACGAAGTTGGATCCAAAGGTCGGGTCGGGGGTGGAGGTGGTTCTGGGGTGGGGGGAGAGATTTATTTGGAAAATAAATCCTGCGTCCAGTCAGGCTTCCCTGCGTGGCTCTGCTGGGGAGCTGACCTGGCAGGAGAGCAGAGTAGCAGCGGTCCTGCGTCCGTGTGAGATAAGGGATAAATCAAGTCCAGAGACAGCTCGGTTCTTATCTCTAGTAGCGTTTATTTACAAAGCAGTAAACCCATCAGAAACTTCCGACATTTCTCTGTGCTCCAAAAGCACACACACGCAGCCTCCAAGCTATGCTGCGTGTCAGCCAGAAGCGAAAGCAAGTCTGAACAGTGACACAGACTGTGACACACTTCTCTGCGTCAAGCTCCTCCCACATACAGGACACCACGGAGTTTTAACCCTGTCAGTTCCAAACTCCACATGTCAGGGAACTGCCATCGCAGCTAGCAGAGGAGGCGAGACTCAGCAGCGATGCTGGAGAGGGGCCAAGCGGGGAGAGAGGCGAATCCCTGGCTGGGGAAGATAATCAGCGCTACACCAGGGATAGAGGGGGGCCGATGGGGGAAGCGGAGAGTAGGCTCCAGGACTCTTCGCAAGAGACCAGCGAGGAGAGCACAAGTCCCCCGCTGCCTATTCCCACCCTGCGCAGAAGACTTTCACGCAGGGAAAGTAGGCGGCGACTTGGCGTCAAAGAGCTTCTTTGCTGGAAGAGGTTCAAGAAACGCCCACTGACGGATTCTGCCAGCGACTGAACAGCCACGGAGTGGAGGGCTGTCCAGAGGGAAACGGCTCAACCAGGCAAACTAGCCCGCAGAGGCGGTAACGTACGCACAAGCAACCCTTAAAGCCATTACAATCATGTTCCCCAGAAACTAGTAATCAAAAGCATGTGGTTTATGATAATAGTGGCAATAAATAGCCACTGATAAACCTATCCTCCATGATTCTAAATGTATACAGCTGTCCAAATTGACAGTCACCACTGTCTCCTTGACGAATCCCTAGCCGGAATTAAGATTGCCGGAAGAAATATCAACAACCTCAGATATGCAGATGACACAACCTTGATGGCAGAAAGTGAGGAGGAATTAAAGAACCTTTTATTGAGGGTGAAAGAGGAGAGCACAAAATATGGTCTGAAACTCAATATCAAAAAAACGAAGATCATGGCCACTGGTCCCATGACAAGTGCCTTCCAGTACAGGCAACTCCATTTACGTGCGTTCGAGGCACATGCACACTGCCGCAAAGCTGGAAGTGGCACTTGAAGGGGCAAAAATGTCCCCCCAAAGAGCACAAACGCAGCAAAGTGGCATGGAAACAGCATCTAGACTCCCTCCCAGGAGCTTTTGCACCGACCTTTGAGGCCTGTGGAGAGTTGGAGCAAGGAGTTTTGCAGGGAGTCTGGCAAGTGCTGCTGGTTTTCAAAAGGCCTTTCAAAAGGGTTTCCGGAAGTTTAGAGGGTGTTTGCAGGCTTTTCCAATGCTGTCCCCAATATATGCAATTTCATTTAAATGCACAGTACCTCGGAACGCAACCCCCGTGTAAACGGGGCGTTGCCTGTACCTGATTTGAGCCCACTACAAGAACATCTAGAGGATAGCAAACCAACTCTTACCTTTTCTAGGAAGCTGTCTTCTCCCTGAGATCAGAGGAGGAAGGCAAGAGCAAAAGAAAAGTGGGGAAAAGACAACAAAGTGTGTTAATGGCACAGGCCCTGAGAAGAGAAAGAAACAGCCTGTTGGCTGAACAGTATCTGGGCAGATGGCAGGGAAATGCACACGGTTTAGTGGCCCTGCGAAAGGGCAGGTGGGAGGACCAGAACCTGGGATGACTCAGTCAAGGCAAACAAAGGGCATGAACATCACACAGGAAGCGAATGCACAGCTACAGGAGCTGAAGCTGAATGCAGTGAAGGACCCCCAGGCCACACATTTCTGAGTGGAAGAGCAGCTGTTTTTCAAGCAGGCAAGCAGAGTGGGAAGGGTAGACATTCAGCAAATGAACCTGCCAGGTAAATGAACCCCTTTCCCTACCAGGTCAATAAGTCTGGTGACGGGAACTTCGCAAATCAGCTGCCTCATCCAGCACAAGGCTTCCAAGGAGGTCCCGAAGCAGCTTGGTAGGTAGCTCTCACTGATGGTGAGGAAATAGTCCTTGCCAGGGTCAAGGTGAAGGACAAAGATATCTTCAATCTTATCTTCTCTTGAATTGAGAAGCGTCACAGAGTCCTTGCTGACGTACACATCCAGGGAAATGTCCGCCGTCTCATCTAAAACGGGAGGAGGTCAGGTAGATACACTCTTTGGCATAGTCAAGTTTGTTTGTTTGTAAATTAAAAGTTAAGATAGTGAATAATTTAACAGAAGGACACAATATGAGCCTGCTGGATCAGGCCAATGGCCCATCTAGTACAGCGTCCTGTTCTCACAGGTGTATGTAGGAAACCTTAACTTCAAGAATTAGGAAAAGAAGCGACTCAGTTCCCACCCCCACCCCACTTTCCTCTCTATTCCTCCAAAGCAGCAGCTGCACAGAAGATGGTGACAGGATACTGGGGGGGGGGGGGGGTAAGAGAAAGTGATCCTAACAAAAGAATATAAAAAGGGAAAGCATTTATTTGTCTCCTAAAGGATTTTTGCACCCCCAATGTAACTTTCTTTTTTAGTCTACATTTCACTGAGTTTTTAAAAGTTTGGCTAGTTCTATATGTTCCCCAATATATTTTTGTTCCTCCACAACGTAAAAATATGCATTTTTAAAAATAATAATAATAATTTTTTGACGGACTGCTCTCACTGGTTCCCTGCGATGCCAAAAGGTTTTTTGGGACTCTTCAGCATTTTGGGGCTTCAATTCATTTGTGTGTGTGTTTGTTTAAAGCTGGTCACACACACTTTTACACTTTGGGCTCACCTGCTTTGATGTGTGGCCCTTGGAGGCTTGAGCATGGGGCAATGCAGCCCACAAATGTTAAGCCTCCCCTGCTCTACCAAACTCCCAAGGTTTGAGGGAGGAGGGTTGGGAAGAGGAGGAGAAAAGGAAGGCCTTCCCTAGATGACCCTTGGGGTCCCTTTCCAACTCTACAATTCTATGACTCACTGGGCTCCAAGTATCCCTCGCAGGGCTCAGTGCGAAGCCATGCTTCCAATACTGGCTGTCACTGAGCTTGGGGATAAAGGAGAAATGGAGAGTGACCTGCCCGTTGTTTGTGATCTGGAACTTCTCCTTCTGCAGCTGCCGGAACTTCACATTCTCAAACGAAAACTGCCGAGCAAAAGGGGGGGGGGAGGAAAGAGAGTGCTTGCCTTCAGCAGATGGCAAGGAAACGTGTTCCAGGGGGAAGTTTGTCCTTGGCCCCGGGCTCTCATTTAGGGGACTGCACATGCAACAGGTCTAAACGCCACCACACAGTGGCCACGTTTGTTCTTGAGTGTCCATGTGGGGCTCTCCAGATATTGCTGCACTTGCAACTTCCCATTGCCACTGGCCATGTTGGCTGGGGATGATGGGAGTTGTAGTCCAACATCTGGGGGGCACCACACTAGCTACCCCTGGAGTATTTGCCTGTGAGGAAGAGGCTGCAGCTCAGTGGAAGGGCATCTGCTTTGCATGCAAGGGTCCCAGGTTCTATCCCCAGCATCTCCAGGTAGGGCTGGGAGAGATCCCCCGGAAATCCTGGGGAACCACTCGGAGACAGTATAAACAAGACTGAGCTAGATGGGCCAAGGGCCTGACATGATATAAAGCAGGCTTCTCCCCCCCCCCCGGTCTTTTTGCAGCAAACCCTCTTTAAGGGGCTGGAGAGGATCCTATTCATCTTTACCTCCCTCCTGCTGAGCTCCAGTGAGGGAAGGATTTCGTTCTCCATTCTGTCCATCAACTGAACAATATCCTCAAACACTTTCCGGTACCGTCGGTTTTCCACAACCTTCATCTATGGGGGGGGGGGGACAGAGCACATTTGTTGGGGCTATGGACTAAAAAGGGGGGGCATGTGTTAAGAGCAGAAATGCCTGATGCACCCCTCCCCGTTCCCAGCCCTGAAAGAGGCAAGTACTGGAGGGGCCACTAGGGGCGCAATAGAAGATGGCTGACAATAACATCTCTCCGACCCACACGAGGTAATTTGGAGGCTGTGATGGGAGTAAATAGCCTCCCTACCCCCCCCCCCCCCGGATTGTGGGGTGGGACTGCCCTTGCCTGCTGTGCCCTATACCACCCCCGAATTTGTGGGGATGGGGGCACTGGGCACAATGCCCTCCTGTGGGATTTTGGCGCTCCTGGACGCCGTCTCTGATCCGCGCCACTAGCTGCAAGAACTTCAAAAGAAACAATTTGGATGAAGCGAATGCACATATTTCAAGGAAGAAGGGGGAGTAAAGACTGCTAACAGAAGAGATCTCTGATAAAACAAGAAGAGTCGAAGGAGCAAGTATAAATCATGAGAAGATACGCCAAGACTCGGTATGGCAAAGGGACTGATGGGGGAGGGGGAAAAAACCTTCCTTTCTTTCTTTTATGTGATTAAACAAGAACCCCCCTCCAAGTCAGAAATGTCGTTTTAAGGACTTAAGCTGTGGATTTAAGGCTGTGTGGAGATAAACTTTCGAACCAAAGCATGTTTTGAGAAGAGCGTGGAATGTATAAGGGCTTTGGAATGACGCAGTTAAAAGTGCCGTCGCCATATTGGGAAGTTCTGTCGGAGGACTTAAGTCTGGGAGGAGAAATAGAGAAATAGAGCTGTTTTTATATTGTGGGTGAAACTCCTCAGAGGGACTTAAGAACGACAGTTCTGTAATTAAAGATGGGAAAAGTGATGTTATCTATGAAGGCGATGATATATGGAAACCATCTCGATTTGAGGATTGGAAGAATGGAAAAATTCACACAGGATTATTATTGGTGTTTATCGGCTTAAGGAGACTATCAGAAGAGATCATAAAGAAAAAAAGAGAAAATATATGAACAAGAGGTGATGTGGAAACAGCAAGATAAGATTGGATAGAATTATGAACTTTGTTTGGACTGATTTGGACATTAACACAGTAGCAAGAAGATGATCAGAATCCCCCTTTGGATCTTGAAATATGGGTCCCCTCAACAAAATTTAAAATTCGGCTTTGCAATTCGGAATTTATGTGATGTGATGTGATTTGATTTGATTGGCCGGTTAATAAAAATTATTTTTTTAAAAAAAGGAAGAAAGAGGCAAATACTGTAACTCTGGGAGCTTCCCCAGGGATGGCAGCGGTTGCGTGGCAAGTCCCCTCCCCCCAAGTGAAATGAAGACACTGGACACATTATTTAAGGTTAATGGGTGTAAAAGGCCACAACTTTATTGATTACAGGAATTGGAAGGTATTGGCCTTAGGCATTGGCTCCTATCGACTACCCGGCATGGGGACCGGGAAGGGTTATCTACCAGCCATGGGAGTCCTGTTGAAGTACACCAACTAGGATCCCACGGGGGCGTGCCGGAGGCTCTCACCTCCCTAGGTTTCGGACAGGGCAACACCCTCCGGAGTCCTCTACCAGACTACCCTTTTCCTTGGGGGAAGGTGATGGCGCTTCCTTCCCCCTTTATTTGCATAACAATTACCCCTGTCAATGCCTAACCGCCAATCGAGCAAAGCTCGCCGCCAATACCTTCAAACCTGTAACCAACTCCTAATCCCAGCCATGATGTCCCCCAACCAAATGTCGTTTCCAGCATCTGACAGATGCATGCCATCAACTCTGTAGAGGGCCTCGTTGCAGTAATTGATGGTGGGGTGGCTAATGACACACCCACCCAGAGCCACCACTCTACGCGCCACAGCCCGCTCCAACACTTTTCTTGCTCTATTGATTGCAACCGGGCTCAAGCTATCCCTCCATGTCCTCCTCTCAAGCAACGAGGACCACAAGATAGTAATGTTTGGATAAACCGCCATCAGATCAGCAAAGTCATCGAAAATGTTCCATCTCAAGTCTATAGCTTTGCGGTATGCTAGGTCATTCTCCCCCCACTGGATAACCAAGGCATCAGGTGGGCCCTCAGAAGCGGCTCTCGCCATCACGGCTGGCTTGAATTCGTTCCAGCGCATCCCTCTTCGCGTAATCCAAGCCACCTCAACATTTGAAGGTAAGTTCAAGTTTTGCCCCAAACCGGTGCTCATGGCTCGATTCTTAGCCCAATGCACAATGCTGTGGCCCACCAACCAGATGCGCACCCTCATGTATTCTGGAAGGAAAATGAACAGAAAAACCCAGGTCAGGAACCAGGCAGCTAGTCATAGATGCTTTCTAACATACGCTTTATACGCATTAGATTTCCACCGCCCCAAGTCCTTTATCCTCTCAGTTGAGAGCCCGAGGTGTACCGCAGTGGTAGCGGCTCCAATCTGAAAGGAGTGAGCTGCAAATTCTGCTGCAAGCAGCCCGCATGCTGCCAATGCCATTCGCATCACGCAAGTAAACTGGTGCCAGGCCAAGAGCGATCCATCCGCGTGAATCAAAAAAGGGCCGGGTCTGTTGGGTCTTAAATAGAGGAAACGCTTAGTATCCCTAACCGGGCAAGGTCCACTCCCTTGTGCCGCTGGTAAGCGAAGGAGGGCCCCCTTATCCTGCTGGTCCATCTTAGAGCTCCGTACTTGCACCATCAGGTCAGTACTGGACAGGGTCAGGTCACTTAGGAGGATGCCCCTATGGCTGTGGGCCGCCCCCCTTCACATACAACCTCCCCTATACGGAGGGCACCAAAGAAGGCCATGGAATAAGCAGCTGAGAATAGGCGAGCTTCATATTTTGACCAGCATATTGTTCTTAATTTCTTATGGATCTGGGTCAGAATGTCGAAAGTTATGGGCCTCCTCTTGTCAGTGCTAGGGGGCTAGAGCCTGCACCAACCCTCTAAGGCCTTAGGCACTACAAATTCAGCGCACGGATCTGTGGCAAACAAGGCTTTACAAAAGTATGAAATCCCTGCGGACTGGATGTTAAGAGTCTTTGGTGCCCTGCCCAGCTCCTTCAGGTGGGCTGTTGTGGAGGACCTCCCTCATTGAAGGAACTGAATCCTGCCTCGCATTGGGTATACTGTTGCGAAACTTTAGGAAGTCGGCCCACGCTTTCTTATCAGATCTCATTGTGGAAGGGGCAACTGCACCCAATAATCCCTTCATCACTTCTCGCTCCCGAGGCTCCAGAGATGCTCCGGGAAAGGCAGCGGTGACTGTTGTGCATCCGGCGCTAATGAGCGAAAACGCTCCATCTGAAAACGAGACAGAGCATCCGCGATGTCATTATTAACGGCAGGCACGAATTTGGCTGAAATATATATATTCTGCTCAAGGCACAAGAGGACAAAGGACCGTAACAGGTTTCCCACTCTGGTGTAATGCGCAGACTGTCTAGAAAGAACCGCTACTACTGACTGATTGTCTGTATTGAAACAAACCCTATGATTGCGAAACTGTCCCGCCCATAAATGTACTGCCACTACAATAGGAAAAAAATCTAAAAATGTAAGGTCTCGAGTAATGGGCTTGCCCTGCCAGTCTGCAGGCCACCTTTGAGCACACCACTGTCCCCTGAAATAAACACCAAATCCCAGAGAACCCGCCGTGTCTGATTACACTTGCAAGTCAGCCTTGAGAGCCATAGTATCTTGCCATAAGGATATGCCATTATACCTGTCGAGGAATTGAAGCCAGACTCCCAGATCGGACTTAACTTCTTTGGAGAGGCGTACCCTATGCTGGGGCGCCCTAAGGCCCGCTGACAATCTGGCCAGGCGGCCACAAAAGGGCCGGCCTGGTGCCACCACCCTACAAGCAAAATTTAAGTGACCTAACAGAGATTTGTCTAAGGGTAACCTTCTTTAGGGGCAGGAGCTGCTGTATCAATGCCTAAAGGGCGACCAGTTTTTCCAGGGGGAGCCTAGAAGTTTGGGCCACGGTGTCTAACTCAATGCCCAAATAGACCAGAGATGTGGCTGGGCCCTCCATTTTGTCAGCTGCCAGTGGTACTCTGAGCAGTGGCGTAGCGTGGGTTGTCAGCACCCGGGGCAAAGCAAGTAATTTGCACCCCCTAACCCCTCCACACTGCACCGCACGCCTGGCACCGCCCCCCTCCACAGTGGGCGGCGACCCAGCGGCTCGGATCGGATTCGCACAGCCAGCACTACAGTGAGAGAGTGAGTGAACCAGGTAGGGGCAGAGAGCTGCGAGTGCAAGCGCCCCCCCAGATGTTGTGCCCGGTGCGGCCGGGGCCCCCTGCACCCCCATGCTACGCCACTGACTCCGAGGTCCCCCGCTAGAGTTGTGAATGCCTCCAAGAGGGCAGAACTGTTACGAAAAAGGACCAATGCAACAGCGAGCTGCAGCTGGCTGGAAAGCCAAACAGGATGTTGATGTTTGGGACAAAGGGACAGTCTATTCACTGTACTGAGCGCCGGATGTTAGCTCAGAGTGTCATCTGACCTGTACTGGAAGTACAGGGGTGGAGTCTCTCTCTCTGCTGTTGGTGTTTGGTGAGTGCAGACGTGTTTCTCTGTACTGCTGCAAAGACAGAAATAAAGGCATGTAAATACATTTCTGTCTGTCTCTTTCCCCTCCCTGGGGAAGGCAGGGAGGAGGGAAGAGTGGTGTGTTCTTCTCACGTTTGAGGAGGATTGCCGATAGAGACCTTGCCTGTATCCTGCCGGGAGTCGCAGACGGGGAGGTCAACAAGGAAATCGAGCCGGGTGCCTGGAGAGTGGCACATTCCTCTGACACGGCACGAGATTCCCTGACATGCTACGCCACTGACTCTGAGGTCCCCCCGCTAGAGTTGTGAATGCCTCCAAGAGGGGAGAACCTCGCTGTCTATTATCTGCGACCAGAATAAAGTCGTCCAGGTAATGCGACACGCCCAGAGACCCTGTCCTGAAGTACAGGGCCCAATCGAGAAACGTACTAAAGGACTCTAATGCTGAGCATGCGACGGAGCAGCCCATAGGCATTGCTTTGTCAATGAAATACGCCCCCTCAAATCGAAACCCCAACCAACGGAAATCTGATGGATGCACCGGCAGGAGGCAGAATGCAAACTCAATGTCACATTTTGCTAGAAGTGCTCCTCGCCCAAATCTGCGAATCATTTTAACTGCCTGGTCAAAAGAGGCGTATTTCACCATACACAGTTCCTGAGGTATCGCATCATTGACAGAGCCTCCCCTTGGGTAAGAGAGGTTGTGGATCATGCGAAACTCCCCCGGAGCCTTTTTCGGTACAATGCCCAGCGGGGATAAGTGAAGACCCTCGGGGGGGGGGGGCTCAGAAAAGGGACCTGCAACCCTACCTGCCGTGATTTCCTTCTGTATCTTTTCCCTAACTATCCCAGGCCTTTCCCATACAGACTTCTGATTTTGGGGATCCCCAGTGTTGGGAGGAAATACCACGGGGATTCTGAACCCCATGGAGAATCCTTCCCAAAGGTATATTGCGGCTTTTCTATTGGGGTATTGGTCTAGGAGGGCTTTGAGGGGCTGGAGGCGGATGGGGGAGAAGGTGAGACCAAGATACAAGTTACTGGCGGTTACTGGATCCTTGGTGAGAGGATCAGGGGCACCTCTAGCATTGTTGTTGAAGTACCCCCTGCCCCCCGAAAGGGCTGTTGCTTATTCTTAAAGCATGCAGAGGTGGGGTGGTTTTCCAGGCACCGTTCACATTCGTGAAGATACTTACAGGAAGGTCACGAACACACACCCCTGTTGTACTCCCAGCACTGGCGGCACTGTTTTTTTTTTTTTTTTTAAAGATATTTATTGAAATTTCAAAAGTTATACAAAAAAAGTAATAAAAACAAAACACAAACACAAAAAATAACAAATATAAAAAACAATATACAAAACTAAAAACTATTTAAAAACAAGTAAAGTTTCATTCCCTTTTTTTCTTATAACTTACTTCCTCGACCTCCTCATACCTCCCCTTTTTGTATTCCAATTTCTAATTATTAATTCAACAAATCCTCTCCCTTAATTTTCATTTAATTTTGTGCGAGACTGGCTTCATTATTATCAAATAATGGAGGTTTACAAGATGGACAGGAAAATTGGCTTCCAGGTGGAAAAATCAAAATTGGAAACACAATTGTTAGAACCCAATACTAAAAATTTGTCAAAAATGTATAACTTGCAGTTGAAATGGAATACGCAGGATGAAACAGTGAAATCAGCTATGATTAAGTGGGCACAAGACATTGGTCATAATATTTTGTTTGCTGACTGGGAAAAGTTGTGGACCACCGGTGTGAAATTTACGGCATGTAATGCCCTGAGAGAAAATATTATGAAAATGATTTACAGGTGGTACATGACCCCAGTCAAGCTTGCAAAAATTTACCACTTGCCTGATAATAAATGTTGGAAATGTAAAGAGACTGAAGGTACATTTTTTCACCTTTGGCGGACATGCCCAAAGATTAAGGCTTTCTGGGAAATGATATATAATGAATTGAAAAAGGTATTTAAATGTACCTTCCTGAAGAAACCAGAGGCCTTTCTCTTGGGTATTGTCGGCCAAACGGTGCTAAAGAAGGATAGAACATTCTTTATGTATGCTACAACAGCAGCAAGAATACTCACCGCAAAGTATTGGAAGACACAAGATCTACCCACCCGGGAAGAATGGCAGATGAAGGTGATGGACTATATGGGACTGGCAGAAATGACTGGCAGAATCCGAGACCAGGGGAGAGAGACAGCGGAAGAAGATTGGAAGAAATTTAAGGACTATCTCAAGAAATATTGCAAAGTTAATGAATGTTAGAACGACGTTGATTTAGAAACTGTGTGGTTTCCAGCCGGATTGGATAAGTAGTAAGAAAAGAAGGGTTAAAAACTAAATGAAATTAAGGGAAAGGATTTGCTGAATTAATAAAATAGAAATTGGAATACAGAGAGGGGAGGTATGGGGAAGTCGGGAAAGTAAGGTTTAAGAAAATAAGGTAATGAAATTATACTTGTTTTTTCTTTTGTTTGCGTTTGATTGTATTGTTGTTATGTTTTGTTTTTAATATAATTTTTAAAACCTTAATAAATATCTAACAAAAAAAAAATTCATTTAATTTTCAACCTTTCTTTTCTTTTTACTTAATCATTACAGCTGAAAACGACTTAATTTCTAAACCAACCTCATTCTAACATTTATTAATTTTGCAATATTTCCCAAGATAGTCCTTAAATTTCTTCCAATCTTCTTCCGCCGTCTCTCTTCCCTGGTCTCGGATTCTGCCAGTCATTTCTGCCAGTCGCATATAGTCTATCACCTTCATCTGCCATTCTTCCAAGGTGGGTAGGTATTGTGTCTTCCAATACTTTGCGATGAGTATTCTTGCTGCTGTTGTAGCATACATAAAAAATGTTCTATCCTTCTTTGGCACCAATTGGCCGACCATGCCCAGGAGAAAGGCCTCTGGTTTCTTCAGGAAGGTATATTTAAATACCTTTTTCATTTCATTATATATCATTTCCCAGAAAGCCTTAATCCTTGGGCACGTCCACCAAAGGTGAAAGAATGTACCTTCATTTTCTTTACATTTCCAACATTTATTATCAGGCAAGTGGTAAATTTTTGCGAGCGTGACTGGGGTCATGTACCACCTATAAATCATTTTCATAATATTCTCTCTTAGGGCATTACATGCCATAAATTTCATACCGGTGGTCCACAACTGTTCCCAGTGAGCAAACATAATATTATGACCAATATCTTGTGCCCACTTAATCATAGCTGATTTAACCGTTTCATCCTGCGTATTCCATTTCAACAGCAAGTTATACATCTTTGACAAATTCTTAATTTTGGGTTCTAACAATTCTGTTTCCAATTTTGATTTTTCCACCTGGAAGCCAATTTTCCTGTCCAACTTGTAAGCCTCCATTATTTGGTAATAATGAAGCCAGTCTCACACTTTATCTTTTAATTTCTCAAAACTGCAATTTCAGTTTGTCTCCTTCTTGTTACAGAATTTCCCAATATTTCGGCCATTTGGACTCCATATTGAGTCTTTTCACAGCCTTTGCCTCCATTGGCGATGTCAGGGAATTGCCATCAGAGCAAGAAACGGAGGTGGGGCTCCCGGGCGATGCCGGAGAGGGGACGAGCAGGGGGGAAGGATTTCAACGTAACACCCATAGAGCAGAGAGGGAGATGGAGGAATTGGTGACAGGGCTCCAAGACCCTTCCCCCGAATCTAGTGGAGAGAGCGCTGGGATGCCCCTGCCTTCCCCTTATTTGCGCAGACGCGTTCCGCGCAGAGAACATAGGCGGAGACTCGGGGTCAAACAGCTTCTATGCTGGAAGAGATTCAAGAGACGCCCACTCTCGGATTCTGCAAGTGACTAACAGGTCACGGAGGGCGAGCTCCGACCCTAAGCATGGTTGGGCAAGCAAAATAACTGAACTGAAGTAAGGTTATGCACAAGTAACCCCTCACATCCATTACAGCAATCCGAGAGTCACTGCTGTTACTTGTGCGCAAGCAGTGGAAACATGAGCCAGACTGGAGGCGCCGGGGCAGCGGAGCCTGCTGCGGGGGCGCAGGACCTACTCAAGAGGAACCAGGAGCTGGAACGGCATGTAGCACTGCTGATGGTGCGGCTGGACGAGAGGCGCACCCAAGACGCGCAGGTTAGACCCACCCCAGTGGCAAGGAAGGTGCCAGGACTAGTACACAAATTTGGGGGGGAGCCCCAGAAATATAATGGATTCCGAACAGAAATAGAGTACGCCTTGCAGCTGTAGCAGGATGACTTTGCTGACGAGGCAGCGCAAGTGGCGTATATCGTGGGGCACCTTGAGGGCAGCGCGCGGGAATGGGTTAGACCCCTAATGACCGCGCAGAACCCCGCCATGAAGGACGTTCTGAAGTTTCTTCAGGCAATGGACGCAATGTATTCTAGCCATTTGGGGGAGAGCGTGAACCAGAGGGAGCTGCTGAGATGCAAGCAAGGGGAACTTTCAGTGAGAGACTACTGGTCCCGCTTTGCGATGCTAATACACCGGCTCGAATGGGATCTAGATAGCCCTCCCATACGGATGCTGTTTGAGGAGGGGTTGTCCCCAGCCGTTAAAGATGAGCTCTCCCGCGCGCCCCGCCCGGAGACCATGGATCAGCTGACAAAAGCAGCGCTGGCGATAGGAAGCGCGCGCTTTGGAAAGGTGGGAAGGGAGGGGAGAGCGCCACTCTGACTACCGAATTCCAGAGATGCCTAAGCTGCCTGCCGATGACGTAGTGCCAATGGAAATCGATGGAGCACGGGCGCGCGAGGTTTCTGGCGCCAACCAAGGAGGCAAAAGGGAGGGAAAGGCTGGGAAAAGCACCAAGAAGTGTTTCCTCTGCCAACGGCCAGGACACTTTGCCAGGGTCTGTCCTCAAAGAAAGGCTTGGCAAGGGATGGTGGGAGCTGCTGGAAGCGAGGAGGAGGGCGCAGAGGAAAAGGTGCAGGGAAACGCCAGCGCTTGACTGCCCACAGGGGGGCGCCTCAGCCAAGCGAACAGATAACAGAAGTGCCCCAACCGGACCCACCCAAGGTTTCTATAGCGATAGAGGTGGTGCTAGAACTCCCAAATGGACACCCAGTCAAGGTGAAAGCAATGCTGGACTCAGGCAGCTCCTGTAATTTTTTTAGTAAGGAGTTTGCATTGGAGCACCAGATCCACCTGCTGCCACTTGATTTCCCACTCCAAGTGACCACGATAGATGGCAGGGAGCTGCTGGGAGGGGAAGTGACACATCAAACCCCACCTATGAGAATGAGTGCATCCAGGCACACAGAGACCATTGCCTTTCACGTTGCCACACTGGCGGGACCCCCGATAATACTGGGCATGGGACTTCCGGAGGCGGCGTGAACGACAATGGCTGCCCTCTTCTAACTGCGAAGGGGGAGCTCCGCAGAAACGGGTCGTCCGCTACGGCGAAGCGGAGACCCACGTCGGAAAACCACAGGCAGCGACAGCCTGTGGCCGTGGGACTCGGCGGGCACCAGAAGCGCCCCCCGAAATGCAGAAGAGACCCCGTAAGGGGTCTCGGAACGTGGAAGGGCTGGCGCGGTGCTGTGAGTCGATCGCTCTTTCTGTGGAGTGAAGCCGCGTAGCTGCTGTAGGTGAGCGCTGACCTCTTTTCCTGGGAACATCCGATTGGAAAACAACAACCCGTGAGTAAGAAAAGAAGGAAAGATTTGGAGGCTAAATTACTGCTAATTCGGCTAAAAGCGGGAGACGCAACCAGGAAGTCCGTCTCTTGTCTCTGTTTAAGATTCAAAGCAAAGGACTTTGATGTTTGGAGCCTTTGAAGAGGCGCTAAAAGGCAATCAATCTTTACATCTATTGAAGCTGCGTTTAAGACTTAACTCCTTAACTCTTTAAGTGATTCACTTCTTAATACGAACTGTGCTTTACCTTTTCTGTGGGATTTACAAATTTACAGAGAAACCCAGGCAGTCGGACTGCCTATTTAACAGAACTGTCAGATTGCAAATTTTGACACTTTGTTTCTTTGTGCTGCTACAAGCTGAGTGCTATTGGAACTGCTACATTGAATCATTTTTTCTGGCACTTGCTGAGACATTGTTATACCTCTGAGATCAACTCTGCTAAATACAGGGGAACTGAAGGTTCTTTGGAAACTAAAGGCTGTATGGACATTATTTTTGAAGTATTGGAACTTGGAAAAGTTTGGAGGTCTAAATAATTGACTTTAATAATTTGATTTCCTCCCTCAAAACATAATTGGGCTCCCTCTAGAGGACTTTGGATTTACAACTGCATGTGACTTTGCTTTTCTTTTCCTTTCCTTCTATTTGGTTGTTTACCCTCTGGGCTGGTGGTTTCCCATGGGAACATACTCAGTCTGACCTTGACCAGTAGACAGAATTGGAATGAGTGGCACTGGGAGATCAACAAGAGCGGCTAAAGCGAAAGCAAAGCAAACAACTCTGACTTTAACCTCACAGCCGCGTAGATCATCTGTCCCTGCTGTTTTGGAAGTAGAAGAAGAAATTGAGCAACCTTGGTTAGAGGATATGGCAGCAGGAGGATCTGCTTCAGTATTAGACAAAATACTTGAGAAATTGGAAGCTTTAGACAAAAAAGCGGATGAGCAAACGGCAAAGATTGATCAAAATACAGCCAGTGTTAATAAATTAACTGAACAAGTTACTTTGAATGCACAATCAATTGGCAAATTATCTGAAGCCACCGCAGAAAATCGGAAATTGGCAGAGGAAGCTATTCAAAAAACTGAAGAACTGAAGCAGGAGGTAAGACCATTGCATAAGCATGTTGGAGAACATCTGTCTATGATTGAACTACGGGCTCGGGAAAATAACTTGAGATTGAGGTTTATACCAGAACTTGAACCTGAACAAGGGAATTTAATTGAGTTTCTGACTAAGGAATTTTCCAAGTTTTGGCCTTTGGAGGAAGAAAAGGACTTTAAAATTGTGACTGCTTTTAGACTTGGAAAATTAACAAGGAAAGATAGGCCCAGAGACTGTTTGATTACTTTGAGATCCAAGGAGGAAAGGGATAAAATACTAGGATTACATTACAGAAAGTCACTTGAAATTTTGGATAAAAGAGCAGAGATTTACAAAGACATTCCAAGACAACTTCTGGACCTTAGATCCACCTACACTGAGCTAGTAAGATTGCTGAGGAGCAACTCAATTGTTTTTAGGTGGGATTTTCCCCAAGGATTATCTTTTACATTCAGAGGGAAGAAAGTGAAAATCAAAACAGCTGAGGATAAAGAAAAATTTCTGAGTACCTACGGAGAGGACCTTCAGAAAGGGATCGAAAGACCTTTAGGGGCTGGACCATCGCCTGCACCTACACCCACACCTTCGGGGTCTGAAGACCAGGAGGAAAAGACACCACCACTAGAGCAATAACAGATTTGTCCAGGATGTCTCTGCAACTTCTGAGTTGGAACATTAATGGCGCCAACTCTCCGGAAAAAAGGAGAAGAATATTTCATATATTGAAAAAAGAACAATTGGACATTATTTGCCTGCAAGAAACACATGTGACTAGGCTCCATAGAAAAGTGCTAATAAATAAAAGATTAGGCCAAGAATTTATCTCTTCGGACCGAGTTAAGAAAAGAGGTGTGGCGATATATGCAAAAGAGAGCCTGTCACCAAAATTTTTATTCAAAGATGAGCAAGGAAGAATTTTGGCAATCGAGATACAAAATCAAGGAGAAAAGTTTTTGATATTAGGAATTTATGCGCCAAATGAGGGGAAATCGGAATTTTACAAGAAGCTGCATGAGATAATGCTGGACTATCTGAACTATGACAACATCATCATGATGGGAGACATGAATGGGGTGGCATCGACCAACATGGATAAGTCACATAGCCAAAATGTGACAAAAGATGGCAGACTACCTAAAACATTTTTTGAACTGACTGACAATATGGACTTGATTGACATCTGGAGAACAAAGAATCCCCTGGGAAGAGAAGGAACATTCTTTTCTGAAGCCCAACTGACATGGACAAGAATCGACCAAATATGGATAATTAGAGGTCTGGCACCCAAGATAAAAAAAGTGGAAATCTGCCCAAAGACCTGCTCCGACCATAATGCCGTAAAGATGGACATGAGACTAACTCCAACCGGCTCCTTCAGATGGAAGATGAATGACAATTTGTTTAGAGATCAGGAGATTATTAAAAAGGCCCAAAAAGCTTTGAAGGACTACTTTGAGATAAATTTGAACACTACGGTGGAAAAAAGAACCGTCTGGGACGCAAGCAAAGCGGTTATGAGGGGGTTTCTGATACAACAGAACACTATAAAGAAAAGAGCACAGAATGAGAAAAAAGACAAGATCCTAGAGAAAATTAAAGAATGTGAGAAGAAGTTAAGATCGAGACCGAAGTCAAAGGAGATTCTAAGAGAAATTAAACTCTACCAAGCACAATATTCTAAATTGATAAATCAGGAAGTGGAATGGAAAGTTAAGATAATGAAACAAAGATCTTTTGAATCGGCAAACAAATGTGGAAAGCTGCTAGCATGGCAGCTGAAAAAGAGACAAAAATTGAACACGGTTACAAATTTAGAGATTGAAGAAAGAAATATTCAGAACCCAGTGGAGATCAGAAAGTGTTTCCAGAGATATTTTAAACAACTTTATACACAAGGGCCGCAAAACGAGGTGGAGATAGAACAATTTTTGATAAAGAATGGTCTACCAAGGCTGTCTCAGGAAAATAGAACAATCCTGAACTATAAAATAACACAACAAGAGATTGAAGAAGCCATTCAGAACATGCAACTGGGCAAATCTCCAGGGCCAGATGGGCTTACCTCCAAATATTATAAGACATTGAAAGACTATTTGATACATCCTTTAATGGAGGTTTGCAATGAAATTATGGAGGGGAAGAAGGCACCGGAGTCGTGGAAAGCAGCTTTCATCACATTGATACCCAAACTAGAAACTGAAAAGACACAACTTAAGAACTACCGCCCCATCTCCCTCCTAAATGTGGATTACAAAATATTTGCAGACATTTTAGCAAGCAGATTTTAAAAAGTGTTAAATGAAGTAATTCACAAGGACCAGGCAGGCTTTCTCCCAGGTAGACATTTGTTTGCTAATACAAGGAATATTATTGACATTCTGGAACTTTTGCAAACAAATATCAATACAAAAGCAGTGTTAATATTTATTGATGCGGAGAAGGCCTTTGATAACATCTCATGGAAGTTTATGAAGAAAAATTTGGAAGGGATGGGAGTGGGACGGGGGTTTGAGAATGGGATAGAGGCAATCTATTCGGAACAAAAGGCTAAATTGATAGTGAACAATGTGGTGATGGAAGAGTTCAAAATTGAAAAAGGAACACGACAAGGTTGTCCTATCTCCCCTTTGCTATTTATTTCGGTCCTGGAGGTGCTCTTGAATATGATTAGAGGAGACCGGTTGGTGGAAGGAATTCAGGTCGGAGCGAAACAGTATAAACTTAAAGCATTCGCAGATGACCTAGTTTTGACCCTACAGGAGCCAGAATCTAGTACAAAAAGGGTATTACAATTGATTCATGAGTTTGGTCGGGTGGCGGGATTTAAACTTAACAAGCAGAAAACCAAGGTTTTGGAAAAGAATTTGACACCTTTAGAATCAGAAAGGTTTCAGAAAGAGACAGAGTTAAATGTGGTTAAAAAAGTAAGATAGGTAAAGGTAAAGGTACCCCTGCCCGTACGGGCCAGTCTTGACAGACTCTGGGGTTGTGCGCCCATCTCACTTAAGAGGCCAGGGGCCAGCGCTGTCCGGAGACACTTCCGGGTCACGTGGCCAGCGTGACAAAGCTGCATCTGGCGAGCCAGAGCTGCACACGGAAACACTGTTTACCTTCCCGCTAGTAAGCGGTCCCTATTTATCTACTTGCACCCGGAGGTGCTTTCGAACTGCTAGGTTGGCAGGCGCTGGGACCGAGCAGCGGGAGCGCACCCCGCCGCAGGGATTCGAACCGCCGACCTTTCAATCGGCAAGTCCTAGGTGCTGAGGCTTTAACCCACAGCGCCACCTGCGTCCCTGGTAAAAAAGTAAGATACCTAGGGGTAAACATAACAGCGAAGAATATGAGTTTATTTAAGGATAACTATGAAAAGTGCTGGTCTGAAATTAAAAGGGATTTAGAAGTTTGGTCAAGATTGAAACTTTCCTTGTCAGGACGAATTGCTGTTATAAAGATGAATGTATTGCCAAAGATGCTGTTTTTGTTTCAGACTTTACAGATTGTGGACAAAATGGAGTGTTTTGGGAGGTGGCAAAGAGATATCTCTAAATTTGTCTGGCAGGGCAAAAAGCCCAGAATTAAGTTTAAGATACTAACTGATGCTAAAGAAAGAGGGGGCTTTGCCCTGCCAGACTTAAAGCTGTACTATGAATCAGCAGCTTTCTGCTGGTTGAAAGATTGGCTGCTTCTTGAAAACACTGATGTTTTAGATTTGGAAGGATTTAACAACGCTTTTGGATGGCATGCATACTTGTGGTATGACAAGGTTAAACTTCATAAGGCTTTTAAGAACCATATTGTCAGGAAAGCAGTGTTCAATGTCTGGATAAAATATAAAGACCTATTGGAAAATAAGACCCCAAGGTGGTTATCACCAATGGAAGCTAAGGCCCGGAAAAGACTCAATATGGAGGCCAAATGGCCGAAATATTGGGAAATAATAGAAAAAGATGGAGATAATTGGAGGTTGCAGAGTTTGGAGAAACTAAAAGATAAAGTGTGAGATTGGTTACATTACGCTCAGATTAAAGAGGTTTTCAAGATGGATAAAAAGATAGGATTCCAGGTGGAAAAATCGAAATTGGAAACAGAACTGTTAGAACCTAAGACTAAGGTACTTTCAAGAATGTACAACTTGCTGTTAAAATGGAATACACAAGATGAAACGGTTAAATCGGCTATGATAAAATGGGCACAGGATATTGGGTACAAAAATATCATGTTTGCTGACTGGGAAAGGTTATGGACCACCGGTTTGAAATTTACGGCATGTAATGCCTTGAAAGAAAATATTATGAAAATGATATATAGGTGGTACATGACCCCAGTCAAGCTCGCAAAAATATACCATTTGTCTGATAATAAATGTTGGAAATGTAAAGAAACCGAAGGAACGTTCTTTCACCTCTGGTGGACCTGTCCTAGAGTTAAGGCTTTCTGGGAAATGATATATAATGAATTGAAAAAGGTATTTAAGTATATCTTTTCTAAGAAACCAGAGGCCTTTCTGTTGGGCATCGCCGGCCAGAGGGTGTTAAAGAAGGACCGAACATTTTTTATGTATGCAACAACAGCAGCAAGGATACTTGTCGCCAAGCACTGGAAAACCCAAGATTTGCCCACACTGGAAGAATGGCAGATGCAACTGATAGACTATATGGAACTAGCAGAAATGACTGGCAGAATCCGAGACCTGGGAGAAGAGGCTGTGGAGGAGGACTGGAAGAAATTCAAAGACTACTTACAAAAATATTGTAAATTGTATGAATGTTAAGAAAGATGTAAGATTATTAACAATATGGCACCAAAAAGCTAGTTAAAAGGAGTATGAAGATAAATGAAATTATAAGAAAAGATAAATTTTGGATAAATATTATGTTATACTATCTAAAATCAGGGATAATATTGGAAAAATATAATACAAGATTTGAATCAAGGTGATAAATTGCTGGGTAAAGATTGAAAATTTGGAACGCAGGAACGAGAGATGTGAGGAAGTCCAAAGAAGTGAAGAAAGTATGGTGATTGTAAAACTATATGTTATGTTCTTTGTTTCTCTTTTTTATTGTATTAAGAAAATCTTTAATAAATATTTATATATATAAAAAAGATAATACTGGGCATGAGCTGGCTAGTGCTACATGATCCAGTGGTGGCCTGGCACCAACGGACAGTCACCTTCGGGTCAGCACACTGTTTGGAACACTGTCTAGGGGGGGAGAAACCCAGGGTGAGGTTGGCCAGAGTGGCAGCAACTACACTGAAGCAGAGAGCGGAAGTGCCGCCACAGTACGCAGATTTACAGGAAGTCTTCAGCGAGAGGGAAGCGGACAAGCTGCCGCCACATAGGCCCTTTGACTGCCAAATCAACCTGCTCCCTGGGGCGCAGCTACCGGTGGGTAAGCTGTATGCCATGTCGGACAGAGAGATGCAGGAGTTGCGAGACTTTATTGACAAAAACCTTAAGAGGGGGTTCATAAGGGAATCTAAGGTGGTGGGGGGCAGCCCTGTGTTTTTTGTGGACAAGAAAAACACGGATCAGCCAAGGCTTGTAGTGGACTTTCGGAGACTAAACCTTGTATTGGAACCCGTGACCTTCCCTATGCCCAGAATTGATGATATTCTGACTAGGGTGAGGAAGGGCAAGATCTTCACCAAGCTGGACCTCCGGGGAGCATACAATCTGATTAGAATAAGGAAGGGGGACGAATGGAAAACCACCATGTTCACCCCCCCAGGGGCCTTTGAGTACCTAGTCATGCCATTTGGATTACAATCGGGCTCAGCTTGTTTTCAAAGCTTCATGCACCATGTGCTGGGACCCCTGCTGTACAAAAACTGTCTAGCATTTCTGGACGACGTACTGATCTATTCGGACAATGAAAAGCAGCATGTCCAGGACGTCAGGGAAGTGCTGAAGAGGCTACTAGAGCACCAATTGTGGTTCAAGCTGGAAAAGTGCCAATTTCACGCCAGGGAGGTGGAATTCCTGGGATACAAGTTGTCGGACAAAGGACTTGCCATGGACCCTGGCAAGGTGCAGGCAGTGCTGGAATGGAAGGCCCCTAAGACCCGGAAGGATGTGCAGAGGTTCCTCAGGTTCAGCAACTTCTACCGGAAGTTCATCAAGAACTTCGCCCACTTGACCGCACCCATCACGGATTGTCTCAGTAGCAAGAAGAAGTTCGTCTGGACGGAAAGTGCCCAAAGGTCCTTCGAAAAACTAAAGAAGGCGTTCGCATCGGAGGAACAGCTCCTGCACGTGGATCTGCAGAAGCCGATGAGGCTGGAGACCGACGCATCAGACAGAGCAATTGGAGCAGTGTTGCTACAGCCGGGATGGAGCCAACACACCTGGAGGCCGTGCGCCTTCTTCTCACGGAAACTGAACAAATCGGAGCATAACTACACGGTGTATGATCGCGAACTGTTAGCTATTTATGCAGCGTTTCGACAGTGGAGACATATCCTAATAGGGGCACAGCATAAGATTCAGGTTTGCACGGATCATAAGAACCTGGAATATTGGAGAACAGCTCGAGTGCTCAACCAGAGACAGATTCGATGGGCACAGGAGTTCTCCAAGTTCAACTTTGAGATCAAGTACGTGCCAGGGGAAGAGAACGTGAGGGCAGACGCGCTGTCACGGAAGCCCGAGTATACGGAAGGAGAAGGACCGCCGGAAGCTCGACACGTGTTCCCTGAGGAATGATGGGTTTGCGGGGGAGCGTTGGTTGGGAAACGAGAACTAACCGAGCTGATTCGCCAGGACGAATTCGCCCAAACCAGAATCAGGGAACTGGGGGAGATCAGGGAGGCTTTGAGGAGAGGGAAGGACTGCTGTATTACAGGGGAGCAATGTATGTGCCCGGGGAAGCCCTGCGAGAAAGGGTTCTCAGACAGCTTCATGACAACCCAACAGCGGGGCACTTTGGGCAACACAAAACCATGTTACTGGTTACGAGGCAATTCTGGTGGCCAAGGGTGAGGGAAGATGTACGAGAGTATGTACGGGGGTGTGACCGCTGCCAATGGGCCAAGGGA
Organism: Podarcis gaigeae; assembly: GCF_964106915.1. NCBI lineage: Eukaryota > Metazoa > Chordata > Lepidosauria > Squamata > Lacertidae > Podarcis > Podarcis gaigeae. Next base: position 6,234,878 of record NC_139695.1, on the reverse strand, counting down.
GGGAGGGCGGCCCCGGCGGGGTTATTGGAGCCCTTACCCACACCGGGAAGACCCTGGGAGGTGGTGTCGATCGATTTCCTGACCGATCTACCCAAATCTAGAGGGAAGACAGCAGTCATGGTAGTAGTAGATCTGCTAACCAAAATGTGCCATTTTATAGCGTGCTCACATGCAGTAACGGCCGAGGAAACTGCCCGGTTGTTTATGGATCACATCTTCAGGTTGCATGGGGCTCCTTCGAGGGTTATCTCCGACCGAGGGAAACAATTTACCTCGAGGTTCTAGAGGAAACTCATGAGCTTATTGCAGGTGGAAGTGGGATTCTCGACGGCGAGACACCCGGAGACCAACGGGCAAGCAGAGAGGGCGAACAGCATTTTACAGCAATATCTACACTGCTACGTCAACGAGAGACAGAACGATTGGGTAGAGAAGCTAGCACTAGCGGAGTTTGCGTATAACAACGCTGAGCATGTGTCCACAGGGATGAGCCCGTTCATGGCGAATTATGGGTTGCACCCCAGGGCTTTTCCTGGGAGAGGGGAGGAAGGGTGGAGCGTGCCCACCGCAGAGCAGTTTGTGGAAGAAATGGAAGCTCTGCACCAGCAGCTTAAAATGAACCTGGATAGGGCCAAGGAAGTGTACAAGAGACAAGCAGACAAATGTCGCTGGGAAGGGGAGACCATTAGGGTGGGGGACCGGGTGTGGTTATCCACACAAGGCTTACCCTTCAAGGGCGGGTGTAAGAAACTGAGGCCAAAACGGCTGGGACCATTTGAGGTGACCCACCAAGTGAACCCGGTGGCGTTCCGGCTCAAGTTGCCAGACAGCATGAAGATCCACCCGGTATTTCATAGGTCGCTGCTCTCACCATACAGAGGGGAGCGGAGGGTCCGGGAGGCAGGAGGGGAAGGGCTCACCCACCCGCTAATGGAAGAGAGGGAACGCCACCACGAGGTAATGGAGATCCTGGATTCGCGCTGGCGAGGGCGGCAGGTGGAGTACCTAGTGGCCTGGGAGGGGGAACCCGAGTCAGTAAACACGTGGGTGCCTGCAGGGGAAATAGATGATGGATATCTGGTGGAAGAGTTCCACAACAGGTATCCGAGGAAGCCCAAACCCCTTGAGAGATTCTGGGAGGGGCAATTTGCCACCACCGATGAGGAGGAGGAGGATTTCGTGGGTTTTCCGGCTTCCCAGGAGGAAGGAGGAGAAGCGTCAGGAGAGGAGACGTCCCGCCCGTGAGAAATTGGAGCAGTTGGGAAGCGGGGTTTGAGTCCACTGACGACGACAGCAGCTCCTTTCGGGGGTTCCCGGCATCGTCGGCTGAAGAAGGGGACAAGGTCCCGTCACAGGGTCAGGCCGGGGGTGAAGGGGGTCCTGGGGAGGAGGTGGATGTCAGGGAATTGCCATCAGAGCAAGAAACGGAGGCGGGGCTCCCGGGCGATGCCGGAGAGGGGACGAGCAGGGGGGAAGGATTTCAACGTAACACCCATAGAGCAGAGAGGGAGATGGAGGAATTGGTGACAGGGCTCCAAGACCCTTCCCCCGAATCTAGTGGAGAGAGTGCTGGGACGCCCCTGCCTTCCCCTTACTTGCGCAGACGCGTTCCGCGCAGAGAACATAGGCAGAGACTCGGGGTCAAACAGCTTCTATGCTGGAAGAGATTCAAGAGACGCCCACTCTCGGATTCTGCAAGTGACTAACAGGTCACGGAGGGCGAGCTCCGACCCTAAGCATGGTTGGGCAAGCAAAATAACTGAACGCACAAGTAACCCCTCACATCCATTACAGGCGACAACCACCTTGGAGTTTTATTTTCCAGCAAGTCTTTATATTTAATCCAGACATTATACAATGCTTTCCTGACAATATGATTTTTGAAAGCTTTGTGAGCTTTAACCTTGTCATACCACAAATATGCATGCCACCCAAAAATATTGTTAAAACCTTCTAAATCCAAAATGTCTGTGTTCTCAAGAAGCAGCCAGTCTTTCAACCAGCAGAATGCTGCTGATTCATAGTAAAGTTTAAAGTCTGGCAGGGCAAATCCCCCCTTTCCTTTGCATCAGTGAAAATCTTAAATTTTATTCTGGGTTTCTTGCCCTGCCAGACAAATTTAGAAATATCTTTCTGCCACTTCTTGAAACAGTCCATCTTGTCCACAATTTGCAATGTTTGAAACAAAAATAACATTCTAGGCAATACATTAATCTTTATAGCTGCAATTCGACCAGACAAGGAAAGCTTCAAATTTGACCAGATTTCTAAATCTTTTTTCACTTCTGTCCAAATTTTCTCATAATTATCTTTAAATAAATTCACATTTTTAGCTGTCATGTTAATCCCCAAATATTTCACTTTCTTAACCACAGTTAAACCTGTCTCATTCTGAAACCTGTCTTTTTCAATAGCTGTTAAGTTTTTCTCTAAAACCTTAGTTTTTGACTTATTCAATTTAAATCCTGCTACTTGACCAAACTCTTGAATTAATTCTAAAACCCTTTTAGTACTAGATTCAGGCTCTTGTAGTGTAAGTACTAAATCATCTGCAAATGCTCTCAGTTTATACTATTTGGCTCCAACCTGTATACCTTTAACCAACCGGTCTCTTCTGATCATGTTCAGCAAAACCTCCAGGACTGATATAAAAAGTAGTGGGGAGATTGGGCACCCCTGATGTGTCCCTTTTTCTATCTTAAATTCTTCCGTAACCACATTGTTTACAATTAGTTTAGCTTTTTGCTCAGAATATATTGCACCTATACCGTTTTCAAACCCTTGGCCTACCCCATCCCCTGAAGATTCTTCCTCATAAAGCTCCAAGAAATATTGTCGAAGGCCTTCTCCGCGTCTACAAATATCAAAACTGCTTTAGTATTTATATTCACTTCTAGCTTTTCCAAAATGTCAATTATATTCCTCACGTTATCTGACAGGTGTCTTCCCAGGAGAAAGCCCGCTTGGTCTCTATGAATCTACTCCATCAAAACTTTTTTCAATCTCTTAGCCAAAATGTCGGCAAAAATTTTGTAATCCACATTTAGTAACGAGATAGGGCGGTAGTTCTTAAGTTGAGCCTTTTCAGTCTGTGTCTTCGGTATAAGTGTAATATAAGCCTCTTTCCACGATTCTGGTGCCCTTTTCCCCTCCAAAATTTCATTGCAGACTTCCTTCAAAGGTTGTAATAACCACTCCTTCAAAGCTTTATAGTATCTGGAAGTCAGCCCATCCGGTCCCGGAGACTTACCCAATTGCATATTTTGAATGGCACCTTCTATTTCCTGTTCAGTTATTTTATGATTCAACACTATTTTGCTTTCATGGGAATTTTTTTGTAATCCATTTGTCTCAAGAAATCGGTCTATGTCCATTTCTTTCTGTGGCCCTTGTGAGTATAATTGTTTAAAGTACTTCTGGAAGCAATTTCTGATCTCAGTTGGGTTATAGATGTTCTTTCCTTCCACTTCTAAATTTGTAACCGTATTTAATTTTTGTCTTTTCCTCATTTGCCAAGCCAATAGTTTACCACATTTATCTGCTGATTCAAATGTCTTTTGTCTCATTTGTTTAATTTTCCATTCTATTTCCTGGTTCATCAGTTCCATATATTGTGTTTGATATAACTTAATTTCTCTCAAAATCTCTTGGGACTTTGGTTTTGATCTTGTCAGGGAACTGATATCGGAGCCGAGTGGAGAGGTAAGGCTCCCTAATGATGCCGGAGAGGGAACCAGCAAGGAGAGAGAGAGCTTCCGCTGGGGAAGGAAACCAAGGTGACACCAGGAAGAAAGGAGAGGCTGAGAGTACTTCGGAGGGGAGGCTCCGAGACTCTTCCAGTGAGATCAGTGAGGAGAGCGCAGGACCACCGCTTGGCATGCCCACTCTGCGCAGAAGGCTTCTGCGCAGAGAAGCGAGGTGGAGACTTGCAGTTAAGGAATTCTTATGTTGGAAGAAGTTTAGGAAACGGCCACTGACGGATTCTGCCAGTGACTGAGACAGTCGCGCTGTTAGGGCTGTCAAACCGGGGAAAGGTCCAGCTATACAACCAGCTTGGAGCAGTTTGGAATATACAACAAGCAACCCCAATTCCCATTACAGATCTTAATTTCTTTCCCCCCTCTTTTATCTTCTCCAACATTTTATCTTTTTTCTCATTTTGGCTTCTCTTCTTTATTGCATTTTGTCGTATCAAGAACCCTCTCATAACAGCTTTACTGTTTTGCCTCTCTCTTACCTGACTTGGCCGATTCCTGGTTCCTCTTTTCGATGTAAGGGCCAACGTCCTCGCCCCAGTAATTAAGGTCCGTTAGGTCCCCACCAGGTGGAGGGCAGGAGAGAAGCATTTCTACGAAAATTCTCATCATAGGTTAATGCCACGGTCTCACTCGCCAGCATGTGAGCCCGCCTCATGTGAGCCAAATACGCAACCAGATCCATCAAACGTTTTGGGGTAAGCTGCGCAAATTACTCCCATGAAGACTTGGTACCCATCCAACCAGTTCTCAAAGGTGCGCTCAGCCCTAGGTGTCCTATACCTCCGCTTACCGAAAGAGCACTTCTTTTCCCCTTTCCCAGTTAACTTGGTAGGAGGGAGAAGGGTAAACATATCTACATAGTCGCCCTTAAGGATCTTATTCCTCTTCCTCTGGGACAAATGGTTCCCTAATATAAAATCAGTAGACTGATTGGTGGAAATCTTTACATCTTCTACCAACACCCCATCTGTGCTGGTCCCGGGGTAAAGGTACCGTTACCGTAGTCCGAGTTCACAAGATGAGAGGCGAGGTCCGAAACAGGGAGCCGGGCGGGGAACAGGAACGCTGGAAGGTCAGGAGCAGGAGGCCAGGCAGGGAACAGAAACGCTGGAAGGTCAGGAGCAGGAGGCCGGGCAAGGAACAGGAACGCTGGAAGGTCAGGAGCAGGAGGCCGGGCAGGGAACAGGAACACTGGAAGGTTTGAAGCCAATAACGACGCTGCTCCCGCAACCTGGGAGCGGGCTGACTGACCTTTATCTTCTTCTAAGGCCAGGGGCGGTCCCGGCCCCCTGGAGCCCCGCCTCCTCTGGCCTTAAGGCGAGCACTCCTCCTGGGAGCAACCAGTTCCCTTTGCCTCTCTGCCCTAAGCCTCTGTAGTTCAGGAGAGGCCAAAGGGTTACTGGGCCCCGGAGGAGGTTCACCTGTAGACACTGAGTCCTCAAGCACCTCTGGGGCCAGAATGGTTTCACCTGGTGCCTGCTCCTGAGGATCTGACAGAGGTGCAGGCTCCTCAGAATCTAGGCCTTGCCCCAGTTCAGCCGGCCCTGGAGGCGGGGACTCCTGTGCAGGATGGGATTCCTCTGGTTCAGCCTCTGAATCGGAATCCCAGGCCATCACACCATCCCCCCTACCAGCCCCCCCCTCAATCAAGGGTCCGGACCCGGCTTGCAGGGGTACGCCGCATGGAACTCTCGGAGGCAGGCAGGCGCGTGGACGTTGGCCGCTGGTTCCCAGGAACGGTCCTCCGGTCCATACCCCTTCCAGTCACTGACATACTGCAGCTTTCCCCTGCGGCATCGGGAGTCCAGAATGTGTTCCACCTCGTACTCAGGCTCTCCCTGAACCAAAACTGGCTGCGGTCGGGGACGGTTCGGGTGGAACTCATCGGGTGGGGCCACTGGACTCAGAAGGGACCTGTGGAAGACCGGGTGAACCTTCAGGGTTGCGGGCAACCGGAGACGGAATGCCACAGGTGAGACTTGGTCCACGATAGGAAACGGGCCGGTGAAACGGGCGTCCAACTTCCGTGAAGGTCGAGAGGGGTGGAGGTGGCGAGTGGAAAGCCATACCAGGTCACCGACGTGAAGTTCCGGCCCCACCTGGCGGTGGCGGTCGGCCTGGGCCTTGTACGCCTCCTTGGCCTGGTGCAGTTGCTCCATCAAAAGCTGCTGCTGGGACTGAAGCTCCTGAAGCCACTCCGTCACCGCAGGGACCACGGATGCCGGCAGCACATCTGGAAACAGCCGTGGATGATAACCGTAACTGGCCTGGAACGGGGTCTGCTGGGTGGACGCATTCACCGCGTTGTTGTAGGCGAACTCTGCCAATGCTAGGTGGTCGACCCAGTCATCCTGCTGGTAGCTGCAGTAACACCGGAGGTACTGCTCCAGCACCGCGTTCGCCCGTTCCGTCTGGCCATCGGTCTGTGGGTGGTAGGCTGACGAGAGACAGACCTCTGTCCCGAGGGTCTGGTGCAATGCTCGCCAGAACCGGGATGTGAACTGAACGCCCCGGTCGGACACCACGCGCTCAGGTAGGCCATGCAGGCGGAAGACATGCTGAAGGTACAGCTGAGCGGTTTCCTTGGCTGTGGGTACAGATGGGCAGGGGGCACAGTGCACCATCTTAGTGAAATGGTCGGAGAAAACTAGAAGGCAGGTACAGCCACGAGATGGGGGTAAGTCCACTACAAAGTCCAGCGAAACCGTGTGCCAAGGACGTGGTGGAACTGGCAATGGCTGAAGTAGGCCGGGGGGTCGCCCGGTAGGGCCCTTGGCCCGCCGGCAGATATCACAACCAGCAACGTAGCGAGCCACGTCAGCCTTCAGGCGGGGCCACCAAAACTCACGGCTTACCAGATGGGTTGTCCGATACCGCCCAAAGTGCCCCACTGCTGGGGCATCATGGGTCATCCGGAGAAGCTCAGCCCGCAGTGGCCCTGGCGGGATGTACAGGAGACCATGGTGCAGCAGAAGGCCCTGATGGAAGACCAAGCGTCCTGGGCCCAAGCGTCGACCTGCTGCTGTTCCCGCACCCGAGCCTGCAGTGGCTCAGCCTCCTGGGTGGCCAGGAATGCAGCTGGTGGTAGGATCGTGGTGGGTACTGCCTGCTGTACCGTGTCTGCGTTGTCTTCAGGTTTCCGGGACAGGGCATCTGCCTTCTGGTTTTGGGAGCTAGGGATGTAGCGGATCCGGAACTGGAACCGGGAAAAGAACAACGCCCACCGGATCTGCCTTTGGTTCAGCTTGCGGGTGGTCTGGAGGTACTCCAGGTTCCGGTGGTTGGTTCTCACCTCCACCGGGTGTCGTGCCCCCTCAAGATGGTGGTGCCAGACCTCAAAGGCCACCTTGATGGCCAGTAGTTCCCGCTCCCACACGGTATAGTTACGCTCCGCTGGAAGGAGCTGGCGGGAATAGAAGGCACAGGGTAAGAGTGGCGCTTCAGGTCCGTACTGCTGAGACAAGACGGCACCGAGAGCCGTACTGGAGGCGTCGGTCTCCACCACAAAGGGTCGAGAGGGGTCAGGATGTTGCAAGATCGGCGCTCTCTGGAAACAGGCCTTCAACCCCTGAAACGCCTCCTCTGCCTCCTTGTCCCAGGAAAACGGCGTCTTGGGGCGCAGTAGCCGGGTCAGCGGGGTGGTGCGATGAGCATAATTTGCAATGAAGGTCCGGTAATAGTTGGCGAACCCCAGGAAACGCTCTAGGTCCTTGCGGTTCCGAGGTGCCGCCCATTCCCGAACCGCTGCCACCTTCCCAGGATCCATCTGCACCCCATCTGGAGAGAGCCGGTGACCAAGGAAGTCCACAGGCCGCTGATGGAACTCGCACTTGCTGAGCTTTGCATACAAACGGTGCTCGCGCAAGCGCTGCAGCACAGTCCGGACATGACCCTCGTGGCAAGCCGGGTCACGGGAGTAAACCAGAATGTCATCCAAGTACTCCACCACGTACTTGTCTAGCAAGTCCTGGAACACGTGGTTGATGTACCGTTGGAACACAGCAGGCGCGTTGCACAAACCGAAGGGCATAACCAGGTATTCGAACTGCCCGTACCGGGTCCTGAATGCTGTCTTCCACTCATCCCCGGCTCGGATCCGAATCAAATTGTAGGCCCCCCGGAGGTCTAGCTTGGTGAACACCTGCGCCCCTTGCACCCGCTCCAGCAACTCCGAAATAAGGGGCAAGGGGTACCGGTCTGGGATGGTAATTTTGTTCAGGGCCCGGTAATCATGGCAAAGGCGGAGCTCCCCACATTTCTTCTTAACAAAGAGCACTGGCGCAGCGGTGGGCGAGGTAGAAGGCCTAATGAAACCACACTCCAGGTTCTTGCGCAAGAAGTCCTGCAAAGCCTCGCGCTCTGGCTCTGTTAGAGAGTATAAGTGACTCACCGGTAGGGGCGCTCCAGGCTGGAGGTCTATGCCGCAGTCAAAAGACCGATGTGGCGGCAGCTGGTCTGCCCCCCGTTCCTCGAACACGTCTTGGTAGTCCCGGTACACGGCTGGAAGCATGGGTGCTGCCTCCTCCGTGGGTGTGGCCGCTAGCATCTCGGACTGAGCATGGGAACATGGGTCTGGGAAGTGCACAGTCCGTTTGACCCAGTCAATCTGAACGTTGTGAGCCTCCAGCCAGTCCATCCCGAGCACCAGGGGGAACCGGGGCATGGAGGCAATGTCCAAGGTTCGCACCTCCCGGTGCTGCTGGAGACACAGGACCAAGGTCTGGGTCTCCCGAGTGACGGCACCTGAACGCAGGAGCCGTCCGTCAATTGCCTCCACCTGTACCGGTTCTGGCTTGTTCTGAAGTGGCACCTGATGATGAGCGGCAAAGGCAGCGTCCATATAGGAGCGGGTTGCCCCCGAATCTACCAAAGCGTGGGTAAGAATCCAGGGCCCACCTGGAGGGTAGAGACGCACCGGTACCATGAGATGTCGCAATTCCACTGGTGAGGGCCCTTCTTGCATGGTTTGGGACCCCATGTTGCTAGGGCCTTCGGCTACCGAGGTTGGCGGTCTCCCTGCGACTGGTATCTTCTCGGGACAGGAACGGGCATAATGTCCACTCCCACCGCAGTAAAGACACAGGTTCCCCTCCCGACGCCGCAACTTCTCCGAGGGGGAGAGGCGAGGTCACGCAGCCCCGAGCTGCGTTGGCTCGACTGGCAATTAGGCTGTGGGCGTGGACCTGCTGGGAAGGACTGGCGCTAGTAGCCGGAAGTGATGGCGATCCCAGGCCTGGCGACGGTCCTCCAACCGATCGTCTATCTGCAGGCTCCGCTGAATGAGGGCGTCCAGCGTGGTGGGACGATCCATCATGGCCAACTGGTCCAGTATCTCGTCCGACAGTCCCTCAAGATACTGGTCCCGTAGTGCAGAGTCATTCCAAGACAAGTCTTGTGCCAACAGCCGAAATTCTGTGGCGTAGGCGGCGGCTGTGGACTTGTCCTGCTTCAACCGACGAATCGTCCGATTGGCTTGGCTCTCCTTCAGAGGGTCACCAAACGCAGTCTCTAAGTGGTTACAAAACCCCACATAGTCCGTTAGCAAAGGAGAGTCTTGCCGGAGCAGTGGCAAAGCCCACTTGGCCGCCTGGTCCTTTAACAAACTGATTAAAAAGTGCACCTTGGTGCGGTCGTCAGGGAAGTTCCGGGCTCGCCCCTGAATGTACAACTTGGCCTGGGCAAGGAACATGGGAAAACTGGCCGGGGCCCCATCAAATTTCTCAGGCAAAGCCACTGGGTACTTGCCAGAAGCCGGGGCGTCAGCCCCAGGAGCCGGTAGGGTGTCCAAGCGCTGCTGAAGTGCCGTAACCGCGTTGCTGAGCTGCTGCACGGTGTGAGTCAAGGCCTGGTTCTCCTGGGCTATTGCCAGCAGCGTAGCCGCTTGGTCGGCCATGGCTTCTGGCTCTTCCCGAACGCACCCCAACAAAGGGGGAGTGCGGGAGGTGGCGGGAGCAAACTGTGCTGGTCCCGGGGTAAAGGTACCGTTACCGTAGTCCGAGTTCACAAGATGAGAGGCGAGGTCCGAAACAGGGAGCCGGGCAGGGAACAGGAACGCTGGAAGGTCAGGAGCAGGAGGCCGGGCAGGGAACAGGAACGCTGGAAGGTCAGGAGCAGGAGGCCGGGCAAGGAACAGGAATGCTGGAAGGTCAGGAGCAGGAGGCCGGGCAGGGAACAGGAACACTGGAAGGTTTGAAGCCAACAACGACGTTGCTCCCGCAACCTGGGAGCGGGCTGACTGACCTTTATCTTCTTCTAAGGCCAGGGGCGGTCCCGGCCCCCTGGAGCCCCGCCTCCTCTGGCCTTAAGGCGAGCACTCCTCCTGGGAGCAACCAGTTCCCTTTGCCTCTCTGCCCTAAGCCTCTGCAGTTCAGGAGAGGCCGAAGGGTTACTGGGCCCCGGAGGAGGTTCACCTGTAGACACTGAGTCCTCAAGCACCTCTGGGGCCAGAATGGTTTCACCTGGTGCCTGCTCCTGAGGATCTGACAGAGGTGCAGGCTCCTCAGAATCTAGGCCTTGCCCCAGTTCAGCCGGCCCTGGAGGCGGGGACTCCTGTGCAGGCTGGGATTCCTCTGGTTCAGCCTCTGAATCGGAATCCCAGGCCATCACACCATCCTTCCATTCCAATGTTCCATTGAACGTCTTACAGTGCGAATTAGCTCTTCTTTCATGCGCCCAAAGTGGGATCCCATGATTATCTTCCCCAAAACCCCAGTATCTATCCATAGGACCCTCGCTATCAGAATCCGAGGAAGACGTACCTGACTCATCTTCCGTCTCCGACTGCTTACTTCTTTTCTTAGCCGACGTGTGCTTCTTCTTGGACTTTCTTTTGCCCCCTTGCACCTCACTGTTGGCTGAGTTCTCATTGGCCGCTGGCTGGGCGACTTGGGGTTCCAGCTGCTCCGTATCAGAGTCGGAACCCGAGCTACCCTCCGTAGAACTGTGCTACGGCTGCTGCTTCTGAAAAACACGGGGGGAACCTAAAGCCTGTGACATGGTATTACTGCTGGCTCCCTTTGCAGGCGCCTTTCCTTTACCGGCACTCTATATGGGTGCCTTACCTTTACCGGTGCCTGAGGTGGGTTTCTTAGCAATGGCTGATTGGGCGTGAGTGTTGGGGCATCCGACTGCCGTGGTCTCTATCTGACCGCTGACCGACACAGCGACTGATGTGCCCTGTTGCTCCTGACTGTTAAGGGGAGTATCGGGTATAACCTCCTGTGAAGATTCCGGCGCTGGATGTGCCAGAGCCCTCAGCCTACACTGCCTATAAAATGTTTCAAAAGCCATGAAGAATTGAGCAAAGGCTTGAGGATCACAGGGCATAGCCAGCAATTGAGCGCCTCCATTACCCGTGGAAGATGCCAGCTGATTACCGGTGGAGGAAGCCTGTTGATTACCCCCAGAAGCCATTCCGAAATAAAAAAGACACAAAGAAACCTTCTAATTATCTGCGAACCACTAGCTCAGTATTGTCCACACTGGTGGAAATGCGTACCCACTAGAAGCCGCTCAGAATGAACGACCGCCCAATAGGTATTAAAGTTAAGGGTTGTTCAGTTATCAGAGGTGAGAATTATCTCAGGTAGGATTTAGTACCAAATAATTACTGACACGCTGTCCTTGCAAGAAAAAGGCAACACAGAGGGCTAGCTCAGTATTATGTACCCTGAACGCTAGCAAATAAGAGCCCCTGGTTGCTTTTGTATGAGCTTGGGACAACAGTCCCCGCGGACTCTTCCCCACTGTAAGCCACTTAGACAGCAGGTCTTATAACAATCCTGACCACCTTAGATGCTTACCAACTGAGTGGCCTAAAATGCTTCGGGTTATTATTTATTTATTTATTTATTTATTTATTTATTTATTTATTGATTGTATTTATTTTATTACTATTTATTTTATTTTATTTTATTTTATTTTATTTTATTTATTATTATATCTATCTATCTATCTATCTATCTATCTATCTATCTATCTATCTATTTTATTTTACTTTAGCAACACAGTAGTTTTAAATTATTCAGCAGCTCCACTGCTGAATAACCAGAATTTAAGCTCCAGGCACTTAAATGTAATGAGATGCAACTAACTTATGAATCAGCTCCCAAACAATTATCCCTAAATTGATGCACCCAGCATTTTAACTTGAGGCAAGCTGTGCCTTAGCAGTACTAAACATATGTTTCCCAATAACCAGAATCCTCCAACTAAACAGCCACTCTCTGAACCGTGTAAAGCAAAACAATTGTAGCCTTACTGGAGTTCACTGATTGGGTCTGCGTTGCTCCGTGACGGGAGGAAGGAAGTCAAAATGACACCGAGTTGGTTCAAAGAAAGAGTTTATTCTGCTCTCCGGATAGCAGAAGGCACTTGCGTGGTGGGTCCACAGCAAAGTCCAAAGAAATGACAGGTTTCATGCAGTTTATATACTCTCCAGGCATCCTCTCCCGCTTCCCTAGCCACGTCAACTTGTATACGCAGGTTGACATCACATATATTACTTCTCTGGTACTCTCATCCATAAAGGATCTTCCTTCCTGTACTTCTAACCATAAAAGGATCTCTTCCTACTCTTATCTGGGGGGGGGGGGGGGCGTCATAATCTCCGGGAACAAGCTTTTGGAGTTTTTCCCAGACATTGGTCTTGTGCGTATTTTGTGGTCGGCACATAAGATAAAGTTTTGATGTGTTTTCGTTGTTCCCTGGGGAGCCAAGGCCATGCCTTGCCTGTCCTGATAAAGGACAGAACTGTTTATGCAGTTGTGTCCTTTATTATGGTTTTTGCTCAACAGTTCAAGTTTTACGCATTTAAAAGTGCTCTCTTTTGAAAGAACAAAACGGGGGGGGGGGGGTTGAGTCAGTTTTTAAACTTACTACACAGAAACCAATTCCTTCACAATCAAACTACAGATCAGCCGCCAGATAATTAAACCTTCAAACAATACACCCCGCACTTAGATTGCGGCACTGCTGTGGCGATAGAAAAATAACCTCGGAAAAACAGCACGCCAAACAATGCTCAAGCACTTCAAGTGAATCGCAATACCGTGACCTGTAGCCCGTGGGTAAACCTTACAGACTTAAAAAGGACTTAAAAGTTCCCAGGCTTAAAGCTCCCCTGCTATTTACCACCCCGCTCGCAGGAGCGATGAAGCTTACAATGCTGCCGGAGATTTAGCGCTATCTAATCAGGCAACCCCCTGCGTGGGTGACGTGCGCCAGGTAATGCTTCTTTGAAACAAAAACGCCCCTGAACTGAAAACCGCTAACGAAAACACACCCTCAAACTAAATGGTTGCAGGTGCTAAAGTAAAGGAATGAGCAAATGATACAGTAAAGACAGTGTTGCCCGGTTCTAGTACCTTACTAAAGATAGGCTGCCCACACCTCGCCGCGTGGCCTAAAGCAAGATGGTCCATCGATCTCCCGTAGATACAGTATCAGTGATTAGTGACACCAGCTCCAGAAATAGATTGCCACATTCCTGGGCTGATGCACACTCTGTCAGCAGAATTCACACGCAGCGAAAGTTGCACTCAGGAGGGTATCATTTAGAATGTTTATTCAGCGTTGGTCAGAATAAAGAACAAAGGTGACTGCCTGCTAGCGTGTTCTGGCGCAGAGAGAGAAAACGAAAGCAATAGCAAACATAAACATCCTGTGAACAGGAAATATGCAGACTCTGTGACTCACAAGCCTGCTCCCTTTTAAGGTGGAATGGAAATATCCTAACATCCTCCCCCTTTCCGTGTAACCTGTAGTACCTGTGGTTCAACCCAATTGCAACCTCTGTACGTAAACCTTTAGTTGTTCTCTGTTAACAACCTTAGACAACAGATCAGCAGGAATTTCATTTCCTGGCATGTAGGACACCTGAATCAGTCCTTTCTGAATACACTCTCTTGCACGATGTAACTTAATCTGCAACTACTTGGTTCTTTGCTTGCAACTCTCTGAGTTCAGCAAAGCCAAACAGGATCTATTGTCTTGATACACTTGTATAGGACATTTCACAGAAACCCCGATGTCCTTAAACAGTTGCATCAACCATTCACAATCCATGAGTGAAAATGACAGAGCATTGAGTTCTGCTTCACAGGAACTTAGGCTCACTGTCGTCTGCTTTTTGCACAACCAGTCAAACAGACAGTGGTTGTACATGTAGCATACTCCAGAAGTGCTTGTACCATCCGTGGTGTCACTTCCAAAACTAGCATCTGCAAAGATTTCAAGACCTCCAGTCTTCTGACTGGTGAACCTCAGCCTGTAGTGCAAAGTCCCTTTCAAATAGCGGGCTATGCGCTTCAGAGCTTTCCAATCCTGAACAGTAGGATTGTTAGCATGTCCGCTAAGCAGGTTAGTGCTTACAGCTATGTAAGGTCTTGAGCATCTAGCAATGAAATTCAACTTGCCTAGAATGCATCTGTACAGCGTAGTGTCAGAAAACGCTTCAGCAGTACTATCTACCTGGTAACCTGTCACCATCGGTGTGTCTGCTGGGTTTGCATCAACCAAATTCAACCTGGTTAATACATCAGCAATTTTCTGCGTTTGGTGTACCAGAAAATTACCTGCTTGGTCCCTCTCCACCTGCAGAGAAAGATAGTTGGATACCTCACCAAGATCCTTCATGTCAAAGTGCTCCTTCAGTTGAGCTAGGGTGCCTTTGTAAAAAGCCTGATTCTTCCAAAACATCAGAAGATCATCAACAAAACATAAACAATACAGTTTGTTTTGCCCCTCCTCCTTGACAAACACACACGGATCAGCTTTGCCCTGGTGAAAACCTAGAGAAAGCAATGTCTCAGTGAGTTTTGTGTTCCAACACCTGGCACTCTGCTTGAGACCATATAAGGATTTCCGCAGTTTACAGACCATTCCCTTCTGTATCTGCATTCCATCAGGTGGAAGCATGTACAGCTCCTCCCCCAAAATCCCGTACAAAAAAGCTGTATTAATGTCATGATGGGAAACATGCAGTTTCTCCTCTGCAGCTATCTTGAGCATTAGCCGAATGCTCTCATATTTGACGGTGGGCGAGTAGGTCTCGTGGTAATCCTGTCCTGGTACCTGTGAAAAACCTCTGGCAACCAATCTGGCTTTGTGTCTGACAACCTTGCCATTCTGGTCTGTCTTGGCCTTGAAGACCCATTTGCTGCCAACCAGTCTCATTCCTGGGACTACCGGTACCAGTTCCCAAGTTTGGTTCCTGTTCAAGGAATCAACTTCAGCCTTCATGACATTAAGCCAAGGCTCAGCATCTTTAGAGGTTAACTCCTGAACCTCTTTGAAGCTTGAAGGTTCCCACACCTTCTCTGAGCTACTAAGAACAGCAGTTGCCGTCTTAGCAAACTCATCAGCAAATCTCTTTGGAGGTCTGCCTTTGGTCGCCCTTTCAGACCTGCGAACCAGACGTAAGTCTTCTGGACTCATCTCCTCCTTCTTAGGAGAAAAGTGACCAATGGTGAACAGTGGTTCTTCCAGTTCATTGTCAGACGCATCAGATGGTCTGACTGAGACCTTTGCGCTCTTGTAGTCTGCTGTGTCATCACTGTCACTGACACCAGCAGCAGCGCTGTGAACAGGAAATATGCAGACTCTGTGACTCACAAGCCTGCTCCCTGTTAAGGTGGAACGGAAATTCCCCCCCGCTTTTTTTTAGAATGGAGGCCTCCTGGCAGAAAACGTCGCAGGGCAGGCTGCACTGTTTACAGTCCTCCTTGCTCGCTCGGTTCCCGCCGTGCAGATTGCCTTTGGGACCAAGGAACCAGGGCAAAATAAGTCAAGGCACAGTTAAATGGTGCCTAGTGCGGGAGAAGGAAAGAACAGCCACGGAAGACCCGCTCGGTATACTTCACCCGTATTCTGGACCGCACACTAATCCAAGGATTTCCCTCCGCGTAGCACAGTTCACTGCAAGCGAACCCAATAAGTGACCGCTGCAATACTCCCTAGTCCGGCAAGACCGCAGAGCCCGAGCGCCGCTGCACTCCCTTTCGAACCGTTCGTGCGCCCTGACCCTCTGCTACCAGCAACCATGCTAAAGCGAAGCAGTGATTTCAGCTCTGACTGAGACCAAAGTCACGACAGTGATTTCAGTTCTTGAGCGAGGTCTGGCCGAGCACAAGGGAAAGGCGAGTCCACAACGGTACCAGGCAAAAAAAACGGTCAGCTGGAATGGACGCAAAGAGGGCTTTCCCTGGGCGCGACGGGGATTCCCTCGTTCTCGCGGGGGCCAAAACCAGCCCCCGCGTGTGGGGGGGGGCCCACAACCCCACCTCCTCTCGAGCTCGGAAGTGGCTCTGTGACTTCCAGACCCAATGGACTGAAGCCAAATGCTCCAAGCCAAGTGCCACAGAAGCTCCACTGCATGAATGGAGCCAACTGTTAAAGTATACAGTTCAGCCCATGTGGTCTGCCATGCCTGCAGGAGCAGCGTGTACTCAGAACAGTGGAGAATGGAAGCATAGGGATTTAACAGAGCCAAAACCTGCCCACTCCTTGCACCAGAAGTCATTTGCTAAGGAGGAGCTCTGTGGAAAGGGGCCTGGTTGTTGGTCAGGGCCAGCCCAGATTCGAGGAGGTGCAACATAGCAAGCAACTAAAAACCCTGAATAGACGATAGCCCTGGCCAGTGCAGTTGTTACCCCTGTGAGGAAGAGGGAGCTGACGGGCTTGTGGTCGCTCATTTTCAATTCCATGTGGCTTTGGTAGCTAAGTTGATTCACGCTGCCTCCTCTCAAGAGGATTGGGTCACACCATGCTGGCACACAGCACTTCCCACTGCAAGGAGGCAGGAGAGACACTAGGACTGTTGGACTGCCTGAGGCAACACACAAGGCTCACACAGTCAAACTTTGGCTCCACACACGGTCTGTGATCTTGACCATGGTCAACAGCTGGAGATGATTGTTGGGATTCGCAGGATGATGAGTAAGTCTGCAGGCTTCAACAGGCTGATGCAATACTCTGTGAAGTGCTGGGTCATAGTGACTCAGTGGGAATGTGATCGGCTATCACCTGTTTTAAAAAGGAAAGCCTGTGCAACAGTTGTGTGGTTGTGCTGTGGTGTGGTGGTTGTGCTGTGGTGTGGTGGTGAGTATTTGTTTGCCTTAAGGAGCAGGTACTCTGTATGGACTGTTTTTGTAAATACTTGTATATAGCTCACATTAAAAAGACTGCACTGAATAAAACCTGGGACTCTGGGCGTTTCTGCTGAAAGCGCCGTGAGGAATTCGCGACAGGGTTATGGGCCCAGCACGCTTCCGCTGTGCAAGAGTACAGGTGGCAGTTATCTAGCCGTGGGTGCTGGAGGTGAGCTGCAGGGATGGAGCAGTCCAGAACTGGCGTGTTGCTGGAGAAGCTGACGGCCACGAACTACAGCATCTGGTCGGTCTGCATGCAACACTTCCTCAAGCGTGAGGGCCTGTGGAAGGTGGTGGAAACTCCACCGCAGCCCCCTGAGGAGGATGAGGACGACGATGAAAAGCTGGCACTAGCAGAGGCCCAGCTAGAAAAGGATGAGAAAGCTTTGGCTATTATCATTCTTGGAGTGGACGACAGCCAGCTAGTCTACGTAGCTGATAAGGTGACGGCAAGTGAGGCGTGGAATGCGCTCAAGGCTGTCCATGTGCAAGAGACAGCTGGCTCACTGATAACATTGACCAGGAGACTGTACCGGTGTTGGAAGAAACCGGGGGACTCCCTGGTGAACCACCTAAAATTCCTAACAGGCTGTTTCCAGGAGCTAGCCTTAAGAGGGAGGCCTGTGGGGGAAGAGGACAAAGTCTTTATAGTCCTGAGTTCCCTTGATGACAGCTATGATATGCTGGTCAATTCCCTCGAGCCTGTAGAGACTGATAAGCTGACTCTGGAATACATTACTGGACAGTTGTATGCAGAGGAGGACAGGCGCTCAGAGCAAAAGATGACCTCAGCCCAGCTGTTGGAGCATCCCAGAGGGAACAACAACCGGTAAGAGCAGAGGTGTCGGGAGTCGGAGAAACAGCCAGGAGGAGCTGCTGCAGACCAGCCAGTGGTCAACAAAGTAAAAAGGTGTTTTTGCTGCAAGTCCAGTGGACATCTGCTGCGGGACTGCCCGAGAAAACAACAAAAACAGCAGAAGCACAGGAGGCAGCAGAGAGAGAGTCTACCGCTTGGGTGTCTGCAGATGGTCAAGAAAAGGAAGAGCTGTGGAAGAGCAGATGGTCAAGAAAAGGAAGAGCTTCTTCTTGTAAAAGAAAAGGATTGCTAACTGATGCTAGGGCTTAAAACAAAAAACATGTAAGTCTTGCTACGGGCCAGAAAGCTAATGTGGTTTGTGAGGGGGAGGTGTGTTCCCACAGCTGGGACACGCATTCAGGAATGTGTTGTGTGTGCCTAGTTTGCAAAACAATCTCCTGAGTATTCCAGACTTGGCAAAAGCAGGCTTTGAAGTAAACTTTGTGGGAGGTCAGTGACAGATAAAGCAAAATGGGGCAGTGTTGGCAAATGCTAACCTTAGAACTAATATGTATGTACTGCAGTGTGAGTCTAAGGTTGCGAATGTGCAAAATGTCCCAACCCATGATATGTGTATTCATCTCCTGCACAGGCGTCTGGCTCATGCTAGCTTTAAGGTGCTGAACAAAACATTGGAGTTGTGTGGGGGGATGAAAAACATTAAAAGTTGTGATAATTACTTAGACTGCAATATCTGCAAGGAGGTTAAAAGAAGGGCTTGCCCAGTAGCAAGAGCAAGCCAGAGAGAAACCAAAAAACCACTGGAGTTGATTCATGCTGATGTAACTGGTCCTTTTCCACCAAGTGTCTCCCATAACAAGTACTGTTTGATCCTAGTGGATGACTATTCTAGATTTGGCTGGGTCTATCCATTAAAGCAAAAGTCTGACGTTGCCCAAACTTTGAAGTTCTGGGTAAGAAGGGTAGAAAGGCAACTTGGCGAAAAGGTGTGCTCTATTCAGACAGACAGGGGAGGAGAGTTTATGGCAAGCTCTCTAAGAAACTGGTTGCGTTCCCAAGGGATTAAACATAGGCTTACCAATGTGGCAACGCCTCAGGAGAACGGAGTAGCAGAGCGTAGGGGAGGTGTCTTGCAGACACAAATGAAAGCATTGTTAGCAGATGCAAATCTTCCAATGAAGTACTGGGCTGAGAGTATTAAGACTGCGAATTATATTGGGAATCGCTTGTGGTCAAGGGTACTAGATGACATACCCTATAAAATTCTCTATAACAAAAGTCCCAGTTTGCAACATTTGAGAATCTTTGGGGCAAAGGCGTGGGTTGACATACCTGTAAAGAACCGAAGAAAAGGTGGGAAAAGGGCACAGCAGTTGCTATTTCTTGGGTATGAAAGTGGTACGAAAGCCTACAGGTTTGAAGATGATAAAAATCTTTTGAGTTATAGTCGATCAGCTAGCTTTAATGAGCAAAGAAATTGGCCCAAGATACATGCAAACCTGCTGCCAGAAAAAGTTTTACTGCCGAGCGTACCTGTTGAGGCAGCTGAAACAAAGCTAAGAATTGGCAGCTCTCCCAGAGAAACTGAAAGGGAGGAGGTAAAGGTTGAGCATTTTTCTCCAGCTGCTAGCATGGAGCAGTGGGGAAAATAAAGTGCAACAGGGACAGGAGGAGGTAAATCTCCAGAATCAATCCACCCCAAAAGCAGTCCTGAAGGTAGCCCAGGGGGTGAGATTAATGAACCAAGGAGGTCTGCAAGAAGTAATAAAGGTCAACCTCCAGACCGTTATGGGTTCCCAGCCACCATAAACCAGGTTTGTGTAACTGAGCCAGAAAACTTTGAAGAAGTGCAAGAGTTACCTACTCTAGAGAAAGAGGCGTGGTTAAAGGCAATGCAGGCAGAGTATAACTCTCTGCTAAACAACAATGTGTTTGTACCTACAGAATTGCCTGAAGGTAAAAAGCCCATAAGCTGTAAGTGGGTTTTTAAAGTGAAAAAGCTGGCTGATGGTAGTTGTCAGAGGAAAGCCAGGTTGGTTGCAAGGGGCTTTACACAAAGGAAAATGATACATTATGATGAAGTGTTTGCCCCAACAGCAAAGGCTGAAACAGTAAAATCAGTTTTAGCAATGGCAAGTCTGAGAGGGTTAAAGGTTAATCATTTTGATGTTGCCTCAGCATATTTAAATGCTCCTATTGACACCGCGGCGTATTTACAGCAAATACCAGGTTATGAGCTGGAAAAAGACAGCATGGTGTTAAAGCTGCAAAGGGCACTATACGGTTTACACCAAAGTGCACGTCTATGGCATGAATGCATAGACACAACTTTGAAAAAGATGGGATTCAAACAAAGCCTGGCTGATTCCTGTTTATATTCAGCAATGGTGCAAGGAAGTGTTTGTTATTTACTTTTGTATGTTGACGATATCTGTCTAATAACAACTGCACAAAAGCAAGTGTCTTGGTTTATAAACAGCCTAGGTAACAAATACAAACTGAAGTATTTGGGAGAGATTCAGAATTACTTAGGAGTAGAGGTTCAGTCTGCTATCTGAGTCAGAAGTAAAAAATCGAAAAGCTACTGAAGACATATGGAATGGAGAGGGCAAATGAGGTTGACACTCCCATGACTACCCAGTACAAAAATGAACCAGAAGGACAAAAATGTGAGAATGCAACAGCGTTTCATTCTCTGTTGGGTTCTCTGTTATATTTAAGTTGTTGGACAAGGCCCAACATAACATTGGCAGTGCACATGTTAAGCCAAAGAAGTGCAGACCCGGCTCAGAGAGATTGGGTAGCACTTAAAAGAATCCTAAGGTATCTGAAAGGCACAAATGATTACAAACTGGTGCTGGCTATGCCATATATATTGGAAATGCCCTGGTTCAGTGGAAATCCCAGAAACAAACATTTGTTTCCACAAGTACTTGTGAAGCAGAGTACTCAGCCATAAGCGAATGTGTGTCACAAATAGAGTGGTTTGCTTGTCTAACAAAAGAACTTGGAATACCTTCTGAAATGCCAATCACTGTGCTAAGTGACAACATGGCTGCACAACAGCTTGCTAACCAACAGAACTTTAAGAGCAAGAGTAAACATATTGCTATAAGATACGGAAATGTGAAAAATGCTTTGGAAAGAAATGTGTTAAAGGTACAGCACTGTAACACGAAATGTAATGTGGCGGATTTGTATACAAAATGTTTGGATGCTACTAAATTTCAAGACTTAAGAGAATTATTAGGTCTCAAGCCTTTGACTTAAGGAGGAGTGTTGGGATTCGCAGGATGATGAGTAAGTCTGCAGGCTTCAACAGGCTGATGCAATACTCTGTGAAGTGCTGGGTCAGAGTGACTCAGCGGGAATGTGATTGGCTATCACCTGTTTTTAAAAGGAAAGCCTGTGCAACAGTTGTGTGGTTGTGCTGTGGTGTGGTGGTTGTGCTGTGGTGTGGTGGTGCTGTGGTGGAGAGTATTTGTTTGCCTTAAGGAGCAGGTACTCTGTATGGACTGTTTTTGTAAATACTTGTATATAGCTCACATTAAAAAGACTGCACTGAAAAAAACCTGGGATTTTGAGCGTTTCTGCTGAAAGCGCCGCGAGGAATTCGCGACAATGATGGGGCTTGGGAGTCCAACTTCTGAAGGGGCGGACCTTGCAGGTGTGCAGGTATTTTGCCTCATGGAGAGAGTTGTTAGGAAATCAAAAGCTGCCTTCTACCAGGTCAGAATGGATTTCTGACCTACCCCAGTTTTGACTCCTACATTGCAGGGGGTTGGACTAGATGACCCTCATGATCCCTTCCAACCCCCCAATTAATTAATTAAGTCTACTCTGGCTGGCAGCAGCTCTCTGTGGCCCAATCCTTTTTCAGGTGGAGGTGCCATAGAGTTTCAACTTGAGACTCTGCATACAAAGCATATGGCACACCACCAAATTATGATCCAAATTACGATCCAAATTAGGATCAAATTATGATCCTTCCCAAAAGCAATGGGCCCCGGTATTTTTGTTCAGTGATCCAAGCTTCAAGAAATGTAAAAATACCCTTTCTGGCACCTGAAATGCTGCCCAAAGGAGCCTGCCGTTTTCCGGCTTCGTCACTACATGTTCCGCCTGTCCTTTTGATTTCCCCATTACCACAGCAAGAGAAATTAAACTAGCAGGCCTAGGTGGCTTCTTACAGTTGTCAATAACCACAATAATATGCAAAATCATGGATGATGAGGCTCAATGGCTACTAGCCATAATGGCCACAGAACATACTCCCCCAACAGAAGCAGTATGGCTTGGAGGAGGGGAGTGTGTTGTTGCACTCAGGTCCTGTTTGTGGGCTCCCCAAGAGGCATCTCATTGGCCAATGTGAGAACAGGATGCTGGGCCAGATGGACCAATGGCCTGATCCAGCAGGGCTGCTCTCACGTTCTTATGCCCTGGCAGACTCATCTTGAGAGAGCACCAAGTCTAATTCCCAGACTTCCTTGACACAAACAGGATTGTCATTCAGCCTGCTGCACCTTTCAATGAACTGCAACACCGGTTATACACACCATGAAACAGAGGATGCTGGTTATCAGGACAAATGTGGGGGAAAGGCTGCTTGTGGAAAAGGAGCCGAAACATTTCCAGAGACTTTGAGCAGGGATGGGTTGAGGAAGACAACATATCACAGCCTTGCATTTCACAACTTGCCTAGCAGCCTTTGGTAACCAGGAATTCCATGCAAGCAAAGTGAGCAGGTGAAGGAGAGCTGGATCTCTCTCTTCCTCCTTTGCTTGATGTCCATTCTGGCTGCAGAGGAATGGAAGTCCATCCAGCCCTCAACTCTATCCCTCCTCCACCAGCTTGCTTAGCAGAAAGCAATTTTTAAAATATTTTTTTTTACTAGCCTGCTCAAGAGAATGGAAAGGCAGGACACTACTAGCATCTCAGCAGACTAGGAAAAACAAACAAGCCTTGCAGAAGAATGATTTAGAGGACTTACTTACAAAGGCTCAGCTATCAAGCAGGCGCTTACCTGGAGTCCCAGCGATCTGTTTTAGAGTCGAATTTGTACGTCGGGATGAACTTGATCTCTCCCTCTGTGAAATCAGCAAAAGCTGTCTTTTTGGTACGCTGAATGTTTAGCTAAAGCCAAAAAGAAATCGCTTATCAGCAGAGAAGCAGAAGACCCCCTGTTGCCTGACAATGGAGTCTATTAATAGCCACTGTTGTGCTGGAAGACCAAGGTGAAGTACTAGTAGGGTAAAGGTAAAGGGACCCCTGACCATTAGGTCCAGTTGTGGCCGACTCTGGGATTGCAGTGCTCATCTCGCTTTATTGACCGAGGGAGCCGGCGTACAGCTTCTGGGTCATGTGGCCAGCATGACTAAGCCGCTTCTGGCGAACCAGAGCAGTGCACAGAAACGCCATTTACCTTCCTGCCGGAGGCGTACCTATTTATCTACTTGCACTTTGATGTGCTTTTGAACTGCTAAGTTGGCAGGAGCAGGGAGAGAGCAAGGGGAGCTCACCCCGTCGCAGGAATTCGAACTGCCAACCTTCTGATCGTCAAGCCCTAGGCTCTGTAGTTTAACCCACAGCGCCACCCGCGTCCCTACTAGTAGGTTAGCCATGTGCAAAAAAAGGGGTATACCTGCTGAAATCCTATCTTATACACAATTATTAAAGGTACAGGATGCTTGTGCATTTTTGCCCCTAGTCATCTTAAATTACTTTGCTGCATCACACGACAGGAAAATCCTCTAACTCAGGAGTAGCAGACACGTGGCCCTCACAGTGCTGCAGAACTACAATTCCCATCATCCCTGATTACTGGCCATGATGGTTGGAGCTAACAGGAACTGCAGCTCAGTAACATCTGGCAGACCACAGGTTAGCCATACCTACAACAGACAATGTTATATGTACCAATAATCCATACAAACTGTTAAAAACCACCAGAATACATCCCAACACTACGAACAACTGCAAAACCATCCTTTTGCATCCTGCGTTGGCTCCCAGTACATTTCTGAGCACAATTCAAAGTGTTGGTGCCAACCTTTAAAGCCCTAAATGGCCTCAGCCCTGAAAGAGTGTCTCCATCCCCATTGTTCAGCCCAGGCATCAGGGTCCAGCACTGAGGGCCTTCTGACGGTTTCCTCACTGTGAGAAGCGAAGTTACAGGGAACCAGACAGAGGGCCTTCTGAGTAGTGGCACCTGCCCTGTGGGGCACCCTCCCGTCAGATGTCAAGGAGATAAGTAACTATACAACCTTTAGGGAAGTTTTTAATGTTTTATGATGGTTTTGCATATGTTGCAAGTCTGAGGCTGCCCCCCCTTGCCTTCCTTGCAGCATCCTTCTAAAAGGGCTAAGGCATGACTACACTCACAAAGTTTAAATCCACCATAAGGTGCAGCAATCAGGCCTCTGTTTCAACACAAAATACCAATGATCCTTATGCCAAGTGGGAGAAAGGTCGTAAACATTATGAACACACAAACCTTGGAGAGAAAAATTAAAAACAAAAAGCATCAGCAATTTAATTTGATTTAATGGAAGTATCTGCTGATAAGAACATGTGAGCAATGCAGATTTTCCAGATAGATGCAAAACCTAGAGCAGGAAACCTTAGACCTTTAGATATTGCTGGACAGCAGCTATGCTGGGGCTGATGGGAGTCCAACAAACATCTGGAGCGTGTGCTGAGCTAGGAAAGCCCTTTAACTGGGAAATTGCAGAGCAGTCCTATTTATTCCAAGGCAACCCTCCAACTTAATTGGGACTTGCTTCTAATTAAGGTTGCACAAAACTACAACCTTAAAAAGCATTTGTAGAAGTCACAGTCATTCTATGTTATAGCTACACTTTGCTCCTAACTGCCTGAAAGTGGTTTCTCTAGCCTAGGCTGGGGTATCCCAGACAGAGGAAATAAACAGGGCAATATCTTAAACCACCACATATAACACAAATATCTCTCTCACCTGGTCGTAGGTCAGAAGTCTCTGAAGTTCATTTTTAGTGATCAGAGTTTTCACATCGTTGGCATCAGGAAGGCAAAGCCTGTAGTTCAGATCACCCAACCAGATGACAATGCTGGAAAAAAGTAATGAAACCACAGCTATAGGCTAGCTCACAGGGTCGGGGGGCGGGGGGCAGCCTGCTGCCACTTCCTGCAATATGTAGTAAGACTGATAACTAGGATTGGGCAGTATGTGTGAGGAGAACCTGAGCTTACAAGGTTAAACAGCTCAGAATGTGCGTCCTGCCTACAGTGGGGTGGAGAGACTCTGCGTCACATCCGAGAGTCTCAGTCCTTTGTTCTATTCTGCTTTTGTTTTTGTCTGGGACAGACACGTTTGTACGATGTTCCGTACTCTACTAGATAATGGATAGTTTCTGCTATAAATAAAGTGCTTTTAGTTTTAGTAACTCTGCGTGAGAGCCTGATTTATGCATATCGACGCACAGAGACTTATTTTCTGACCACTGCTAGACTCTGCTTTTGCTCAGAGCTTTGGAATGCCTTTGAAGGCCTGGCGCAGCAAGGAAAGCCCGCCGGACTGTTATCTCTCTGAGCAATAAATTACTTTCAGAAGCTATGGAGCCGAAGTTTTTACGCTGTCAGAGAAAGCCTGCTTTTATGTGCTGTGTGCTGAAAAGCTTTTGGCTGCTGAAGAAGGAAGCCCAGCTCTGAGACCCTGCCTGGAGGAAAGCAGGGGGTCTCACTGGCTGCAAGCTGTGTGCTGCAAAGTGTCACTGGAGGACTCTCCTCAGAAGCTGGCTGGTACGCGTGAGTACTTCTGAGCCCCAAGGGAGGACTGGGGGAGGAGATGGCTGCTCTCCAGGAATCTTATGATGTCCCGGTTGAGAAGCTCAACAGCCAGAACTGGGAAATCTGGGCCAGAAGAGCACGGGGGTTGTTTTTGGCCACAGGGCTCTGGAGTCCATTCCAGAAGGAGCTGGCCCCACCCATGAAAGCTGCTGCTGGAGCTGGTGCAGCAGACGTGGAGGCTGCTCTGCTGAGAGCAGAGAGAGCAGTGAGAGCTCTGTATGCTGAGAGCAAGTGTGGATGCTTTGCTGTTGCCCCACCTGGAGGGTCTCAAGACTGCTCAGGCCACCTGGCAGGTGCTGAAGTGTCTGTGTGAAAGCTCAGCAGGAGCCAAGGGCCGAGGGGAAGCCGAGGACCCGGTGGGGGCTGAAGGCCACATTCCTGAAGATACAGCTGGGAGTTGCTGCTTTGTCTCCGAGAGGCCACGTCATGTAGAGGCCCAAAACCAGAGTGCTGGGGAGCATGCAGGCCCAAGCTGTGCACCCAAAGGTGGGGGTGCAGTGAGTGCAGGAATGGCTGGAGGGGAAGCTGTGAGAGCTTTTGCTACATGCCGCTGTTATCGGTATGGCTCTCGCTCCCACCTCGTGAGAAATTGCCCAGTGGAGGTGCAGGAAGGGCCTAAGGTTGTTCCCGGAGCAACCAGATTAAGAGCTCTTTGAAACGTGGGAAGCAAAAGCCAAAGACAGCTGGCAGAGACGGCCCTGAACATAAACATTTAGCAGCTTCTATGGCAAGAATCAGGAGCTGTGAACAGGACGCTGTGCTGTTTTTTGTGATTGACTCAGGAGCTTTGCATCATCTCGTGCCCTCTGGTGGTTTTCTGAGGAACTGCACCTCTATAGTCTCTGGAAAATCTGTCTGTTTGACAGATGGGACTAAGCGTGCTCTGACGCAGACTGGCTCACTGTTTTGTTCTTTCTTACAGAATTTGATACAGGCGTTTGTCATTCCTGGACTGTCCTGTGCGTTGCTATCCATCACCGCTCTTGTTGCTGACAATTATAGAGTCTGTTTTGAGAATAATATGTGTTCTATTTCCAGGGATAGGCAACAACTAGTCAGTGTGGAATGTAAAGATAGGCTGTTTGTGCTAGAAGCTTCTCTTGCAGGTCCAGATGCCACGGAGGCAGCTCATGCGTAATGTGCCAATGTTCCAGTCCATGATGCATGTGCTCATCTCTGGCATAGACGTATGGCTCACGTGTCATGGGGTTACGTGAAGAAGATCCCAGAATGCACTGAGGGGTGCAAAATGAAATCCTGTGCTAAGTTTCTTGAGTGCAGAGCGTGTAAGCACGCAAAGGTGAAAACGTGCCCATACCCAAGGTCTGAAAGGATGACCACTAGGCCTTTTCAGTTAGTACATGCAGATTTGTGTGGCCCGATGTCAGTAACCAATCTGGGCAGGGCCAAATTTGCATTGGTGCTGATAGATGATTTTTCGAGGAATGGCTGACTGTTCACTCTTAAACACAAGAGTGAGGCTGCGCTGCTAATCAAAAATTGGATTGCGGCAGTGGAACTGCAGTTTTCCACACGAATGCGAAACTTTCAGAGCGACCGTGGCGGAGAGTTCACCGGGTCTGCGCTGCAAAGTTTCTTCCACCAGAAGGAAATTCAACACAGGTTGACAGCTCCACACAGTCCCCAGCAGAATGGCGTTGCAGAACGCTGGAACAGAACGCTGCAGGAGATGTCTGCAGCGTTGCTGTTTGATGCTGGGCTCCCACAGCGCTTTTGGGGGGAGTCTTGGCGGAAGGCCAGTTTTACCTTGAACAGGTCATTTAATTCAGTGGTAGGGGACACAGCCTATTTTCTGCTGCATGGCAAGAAGCCCAAGGTGCATTTCTTCTGTGTTTTTGGCTGTGAGGCTTGGGTCCTCATACCAAAGGCCAAACGCAGAAAGGGTGGCCCTAGGTCCCAAAAGATGATTAAATGTGGGTATGAGCCAGGGACCAAGGGGTGGAGATTTGCTTATCCATCAGGGAATCAGTCCAGAATTCTGCTCAGCAACAGTCCTGAATTCTGTGAGCAGAGTGGGTGGACACGCATGCATGGGAACCCTGATATTCTTTCAGAGAGTCTGCTTGACTCTGCTGATGAAGAAGAGGAAGAGTTTGAACCTTCTGTTGAGGCACAGAGTCCAGACCCAGATCAGATAGAGGGGAGAACTTCTCCTAAGGCTGTAAAGCTTGAACACAGCAGTGCTCCTTCTTCTCCTATAAGGTCAGCTGAGAAGTCCAGACGGTGCAGCAAGTCAGAGGGGGAGCTCTCTGATGCCAAGGACGTTCTGGCTGGCCCTAGTGGGTCAGAGGGGGTATCTGAAGTTGGGTTGCGCCGTTCAACTCGGGCAACAAAAGGAAAACCTCCTGACAGGTTTGCAGTCACTAGTGTGTGGGTTGGTATGGCACAGTGTGAACCTGAGAGTTTCGAGGATGTTCAGAAACTGCCTCAGGAAGAAGCCAGGAAATGGCATGAGGCGATGCAAAAGAAGATGAGCTCAATGGAGTCTCTAGGTGTGTTCTCCCTCACGAAGTTGCCAGCGGGCAAACAGGCCGTGAGTAGCCGCTGGGTTTACTGTCTTAAACCCACAGCAACTGGAGAACCACAGTACAAGGCTAGGCTAGTAGCCAGAGAGTTCACGCAGTGGAAGGGGCTGTATTATACTGAGGTATATGCTCCTACTTCCAGACGTGAAACTCTGTGCATGCTCTTAGCCATTGCTGCACAAAGAGGTTTGCTGGTGCATCACTTTGATGTGGATGTAGCCTACTTGAACTCAGACCTCCAGGAGGATCTGTACATGCTTCCTCCTACAGGGTTTGAGGGCAATGAGCAAGGTACTGTATGGAGACTTCACAAGTCAATTTACGGTTTGAAACAATCGGCCAGGAATTGGAACTTGTGCCTGAATGAAGCTTTAGAGAAGCTAGGTTTCAGGAAGAGTCTTGCTGACAGCTGCCTGTACCTTAAAGGGTCAAGAGAGTCACAGGAAATGGTGTTAATCTTTGTTGATGACATCATTTACAACGCAAGGGCCGACAAACAGGTACAGAAGTTTGCCAAAGAGCTAGGGAAGCGGTTTCAGCTCAAGAACCTGTGTGCAGTAAAGATCTACCTGGGCGTGGAGATAGCTAGAACTGAGGATGGTAGCTTCTTGCTCAGTCAGAAAGGCAAGATAGAGCAGTTGCTTGAGAAGTTCAGAATGTCTGATTGTGCAGGGGTTAGGACACCCATGGAGACAAGCTATATGATGGACAGTCAGCAAGCAGAATGTGCTGAGTTCGAGAACGCTGTGCTCTTTCAGTCAGCTCTGGGTAGTCTGTTGTATCTGTCCCAATGGAGCAGACCAAACATTGCTTTTGCTACCAATCAGCTCAGTAGGGAAGCTTCAAAGCCCAGTGTAAGTGCCTGGCATGGTATCAAGCGTTTACTGCGTTACCTGCAGGATACCAAAGACTTCAGTCTCAAACTGTCAGCTGCAGGTGAGACGAAGTTCACATTCTGGGCAGACAGCGACTGGGCAAATCTGGATGACAGGAAGTCCGTATCCGGGGTGGTAATAAAGTTTGGGAAATCTCTTGTTGGGTGGAAGTCCCGGAAGCAAAGTCTCGTTGCGCTGTTCTCTACTGAGGCTGAGTTCAGCACACTGTCAAATTTGTGCCGGGAACTGGAGTTCTATAGATGCTTGGTGCAAGAGATCTGTGGGGATTGTAGCTTGCCCATCACTGTTTAGGAAGACAATCAACCCTGTCTGAAGCTAGCAGAATCTGGGCAGTTTAAGGCCAGAACCAAGCATCTACACATACTTTTCCAGAATGTATGTCAAAGTGTTCAGTCAGGTTTGATACGGCTGAAATATTGCGAGACTTCCATCGGCAATGGCGGATTCCCTCTAACTTCGAGGGAGTAACTCCGCGGAAATTGGGTCTTGCCGCTACAGCGAAGCGGGGACCCCTTTGAAATTCACAGGCAGGAGAAGCCTGTGACCGTGGGACTCGGCGAGCACCATTAGCGCCCCCCAATTTGTGAGGGAACCCCGCAAGGGGGTCCGGAGCGTAACGGGGGTTTGGCATGGTGCTGAGAGCCAACTGCTCTTTCCGTGGAGTGAAGCCGCACAGCTGTTGCCAGAGAGCGCTGACCTTTTTCCTGTGACAATTCGGCTAACAAACAGCTACCCGTGAGTAGGTCAAGTTTAAGATTGGGGAATATAAGAAAAAAGGATTAATTTGGCACTGAAGCGGGAAGGCGTAAACAGGAAGTCCGACTTCCGTTTTCTGTATATAGATCAAAGCAAAGACTCTTTAAGCAACTAGAGGACCACCTGGAGAGTTGTGTCTAAAAGGACTTAAATCCTAACATCAGACTAAAAGAATCCCCCCCCCCCCGAATTGCAGGAGAGGGGAGGGAAGAGGAGAAAGTATTTTTTGCCTGCAAAAAAAAAGGAGAGTAAAGGGAATAAATGTTGGGATACTGCCAGGGAGACAAAGGCCATCACTGCCTCCACGTCGTCTCCGGATGATCTGTTGATGTCCCGTAGTCACGCAGTATCAGCAATTAGCGGCACCAAGCCTCAGAAACAGATTGCCACATTCCTGGGCTGATGCACACTCTATCAGCAGAATTCACACAGCAAAAGTTTCACTCAGGAGAGTATCATTTAGAATGTTTATTCATCGTTGGTCAGAACAAAGAAAAGCATGACCGACTGCTAGCGTGTTCTGGCGCAGAGAGAGAAAACGAAAGCAATAGCAAACTTAAGCATCCTGAGAAACAGGACATGCGTAGACTCTGTGACTCACAAGCCTGCTCTCTCTTAAGGTGGAACGGAAATATCCTAACATCCTCCCCCTTTCCGTGTAACCTGTAGTACCTGTGGTTCACCCAATTGCAAATTCTGTACGTAAACCTTAAGTTGTTCTCTGTTAGCAACCTTAGACAACAGATCAGCAGGAATTTCATTTCCTGGCATGTAAGACACCTGAATCAGTCCTTTCTGAATACACTCTCTTGCACAATGTAGCTTAATCTGCAAGTACTTGGTTCTTTGCTTGCAACTCTCTGAGTTCAGCAAAGCCAAACAGGATCTATTGTCTTGATACACTTGTATAGGACATTTCACAGAAACCCCGATGTCCTTAAACAGTTGCACCAACCATTCACAATCCAAGAGTGAAAATGACAGAGCATTGAGTTCTGCTTCACAGGAACTTAGGCTCACTGTTGTCTGCTTTTTGCACAACCAGTCAAATAGACAGTGGTTGTACATGTAGCATACTCCAGAAGTGCTTGTAACATCCGTGGTATCACTTCCAAAACTTGCATCTGCAAAGATTTCAAGACCTCCAGTCTTCTGACTGGTGAACCTCAGCCTGTAGTGCATAGTCCCTTTCAAATAGCGGGCTATGCGCTTCAGAGCTTTCCAATCCTGAACAGTAGGATTGTTAGCATGTCTGCTAAGCAGGTTAGTGCTTACAGCAATGTCAGGTCTTGAGCATCTAGCAATGAAATTCAACTTGCTTAGAATGCATCTGTACAGCGTAGTGTCAGAAAACGCTTCAGCAGTACTATCTACCTGGTAACCTGTCACCATCGGTGTGTCTGCTGGGTTTGCATCAACCAAATTCAACCTGGTTAATACATCAGCAATTTTCTGTGTTTGGTGTACCAGAAAATTACCTGCTCGGTCCCTCTCCACCTGCAGAGAAAGATAGTTGGATACCTCACCAAGATCCTTCATGTCAAAGTGCTCCTTCAGCTGAGCTAGGGTGCTTTGGTAAAAAGCCTGATTCTTCCAAAACAGAAGAAGATCATCAACAAAACACAAACAATACAGTTTGTTTTGCCCCTCCTCTTTGACAAACACACACGGATCAGCTTTGCCCTGGTGAAAACCTAGAGAAAGCAATGTCTCAGTGAGTTTTGTGTTCCAACACCTGGCACTCTGCTTGAGACCATATAAGGATTTCCGCAGTTTACAGACCATTCCCTTCTGTATCTGCATTCCATCAGGTGGAAGCATATACAGCTCCTCCCCCAGAATCCCGTACAAAAAAGCTGTATTAATGTCATGGTGAGAAACATGCAGTTTCTCCTCGGCAGCTATCTTGAGCATCAGCCGAATGCTCTCATACTTGACGGTGGGTGAGTAGGTCTCGTGGTAATCCTGTCCTGGTACCTGTGAAAAACCTCTGGCAACCAATCTGGCTTTGTGTCTGACAACCTTGCCATTCTCGTCTGTCTTGGCCTTGAAGACCCATTTGCTGCCAACCAGTCTCATTCCTGGAACTACTGGTACCAATTCCCAAGTTTGGTTCCTGTTCAAGGAATCAACTTCAGCCTTCATGGCATTAAGCCAAGGCTCAGCATCTTTAGAGGTTAACTCCTGAACCTCTTTGAAGCTTGAAGGTTCCCACACCTTCTCTGAGCTACTAAGAACAGCAGTTGCCGTCTTAGCAAACTCATCAGCAAATCTCTTTGGAGGTCTGCCTTTGGTCGCCCTCTCAGACCTGCGAACCAGACGTAAGTCTTCTGGACTCATCTCCTCCTTCTTAGGAGAAAAGTGACCAATGGTGAACAGTGGTTCTTCCAGTTCATTGTCAGACGCATCAGATGGTCTGACTGAGGCCTTTACGCTCTTGTAGTCTGCTGTGTCATCACTGTCGCTGACACCAGCAGCAGTGCCACCAACTGAACTGGAATCCAAACTCTGATCATCATCATCATCATCATCATCATCCTCAGCTTCCTCAACATCATCTGCCTTTTTCCCATCACCTTCATCCTCCTCTGGGTAACTCTGGAAAATTCCCACATTTTCCCCCCACTTAGGATTGTACTCAACACTCTTGGTGAACTTAATGGACTTAGAGTTAGTCTGTGCAACACAACAAGAATCAACACTAGACATAACAGCATTGTCATCATAAGTTATACAGAATAAACCATCCATAAATTTCGCATGCAAAATGTCCTCTTTGCCTTTCCTGATGACACAGACGCTCCTCTTGAAGGAAATCTCAAAACCACGCCCAGTCAGCTGTGGGACACTGAGCAAATTGTCCGCAGCTCCTGGAACATAAAGTACATTACTGATGGTTGTATGCAAACTTGCAAGTTTAACAGTCCCTTCTCCTGCAATTTGCAACGTCTTTCCATCAGCCAGGTGGATCTCTCCGTCTTGAGGTGTGAAGGAGATAAACAGATGCTTGTCCTTCGATAAATGGCGGCTCGCACCTGAGTCCACAATAAACCTGGCTTTAGCCTTTGGAGCAGTCTTTCTGACAAGCAAAACCTTGTTTTCCACCGGCGTGGGCTTTTGCAGCTTGCCCCCCTGCTCCTGGCCATGAGACTTGCCTTTAGCCTTTGGTGAAGCAGTGCCAGCTAACAACGCTTTGTTTTCCACTGGCGTGGGCTCTTCACCCCCCCCCTCTGCTTCGGGCCATCTGCAGGCATCTGTCTTTGTTTACCTCTGGCCTTCCGGCCT
Source organism: Podarcis gaigeae (assembly GCF_964106915.1). Lineage (NCBI taxonomy): Eukaryota > Metazoa > Chordata > Lepidosauria > Squamata > Lacertidae > Podarcis > Podarcis gaigeae. Next base: position 6,201,848 of record NC_139695.1, on the reverse strand, counting down.
CTGCAAAGACAATGACCTTGGCTCCCACGAGAAACAGAGCTCTCAGCTGCCGACTCCTGGGCTCCCCCTGGAGGCTGGAATGCTGCCTGGGCTGACATCACAGTCTGCTCCCTCTGCAGCTTTCAACCGGTGCCCTCTGCATCCCTGCATTCACTCGCATTCTGGGAAACAGACAGGACTTCCAATGCATTCACACCCTGGGCATTCAGACTCTGAGCTGGGATGACTGGCAAATGAGCTTTCTTCAAAGCATTCCACATCTTACGTGCCGTCACGTTGCCAGCAAGCGTTTTTATTTCCTCCAGAGAGACGGACAAGACGATTATGTCAATGGCCTTCGAATTCTGGGCCCTCCATCTATCTGTCAGAGGAACTGGAGGGGCGTCACTCACAGTATGCCACACTCCGAATTGTCACAGCAAACTCTCACACCATTTTGCCTAGGTCTGATAATTTCCCCCATTTAACTTTGGGCATTCAGCAGAGGCTTGGAAAAACTCCATTTCAGGTTTTCCTTCAGCCCGAGCCTCTCTCTTTATCTCAAAGACTCTTTAATCTTGGCTCCTCATTAATCACGAAGTCTCTGGCACGGCTCCCAGGCCAATTAAGCCCTGCCGGAACATCAAAGGCCTTTTGCCGCGGCCCAACAGAAAAGCCTCCTCATTCGCTTTTCACATGCCTCAGTAGTCTGTTGCATTTTCATTCTTACTCCCCTTTAAGTGCCGTGAATCTGGGCCCGAAACCTGTTGTTGGGATACTGCCAGGGAGACAAAGGCCATCACTGCCTCCACGTCGTCTCCGGACGATCTGTTGATGTCCCATAGTCACACAGTATCAGCAATTAGCGGCACCAAGCCTCAGAAACAGATTGCCACATTCCTGGGCTGATGCACACTCTATCAGCAGAATTCACACAGCAAAAGTTTCACTCAGGAGAGTATCATTTAGAATGTTTATTCAGCATTGGTCAGAACAAAGAAAAGCATGACCGACTGCTAGCGTGTTCTGGCGCAGAGAGAGAAAACGAAAGCAATAGCAAACTTAAACATCCTGAGAAACAGGACATGCGCAGACTCTGTGACTCACAAGCCTGCTCTCTCTTAAGGTGGAACGGAAATATCCTAACAATAAAGACCACCACTTAATCCCTGGGAACAGACTGCCAGGATCAATAAAACCGCAGTACTGAGAGACGCACTGTTTATGGACAATGTTACTTTTTGACAGTTAACTCTGCAAGTGAGATACTTTAATTCTGAAGGGAAATAAAGGGAAGTTTTCCTTCTGCACATATGTTTTCCCTCTGCACATAACTGTTGCATTATAGGGAAGCATTGCATCTCTTTCTACACATAACTGTGGCCTTATGGGAAGTCTTGCTATGGGAAGTATTGCTTCTTTTCTCTTGCATTCTGGGAAGTCTCGCTTATAATCTTCTCTCTGTTTCTGCACACACTGTACGAACCTGCTCCAAACACCAAGACATTCCCTCATCGCTCCGTTCACCTAAAGTTCATGGTGACTTGTACTCCATGCATAGCTGACCACATCTATAGAACTTGATTATTGTATTCTTTCATGTTATGATCAATCATGCCTGTCAGGTTTCATGCCTGTCTAGTCCCAACCTCGTTTCCCAGCCTTTAATCTACCAGTGATTAATGTTCACATGTAATTCCCACCCCTCACATGTAATTCCCGCCTTGCATTTGCATTAACCAATAGGCAATGAGTTTCTTTGTGTTTGTATCAACCAATCAGCCACAACCACACCTGTGGCAATGTTTGTAATATTCAATAAAAGAGAGTTCCCGGGGCTTCCCCGGCAGACGCCTCTCACATGACACCTACTACTCGTCTCCCGTGATTTTCATTCCTACACTTCTCTGGACTTGAAACTGTTGCTTATTTTGTCGAAGGGGGACTTTGGAAAACTGGAAAAGACATTATATTGTTTCCATTGACTGTTACTGTGTCCCCCTAGAGGAATACTGAAATTGTTACAACTAGTTGGGGATTTTCCACTGTTAACTGGCCAGGGAAATTTCCACTGCAAAACAAGCTTCGAGCCGTGGGACTGACCTTGATCCTCAGATAAAGTGTTATGGCAGACTTGCCTCAGGAAAAGACAACAAGATCGGGTAAGGTTAGACTGACGCAGACCAGCATATCACAGCAGCGCAGCGCAGCGCATCCGCATCCGGCCCCCCGTACCACAAGGAAAAGACCCTGCACAAACTGCAGCACAAACTGCAACACAAGGAAAGGATCCTGTACAAGCTGGGCCTAAAGGAATGGCATCTGAAGAGAGTTTTACTTCAGTATTAAGCAAAATTTATGAAACCTTGGAAAAACTAAGTAACCAAGTTACTGAACAAACAACTAAAATCGACCAAAACACTACCAGCATTAATAGCTTGGGGCAAAAGTTGAACTCAAATACAGAATCCATTGAAAGACTGCTGCAAAAATCTACTTTGAACCAAAAGGCAGCTGAGGAAGCACAGGAAAAAGCTTTGGCTGTGGAGGAAAAGATTACACCACTATGTAAACAACTTGAGGACCACCGGACGCTCCTGTCTATGGTTGAACTTAAGGAAAAACAGATTAATTTGAGGATCAGGGCAGTACCTGAACTTGAAAAAGACAGTTTAAGTGACTTTCTTACGCAAGAATTTGCAGACTTTTGGAACCTGGATGCTAAGCAAGACTTTAAGATTGTAAGTGCCTTTAGACTTGGAAGAGGAGGGAGAAAAAACAGGGTGAGAGACTGTCTGATTACCCTCCGAACAAAAGAAGAGAGAGACAAAATACTGAATCTGCATTTCCAGCAGACTCTGGAGATACAAGAATCAAGAGTAGAGATTTTCTTTTTTTTTTCTTTTTTATAATATTTATTAAATTTTTGTTTAACAATAAAGATATATAAAAAAAACATACCAAATTCAGATATCCTCATTTCATAAACATCCTTGGACTTCCTCACGCCTCTTGTTCCTACTCTCTAAACTCATAAGTTTTACCAGCAAATTATTAACTTAATTTAATTTGTCTATTACAATTTCCCAATATTCAAATCTCAAATTTAATCTTTTAAATTTCTCTTGTCAAAGGTTAATTATAGAGTACCATTTATCCACAATTTATCTTATTTTTCAGTTACATTAACTTTTACACATATAAATTATTAATTTGTTGGAGCCCTGATGTTGCAGATCATACATTTTTCTTAACATTCATACAGTTTACAATGCTTTTGTAGATAGTCTTTAAACTTCTTCCAGTTCTCCTCCTCCAATTCTTCTCCCTGGTTTCGGATTCTGCCGGTCATCTCATCCAGTTTCATATAGTCCATCAGTTGCATCTGCCATTCTTCCAGTGTGGGCAAATCTTGAGTTTTCCAGCCCTTAGCAATGAGTATCCTTGCTGCTGTTGTGGCATACATAAAAAAAGTTTGATCCTTCTTTTGCACACTTTGGCCGACAATGCCCAGGAGGAAGGCCTCTGGTTTCTTAAGAAAGGTGTACTTAAATACCTTTTTCAGCTCGTTATATATCATTTCCCAGAAAGCCTTCACTCTAGGGCACGTCCACCAGAGGTGAAAGAATGTTCCTTCAGCCTCTTTACACTTCCAACATTTATTATCAGGCAAATGATATATCTTCGCAAGCTTGACTGGGGTCATGTACCACCTGTATATCATTTTCATAATGTTTTCTTTCAGGGTATTACATGCCGTAAATTTCATACCGGTGGTCCATAACTTTTCCCAGTCAGCAAACATGATGATGTACCCTATGTCCTGTGCCCATTTTATCATAGCTGATTTGACCGTTTCATCCTGTGTATTCCATTTTAGCAGCAAATTATACATTCTTGAAAGTGTCTTAGAGCTGGGTTCTAACAGTTCTGTTTCTAACTTTGATTTTTCCACCTGGAATCCTAATTTTTTATCTGACTTAAAAACTTCTTTAATCTGAGCGTAATGTAACCAATTTCGCACTTTCCCCTTTAGTTTCTCCATACTCTGCAGTCTCCAGTTGTCACCATCTTTTTCTATTATTTCCCAATATTTCGGCCATTTGGCCTCCATATTGAGTCTTTTCGGGGCCTTAGCCTCCATTGGTGATAGCCACCTTGGGGTTTTCCTTTCCAATAAGTCCTTATATTTTGACCAGACATTAAACACTGCTTTTCTGACAACATGGTTCTTGAAAGCCTTATGTATTTTAACATTGTCATACCACAGATATGCATGCCAACCAAACGCATTATTAAATCCTTCCAAATCTAAAACATCAGTGTTTTCAAGAAGTAGCCAATCTTTCAACCAGCAAAAGGCTGCTGATTCATAATACAACTTTAAGTCTGGCAGGGCAAAGCCCCCTCTTTCTTTAGCATCAGTTAATATCTTAAACTTGATTCTGGGCTTTTTGCCCTGCCAGACAAATTTAGAAATATCTCGTTGCCACCTCCCAAAACACTCCATTTTGTCCACTATTTGCAAAGTTTGAAATAAAAACAACATCTTTGGCAATACGTTCATCTTGACAGCAGCAATACGTCCTGACAAGGAAAGTTTCAATCTTGACCAGACATCTAGGTCTTTTTTTATTTCAGACCAACATTTTTCATAATTATCTTTAAATAAATTTCTGTTCTTCACTGTTATATTTACCCCTAGATATTTGACTTTTTTGACCACATTTAATTCTGTCTCTTTTTCAAACCTTTCTGACTCTAAAGAAGTCAAATTATTCCCCCAAACCTTAGTTTTTTGTTTATTAAGTTTAAATCCTGCCACTCGACCAAATTCCTGAATCAGTTGCAATACCCTTTTAGTACTAGGCTCTGGCTCCTGTAGGGTCAAAACTAGGTCATCTGCAAATGCTTTCAGTTTATATTGTTCCGCTCCGACCTGGATACCTTCCACTGGATACCCTCTCCTCTAATCATATTCAAGAGCACTTCCAGGACCAAAATAAATAATAAAGGGGATATAGGGCAACCTTGTCGTGTTCCTTTCTCAATTCTGAACTCTTCTGTCACCACATTGTTGACTATCAATTTTGCTTTTTGCTCTGAATAAATTGCCTCTATCCCATTGTAAAACCCCCGCCCCACTCCCATTCCTTCCAAATTTTTCTTCATGAACTTCCAAGAGATGTTATCAAAGGCCGTCTCCACATCTATAAAGATTAAAACAGCTTTTGTATTAATATTTGTTTGCAAAAGTTCCAAAATGTCAATAATGTTCCTTGTGTTAGCAAACAAATGTCTACCTGGGAGGAAGCCTGCTTGGTCCTTATGGATTACTTCATTTAGTACTTTTTAAAATCTTCTTGCTAAAATGTCTGCAAATATTTTATAATCCACGTTTAAAAGGGAGATGGGGCGGTAATTCCTGAGTTGCGTATTTTCAGATTCTAGTTTGGGTATCAATGTGATGAAAGCTTCTTTCCACGACTCCGGTGCCTTTTTCCCTTCCATAATTTCATTGCAAACCTCCATTAATGGATGCATCAAATAGTCTTTCAATGTCTTATAATATTTGGAGGTAAGCCCATCTGGCCCTGGAGACTTGCCCAGTTGCATGTTCTGAATGGCCTCCTCAATTTCCAATTGTGTTATTTTATAATTCAGGATTGTTCTGTTCTTAAGAGACAACTTTGGTAAACCATACTTCTGTAAAAACTGATCTATCTCTGAATCATTTTGCGGCCCTTGTGTGTAAAGTTGTTTGAAGAAACTCTGGAAGCACTTTCTAATTTCCATCGGGTTCTGAATAGTTCTTCCCTCAATTTCCAAATTTGTTACTGTGTTCAGCTTTTGTCTCTTTTTCAGCTGCCATGCTAGCAGCTTTCCACATTTATTTGCCGATTCAAAGTATCTTTGTTTCATTAACTTGATCTTCCATTCTACTTCTTGGTTCATCATTTTTGCATATTGTACTTGATAGTGTTTAATTTCTCTTAAGATCTCCTTTGATTTCGGTTTCGATCTTAACTTTTACTCACCTTCTTTAATTTTCTCCAAGATCTTGTCTTTCTTGTCATTCTGCGCTTTTTTCTTAATTGTATTCTGCTGTATCAGAAACCCTCTCATCACCGCCTTACTTGCGTCCCAAACAGTTCTTTTTTCGACTGTAGTATTCAGGTTTATCTCAAAATAGTCCTTCAAAGCTTTTTGGGCCTTTTTAACAATATCCTGATCTCTAAACAAGTTGTCATTCATCCTCCATCTGAAGGAGCCGGTTGGAGTTAGTCTCATATCCATCTTGACAGCGTTATGGTCGGAGCAGGTTCTTGGGCAGATTTCAACTTTTTTTATTTTCGGGGCCAGGCCTTTAGTTGTCCAAATTTGGTCAATTCTTGTCCATGTCAGTTGGGCTTCAGAAAAGAATGTTCCTTGCCTTTCTAGGGGATGCTTTGTTCTCCAGATGTCAATCAAGTCCATGTTGTCAGTCATTTCAAAAAATGTCTTTGGTAGTCTGCCATCTTTTGTCACGTTATGGCTTTGTGAGTTATCCATGTTAGTTGATACCACTCCATTCATATCTCCTAACATAATGAAGTTATCATAGTCCAGATAGTCCAGCATAATCTCATGCAGCTTCTTGTAAAATTCCGATTTTCCCTCATTTGGCGCATAGATTCCTAATAATAAAAACTTTTCACCTTGAGCCTGAATCTCAATTGCCAGAATTCGTCCATGTTCGTCCTTGAATAGGAGTTTTGGTGACAGGCTCTCTTTTGCATATATCACCACGCCTCTTTTCTTTACTCGATCTGAAGAAATAAATTCTTGGCCTAATCTTTTGTTTATTAACACTTTTCTGTGTAGCCTAGTCACATGTGTTTCTTGCAGACAAATAATGTCCAATTGTTCTTTTTTCAAAATATGAAATATCCTTCTTATTTTCTCCAGGATGTTGGCGCCATTTATATTCCAACTAAGAAGTTGCAGAGACATCCTGGTCAAATCTGTTATTGATCTGGTGGTGGTATCTTTTTCTCCTGGTCTAGAGACCCCGCCGGTGTAGGTGTAGGTACAAGTTGTGGTTCGGCCCCAGGAGGTCTGTCAATCCCTTTCTGAAGATCCTCTCCGTAAGTATTCAGAAATTTGTCTCTGTCTTCTGCAGTTTTGATTTTCACCTTCTTCCCCCTAAACGTAAAGGACAGTCCTTGTGGGAATTCCCACCTAAAGATAATTAAATTGCTCTTCAGCAACTTCACTAGTTCAAGATAAGTAGATCTAAGATCCAAAAGTTGTTTAGGAATATCCTTGTACACCTCTGCTCTTTTGTCCAAAATTTCCAGTGACTTTCTGTAGTGTAATCCTAATATTTTATCCCTCTCCTCCTTGGATCTTAAAGTAATCAAACAATCTCTGGGCTTGTCTTTTCTTGTAAGTTTTCCAAGTCTAAAAGCAGTCACAATTTTAAAGTCCTTTTCCTCCTCCAAGTTCCACCACTTGGAAAACTCTTTTGTTAGATACTCAGTTAGGTTCCCTTGTTCATGTTCAAGTTCTGGAATGAACCTCAATTTCAAGTTGTTTTCCCGTGCCCGAAGTTCTATCATGGACAGGTAGGCTTGTTGGTCCCCTACCTGCTTATGCAGTGGTCTCACCTCCTGCTCCAGTGCTACAGTTTTCTGGATGGCTTCTTCTGCCAATTTCCGATTTTCTACGGTGGATTCAGATAAATTACTGATTGCTTGAGCGTTCGACGTAACTTGTTCAGTTAACTTGTTTACACAGTCTCTGGTCTGGTCAATCTTTGCCGTTTGTTCATCCACCTTTTTATCCAAGCCTTCCAATTTTTCAAATATTTTGTCCAATACTGAAGCAGTTCCACCTGCTGCCATATCTAGTCCAAACAGCTGCTCACTCTCTTCTAATTCCCGAGCATCCGGCACGGATGACCTACGTGGCTGAGAGACCAAAGTCAGAGTTGTTTGTCTTTTTGCTTTGGCCGCTCTTGTTTGCCTCCCAGTACCGCTCATTACACTTTTATCTACTGTCAAGGTCAAACTGAGTATGTTCTCATGAGAATCCACCAGCCCATAAAATAAACAGTCCAGTCGGAGGAAAGGAAACCAAAAGGAAAGTCAGATTTTGTTAAAGTCCAAAAATCCTCTAGGGGGAGCTTGCTTCTATTATAGGGAAAAAGTCTGATTATTAATGTCCGTTGATTAAGTTTTTCTAAACTTAAGTACTGTAAAGCAATGTCCAAAACATCTATAGTCTCATAAAGACCTTCAGCAGTTGTATTTAGAAGAGTCGGTTTCAGAGGGTAACAATATTTCAATAAGTGTACACTGTAGCAATTCACAGCAACAGTTCCATTAAAGCTCAGATATTACTAGATCCAGCAATAAAGTATCCAAGTCTTGCAAACTGACAGTTCTAATGTCTAGGCAATCCGGTGCCTGGGATTCTTTGTCCCTTTGTTAATCCAACAGAGTAGGTTACACAGTTCATATATTGAAGTAAAACTTTTAAAAAAGTTAAGTCCTGAAGTAGTTTAAACTAATGTAGAAGTTGATTGCCTTTTAACACCTCTTCAAAGGCGCCGCACATCAAAGTCTTTGCTTTAGATCTTAAGCAGTGACAAGAGACGGACTTCCTGGTTACGTCTCTCGCTTTCAGCTGAATTTACAGCAAATTTATAGTCCAACCCTTATCTTTTCCGTTGTTACTCACGAGTTGTTGATTTAAGCCGAATTTCCCCAAGAAAAGAGGACAGCGCTCACCGACAGCAGCTTCGCGGCTTCACTCTGCAGAAAGAGCGATTGACTCACAGCACCGCGCCAGCCCTTCCACGTTCCGAGACCTCTTACGAGGTCTCTTCTGCGCTTCTGGGGGCGCTCCAGGTGCCCGCTGAGTCCCACGGCCACGGGCTTACGCTACCCGTGGTTTTCCTGGTAAGGGTCTCCGCTGCGCCGTAGCGGACGACCCGTTCCTGCAGAGCTCCCTCTTCCCACTTAGGAAAGGGCAGCCATTGCCGGACGCGCCGCCTCCGGAAGTCCAAGAGTAGAGATTTTCAAGGATATTCCGAAACATTTATTGGACCTTAGGGCTAACTACGGAGATCTGGTGGCTCTGTTGAGAAGAAACAGAATTGTTTTCAGGTGGGAGTTTCCCCAAGGCCTTTCTTTTACCTTTAAAGGGAGAAAAACCAAAATAAGATCAGTGGAAGATAAAGAAAAATTCTTGAGAGACCACGAAGAAGATCTACAAAAAGAAGCTGAAGCTGAAGAAGGAGAAGAGCCAAGAGCATTAAAACCAGGATTACTAGAATTAGTATCACTACCTTTGGGATTGGATAAACCAGAGAAAGAGCCACCACCGACAGAAGAAGAACAACTACTTGGAGCAGTTGGAGGAGAAGCAAAATAACCACACCATGTCTCTGCAACTATTAAGTTGGAATATTCACGGCTTTAACTCCCTGGAGAAAAGGAGAAAGGTTTTCCACTTATTGAAAAAGGAACAACTGGACTTGATTTGCCTACAGGAAACTCATGTGATAATGCTCCATAGGAAAGTACTGATTAATAAAAGATTGGGCCAAGAGTTTATTTCGTCAGACAAAGTTAAAAAGAGAGGAGTTGTAATTTATGCAAAAGAGAGCTTATCACCGAAATTTATTTTTAAAGATGATCAAGGAAGATTTGTGGCAATTGAAATACAAATTCAAGGAGAGAAATTCTTGATAGTAGGAGTTTATGCACCAAATGAGGGGAAATCTGATTTTTTTAAAGAAGTTGCATGAGACATTGTTGGACTACATGGAATATAACATTATTATGATGGGAGATATGAACGGAGTGGTGTCTACAAATATGGACAAGTCACAAAGACAGGTAATTACTAAAGACGGCAGACTACCAAAAACTTTTTTTGACATGACTGACAACATGGACTTAATTGACACTTGGAGAACTAAGAACCCCTAGGGTAGAGACGGAACTTTCTTCTCTGAAGCCAAAATGACATGGACAAGAATTGACCAAATTTGGATAACTAGAGGATTGGCTCCTAAAATTCGAAAAGCGGAAATTTGCCCTAAAACTTGCTCCGACCATAATGCTGTGAGAATGGAGATGAAATTAACACCAATTGGTTCCTTTAGGTGGAGGATGAATGACACCTTGTTTAGAGATGCAGAAGTTACCAAGAAGGCCCCAAAAACTTTGAGAGACTATTTTGAGATAAATTTGAATACTACGCTTGAAAAAAGAGTAATCTGGGATGCAAGCAAACGGTTATGAGAGGGTTTCTGATTCAACAGAACGCAATAAAGAAGAGAACTCAAAATGAGAAAAAAGATAAAATTTTGGAGACTTTGAAGTGTCAGGCATAGCTCTAATGGCTTTAGCCCAAACGTAGCAGAGTTTTCCTGCACAGTGAAGAAGCTAGTTGAGGTGGAAATGACTAGTCAGCTAGACTCAGAATAACTATTTACAGGATTTATTAAAAGGAAAAATAAAACCAGCAGAGTTTCTGCATACAAAACAAAGCAAAATAAATCCTTTCTTTCTCTCTCTCTACACAGCACTCCTAACACACCACACCCTCAACACAAACTGTGCTAGCATTCCTAGATAACAGAGTTGAGTGCTGGTCGTTAACCAATCAGAGTAAGTAGTTTCTAGGTCAAGCAGACCTTGGCTTTCTGCCAAGAGTAAATGGACACTGCCTTGAGTTAATTGTGTGAAGCCAGAATCTGTAAGTTTTCATGAGAATCAATTAACAGAAACTGAACAGAGACACTCCACTCCTTCTTCCTTAGCTGTGTTGTTCAACAGCTGAGGCAACCTTCACAGTTCTGGGATGCCGAGGAAGCAAACCAATAGTCACGTTCATCTGTACTGGCTCAGTATGACCTATTCTGACAGATGCTGCCTTTCATATTCATGCCCAAGAGCCTTTCCGCTCCAGAGATCTGGGGCAGAACCTGGGATCTGCACACCAAGGCTGGAGTAAGAAAGAACCCTTGCCAGCTGGCCACGTTGGGCGCCTGCCTGGAGAGTGGAACCCGGGGGTTTGAGGGACATCGTGCTGCTCCTGGCAACCCCCACCCAACCTGACGTCCCCCTCCACCTGAATCCCACTTCCCCTGGGACGCACTTCCCATCCTGGAGCGGCTGGGGGGGTATCACTCCCCACCACCCCCTTTCCAGACCCCATTCTCCTCATTATTCTTCTTCATGCCCCCTCTTTGCTCCTTCCAGCCTGGTCTCCCTCCCCATGTCCATGGCCTTGGGTGTTTTCCTGAGTGTATCTTCAGAACAACCCTCTGGGAGGGAGGCTAAGCTGGCCCAAGGACTGGCCCAAGGTGGCTCAGCCAAGTTGCCAAGGCCAGCATTTAAGACCATGCACCCTTTCCCCTCAGATGATAAAGCCGGGATGAGTCATGCTAGCAGCCTGTGGCCTTGATGGGCTTTGTGGCAGCCCAGCCCAGCTGCTATAGTCCACCTCTGAACCGAGGAAGCGCAACTGGAGAGACAGAGCCCAGCACTTTTCTCACGGGACAGAAGCGCACGACTTCCCCCTCCCACTTGCCGCCCACCCCAGTCTTTCTTCGACAGCTCAGTTTAGTGTGTCAAGAGGCTCATCCCAGGTGGGAATTCGGGTGGCGCTGCTTGCAGAAGGAGAAGCGGCTGGTGCTGGTGGAAACTCCCATTGTTCTTCTCAGGTAGGCCTTCCGGGATCCAGATGTACGTTTTACCAAAAAGTATGGCTTGACTAGTGATTTCCCATTTAAAGGATGGGAAAAGACCTAAGTTTGTAGGACAGGTGAAAAAAGCCATGAATTACATTTAAAGTTCTGGGAGATGCAAAGGAAAGCTTGTGTTTAAAACTTGTATTTTACAGCTTGTTGCTTGGTGCGGTTAACGGAATGGGGGATATTGAGAAAGAAGAGACTTGGAATTAGAAGGTTAGGATTTAAGGTAAGGTTACCAGATTTTTTTCAAAGAATCCGGGGACACTTTTTTTTCAAAAGAGAAAAAAATGTTATTTTTTAAAAATCTTTTTTTAAAAAAATAAGAAGTAATATCTTCTCTTTTTTGTCTCTTCTGTCTTCTTGCCTTCCTCTGCCTTCCTCTCCTCTTGCCTTCCTCTGCGCCCCAGCCTGAGCTCTTGGAGTGCTATCTGCCGTGGAGTAGGCTTGGGTCGGGCCTGGGCTCGGCCCCGTGCCCTTGCTCTCCTACCTCTCTTCCTCAGCGACACTAGCATGGCAAGGTCGGGGCTGTCAGCATTGCCCTTGAGCCAGTGCCACGGACTGGACTCATCCACTTCAGCCCCGACTGGGCTAGGCGAGCTGGGTAGCACTTCCAGAGACCACCTTCTGCACAGGAACAGGTCAAAGTGCTGTGGACTCACAGCTTAGAGTTGTGAGCACCGGATTCACTCCAACAAGAAGACAGTCGTCGCACAGCAGAGTATAGCAGAGTACAGCACAGCATAAACGACTCGGAGAGCAGCTCTGTAGAATATCTTCTTTATTCTATCTACAACTATAATACACAACTATATACAGAGCTAAATGAGGTCTAAATGAAAATGCTGAACTGCACTGAGTGTCTGCAGCTGCTCTTAGCAGCAACCTTATCTATACACATGATCTCTCTCTAACACTCAGTCTCTCTCTCCCCGACACTTTAATGTGAGGCTGGAGCGGAATAAGTAGTGAGCAGAAAACCGCCCCTCCTCTCTGGAGAATCAGCAGAGAACATCAGCAGATTCTTGGATATGGGAGGGGTGAAATCTCCTCAGGGCCGCCCCTCTTTTTTCACCTTCCTCTTTCTCTCTCTTCCTTCTCCTTCTCCTTTTCTCCTCCCTGGGTTGGCTCCGGGGTTTTTACTGGCCCTGGAGTGCCACTGGGCAGTCGGCCAAGTGGCTGGGCACTCTCGCTCCCGCCTCGATTTGGGTCCTGGGGGTGTGTGTCAGTGGTTCCCCCAGTTGACGCACCGGGCATCCCTGGTTCCCCCTCGGCAGTGGCAGCGGTAGCGGCAGTCTCAGCAGCCCAGAGCCAGCCTGGTAGTGCAGTTGGTTCTGGCTGGCTTCAGGAGCTGCTTATTACCATGGCACCCACCATTTTGCCTCGCCGGAAGTCCCCATATGATGTGTCTTGGGCCGTTGAACCAATCACACAACATTCCTTCCCTACTAATAAATCTACAACATTTAAAATATAAATCTGGGGACCTTATAGAAAATCCGGGGACATTCAGGGGACAGATTTTGTTGGGGACAGATTCGTAAATCCGGGGACTGTCCCTGGGAGACAGGGACATCTGGTAATCATTCCATAATAGGGCTTCTCCTGCCTTTGCCAGTATGTCAGCCTTCTCAGCCTCCTTAAAGCACTTCAGAAGCACTTGTACGTCTGGCCATATGGGATTGTGAATGGAGAAGATGGTGCAGTCTGGATGAGTCCCTCTGTCTTGCTCTTTGGTCACTGTGACCGAGCACCATTTTGGGACGATCAGTATCTATGGGGAAGGGGATCAACCCAGAAGTTTTGGAGGGAACGGGAAGAGAAGCTTGGTCAAGAGATTGGCTCGTGTCAGAAGGAGGCCTGAATGCATCCTTGGTGAAGCCCAGGACAGGGCAAGAAGGCAGCATTGCCCAGCGAGAAGGCATTCGGAGGCAAATCATCAGCAAGGAGCAGAAAATCCCCTCCCGTTCCATCAAGAAGACTGAAGAATCTCTAGTCGGCATTCAGGTGAGTTCAGCATCCCAGGTCTCTGGGGTGTTCCTGTCCATTACAAACCTGACTCGAGGCTCCGTCAACTGAGCCCTACACTCCTTGCGTACATAAAAGGGGCACAGAAAGGATGGGAGGCAGCCTTTTCCTGGAGCCTTGGGCTGCTCCTGCTACCGTCTTACCTGCAGCAGTTCACTTGCTGGCTGCTGACCCTTTTCCTCCATCACCTGGATGATCCTCTCAAGAGAGGAGAGTTTCCTGCAGAGTCTGGCCAGCTGCTCATCCCTTCTCCCTGCAATCTCCTTCTCCACCTCCTCCACATGATTCAGCAGACACTTTTCTTCTTCTTCTTCCAGGAACTGGCACAGTTGTCTCAACTTCTCCACAGTCTTCAGCCTCTCCGGTTCTGAGGAGGTCTGAGTGAGGAAGATGGTCAGCCTTCAAAACATCAGCAAGAGAATTAGGATTTGAATTGAACTGCTTCCACCCTCTCAGCTCATAAGTCCTCAGGCTTCTCCTTGACTGCTTTTCACATAATAAACAACAATGGGAAATAAACTCCATTTAGCTGCATTCAAAGGTGAACTTACCTAATTCGCAATTCTTGGAAAAATATGAAGACCAAAACAGCAATCTTTTGAAATCCACACCTCTGAATTTTTCAAGGTTGACCCAGCCAGGTAATGTTCACAAAAAAATGTATTTATGGTTTTTTTTAATATATAATATTTATTAAGGGTTTTTTAATTACAATATAAATAAACAAACAAAAATATTACATATCACAACATCTTTTCTTATCTCCTTTGGACTTCCTCACATCTCCCGCTCCTGCGTTCCAAATTATAAAATTTAAACCAGCAATTTATCACCTTATCTCCATCTTGACTGTCTATTTTTCCAATGTTATATCTCAAATTTTAGATACATTTATTTCCCTCTTAGCCTAATAATTATCTAAAAAGATTTGTTTTTTCTTAAATTTAATTTGTCTTCATAATTCACCTCATCTGTTTTGATGGTGCCAAATTGTTTATAGTCAAGCATCCTACTTAACATTCATACAATTTACAATATTTTTGCAAATAAATCTTAAATTTTTTCCAGTCTTCTTCTACTGTCTCCTCTCCCAGATCTCGGATTCTGCCAGTCATCTCGGCCAGTTCCATGTAGTCTATCAGTTGCATCTGCCATTCTTCCAGTGTGGGTAGATCTTGGGTTTTCCAATGCTTGGCGACAAGTATCCTTGCTGCTGTTGTTGCGTACATGAAAAATGTTCGGTCCTTCTTTAGCACCCCTTGGCCGACAATACCCAAAAGGAAGGCCTCTGGTTTCTTAGAGAAGGTATACTTAAATACCTTTTTCAGCTCATTATATATCATTTCCCAGAAAGCCTTCACTCTAGGGCAGGTCCACCAGAGGTGAAAGAATGTTCCTTCATTTTCCTTACACTTCCAACATTTGTTATCAGACTAGTGGTATATTTTTGCAAGTTTGACTGGGGTCATGTACCATCTATATATCATTTTCATTACATTTTCTTTCAAAGCATTGCATGCAGTGAAATTTAGCCCAGTAGTCCACAACCTTTCCAAAATGTATTTATGAGGGTAAAGCATGTATCAAAATATTTACACGAGAAGGTAGACACCCTAGCATTTGATTCCGAATAATAAATATAACAAACTGATATGGAAAAAGGAGAAATGGGGAGAAGTTGAAATGGGCAGATTTCCCCATCCCTCCTCAGTCCTGACTTGCTTCTTGAAGTGCTTGTTCCCTCAATAGTAACAATAGAGACACTTACAAGGAGGTCTTTGCTTTCCTTGTCCAGGTCTGCTTGATAGGCCAGAATTTCCCCTCTCTCTTTCCTCAGAATCTCCAGGCGGCGACAGATCTCTCCCTGACAAGAAAAGGGAAAACTCAGCTTTGATTGAGACACATAGAGAGAATTACCTGACGTTCAGAAGACATTTTAAGGCAGCCCTGTTCAGGGAAGTTTTTAATATGTAATGCTGTACTGTTTTTAACACTGATTGGGAGCCGCCCAGAGTGGCTGGGGAAACTCAGCCAGATGGGCGGGGTATAAATAATAAATTATTATTATTATTATTATTATTATTATTATTATTATTATTATTATTATTATTATACTGGCTTCTATTCGGGAAAATAAATCCTGCGTCCAGTCACTCTTCCCTGCGTGGCTCTGCTGGGGAGCTGACCTGGCAGGAGAGCAGAGTAGCAGCGGTCCTGCGTCCGTGTGAGAATAGGGATAAATCAAGTCCAGAGACAGTTCGTTCTTATCTCTAGTAGCGTTTATTTACAAAGCAGTAAATCCATCAGAAACTTCGGATATTTCTCTGTGCTTCCAAAAGCACACTCGCACAGCCTCCGTGCTGTGCTGCGTGTCAGCCAGAAGCGAAAGCAAGTCTGAACAGTGACACAGACTGTGACTCACTTCTCTGCGTCAAGCTCCTCCCAGATACAGGACACCACGGAATTTTAACCCTGTCAGTTCCAAACTCCACACCCCTCTTGTCCTGCATCTAGGGACAAGAGCCAACAATGCTTTCCCCATACACAGACCCTCACAGAACTCCTCGTGCTTCTGGAAGGTCAATGGTTTTGTGAAACCATCAGCGAGGTTCTTGGTTGAGGGACAGTATTTCAGAGCAACTAGCCCCTCATGAACGCTCTGACATACATTCCGGAAACGTATGTCCAAATGTTTGGTCCTCGCCTTGAATTGCCCCGTCTCAGCCAATTTAAGGCACGGTTGATTGTCTTCATGCACCACAACGGGCAGACAATTCTCTCCACAGATTTCCTCGACCAAACAAACATAGAACTCCAGCTCTCTGCAAACCTCTGATAGCGCACTGAACTCAGCTTCAGTAGATGAAAGCGCTATGAGACTTTGCTTCCGGGACCTCCACCCAACTACTGAGTCCCCAAACCTCACCACTAGGCCTGACACTGATTTGCAGTCCGCAAGGTTAGCCCAGTCCGAATCCACCCAAGCAGTCAGCTTGACACCACCCTCAGCTGACATCTTAAGGCAAAAGTCTTTGGTATCTTGCAGGTAACGTAGCACCCGCTTTATACCATTCCAGGCCTGCACACTAGGACTTGAAGCCTCTCTACTGAGCAGATTGACAGCA
Organism: Podarcis gaigeae; assembly: GCF_964106915.1. NCBI lineage: Eukaryota > Metazoa > Chordata > Lepidosauria > Squamata > Lacertidae > Podarcis > Podarcis gaigeae. Next base: position 6,184,967 of record NC_139695.1, on the reverse strand, counting down.
AACGCTATGTCTGGTCTGCTCCACTGTGACAGATACAACAGACTACCCAGAGCTGACTGAAAGAGTTCAGTGTTTTCAAACACCACGCGTTCTACTTGCTGACACTCCTTCACGTATCCAGCCTCCATGGGTGATCTGGCACCTGCACAATCAGACATCCTGAACTTCTCAAGCAACTGTTCAATCTTACCTTTCTGGCAAAGCAAAAAACTTCCATCACTTGCTCTTGTGATCTCTACGCCTAGATAGGACTTGACATCTCCAAGCTGCTTTAGCTTGAACCGCTTTCCAAGCTCCCTAGCAAACTTCTCCATCTGTTTACCTGTCTGTGCCATGATCAAAATATCATCAACAAACACCTGAACCACTTTCTGTTTTAAGCCTGAATCTCTAATGTAAAGACAACTGTCTGCAAGAGATCTCTTAAAACCTAGCTCTTCTAAGGCTTCATGTAGGCACATATTCCAATTCCTGGCAGATTGGCGTAATCCATAGATGGATTTGTGCAACCGCCACACGACGCCTGGCTCACTGACTTCAAACCCTGGAGGAGGAAGCATGTACAACTCCTCCTGGAGATCTGAGTTCAGGTAGGCGACATCTACATCAAAATGGTTCACCTTCCAACCTCTCTGTGCTGCTATCGCCAAAAGCGTTCTCAAAGTCTCCGCTCTCGAGGTCGGCGAATATACCTCTGTGAAGTGGACACCCTTTCACTGTGTAAATCCTCGGGCCACTAACCTCGCTTTATACTGTGGTTCTCCCGCTTCTGTGGGTTTAAGACGGTAAACCCATTTGCAGCTAACAGCTTGTTTGTTCGCCGGCAGCTGTGTGAGTGAGAACACACCAAGAGACTCCATTGAGTTCATCTCCTTTTGCATCGCCTCACGCCATTTGCTGGCTTCTTCCTGAGGCAACTTTTGAACATCCTCAAAGGATTCAGGTTCACATCTAGCCACACCAACCCAGACACTTGTGGCTTCATACCTTTCAGGTGGCTTCCCTTTGGTTGATCTTGCTGGCCTCCTCAGTGTGAATTCTGGAACTGTGCCTGATTCACCTGGATCAACCCTACTATCCCCTATGTCAGAAACATCCCCCTCGGACCTGCTGTGCCGTTTCGGGCGCCGTTTCGGGCGCACTCCTTAGCTCAGACTTGACAGAGACCTGTGGAGGGGTCCTGGGACTCCCTTTTGGAGAGATACGGAGCCTCCCCCTTGGAGATCCCTGCTCTGGACTCTGTGGCTGTGGACTGTGCACCTCAGCAACAGGTTTTTTTTTAATAAATATTTTTATTAATTTTACAGAATAGAAGAAAAACAGATAGAAGAAAGAAGAATATAAAAATTTCATAGATCTTTTGTCAAAACTACTGGACTTCCCCACATCCTCCAGACCTTGCATTATTTAAAATACAAACTTCAGCAATTTGTCATCTTGTTTCATAACTTATTGTAACTTTCAGTTTATCATGTTATCAAATTCAAAATGTTGTACGCCAATTCTTATATATTTTAATCAAAACACAATAAAATTATTTCCTGATTCCACCTCAAACTTCTTATACCTTGGTTTTCATTTCACCTAATTGCTATTGCTGGGGTTAAAATTTCCTAAAAAGCGCATTTTCTTAACATTCATACAACTTATAATGTTTTTGTAGATAGTCCTTAAATTTTTTCCAGTCCTCTTCCATTGCTTCTTCTCCCAAGTCTCGGATTCTGCCAGTCATTTCAGCCAGTTCCATGTAGTCCATCAACTGCGTCTGCCATTCCTCCAGAGTGGGTAAATCTTGTGTCTTCCAATACTTTGCAATGAGGATTCTTGCTGCTGTAGTAGCATACATAAAAAAGGTTCTATCCTTCTTTAACACGTTCTGGTCTACCATGCCCAGAAGGAAGGCCTCCGGTTTCTTAGGTAAGGTATACCTAAATACCTTTTTTAGCTCATTGTAAATCAACTCCCAGAAGGCCTTCACTTTCGGACATGTCCACCAGAGGTGAAAGAATGTCCCTTCCGCCTCCTTACACTTCCAACATTTATTATCAGACAGATGATATATCTTAGCAAGCTTGACTGGGGTCATGTACCACCGGTATATCATTTTCATAATATTTTCCTTCAAGGCACTACATGCCGTGAATTTCATTCCGGTGTTCCATAACTTTTCCCAGTCTTCAAACATAATGTTGTGCCCAATGTCCTGTGCCCACTTTATCATGGCGGATTTGACTGTCTCATCCTGTGTGTTCCATTTAAGCAGCAAGTTATACATTCTCGAAAGCAATTTATTTTTTGGTTCTAACAATTCTATCTCTAATTTCGATTTTTCCACCTGGAATCCCACCTTTTTGTCCACTTTAAAAACTTCCTGAATTTGGGCATAGTGCAACCAATCTCGCACCTTGTATTTTAATTTTTCCAAGCTCTGCAACCTCCAATTGTCTCCAATTTTTTCAATTATCTCCCAATATTTTGGCCAATAGGCCTCCATGTTAAGTCTCTTACGTGCCTTGGCCTCCACCGGTGAAAGCCACCTCGGGGTCTTACTCTCCAATAAGTCTTTGTATTTCATCCAGACCATAAAAATTGCTCTTCTGACAATATGGTTTTTAAACCGTTTGTGAACTTTAACCTTGTCATACCACAAATATGCATGCCACCCAAACGCGTTATCAAACCCTTCCAGATCTAGGACATCAGTGTTCTCCAGCAAAAACCAATCTTTCATCCAGCAGAAGGCTGCAGATTCATAATATAACCTCAAGTCTGGCAGGGCAAATCCCCCTCTTTCTTTCGCATCAGTTAATATTTTAAACTTTATTCGGGGCTTTTTGCCCTGCCAAACAAACTTAGAAATATCCTTCTGCCACTTTCCAAAACATTCCACCTTGTCCACGATCTGTAGGGCCTGAAACAAAAATAACATTTTCGGCAATACATTCATCTTTATAGCTGCTATTCGGCCTAACAAGGAAAGTTTCAATCTTGACCAAGTTTCCATATCTCTTTTAATTTCGGACCAACATTTCTCGTAATTATCTTTAAATAAATTCAAATTTTTGGAGGTCAGATATACCCCTAGGTATTTCACTTTTTTAACCACATTTAATTCTGTCTCTTTCTGGAACTCATCTATTTCTGTGGATGCCAAATTTTTTGCTAAAACCTTAGTCTTTTGCTTGTTCAGCTTAAATCCCGCCACTCGACCAAAATCAGAAATTATTTCTAAAACTCTTTTAGAACTAGAGACTGGCTCCTGTAATGTTAATACCAAGTCATCTGCAAATGCTTTCAGTTTATATTGTTTCACTCCGACCTCGATTCCTTGTACCAACCGGTCCTTTCTAATCATGTTCAATAGCACCTCCAGGACTGAGATAAACAATAGAGGTGATAGGGGGCACCCCTGTCGTGTCCCTTTTTCTATTTTAAATTCCTCTGTCACCACATTGTTTACTATCAATTTAGCTTTTTGTTCTGAGTAAATTGCTTCTATTCCATTTTCAAACCCCCGTCCCACTCCCATCCCTTCCAAATTTTTCTTCATGAACATCCAAGAAATGTTGTCAAAGGCTTTCTCCGCATCAATAAAGATTAACACCGCTCTAGTGTTGAGATTTGTTTGTAAAAGTTCCAAAATGTCAATGATGTTTCTTGTGTTGTCAAACAAATGCCTACCAGGGAGAAAGCCTGCCTGGTCCTTATGGATCACTTCATTAAGGACTTTTTTAAATCTACTTGCCAAAATGTCCGCAAAAATTTTGTAATCCACATTTAGGAGTGAGATGGGACGATAGTTTTTAATTTGGGTCTTTTCAGTTTCTAGTTTAGGTATCAATGTGATGAAGGCTTCTTTCCACGTTTCCGGTGCCTTCCTCCCCTCCATTATCTGATTACAGACCTCCATCAAGGGTTGTATCAAATAGTCCTTCAAAGCCTTGTAATATTTGGAGGTAAGTCCATCAGGGCCTGGAGATTTGCCTAGTTGGAGATTCTGTATGGCATTTTCGATTTCCTGCTGTGAAATTTTACTGTTCAGGATTGTTCTCATTTCCTGGGGTATTTTTTGTAATCCATTGGTTTTAACGAATTGATCCACCTCAAACTCTTTCTGCGGCCCTTGTGCATAAAGTTCTTTGAAGTATCTCTGGAAACACTTTCTAATTTCCTCGGGTTTCTGAACAATTCTCCCTTCAATCTCTAGATTTGTGACTGTATTTAATTTTTGTCTTTTTTTCAACTGCCATGCTAGCAGTTTCCCACACTTATTAGCTGATTCAAAAGATCTTTGTTTCATTTGTTTAATTTTCCATTCCACTTCTTGATTTATCAGTTTCGAATATTGTGCTTGGAAAAATTTCACTTCTCTCAGCACCTCCTTCGACTTAGGCCTAGATCTTAATTTTTTCTCTCCTTCTCTTATTTTCTCTAATATCTTCTCCTTCCTTTCATTCCAGAGTCTTTTCTTTATCGTATTTTGTTGTATTAGGAACCCTCTCATAACTGCTTTACTTGCGTCCCAGATTGTTCTTTTTTCTATCGTAGTGTTTAAATTTATCTCAAAATAGTCCTTTAAAGTTTTTTGGGCCTTCTTAACAATCTCCTGATCTCTTAATAAAGTGTCATTCATTTTCCATCTGAAGGATCCGGTTGTGTTTAATCTCAATTCCACTTTCAAGGCATTATGGTCGGAGCAGGTTTTTGGGCAGATTTCCACTTTTCTAGTCTTGGGTGCCAGTCCTTTAGATATCCATATTTGGTCGATTCGTGTCCATGACAGATGAGCTTCAGAAAAGAAAGTTCCTTCTTTTCCTAGGGGGTTCTTAACCCTCCATATGTCAATCAAGTCCATATTGTCAGTCATTTCAAAAAAGGTTTTAGGTAGTCTGCCATCCTTAGTTATGTTTGCACTTTGCGACTTATCCATGTGTACAGACACAACTCCATTCATATCTCCCAACATAATAATGTTGTTGTAGTCTAGATAGTCCAGTAAAGTCTCATGCAACTTCTTGAAAAATTCCGATTTTCCATCGTTTGGTGCGTAGATTCCTAATATCAAAATTTTTTCTCCTTGTGTTTGAATTTCAATCGCCAGAATTCTGCCTTGTTCATCTTTAAATAAAAATTTTGGTGACAGGCTCTCCTTTGCATATATCACCACTCCTCTTTTCTTAACTTTATCCGAGGAAATAAATTCCTGGCCTAACCTTTTATTAATTAGCACTTTTCTATGGAGCCTTGTCACATGGGTTTCTTGCAGGCAAATAATGTCCAATTGTTCTTTTTTCAAAATATGAAACACTTTTCTTCTTTTTTCCGGAGAGTTTCCGCCATTTATATTCCAACTAAGTAGTTGCAGAGACATCCTGGATCAATTCGTAAGTCTTACAATGGGGTGTCTTGATTTTCCTCCGATCCCGGTGGTGGTAATACTGGTCCGGCTCCAGGTGTAGGTTCCGGTGGGGGCGGTGGCCAAGAAGCTGCTGCTCCTTTTTGGAGGTCTTCCCCGTGGTCGTGTAGGAACTTCTGCTGATCCTCTGATGTTTTGATTCTTACTTTCCTTCCTTTGTATGTAAATGATAATCCTTGTGGAAACTCCCACCTGTAAGGGATTGCGTTGTATCTCAACAATTTTGTCAGTTCTAAATATGTGGCTCTAAGATCCAAAAGCGGTTTGGGTATGTCTCTGTAAATTTCAGCCTTTTTACCTTGTATCTCCAAAGATTTTTTAAAATGTAGGCCTAGTATCTTGTCTCTTTCTTCCTTTGATCTCAAAATGACCAAACAATCTCTGGCCTTGTCTTTCTTTACCAATCTACCCAGTCTGAATGCCGTCACGATTTTAAAGTCTTTATCTTCTTCTACTCCCCAGAATTTGGAAAATAAAAGTGTCAAAAATCCCTCCAAATTACCTTCCTCCAATTCTGGGATGGCCCTCAGCCTGAGGTTATTTTCCTTACTTTTCAGTTCCACCATTGACAGGTAGGCTTGCTGTTCCCCTACCCGTCTTTGCAGAGGCCTAACTTCTCCCTTAATCTCATCAACCTTTTTGTTCGCTTGCTCTGCTTTTTGATAGGCTTCCTCAGCTAGTTTATGATTTTCAGCTGTTGCTCCTTGCAAATTCTCAATTGCTTGAGTGTGCTGAGAAACCTTTTCAGTCAATTTACTAATAGAGGATGTTGCTTGGTCCAAAATTTGTTTCAAAGCTGCTTCAGACCCTCCTGCTGCCATATCTTCTGGAGCAGGCTGTTCGACTTCCACCTCCTGTGCTGTCAGCACAGTTGGAACAGATGATCTACGTTGATGGGTTAAGGTTGTTTGGGTTAGTTGGGCAGATTTCTTTTCTTTTTCTTTAGCTTTAGCTGCTCTTGTTTTCCCTGTGCCGCTCATTCCCCAGCAGCCTCTGTTCAAGGTCAAATTGTCTTTTATTCCATGAGAAAGACAAATCCAGAGTGTAAACAATTAACCTCAGAAAGTCCAAACAAAGTGTAGTTCCCAGGCCCCTATGTCTCCACAATCCACTAGGGGGGGTGGCTCACAGTTTCAAGGAAGGAAAGAGTTTTTCCGCCATTAAAGTTCCTATATTCCCTGTGTTGAATCCTTATAGTTCCGAGACAAAAGGAAAGTTCCCAAAGCTTTCTATTTCTTAAAGAATAGCCACAAGGTCGCAAGAAAGGTGGCAACAACAATGTTTAAGTGTTGAAACCTCAATACATGTAACAGTTTAAACTCTTGTAACAGTAATCCGCAGTTTGACAGCTCTCTTAAGCACTGGCAGCCCGACGGCTTGGTTGTCCCTTTTAGATCCGAAAACAAAGGTAAAGCAAGAAAATAGTTCCAAGAACGAATCCCACAGTTTTGAAAGTAACTTCTCCTTTATCCTTTAAATAAGTCTTTAGATGCACAATAGTTCCACTTTTACGATCCCCTTTAATCTCCTCCGCATTCCTCAGAGTCTTTGCTTTGATCTGTTTAGCAAGATCGGGAGGCGGACTTCCTGTTACTCGCCTCCCGTTTTCGGCCAAATTTCCAATTTTTAAATTTTAGATTTAGATTTTGGTACCCCTTACTCACGGGTATGTTACTGCCAATCCGATGTTTTCAAGAAGAAAGGTCGGCGCTCATCGGCAGCAGCTGCGCGGCTTTGCATCCACGGAAAGAGCGATGAACTCACAGTGCCGCTCCCCCTTTCACGTTCCGGAGCCCCTTACGGGGTCCCTTCTGCGCTTCTGGGGGGGCTTTGGGCACCCGCCGAGTCCCACGGCCACAGGCTCGCTCTGCCTGAGGTTTTTCTTGATGGGTCTCCGCTTTGCCGCAGCGGACGACCCTTTTCCGCGGAGCCCCTCTTCACAGCGCGAAGAGGACCGCCATTGCCGTTTCGCGTCGCCTCCGGAAGTCCCACCTCAGCAACAGGTTCAGCCTCGTCCTCCTCCTCTTCCTCACCTGAGTCTAACAGAACATCCGGGTTCCCATGAAGACGTTTCCATCCACTCTGCTCGCAAAACTCAGCACTGCCGCTAATAAGCAGCTTAGACTGGTTGCCAGTAGGGTATGCGAAACGCCACACCTTTGAACCCGGCTCATAGCCTACAAAGATCATCTTCCTGGACCTTGGCTCACCCTTTCTGCGTATGGCCTTTGGAATGAGAACCCAAGCCTCAGACCCAAAGACGCGTAGAAACCCCACCTTCGGTTTCCTCTGATGCAGTAAGAAAAATGGTGTGTTGCCTACACTGGAATTGTACACCCGATTCTGCAGAAAACATGCTGTCTTATAACTCTCAGCCCAAAAGTGCTGTGGCAAACCCGAGTCTGCCAACATAGCGTTCGCTGATTCCTGTAGTGTGCGAAATTTTCTCTCTACAACCCCATTCTGCTGCGGACTGTAGGGTGCAGTCAGTCGATGACTGATACCCTTCTGCCTGAAAAACGATTGCAGCGCAGAACCTGTGAACTCCCCCCCGCGATCAGATTGAAAGGAAATCACCCTGGTAGAGAACCGTAGCTCTACCGCTGTGATCCAATCCCTGATCAGTGCAGCTGCCTCTGACTTCTGTTTAAGCGTGAAAACCCAAGAATGCTTCGAAAAATCGTCAATCAGAACCAGAACCCATTTAGACCCAGCTAAAGAAGGTGTTGGCATGGGCCCTGATAAATCTGCATGCACAAGTTCAAAGGGTTTGCTGGTTCGCCTCTCTGACCTGGGGTATGTGCATGTTGTGACCTTCGATTGCTTACAGGCTTGACAATCTAGGTATCTGTCACATGCCTTGAACCTACACCCAATGGTGTTCTCTGCGGCTTTTCTCACAAGTGACCACCCAACGTGCCCAAATTTCCTGTGCCATAAGTGTATACAATCATGGTGTGGTGGGACATTTGCACACTGCACTTGGGCGTCTTCAATGGACTCTCCACTAGCCCCATTTTCCACCAGTCCCATTTTCCCACCAGTCCCATTTTCAATAGGCATCTCCACCAGAAAGAGCCTGTCTTTTCTCTCAACACTGTAGATCTTCTTCCCATCCCTGTAGAAGGAACACAAATTGTTAGAGAACAGAATTTCAAACCCATCAGCAGTAAGAGATGACACACTTAAAAGAGAATGTGCAAGCTCTGGAACCACATAAGCTTGCACCCAATGATCTATAAAAGAACAAAATAAAAACCCAGATTCAGTCAACGGTCTCTGAGACCCATCCGCTAACGTAACATAACGTCCAGTTTTAACTGTCTTGCAGTTCCTCAGGAGCTCCCGAGATTTCACGAGGCAATGAGACGCGCCTGAGTCGATTACGAGAGATAAAGTGTCTCTCTGGCTGTCTTCCAAAGTTGCCATGGCGTTGCTCGCACCCCCACCGGTTGCCATGGCCACAGCCTCCCCCCCGACTAAGGCCTTTGCCTTTTCTCAGAGACACCATCGCAGCTGTGAGGTGATAAGACGCCTTGTCTTTGTTTTTCTCCTGGCCTGCTGCTTTCCCACATCTTTGCTGGGAACCGGCCCTGGAAACCTGCTTTGTTGACATTCCACGCCGGCCGGTGTCCTTGGCAGCCTGAGCCTCTAGCGGATGTTTCCCAGAGCTGTTGGACGACGCCTCAAAGCACAAACAACTTTCGGAGCCTATGGCTTTCTCAGAGCTCTTGGAATGGCCTGCCTGGCCTGCACCCCCACTCCTGGGTGCACAGCTTCCAGAGGAACAGCTTGCCACTGCTTTCCTCTTCTCAGCTCTCAGCCGCTCTCAAGCACACAGTCCATCACACAGACGTGTTGAAGCATTGCAACAGCTTCCCAACACAGTCCCAGCCCCCACTGGGCTTTCTGGGCATCCCTCAGCCCCTCCTGGGCTTCCAGCCCCCTCTGGTCTGGCTCCCACTTCGGCCCAAGGCTTGCTCCCTTGGCCTTCGGCTTCCTCCCGGCCCTTGGCTCCTGCTGAGCTTTTGCACAGACTCCTCAGCACCTGCCAGGCGGCCTGAGCCGATTTAACGCCCTCCAGATGGGGCAACAGCAAAGCATCCACAGTTGCTTTCAACATGCAGAGCTCTCTCTGCTCTCTCTCACTCAGCAGAGCAGTAGCTTGCGTGGGTGGGGCCGGCTCCTTCTGGACTGGACTCCAGAGCCCTGTGGCCACAAACCACCCCCTTGCTCTTCTTGACCAGGCCTCCCAGTTGGCCCCATTCAGTCTCTCACCGAGGTAGCTGTCTTGGCCCTGCTGTGCCTGTGCAGCAGCCATTCTCCTCCCACCGGGGCTTCAAGCGTACTCACACTGCCAGCAACTGGTCCTCCGAAGCAGCCGTCTCTCTTGGCTCTTGGCTCCGATCTCCAGCATTCCTCACTGCCCTTCCTGGAAGGAGCTCTCAGCAACTCAACGCTGGCAGCCTTCCTCCCTTCTCACACTTGTCAGGAAACGCAGAACTTCCATAACCTATTCGGGAAAATAAATCCTGCGTCCAGTCACTCTTCCCTGCGTGGCTCTGCTGGGGAGCTGACCTGGCAGGAGAGCAGAGTAGCAGCGGTCCTGCGTCCGTGTGAGATAAGGGATAAATCAAGTCCAGAGACAGTTCGTTCTTATCTCTAGTAGCATTTATTTACAAAGCAGTAAATCCATCAGAAACTTCGAACATTTCTCTGTGCTTCCCAAAGCACACTCGCACAGCCTCCGTGCTGTGCTGCGTGTCAGCCAGAAGCGAAAGCAAGTCTGAACAGTGACACAGACTGTGACTCACTTCTCTGCGTCAAGCTCCTCCCAGATACAGGACACCACGGAGTTTTAACCCTGTCAGTTCCAAACTCCACAGCTTCTTGGGTCCAGTGGCCTTGCTATAATAGCAAAATAATTTACTGGAGGAAATAAAAGTACAGAGGTTTTCAACCCTTTTGGGTCCATGGCTCCTTGGACCAACTCCCTTCTTTCTGCGGCACCCCTGTGGGGCTCAGGAGACCAGTTAGGTCCCCCCTTGCTTGCCGAGGTTGCCTCCCCTCCCCCTTTCTCAAACAGCCTCCCTTGCGGAGTGCTCTCTTAGCCTCCTCTCCTCTCCTCTCCCCTCTCCTTAGGAGTCCTCCTCTTGGTCTCTGAGCTGCTCCCGCTGCCCCCCCCCCCAGGGGCCTGGGACTTGCCTGTCCATTCCCAACAGCAAGTTAGTCCAACTAACTGTTCTGGAGAAGAGTAAAGGCAGCCATGCTTGCTCCTTCGTCTTCTCCAAGGAGACTTCCAGCCTGACTTCTCATCTTAAGGCCCCAGGGAGAAGTGGGAAGAGGAGGAGGAGGAAGCATCCCCAGAAGAAGTGTGCTCCCCACCAGTAGGTGCTTCCACCCCCCCACACACTCCTAAATCTCCTAAATCTGCTGCTAACAGATACTTGGGGGGGGGGGCATCCTGCACCATCTGGTCAATTCCTGATGTTAGGAGAATTAGAAGGTCTAAGATATAAACCCTCTTCGTGGATCACTGCCTGGCCGTGGCGAAGGGGCTTGAATAACTCAGAGAAGCTATGAACTATGCCGAGCAGGGCACCCAAGATGGACAGGTCATAGTGGAAAGTTTTGCCCAAACGTGATCCACCTGGAGGAGGAACCGGCAAGCCACTCCAGTATCCCTGCCAAGAAAACTCCATGGACAAAGGCAACAGGCATATAAAAGTTATGACGCTGGAAGATGAGCCCCTCAGGTCGGAAGGCGTCCAACATGCTACTGAGAAAGAGCGGAGGACAAGTACAAGTAGATTCAGAGCTGATGAAGCGGCTGGGCCAAAGCCGAAAGGTCGCTCAGTTGCGGATATGCCTGGAAGTGAAAGGAAAGTCCAATGCTGTAAAGAAAAATATTGCATAGGAACCTGGAATGTAAGAACCATGAACCTGGGTAAGTTGGATGTGGTCAAAAAGGAGATGGCAAGAATAAATATTGACATCCTGGGCATCAGTGAACTAAAATGGACAGGAATGGGCAAATTCAGTTTGGATGACCATCATATCTACTACTGTGGGCAAGAATCCCGTAAAAGAAATGGAGTGGCCCTCATAGTCAACAAAAGAGTGGCGAGAGCTGTACTGGGATGCAATCTCAAAAATGATAGAATGATCTCGATACGAATCCAAGGCAGACCTTTTAACATCACAGTAATCCAAGTTTATGCACCAACTACTGGTGCTGAAGAAACTGAAATTGACCAATTCTATGAATACTTACAACACCTTATAGAAGTGACACCAAAGAAGGATGTTCTTCTCATTATAGGGGATTGGAATGCTAAAGTAGGGAATCAAGAGATAAAAGGAACAACTGGCAAGTTTGGTCTTGGAGATCAAAACGAAGCAGGGCAAAGGCTAATAGAGTTCTGCCAAGAGAACAAGCTGGTCATCACAAACACGCTTTCCCAACAACACAAGAGACGACTCTACACATGGACATCACCAGATGGGGAGCATCGAAATCAGATTGATAATATTTTCTGCAGCCAAAGATGGAGAAGCTCTATACAGTCAGCAAAAACAAGACCTGGAGCTGACTGTGGCTCAGATCATCAGCTTCTTATAGCAAAATTCAAGCTTAAACTGAAGAAAGTAGGAAAAACCACTGGGCCGGTAAGATACACCCCCGGTAGTGTGGTTGCTGACCTTGAGCCAGACATCCTGGAAAGTGAAGTCAAATGGGCCTTAGAAAGCACTGCTAATAACAAGGCCAGTGGAAGTGATGGTATTCCAGCTGAACTATTTAAAATTTAAAAAGATGATGCTGTTAAGGTGCTACACTCAATATGCTAGCAAGTTTGGAAAACTCAGCAGTGGCCAGAGGATTGGAGAAGATCAGTCTACATCCCAATCCCAAAGAAGGGCAGTGCCAAAGAGTGCTCCAACTACCGCACAATTGCACTAATTTCATATGCTAGCAAGGTTATGCTTAAAATTCTACAAGGCAGGCTCAAGCAGTATGTGGACCGAGAACTCCCAGAAGTGCAAGCTGGATTCAGAAGAGGCAGAGGAACCAGAGACCAAATTGCAAACATGCGCTGGATTATGGAGAAAGCTAGAGAGTTTCAGAAAGTCATCTACTTCTGCTTCATTGACTATGCAAAAGCCTTTGACTGTGTCAACCACAGCAAACTATGGCAAGTTCTTAAAGAAATGGGAGTGCCTGATCACCTCATCTGTCTCCTGAGAAATCTCTCTGTGGGACAAGAAGCTACAATTAGAACTGGATATGGAACAACTGACTGGTTCAAAATTGGGAAAGGAGGACGACAAGGCTGTATATTGTCTCCCAGCTTATTTAACTTATATGCAGAATTCATCATGCGAAAGGCTGGGCTGGATGAATCCCAAGCCGGAATTAAGATCGCTGGAAGAAATATCAACAACCTCAGATATGCGGATGACACAACCTTGATGGCAGAAAGTGAGGAGGAACTAAAGAACCTTTTAATGAGGGTGAAAGAGGAGAGCACAAAATATGGTCTGAAACTCAACATCAAAAAAACGAAGATCATGGCCACTGGACCCATCACCTTCTGGCAAATAGAAGGGGAAGAAATGGAGGCAGTGAGAGATTTGACTTACTTGGGTTCCATGATCACTGCAGATGGTGACAGCAGCCACGAAATTAAAAGACGCCTGCTTCTTGGGAGAAAAGCAATGACAAACCTAGACAGCATCTTAAAAAGCAGAGACATCACCTTGCCAACAAAGGTCTGTATAGTTAAAGCGATAGTTTTCCCAGTAGTGATGTATGGAAGTGAGAGCTGGACCATAAAGAAGGCTGATCGCCGAAGAATGGATGCTTTTGAATTCTGGTGCTGGAGGAGACTCTTGAGAGTCCCATGGACTGCAAGAAGATCAAACCTCTCCATTCTTAAGGAAATCAGCCCTGAGTGCTCACTGGAAGGACAGATCCTGAATCTGAGCCTCCTATACTTTGGCCACCTCACGAGAAGAGAAGACTCCCTGGAAAAGATGTTGGGGGCTCCTACTCCTTTTAACATTTTTAACTTTTTAACTTTTAACTTTTTAACCTTTTAACCTTCTTCTTATCAAAGTTTGGCAACCTGGGGTTTTATATCAGAGAACGTGTGATGTTGGCGCTGTAAATTAGATCTAACAAAGTCGAACAGCTTAACAGCGGCCGCCCAACCTATTTCAAGGACTCGTAACTCTAATCAATTTAATTAATCCTCTGAACTTTTCCCGAACTGACTCTGACTCAGGTTTTGACTGGCCGTTTTAAATGAACTAAGGGAGGTGAAGCTGTGTTGCAGGAGTGTTCCGTTTGTGCTTGCCTCTGCCCTCCTGGCTTGTGGGTCCAACTGTGCTGTGTGCCTGCTCTGTCCTCCCAGCTGTGGGTCCGGCTGCCCTGCATGCCAGCGGTGCTCCTGGACTGAGACAGACTGGTTGAGTAATAATAATAATAATAATAAACTTTATTTATATCCCGCCCTCCCCAGCCGAAGCCGGGCTCAGGGCGGCTAACAACAATCAAATAATCAAACAGTCAAATAATCATACATTCTAAAAATGTACTCGGCATGGAGCCTGGGTCAAGATATATTACTCTGCAGAGGACTCAATTGAAAGGCACCTAGGGAAGCCAGAGAGGGAGGTTCCACCCTCAAGACACCAGAGACTCTTAAGCCACAGGGCTGGCAGCTGGTTGTAGCAGAGGAGAGGTATCATCCTGTGGCCCTGAGAACTCCAGCTGCAGGGAAACAAGCGGACTCCTGATGCCAAGAGATCATTCGAGCAGACTTGAGCTGGCACGTGATGCTACAAGAACTTCATCTGCTACAAGAACTTTTTTCCTTTCCTTTTCCCCCTCCCACCTTCCTTTGCCATTTGTTTTAGTTTTTATAGTTCATTTTTTCGTGATAATATTTAAGCTCCTTGCTTACTGTTAGGTGTTTGATTGTTGTTCTTTTGCTATTTAAGTGTTTTTTCTTTCCTTAATGTATGTTATATGGTAGTTTTGTTTAGTGGTGGAATGTTTTGGGGTTTATTTTTTAATTTTTAATTCAGTTAATTGGTTTGTTTGATATTATAATAGTAGGCTGACATAGAATATAATAATTCCATGCAATCAGAGAGGTAGCTGATGTTTAGTTGGTCTGTTCTACTCGACTAATTAGAGTTATCAAGTTGCTGATACTATAAGCAGAACAACTAGGCTGGGAAAGAATAACATCAATTGCCATCAATGGAGGCTAGTATTAGGCTTGGGATTGCTACCGTGGAGGGGCGAGGGAGATATGGCGGTGGGAGCAGATGTTATAGGCAAAGGGGATTGAGATACGGATACGCTCATACCCCTTCCAATCTGCGCCCCATCCCGAGGGACGAGGGTAGGGTGAGCAAGGATTACTCACCTCCGTCACTGGTGTTGTGCAATGCCAGGTCTATAGGCAACAAAACCGCCACCCTGCGAGATTTCTTTACCTCGCAGGGGGTCGACCTGGCTTGTGTGACGGAGACCTGGGTGCACGAAGGGGAAACAGTTACCTTACGAGAGATGGCGCCCCCGGGTTTCTCCGTCCTCCACCAGTCGCGGACTGTGGGCCGGGGGGGAGGGGTGGCATTACTAATCCGGGAAGATTGTTCTTTCAGGGCTCTACCATCGCCATCGATCCCCGGCATTGAATGTGTTGGCCTAGTGTGGGGCTCCGAGGAGAGCTTGGTTGTCTGGCTGGTGTACCGGCCACCTAGCACACCAGCAGCCACCCTGTCAGGCCTACTGGAGGCGGTGGCCAGCTGGGCCTTGGAGTTCCCTAATCTATTGGTATTGGGGGACTTCAACATTCATGCTGATGCCACTCCCATGCTGATGCCACAGGCTCTGGACCTGGTGTCTTCCATGGCGACACTAGGGCTCTCCCAGTTTGTTTCGGGCCCCACACATCAAGCAGGCCACACACTGGATTTGATCTTTGGCGTAGGTATAGATGTGATCATGTCTCCTTCGATGAAGGTGCCATGGTCTGATCACTACGCTCTGAAAGCTAGGATTGACTTTCCACCCGCACCCTGCTTCGGTGGCTAGCCGATTTGGGCTCGCCCGCAGAGGCTGATGGACCCTGATAGATTCCGCCAAGCCTTGCGGGACCTTGCTCCCCCTGGCTCCAATCTGGTGGAACGCTCTGTCACAAGAGACTAGGGCCCTGCGGGACTTGACATCTTTCTGCAGGGCCTGCAAGACAGAGCTGTTCCACCAGGCCTTTGGTCAGGGCACAGCCTGACTCCCTCCTTTGGCAATCTTCTCAGAATCTCTAGCCCAATGGTTGCCATCAATTTGACTTGAATTAATTTTATAATGAATTATTTTAGAACGTTGCACTATTTTATTATTGTTAGCCGCCCTGAGCCCGGCTCCGGCTGGGGAGGATGGAATATAACTAATAATAATAATAATAATAATAATAATAATAATAATAATTATTATTATTATTATTATTATTATTATTATTATTATTTATTATTTAGAAGCATGTTGAAATCTGCAGATGGCACAAAGTTCAGCGGCAGTAAATCAGAAAGAGGGGCAGTCCTTAAACAGCTGAAGAGAATGGGATAAACCTCAACTGAGCATCCAAGTATTAACATCCTGACGGTAAGGACCTTACCCAACCCTAGTCACATGTAAACACCATTTTAAAGTATGGCTTGATGAGCTAAAAGATGAATGGAGTACCCATTCAGAAGCACATCATATTGGAAACAATGCAGTTCAGTACTAACACTCAGATATGCACCAGCTTTATTCCCAGTTCGTGATCCAGCAAGAGACAAACATATAAGAGCTGATTTACATGTATTTTTCTTCTTTGCTGGATTGGGGCATAAGCACTGAGCCCTATCTTTGTTCTTACCTTTATTCAAACGGTTCAAGGCTTCTTCAATGGAAAGTCGGTCATCTTTTGTCTCTTCTGCTTTGTTTACTACCAGTAGCCAGCAAAGCTTGTTCTGGCACCTTAGAATTCTCGTGTCTCTTCATAACAGTTTGGAGAATTAAAAATTGGTTTGTTCTGGGGGTGCTGAAGCTGTGTTCTGGGTTGAAAACCCAGTGAGACCACTGGGCCATCGAGTTCTGTATGGTCTGCCATAGCCAGCAGCTGCTTTCCAGGATTTCAGAGAGCAGGTTTTCAGAGTTCTGTTTCCCATGAATGGATTGAAATTGCCACTTTTTGCATAATGTGGCTCTCCCAGTGGGCCACCCATAGCCATTTCCTGTATAGCGTTCTACATCCCATGTAGTCCTGCTTCTTCCAGCTCAATTCAGTTCATTCTGCGACTGTACAAGTTAGGCCACATCTGCTTTATACTTTCAAAGCACCATCATGCCCCTTGACATGCTAACAGTTGCATCTTTGTATTCAATCCCTTCAGCACGTTGGACAGCAGTCTCTCAAGGCTCAGCCACAGTTACCTTGTGCCCCATGCTTCCTATGCACAGGTCCGTGCTTTAAAGGCACTGTGTCCGAGTGTTTTGCTGTCCCAGGGCTTTCTAATTTTGACTCATTTTCAGCATCCCTTTCCAGGGCAGCTTTATTTATTTCATGTATTTAAGAAGTCCTCTGTGTTGGTTTCTATTTCCCTCACTGAGCAGCAAATGCAGTCACGGGACATTGTTTTGCATTCCACAGTCAGCGTTACTGTTGGGTTCCCACGGGAATGGGAGACTGGATGTGACGTTCACTGGTTTCCTGTTTTTCACTGTTCTCTCGGTGTTCTTTGTTTCCAAGAGGAGTTGCTTCTCTGCTCTCGCAGAGGCAAGATGCACGTTTGTATTCTCTCAGCATAGAAGTGTAAATAAAGCTAAGAATGTGGCACATACTGCTTATCCTTCCACTGTGTGTGACGACGCTCTGCTTGGGCTCAAGATAAGACGAGCCTGTATCAGCTTCAGCTTCAGATGGGCCGAAGCTGGTCAAAATCTCACATTTTTGGGTTATGGGCCCAGAAATACGCAATCGGACTGAAGAATGGCTGCTGGCAAAGGAACAAAGAAACAAAGGATCGGAAGCCGGCAGAGGCAGAGGGATGGATCAGACGATATCTGCCTGCGCGTCAAGACGATTGATGAGAGGTATGTGCTCATTGCTCCAGGCAGCCTGCCAGCTCCTACTTAATGGCTTTAAGGCTGGACTTTGAACTTTTAAAGCCGTTTGCCATGGCACAGGCTCAAAGGCTTGAGAGGCTGGAAAACCGAAAGTACTTTTAAAAGGGCTTTTGGATGCAGCTGCTGTACACAGACGCAGCTTGCTAGAAAGCAGCTTGATTAAAGGAGCAGAGATGGCTAATGCAAGGCTAGCTGATGCTTTTGGGAATCCAAAGCTCAATAAAAAGAATTACACGAACTGGGTGCTGTACGCAGAGGCTCTTCTGCAAAAAGAGGGTCTGTTTACAGTTATTACAGACGCGCCCCCCCCCCAGCTCCAATAACAGATGAATGGGCAGCTAAGGATTCCAAAGCAAGGGGAACTCTTACATTGATAGTATCCCCAGAAGAGCTCGGTCTGTTGCGTGATAAGACCTCAGCCAGAGAGATTTGGGACACTTTGAGAGATGCTCATTTGAGGACAGAAGCTGGCGCTTCTTTGTTCTACTATGCCAAGCTGCATGATATGGCACTTGCTGAAGGTGCAAATGTGCGTACACATCTGATGGAGATGCAGAATCTGAGACATGAGCTGCAACAGAGAGGACTCACCTTTCCAGAGGCTGTGTATTCCTTCATGATACTACATTCTTTGGGTTCAAGTTGGGAGTCCGTTGCCACTCAGATTGCTGTTCAGCCAACTGCTCAGCTCACAGTAGCCCATGTTACTGCCATGATTCTGAATGAAGCAGACCGCCGAGGTGCTAGCTGCATGGGTAAGAGGGAGTCTTCACAGACGTCATCCCAGAATGCAGTGGAACCACCAGATGGCGCCAAAGCTTTGAAGGCAGTGAAATGCTACTCATGTGGACGTCTAGGCCATATGAAGAGGGAATGCAGATTTCCCAGGGCCAAGACAGAGCAGCGCAGCGAAAGCTCATCGCATGGAAAAGGCAAAGGCAAAGGCAAAGGTCCGGTGTCCAGGACAACACAGCACAAGGCAATGGTCTCACGCTTCACTCCAAAGGTTGCAAAGGTCCAGAAGACGTCTAGATCTTTCTTCGTGATTGATTCAGGAGCCACGAGACATTTATGCAATGATAAGCGACTGTTCGTGTCTTTTACACCGCAGGAAGGTGCGATTCACCAAGCGGATGACCACACGATCTCCAGTCAAGGCTACGGAACTGTTGTTCTTCACAGTTTGGACTTGTCGATACACAATGTGCTCTCGTTCCAGATGCTGCACACAATCTACTCAGCGTTGCACAGCTAAATGAACGGAACATTGACGTTTCCTTCAAGAACAAGAAGTGCACCATCACAAAGAAAAACGATTATGTATTGCATGCTGAATATGTTGATCGTTTGTTTGTTTTGTATTCTGATGATGATGTGCAGGATGAAACTTGTTGCATTGCAGGTTCTAACAAAGGTTTGCATGCAGGATGTATTCATGATTTTCACAGGAAATTTGGTCATTTGCATTTTGAGGCAGTATCTAAGATGCCTGCCTTGGTTGAAGGTATGACTATTAAACCCTGCAGGTACCACATGAAGTGTAAGGCATGCACAGCAAACAAGGTAAAAATGGCTGCGAAAGGTAAGGTGTCTAGTAGGCAAGCTACAGAACCATACTAGGTTGTTCATGCTGATTTGGTTGGTCCACTATCGCCCTCTTTGGGTGGAAACAGGTACTTCATGGTTCTCATTGATGCATTTTCCAGGTATATTTATGTGTACAATCTCGAGCAGAAATCAGAGGCTTTTCCAAGGTTCAAGGAATTCTGTGCTTGGTTGGGAAATGTGCATGGTAAGAAGATAAAGACTTTTTTCACTGATCACGGGGGGGGGGGGGATTCACTTCTCAGCAGTTTGAAGCTTTTCTGACTGAGAAAGGAATTCAGCACGATTTGTCTAGTCCTCGCTCGCCATGGCAGAATGGACTTTGCGAGAGGGCAAATCAGACATTGCTTCAGGGTATGAAAACCTTGCTGCGTGATGCCAATCTTCCAGAGAGTTATTGGGCGGAATCTGGCCTGTTTTGTTTACAGTTATAATCGCAGGTCATCTTCAGCGATTGGTTGTACCCCCTATGAGAAGATGTTTGGCAAGAAACCTTACATCAAACACATGAGAATTTTTGGTTCTGACATGTGGGTTCACACACCACAAAGCTCCAAGTTAGGCAAGCGTGGATTGCATGGTATCTTTCTAGGTTATCAGAAAGGTTCTTACAGAATAATGATGACTGACTCTAAGACAATTAGGCTCACAAGAAGTGTTGAGTACAATGCCAAGTGAGGGGAGAATGTGGGAATTTTCCAATGTTATCCTGATGACAGTGATGAGACTGAGGATAGGCAACAGCTAAAGCAGCAGCAACAGCCACAGCTGCCGCGACCACCCACACCCACTGATGAAGGTCCTGATTCTGAGTCTGAGACTGAATCAGATGATTCAGAGGATTTCAAGAGTGCAAAAGCCTCTATGCGACCCTCTGAAAGTTCTGATCGAGAAGAATTGGAGGAACCATTGTTCACAATAGGTCACTATTCTCCTAAGAAAGAAGAGGAGAGTGTTGAAGACTTAAGGCTAATTCGCAGGTCACAAAGAGCCACAAAAGGCAGACCTCCAAAGAGATTTGCTGATGAATTTGCTAAGACAGCAGTAGCAGCTGTTAAAAGCTCCAAGAAGGTATTTGAACCTTCAAGTTTCCAAGAAATCCAGGATTTGGATTCAAAGGATGCTGAGCCATGGTTAAATGCCATGAAGGCTGAGCTTGATTCCTTAGAGAGGAACAAAACATGGGAGCTAGTTCCAATAGTTCCAGGAATGAAACTGCTTGGAAGCAAATGGGTCTTCAAAGCGAAGACAGATCAAAATGGCAAGATAGTCAGGCGCAAAGCCAGATTGGTAGCCAGGGGTTTTTCACAGGTACCAGGTGAAGACTATCTCGAGACCTACTCACCCACTGTGAGGTATGAGAGCATTAGGCTTATGCTCAAGCTTGCTGCAGAGGAGAATCTACACGTTAGTCACCACGATGTGAATACAGCATTTTTGTACGGATCTCTAGGTGAATCTCTTTATATGCTTCCACCTGATGGCGTACAGGTAAAACAGGGATTTGTTTCTGCTCTGAAGAAGTCTCTTTATGGTCTCAAACAAAGTGCACGGTGTTGGCACACAAAACTCACTGAAGTATTGTTTTCTCTAGGTTTTAAGCAAGGGAAAGCTGATCCATGTGTATTTGTCAAAGAGGAGGGGCAAAAGAAGCTGTATTGCTTGTTTTATGTTGATGATATTCTTTTCTTTTGGAAAGATGTCACAATGTACAATAACGCCCTAGCTCAACTGAAAGAGCACTTTGACATGAAAGATCTTGGTGAGGTAAACAACTACCTATCTCTGGAAATAGAGAGATCAAGATGGTAACATTCTAGTACACCAGTCACAGAAAATTGCTGATGTATTAAGCAAACTAAACCTGATGGATGCTAACCCTGTAGACACACCGATGACAACAGGCTATCATAGAATCATAGAATCATAGAGTTGGAAGAGACCACAAGGGCCATCGAATCCAACCCCCTGCCAAGCAGGAAACACCATCAGAGCACTCCTGACATATGGTTGTCAAGCCTCTGCTTAAAGACCTCCAAAGAAGGAGACTCCACCACACTCCTTGGCAGCAAATTCCACTGTCGAACAGCTCTTACTGTCGGGAAGTTCTTCCTAATGTTTAGGTGGAATCTTCTTTCTTGTAGTTTGGATCCATTGCTCCATGTCCGCTTCTCTGGAGCAGCAGAAAACAACCTTTCTCCCTCCTCTATGTGACATCCTTTTATATATTTGAACATGGCTATCATATCACCCCTTAACCTCCTCTTCTCCAGGCTAAACATGCCCAGCTCCCTTAGCCGTTCCTCATAAGGCATCGTTTCCAGGCCTTTGACCATTTTGGTTGCCCTCCTCTGGACACGTTCCAGTTTGTCAGTGTCCTTCTTGAACTGTGGTGCCCAGAACTGGACACAGTACTCCAGGTGAGGTCTGACCAGAGCAGAATACAGTGGCACTATTACTTCCCTTGATCTAGATGCTATACTCCTATTGATGCAGCCCAGAATTGCATTGGCTTTTTTAGCTGCCGCGTCACACTGTTGGCTCATGTCAAGTTTGTGGTCAACCAAGACTCCTAGATCCTTTTCACATGTACTGCTCTCAAGCCAGGTGTCACCCATCTTGTATTTGTGCCTCTCATTTTTTTTGCCCAAGTGCAATACTTTACATTTCTCCCTGTTAAAATTCATCTTGTTTGTTTTGGCCCAGTTCTCTAATCTGTCAAGGTCGTTTTGAAGTGTGATCCTGTCCTCTGGGGTGTTAGCCACCCCTCCCAGTTTGGTGTCATCTGCAAATTTGATCAGGATGCCCTTGAGTCCATCATCCAAGTCGTTGATAAAGATGTTGAATAAGACTGGGCCTAAGACAGAACCCTGTGGCACCCCACTAGTCACCCTTCTCCAGGATGAAGAGGAACCATTGATGAGCACCCTTTGGGTTCGGTCAGTCAGCCAGTTACAAATCCACTGAGTGGTAGCATAGTCAAGACCACATTTTACCAGCTTCTTTACAAGAATATCATGGGGCACCTTGTCAAATGCCTTGCTGAAATCAAGGTAGGCTACATCCACTGCGTTCCCTTCATCTACCAGGCTTGTTATTCTGTCAAAAAACGAGACCAGGTTAGTCTGACATGACTTATTTTTCAGAAATCCATGCTGACTACTGGTGATCACAGCATTCCTTTCTAGGTGCTCACAGACTGTTTGCTTAATGATCTGCTCCAGAATCTTCCCTGGTATTGATGTCAGACTGACTGGGCGGTAATTATTTGGGTCCTCCCTTTTCCCCTTTTTGAAAATAGGGACAACATTTGCCCTCCTCCAGTCTGCCGGGACTTCGCCTGTTCTCCAGGAATTCTCAAAGATGACTGCCAGTGGTTCTGAGATCACATCTGCCAGTTCTTTTAATACTCTTGGATGCAGTTCATCTGGCCCTGGAGACTTGAATACATCTAGAGTAGCCAAGTATTCTTGTACTATCTCCTTAGTTATTCTGGGCTGTGTTTCCTCTGCTGAATCATTTGCTCCAAATTCTTCAGGTCGGGCATTGTTTTCTTTATCGGAGAAGACTGAGGCAAAGAAGGCATTGAGGAGTTCACCCCTTTCTGTGTCCCCTGTTTGCATTTCACCATCTTCTCCTCTGAGTGACCCCACTGTTTCTTTGTTCTTCCTTTTGCTGCAAACATACCCATAAAAGCCTTTTTTGTTGCTTTTAACCTCTCTAGCAAGCCTGAGTAGATGACACTGAAGAAGCATTTTCTGACACTACACTGTACAGAAGTGTGGTAGGCAAACTAAACTTCATTACCAGATGTTCAAGATCTGACATTGCTGTTAGCTGTAATTTGCTAAGCAGACAAGTCAACAATCCTACTGTTAAGGATTGGAAAGCTCTGAAACGCATAGCACGCTATTTGAAAGGCACTATGCATTACAGACTGATATTTAACAATCAGAAGTCTGGTGGTTTTGAGATATTTGCAGATGCAAGTTTTGGAAGTGACACTACAGACAGGAAAAGTATGTCTGGAGTTTGCTACATGTACAATCAGGGTCTATTTGATTGGTCATGCAAGAAGCAAACAACAGTTAGCTTAAGTACTTGTGAAGCTGAACTGAATGCACTGTCTTATTCACTTAAAGATTGTGAATGGTTGTTACAATTGTGCAAAGACATGAAAATTCCTGTCAAATGTCCAATCCAGGTTTACCAGGACAACAAAGCATGTTTGGCTTTGCTGAATTCTGAAGGTTGTAAGCAAAGCACGAAGCATTTGCAATTGAAACTGCAACATGCTAGGGAATGTGTTCAGAAGGGACTCGTAACGGTGTCCTATATGCCAGGTAATGAAATTCCTGCTGATGTATTGTCCAAGATTGTATCAAGGGATCAACACTGTACCTATGTGCAGAAGTTGGGTTTGTAGTGATATTGTACGAACACGCTGCCCAGTGCTGTTCACAGAAAGGGGGAGGATGTTGGTTTCTATTTCCCTCACTGAGCAGCAAATGCAGTCACAGGACATTGTTTTGCATTCCACAGTCAGCGTTACTGTTGGGTTCCCACGGGAATGGGAGACTGGATGTGACATTCACTGGTTTCCTGTTTTTCACTGTTCTCTCAGTGTTCTTTGTTTCCGAAAGGAGTTGCTTCTCTGCTCTCGCAGAGGCAAGATGCACGTTTGTATTCTCTCAGCATAGAAGTGTAAATAAAGTTAAGAACGTGGCACATACTGTTTATCCTTCCGCTGTGTGTGACGACGCTCTGCTTGGGCTCAAGATAAGACGAGCCTGTATCAGCTTCAGCTTCAGATGGGCCGAAGCTGGTCAAAATCTCACACTCTGTGCGTGGCAAAGGCTTCTTGCTGGGACAATAGGAGGCTGCCTTATACTGAGTCCCACTATGGCTCTATCTAGCTCAGTGTTGTCCACAATGGATGGCAAAAACTCTCCAGGGTTTCAGACAGAGGACATTCTAGCTGGACATACAACAGATTGAACCTGAGAGCTTCTGCATGTAAGCAGCTGCTTTACCACTAAGCTATGGCCCTTCTCCCATTGCTTCTGCCCTGAATGAACTGCAAGCCTGTCCTACAGTCCTCCCAAAACTCTCTTTTGTGGCTACACTCTGCAGGAGGTAATTGGTTGCAGAAGTTGAGCTGTCTGCACAAGTGACTGAATCAGTGAGAAGGCTGATCTGTAATGAAATGCTGACTTTCAGGCATCTCTTGAAGACCTTTTTTATGCCAACAGCTCTGTGCTATTATTTAAACATTTCCTGAGCACCCAGACATTTGAATTCTTTGGACTGATTTTAATGTCCACCATCCACCCGCTTTTGTACATTGCTGTATTTTATGACATGCCCTAGCTTCTGAGAAGCCTTTCACTCAAACCAGTTAGACATGACATGAATTAGTAGTTTTATCCACCCAGCATGTATGGAACAGACCCTGATTAATCAAATGACAACGCACTGAACTGAACAAGGAGCAGCAGCTGGGGTAGAACATGCAAACAAGAAATTATTAGTTCAAGGTACAGAAGCCCTAGCACACCCCAGCCACATGGAGTTAAGAATAGCAATTCCAGATTAAAGGGCTTGCATCTGAGACATTTGTTCCTTCCTTTTTTCCAAGACAGGTGATGTTCCTACGAATACATTGGAAATTTTGAAAGGACTGGGAGCATTTTTCCTCTGCAGCTGAAGATTCAAAGCTATCTGAAGAAGGGAAAATACCAAGTCTTGCTCAGCTGGAGATGTTTTATTTCCTTTGAAGATATAATCTGATGAGAATTTTAGGCTGCCGGGGGTGGGGCAAAATCTGAGGATGGGGAAAATGATATCACTGGCAGTCTCATGGGAGGCTGCTGAAAATGCACATGGAGAAACAATGGGTCCTTGTACTGAGGGGACTGTTTGACTTGCAGGAGGAAGCCAGTTGTTGAAATGGAACATGGATCTAAGAAGGAGCTTAGAGGGAGATTTCAACATCCAGCTGGAGCCATCAATGGCAATTTGTCACTAGTTCGGAGTTGGGGACTCTTTTTCAGACTTAAGGGCCATATTCTCCTCTGGGAAGCCTTCCAGGGGCCATGTGCCTGTGGTGGGAGGGGCCACAGATGAAAGTGGGTGGAGTGATGAATGTAAACTTTGCTTTCCTAAGGGAGGCTGGTTTCTACACACATTCAACTCTCCACTCTCTGTCCTTCATGACTCAAGGGTGCAAAGGGAGGGGTAGTACCTCGGGGGGGGCACGTTGTGCTCCTTCTGGGGTAGTTTGTCCACCTTTGGTCACTACAGCTCACACCTGCGGCTCTTAGAAACTGTCAGCCTGCAACAGCAGCCACACCCCAGGAACGGCTTCAACTGGCAGGCTAACCAGGTGAGGGGAGTTGATGAGTCTCAAACCCTCATTGAGTTAGGGGCTTCCCCTGCATGCAAAGATAGTGCCGGGTACTGGCTAGAGGAAGAGGAATGGCGGGAGGAAGAGGAATGGCAGGGGACCCCCCCCCCCAGGGAAGCATCAAAGTGGGAAGGCTCTGAGCCAGGAGACTGCTGGTGGGATGCAGGAGACAGGTCAGAAGAAGAAGAATAAGAAGAGGGAGCAGATGGCTTGGAGGCTAAAGAAGCAACAGGTTTAAGTGAGACTGAGGCAGCGGAGGAGGAGGAAGTGGTGGAGGCTGAGGCTGCAACAGATCCCCAGGCACCTGCCATGTCCACTGTTCCCTTCTCCCCTCCTCCTCTGTCCCCAGGAACAAGGGAGGCATTACATGTAGCAGAACAAAAGGCACAGAGAGCCCCTCCATGACTGTTGGGCAGTCAGCCGACTGGGGAGGAGCCTTAGGCTAGGGATGCCATATTTCTAAAAGTAGAAACCAAGACACCCCAAAAGCTGTGGAGCTATTTTTAGGAAGACCCCAAAATTGTTGAGCATCTTAAAGGAAGACCCAGAAGCTGTTGATGTATGATAGTCCTACCTTAGGAGGAGGCTAAGATCCTCCGTTCTGGCAACTGGGGCTAGTCCTGCCTGTGGAGTTTCTCTGTCAGGTTTTGTCTCTCTGAATAAAGAGTCCACTGAACTGCAGCTGAATCAGCCCTGACAGCCAGGCTCTGGACAATTGAGCAGATGAGACCACAAGGGGGTCCAACAGTCGAGAAGGGGGTTTCTGCCCGTGGTGTAGAGGGAAATGAAGAGCAGTGGGGCTCATCCACCTGGGCAGGTAGCTCATTTAAGAGAAGGAAGTCCCTGATCCTAAACCTGATTGATCCATTTAGCCCAGTATTGCCCACTTCCGGCCTGAGTGGCAGAAGCTCTCCAAGGTCTTGGGCAGAGAAAGGCTCCTACCTATATTGAGCTTCTAACTGCAGGTGCTAGGGACTGCACCTGGGACCTTCTGCATACAATGCAGGTGCTGACACACTGAGGCTCTGGCGCCTCCACAAAACCTTCAGTTATGGGCAGGAGGCACTACTCAGCATCCTTATATCCCACCCTTCCTCCCAAAGGAGTCCAGGGCAGCAAACCCCACAACAGTTAAACAGCCAAAACACCCAAAAACAGTTCCTACACAGAAGCAGACTAAGAAAAATCTCTACTTAGAAGGCTCCTTGAAAGAGGAAGAGGAAGTAGGCATTGAAAAGATAGCAGAGAAGTGACCCCTGATAAGATGGTACCTGCAGGAAGCCGTCATCTGCAGAGCAGATCCATCAATTGGGTATATAAGGAGGGTATATATGGGCTTCCGGTCGATCGCGGAAGCGGGCGCAAGTGGGATTCATCTCTCCGGAGAGAAAGAGGGGATTGCTACCCCCCAAAATACTCCTGGAGGGAGATCCAGGGGTCTGGATCCCGGCAGAGTGGTTTTTGCGGTCAGAAACCAAAAATACACTAAAATTGTTGGGATACTGCCAGGGAGACAAAGGCCATCATGACTCCATGTCGCCTCCGGACGATCCATCGTAGATACAGTATCAGTCAATTAGCGACACGAGCCTCAGAAATAACATGCCACATTCCAAGGCTGGTGCACGCTCTTTCAGCAGAGTTCGCACAATGAAAGATGCACTCAGGAGAGCATTATTTACAGCTTTATTCAGCGTTGATCAGAACAAAGAAAAAACATGACTGCCTGATGTTTTCTAGCGAGATTGAGCAGGGAGTGGTGCGCAGGCAGTTAATGGCGTGTAAACAGGGGAGCCGATCTGTACGTGAGTACTGGACTGAGTTCACCATGTTGATACATAGACTGGGTTGGGACCTAGCGAGTGAACCCATTCAAATCTGCCCAAAAACTTGCTCCGACCATAACGCTGTAAGGATGGAGATGAAGCAAATATCAACTGGCTCCTTCAGATGGAGGATGAATGACACCTTATTTAGAGATGAAGAAGTGTATAAAAAGGCCCAAAAAACTTTAAGAGATTATTTTGAAATAAATATGAATACTAATGTAGAAAAAAGAGTAATCTGGGACGCAAGCAAAGCTGTTATGAGAGGGTTTTTGATACAACAGAATGCAATAAAGAAGAGAAGTCAAAATGAGAAGAAAGATAAAATTTTGGAGAAAATAAAAGAAAGCGAGAAGAAATTGAGAGCAAAACCAAAGTCGCAGGAGATTTTGAGAGAAATAAAATTATATCAAGTACAATATATGGAAATGATGACTCAGGAAATAGAATGGAAAATTAAACAAATGAGACAAAAAAATTGAATCAGCTAATAAATGTGGGAAATTGCTGGCTTGGCAAATGAAAAAAAGACAAAAATTAAATACTATTACAAACTTAGAAGTGGAAGGAAAGAACATATATAACCCAATTGAGATCAGAAAAATGTTTCCAGGGGTATTTTAAACAATTATACTCACAAGGGCCACAGAAAGAAATGGACATAGACAGATTTTTGAAAACAAATGGATTACAAAAAATCTCCCAAGAAAGCAAATTAATGTTGAACCATAAAATATCTGAACAGACTGCAGAGTTTGGAGAAATTAAAAGATAAAGTGCGAGATTGGCTACATTATGCTCAGATCAAAGAGGTTTTTAATTTGGATAAAAAGATAGGATTCCAGGTGGAAAAACCGAAGTTAGAAACAGAATTGTTAGAACCTAAGACTAAGGTACTTTCAAGAATGTACAACTCGCTGTTAAAATGGAACACACAAGATGAAACGGTTAAATCAGCTATGATAAAATGGGCACAGGACATTGGGTATAATATCATGTTTGCTGACTGGGAAAGGTTATGGACCACCGGTATGAAGTTCACGGCATGTAATGCCTTGAAAGAAAATATTATGAAAATGATATACAGGTGGTACATGACTCCAGTCAAGCTTGCAAAAATATATCATCTGTCTGACAATAAATGTTGGAAATGTAAAGAAACTGAAGGAACGTTCTTTCACCTCTGGTGGACTTGCCCTAGAGTTAAGGCTTTCTGGGAAATGATATATAATGAGTTGAAAAAGGTATTTAAGTATACCTTTCCTAAGAAACCAGAGGCCTTCCTTTTAGGCATTGTTGGCCAGAGGGTGTTAAAGAAGGACCGAACATTCTTTATGTATGCAACAACAGCAGCAAGGATACTTGTAGCCAAACATTGGAAAACCCAAGACTTGCCCACACTGGAAGAATGGCAGATGCAACTGATAGACTACATGGAACTTGCAGAAATGACTGGCAGAATCCGAGACCTGGGAGAGGAAGCAGTGGAAGAGGACTGGAAGAAATTTAAGGACTATTTACAAAAACATTGCAAATTGTATGAGTGTTAAGAAAGAAGCAAGATTGTAAATAACATGGCAGCACTAAGCTAGTTGAAAAGATTATGAACATAAGTGAAATTTAAGAAAAGATAAGTTTTGGATAAATATTATGTCTAAATTAAGTATTTAAGGTTTGGATAAAAGTATCTAAAGCTAGGGACACAATATTGGAAAATTATAAAATAAGAATTGAAATAAGGTGATAATTTGCTGGTTAAAGTTTTATAAACCAGGATCGCAGGAACGAGAGATGTGAGGAAGTCCAAAAAGCGAAGAAAATATGTTTATTGTCTAATTGATTCGGTTGTGGTATGCTTTTTGTATAAGATGTAAGTGCTTTTTCTTTTCTTTTTTGTTGTTCTTTTGTTTCTTTTCTTTATTGTACTAAGAAAATCTTTAATAAATATTTTTAAAAAATAATAATATCTGAACAGGAAGTAGAAGGCGCCATTCAAAATATGCAATTGGGCAAATCTCCAGGACCGGATGGGCTGACTTCTAGATATTATAGATCTTTGAAAGAGTGGTTATTACAACCTTTGAAGGAAGTCTGCAATGAAATTCTGGAAGGGAAAAGGGCACCAGACTCGTGGAAAGAGCCGTATATTACACTTATACCGAAAACAGAGACTGAAAAGACTCAGCTTAAGAACTACTGCCCTATATCATTACTTAATGTGGATTACAAAATTTTTGTTGACATTTTGGCCAAGAGATTGAAAAAAGTATTGATGGAAGAGATTCACAAGGACCAAGCGGGCTTTCTCCCGGGAAGACACTTGTCTGATAATTTGAGGAACATAATTGATATCCTGAAAAAACTAGAAGTGAATATAAACACTAAAGCAGTTCTGATATTTGTGGATGCGGAGAAAGCTTTTGACAACATCTCTTGGAGTTTTATGAAAAAGAACCTACAGGGGATGGGGGTAGGCCAAGGTTTTGAAAATGGTATAGGTGCTGTCAGGGAACTGCCATCGGAAAGACAGGAGGTGGAGAGGCTCTCAGAAGGCAGGAGAGAGTCAGCAGCGGAGGAAGGCACCAGTAGGGGGAAATCGGGAAGTCTTAAGGAGAGAGAGATGGAGGCATGGCTCAGGGACTCTTCCAGCAGTAACAGCGGAGGAGTTTCAGATCCTCCCATAAGCACCCCCACTCCTCGCCGGAAACTGTTGCGCCGAGAATCCAGACGACGCGTTTCCGTCAAGGAACTTTTATGTTGGAATAGATTCCGTAGACGCCCACTGTCGGATTCTACCAGCGACTGACGGAGCCATGCTTTGGGGGCTCCGTTAGAGACAGAGGTTGGCTGGCTAGCCAAAACCCGGAGGGATCAAGCTTTACGCACAAGCAGCTCATTATCCCATCATAGCAATCCGACAGTCTCTGAAAGCAGCTTGTGCAAGCAGAGGCATCATGAGCAACCCAGCCGGAACCGGAGGAGCAGGAGCTGGAGCTGGAGCGGGTCCAAGCCTGGAAGAAAGGTACAGGGCGTTGGAGGTCCAGCTCGCGCTGCAAACGGCGAGGCTCGAGGAGAGGAGGGCTCAAGATGCGGATAAGGGGAAAACCACCCCACTCGCAAGAAAGGTGCCTGGATTGGTGCAGAAATTTGGGGGAGATCCCAGGAACTATCATGCCTTTAGAACCGAGATGCAATATGCTCTCAATCTACAGTTTGACGACTTCCCCGATGAGGATTCTAGAGTGGCGTACGTTATTGGCCATCTAGAGGGAGGGGCGAAGGACTGGGTTAGACCAGACCCCTGATGGCAGCCAACAATGAAATCCTAAAGGACACGAGGAAGTTTTTTCGCGCCATGGACCTGATGTTTTCTAGCGAGATTGAGCAGGGAGTGGTGCGCAGGCAGTTAATGGCGTGTAAACAGGGGAGCCGATCTGTACGTGAGTACTGGACTGAGTTCACCATGTTGATACATAGACTGGGTTGGGACCTAGCGAGTGAACCCATTCAAATGCTGTTTGAAGAAGGGCTCTTTCCGGCAGTGAAATATGAACTTTCCCGGGCGCCTAGGGCGGAGTCTATGGACCAGCTGACTAAATCTGCGCTGTCCATAGGAGCGCGCCAGGAGGCAAGAGCTTTGGAAAAGCGGGAAGGAAAGGGGGAACGTTGGAAGGATTTCCGCATTCCAGAGATTCCGGAGCAGCCTTTCCCGCCAGCAGAGCCGATGGAACTTGGAACAGCGCGCGCAGTTTCAAACACCAGTGAAGGGCGGAAGAAGGAGGGAAAGAGTGCCAAGAAATGTTATCTCTGCCAACAGCCAGGTCACTTTGCCAGAGTCTGTCCGCAAAGAAAGGAATGGCAAGGGATGGCGGGAACTGTTGGGGGGAAGGAGGAAGAAGGAATAAAGGAGCAAGTAAAAGCCAACGCCTGGCTGCCAACATCAGGGCACAGCAGCCAGGCCAGGGAGTAGTGAAAGTGCCCACGCCGGAACCCCCAAGACCAGCGCTTGTGATAGAGGTGTTGCTGGAGCTGACAAACGGACACCCACTAAAGATAAAAGCGCTATTGGATTCAGGCAGCTCCTGTAATTTCATGAGTAAGGAGTTTGCAGCTGAACACCAGATACAGACTATCCCGTTAAGTAACCCTCTGCAGGTGACCACGATTGATGGGAGGGAACTGTTGGGAGGAGAAGTGAGCCAACAGACTGTACCAATGATAATGAGGGTGGCAAGACACACAGAACTGATAGCGTTTAACGTAGCCACCTTGGGGGGAGCTCCTATTATTTTGGGGATGAGCTGGCTGGCACTACATGATCCGCTAGTAGGCTGGCATCAGAGGGTGGTTTCCTTTGGATCAGCACATTGCCTAGAACACTGCAAGGAGGGAAAGGCTCAGGAAGGGGCCAAGGCCACTCTAGCAGGGATGGAAGTAACGGACAAAGGGAAGGTGCCACGACAATATGCTGACTTGATTGACGTCTTCAGCGAAAAGGAAGCAGATAAACTGCCCCCGCACAGACCTTTTGACTGTCAAATTACCTTACTCCCAGGAGCACAATTGCCAGTGGGCAAGCTGTATGCAATGTCAGACAGTGAGATGCAGGAGTTAAGGGAGTTCATTGACAAGAATCTCAAGCGAGGTTTCATCAGAGAGTCACGAGCGGTGGGGGGCAGCCCAGTGTTCTTTGTGGACAAAAAACACACGGGTAAACCCAGGCTTGTCGTGGATTTCAGGGCCCTAAATGCAGTGTCAGAACCAGTGACTTTCCCCATGCCCAGAATTGATGACATTCTGACACGGGTGAGAAAAGAGAAAATTTTTACCAAGCTGGACCTTAGGGGGGCATATAATTTGATACGTGTGAGAAAGGGGGATGAGTGGAAGACCACTATGTTCACCCCCTTGGGGGCTTTTGAGTACTTAGTTATGCCTTTCGGATTACAAGGGGGCTCGGCCTGTTTTCAATCATTCATGAATCACGTCCTGGGGCCATTGCTCTACAAGAACTGTGTAGCGTTCTTAGATGACGTCCTGGTGTACTCAGAGAATGAGGAGCAGCATGTGCGAGATGTACTGAGCAGACTGCGAGCAAACCAGCTGTGGGTGAAACTGGAGAAGTGTCAGTTTCATACCAGGGAGGTGGAATTCCTGGGGTACCGGTTGTCTGACAAGGGATTAGCCATGGATCCCAGCAAGGTTCAAGCGGTACTGGAATGGAAGACACCAAAGACCAAGAAGGACGTGCAAAGATTCCTGGGCTTCGGAAACTTCTATAGGAAGTTCATCAAAAACTTTGCCCACTTAACGGCGCCCATCACGGATTGTCTTAGCAGCAAGAAGAAATTTGTTTGGACGGAAGAGGCGCAGCGGGCGTTCGAATGATTAAAGAAGGCGTTTGCGTCGGAAGAGCAACTTTTGCACGTGGATCTACAGCAACCAATGAGAGTGGAGACTGACGCGTCAGACCGAGCGGTGGGGGCCGTGCTTCTCCAGCCGGGAAAAGATACGTCAGAATGGAGACCGTGTGCCTTCTTCTCGCGGAAGTTGAACAAATCCGAGAAGAACTACACAGTATACGACCGAGAACTGCTCGCCATTCATGAAGCATTCCGGAGATGGCGGCACTTGCTGATTGGGGCACAGCACAAGGTTCAAGTCAGAACTGACCACAAAAATCTGGAATACTGGAGAACAGCCCGAGTGCTGAACCAGAGACAAGTGAGATGGGCCCAGGAGTTCTCCAAATTCCATTTTGAAATTCGTTACGTGCCAGGCTCGGAGAACGTAAGGGTGGACGCTCTTTCCAGGAAACCTGAGTACTTAGAGGGGGAGGGAGCGCCTGAGGAAAGGCATATAATCCCTGAGGACCACTGGGTGTGTGGGGCGGCATTGGTGGGGCAGAGGGAACTGATAGTGAGTACTGAGAACGATGAATACGCCCAAGAGAAACTCAGAGAACTCAGGAGGACAGAGGAGAACACAGGGGGGTTTGAAGAAAAGAACGGAGCGTTGTATTACAAAGGCGCACTGTACATACCCGATGGGGAACTGCGGGGCAGGGTACTCAAACAGTTGCACGACAGCCCCACAGCGGGGCACTTCGGACAGCACAAAACCATGTGGTTGGTTACCAGGGAGTTTTGGTGGCCCAAGGTGAGGGAGGACGTACGGGAATATGTCAGGGGGTGCGACAGGTGCCAGCGAGCGAAGGGGGAGAGGCTGGCACCAGCGGGGCTATTAGAACCCTTACCCACACCAGAAAGGCCATGGGAGGCAGTATCCATAGATTTTATGACGGACCTGCCAAAATCCAAAGGCAAGACAGCTGTCATGGTGGTGGTAGATCTATTAACTAAGATGTGTCATTTTATAGTCTGTTCACATGCGGTCACAGCGGAGGAAACCGCCAAGTTGTTTGTAGAGCATATTTTCAGGTTGCATGGCGCCCCCTTGAGGGTGGTCAGCGACAGAGGGAAACAGTTTACTTCCAGGTTCTGGAGGAAGCTCATGAGCTTACTGCACGTGGAGGTCTATTTTTCAACTGCCCGGCACCCAGAAACAAATGGGCAAGCGGAAAGGGCAAACGGGATTTTACAACAATACCTGAGGTGTTATGTAAGTGACCGAGAAAATGATTGGGTAGATAAGTTGGCCCTGGCAGAATTTGCCTACAACAACGCGGAGAATGTGTCCACTGGGATAAGTCCCTTCCTGGCAAACTATGGGTGTCATCCCAGGGCATTTCCAGGAGAAGGAGGGGGGAGGTGGAGCGTACCTGCTGCAGAACACTTTGTTGAAGAGATGGAAGCGATCCACCGGCAACTCCAACTTAACTTAGAGAGGGCCAAGGAATAATACAAAAGGCAAGCAGACAGAAGCAGAAGGGAAGGTGAAACCATAAGGGTGGGGGACAGGGTGTGGCTATCCACCCAAGGACTGCCGTTCAAGGGAGGGTGTAAGAAATTAAGACCCAAACGGCTAGGACCCTTTGAGGTCATACAACAGGTCAATCCGGTGGCATTCAAGCTCAGATTGCCCAACCACATGAAACTGCATCCAGTATTTCACAGGTCTCTACTGTCGCCATACCGAGAGGGGCGAGAGTGGGGGGAACGTGAGGGAGAGGTCACGCAAACACCAGTAATAGAAGAAAGGGAACGCAACCCACATGTGGCAGGAATCATTGATTCCAGGTGGAGAGGGAATCAAGTGGAGTATTTGGTAGAATGGGAAGGGGAAGCGGAGTCGGAAAACACATGGGTACCGGCAGAGGAGGTCAATGACGAGATTTTAATAAAAACGTTTCATCAACGGTTTCCAAGGAAACCTCAGCCCGTGGGAAGGTTTAGGGGGGAACACTTTGGCAAGACCGATGAGGAAGAGGAGTTTGAAGGGTTCCCAGAATCAGGGCAGGAAGAGGGAGCAGAATCTGACGAGGAAGAGAACACAGAGAGAAGAGAAGGGGGGCAGTGGAGAGAAGTGTTCGAATCCTCTGATGATGAAGAGGGTTCTTTCCGGGGTTTTCCACCCTCACCGCCAGTAGAAAAGGGGGCGGGAGGGGGTGAAGGGGGCCCTGGAGGGGAGGTGGATGTCAGGGAACTGCCATCGGAAAGACAGGAGGTGGAGAGGCTCTCAGAAGGCAGGAGAGAGTCAGCAGCGGAGGAAGGCACCAGTAGGGGGAAATCGGGAAGTCTTAAGGAGAGAGAGATGGAGGCATGGCTCAGGGACTCTTCCAGCAGTAACAGCGGAGGAGTTTCAGATCCTCCCATAAGCACCCCCACTCCTCGCCGGAAACTGTTGCGCCGAGAATCCAGACGACGCGTTTCCGTCAAGGAACTTTTATGTTGGAATAGATTCCGTAGACGCCCACTGTCGGATTCTACCAGCGACTGACGGAGCCATGCTTTGGGGGCTCCGTTAGAGACAGAGGTTGGCTGGCTAGCCAAAACCCGGAGGGATCAAGCTTTACGCACAAGCAGCTCATTATCCCATCATAGGTGCAATATACTCTGAGCAAAAGGCTAAATTAATTGTAAATAATGTGGTGACGGAAGAATTTAAGATAGAAAAAGGGACACGACAGGGGTGCCCAATTTCCCCATTGCTTTTTATATCGGTCCTGGAGGTTCTGCTGAATATGATTAGAAGGGACCAGTTGGTTAAAGGTATACAGGTCGGAGCCAAACAGTACAAACTGAGAGCATTTGCAGATGACTTAGTATTGACGTTACAGGAGCCAGAATCTAGTACTAAAAGGGTTTTAGAACTAATTCAAGAATTTGGTCAAGTGGCAGGATTTAAACTGAACAAGTTAAAAACTAAGGTTTTAGAGAAAAATTTAACACTGATTGAAAGAGAGAGGTTTCAGAATGAGAAAGGTCTGACTGTGGTTATGTAATGGCTTTAAAGGTTGCTTGTGCGTAAGTTACCGCCTCTCCGGGCTAGTTTGCCTGGTTGAGCCGTTTCCCTCTGGACAGCCCTCCACTCTGTGGCTGTTCAGTCGCTGGCAGAATCCGTCAGTGGGCGTTTCTTGAACCTCTTCCAGCAAAGAAGCTCTTTGACGCCAAGTCGCCGCCTACTTTCCCTGCGTGAAAGTCTTCTGCGCAGGGTGGGCGTAGGCAGCGGGGGACTTGTGCTCTCCTCGCTGGTCTCCTGCGAAGAGTCCTGGAGCCTCCTCTCCGCTTCCCCCCATCGGCCCCCCTCTATCCCTGGTGTAGCGCTGATTATCTTCCCCAGACGGGGACCTCCCTCTCTCCCTGCTTGTTTTTTTTTAATAGATATTTATTAAGGTTTTAAAAATTATATTAAAAACAAAACATAACAACAATGCAATCAAACACAAACAAAAAAAAAGCAAGTATAATTTCATTACCTTATTTTCTTATACCTTACTTTCCCGACTTCCCCATACCTCCCCTCTCTGTATTCCAATTTCTATTTTGTTAATTCAGCAAATCCTTTCCCTTAATTTCATTTAGTATTTAACCCTTCTTTTCTTACTACTTATCCAATCTGGCTGGAAACCACACAGTTTCTAAACCAACGTCATTCTAACATTCATTAACTTTGCAATATTTCTTGAGATAGTCCTTAAATTTCTTCCAATCTTCTTCCGCTGTCTCTCTCCCCTGGTCTCGGATTCTGCCAGTCATTTCTGCCAGTCCCATATAGTCCATCACCTTCATCTGCCATTCTTCCCGGGTGGGTAGATCTTGTGTCTTCCAATACTTTGCGGTGAGTATTCTTGCTGCTGTTGTAGCATACATAAAGAATGTTCTATCCTTCTTTGGCACCGTTTCGCCGACAATACCCAAGAGAAAGGCCTCTGGTTTCTTCAGAAAGGTATATTTAAATACCTTTTTCAATTCATTATATATCATTTCCCAGAAAGCCTTAATCTTTGGGCATGTCCACCAAAGATGAAAGAATGTGCCTTCATTCTCTTTACATTTCCAACATTTATTATCAGGCAAGTGGTAAATTTTTGCAAGCTTGACTGGGGTCATGTACCACCTGTAAATCATTTTCATAATATTTTCTCTCAGGGCATTACATGCCGTAAATTTCACACCGGTGGTCCACAACTTTTCCCAGTCAGCAAACATAATATTATGACCAATGTCTTGTGCCCACTTAATCATAGCTGATTTCACTGTTTCATCCTGCGTATTCCATTTCAACAGCAAGTTATACATTTCTGACAAATTTTTAGTATTGGGTTCTAACAATTCTGTTTCCAATTTTGATTTTTCCACCTGGAAGCCAATTTTCCTGTCCATCTTGTAAACCTTCATTATTTGATAATAATGAAGCCAGTCTCACACTTTATCTTTTAATTTCTCAAAACTCTGCAATTTCAATTTGTCCCCTTCTTGTTCCAAAATTTCCCAATATTTCGGCCATTTGGACTCCATATTAAGCTTTTTCACAGCTTTCGCCTCCATTGGCGACAACCACCTTGGGGTTTTACTTTCCAACAAATCTTTGTATCTAATCCAGACATTATACAATGATTTCCTGACAATATGATTTTTAAAAGCTTTGTGTGCTTTAACCTTGTCATACCACAAATATGCATGCCACCCAAAAGTATTATTAAAACCTTCTAAATCCAGAATATCTGTGTTTTCAAGAAGTAGCCAGTCCTTCAACCAGCAAAAAGCTGCCGATTCATAGTATAGTTTAAGGTCTGGCAGGGCAAATCTCCCCCTTTCCTTTGCATCAGTTAAAATCTTAAATTTAATTCTGGATTTCTTGCCCTGCCAGACGAATTTCGAAATATCTTTCTGCCACTTCTTAAAACAGTCCATCTTGTCCACAATTTGCAATGTTTGAAACAAAAACAACATTCTAGGCAATACATTCATCTTTATTACCGCAATTCGACCAGACAAGGAAAGCTTCAAATTTGACCAGATTTCTAAGTCTTTTTTCACTTCTGTCCAAATTTTCTCATAATTATCTTTAAATAAATTCACATTTTTAGCTGTCATATTGATCCCCAAGTATTTCACATTGTTAACCACAGTTAATCCTGTCTCATTCTGAAACCTCTCTTTTTCAAAAGCTGTTAAGTTTTTCTCCAATACCTTAGTTTTTGACTTATTCAATTTAAAACCTGCTACTTGACCAAACTCTTGAATTATTTCTAAGACCCTTTTTGTACTAGATTCTGGCTCTTGTAATGTAAGTACCAAGTCATCAGCAAATGCTCTCAATTTGTACTGTTTGGCTCCGACCTGTACCCCTTTAACCAGCTGATCCCTTCTAATCATGTTCAACAAAACCTCCAGGACTGATATAAAAAGTAATGGAGAGATTGGGCACCCCTGACGTGTCCCTTTCTCTATCATGAATTCTTCTGTAACCACATTGTTTACAATTAACTTTGCTTTTTATTCAGAGTATACTGCACCTATACCATTTTCAAACTCTTGGCCTACCCCCATCCCCCGGAGATTCTTCCTCATAAAGCTCCAAGAAATATCGTCAAAGGCTTTCTCCGCATCCACAAATATCAAAACTGCTTTAGTGTTTATATTCACTTCCAGCTTTTCCAAAAATCTCCTCCATCAAAACTTTTGTGAATCTCCTCCATCAAAACTTTTTTCAATCTCTTAGCCAAAATGTCAGCAAAGATTTTGTAATCCACATTTAGTAAAGAAATAGGGTGGTAGTTCTTAAGTTGAGTCTTTTCAGTCTCTGTCTTCGGTATAAGTGTAATAAAAGCTTCTTTCCACGTTTCTGGTGCCCTTTTCCCTCCCAAAATTTCATTGCAGACTTCCTTCAAAGGTTGTAATAACCACTCCTTCAAGGCTTTGTAGTATCTGGAAGTCAGCCCATCTGGTCCCGGAGATTTACCCAGTTGCATGTTTTGAATGGCACCTTCTATTTCCTGTTCAGTTATTTTCTGGTTCAATACTAATTTACTTTCATTAGAGATTTTTTGTAATCCATTTATTTCAAGAAATCGGTCTATGTCCGTTTCTTTCTGCGACCCTTGTGAATATAGTTGTTTGAAATATCTCTGGAAGCATCTTCTGATTTCAGTTGGATTGTAGATATTCCTTCCTTCTACTTCTAAGTTTGTCACCGTATTTAATTTTTGTCTTTTCCTTATTTGCCAAGCCAAAAGTTTCCCACATTTATCTGCAGATTCAAAAGTCTTTTGTCTCATTTGTTTGATTTTCCATTCTATTTCTTGATTCATTAATTCCATATATTGTATTTGATAGAACTTAATTTCTTTCAGAATCTCATGAGACTTTGGTTTTGATCTTAATTTCCTTTCCCCTTCTTTTATCTTTTCCAAAATCTTATTTTTCTTCTCGTTTTGGCTTCTCTTCTTATTGCATTTTGTTGTATCAGGAATCCTCGCATAACAGCTTTACTTGCGTCCCAGATCACTCTCTTTTCAACATTGGTCTTCATGTTTATTTCAAAGTAATCTCTCAAAGTCTTTTGGGCCTTTTTATATACTTCCTCATCTCTGAATAAGGTGTCATTCATCCTCCATCTGAAGGAACCTGCTGTCATTAACTTCATCTCCATCCTTACGGCGTTATGGTCGGACCAAGTTTTTGGGCAAATTTCAACTTTCTTTATCTTTGGAGCCATTCCTCTAGTAACCCATATTTGGTCAATTCTAGTCCATGTCATTTTGGCTTCAGAAAAGAAGGTTCCCTCTCTCTCAAGAGGGTTTTTTGTTCTCCAAATGTCAACCAAGTCCATATTGTCAGTCATTTCAAAAAAGGTTTTTGGTAGTCTTCCATCTTTAGTAATTACCTGTCTCTGCGCTTTGTCCATGTTTGTGGATACTACTCCATTCATCTCTCCCATCAAAATTACATTGTAATCCAAATAATCCAACAAAATCTCATGCAACTTCTTAAAGAATTCAGATTCCCCCTCATTCGGTGCATAAATTCCTACAATCAAAAATTTCTCTCCTTGGGCTTGGATTTCAATTGCAAGAAATCTTCCTTGGTCATCTTTAAAAATTAATTTCGGCAACAATCTTTCCTTTGCATAAATCACCACTCCTCTTTTTTTAACTCTGTCCGACAAAATGAATTCTTGTCCCAATCTTTTATTAATAAGTAATTTCCTATATGATCTCATCACATGTGTCTCTTGTAGACAGATCAAATCCAATTGTTCTTTCTTTAATATATGAAAAATGCTTTTTCTCTTCCGGGGTATGTTCAGACCATTACAGTTCCAGCTAAGAAGTTGCAACGCCATGATGATGTTATTT
This sequence comes from Podarcis gaigeae, assembly GCF_964106915.1. Lineage (NCBI taxonomy): Eukaryota > Metazoa > Chordata > Lepidosauria > Squamata > Lacertidae > Podarcis > Podarcis gaigeae. The sequence goes on along the minus strand of NC_139695.1, from coordinate 6,144,767 downwards.
ACTCTTTCCTCCTACAGCTCCAAATAGTTGTTCTTCTTGGGTCGGTGGCTGCAGTCCAAATGATAAATTTGCAATGTCTAGCATTCCTTTTCTTGGTGAAGTTGGTTCTTGTCCAGATTCCACCTCTTTCTGCAGGTCCTCCTCGTGGTCTCTCATAAATTTATCTTTGTCACCCACTGTCCTTATTCTTATTTATTCTTATTTTCCTTCCTTTGTATTTAAAGGATAGGCCTTGAGGGAATTCCCACCTGAAGAGTATACTGTTTCTTTTTAGCAAGATGACCAGATCTCTATAGTATGTTCTTACATCCAAAAATGTACTTTGGTATGTCTTTGAAGATCTCCACATAGGAATCTTCAATTTGCAGTGTTTTTTGGTAGTGCAAATTCAAGATTTTATCTCTTTCTTCTTTGGATCTTAAAGTTATCAAACAATCTCTTGCCTTGTTCCTTCTTTGTCTTGCGCCAAGTCTAAATGCACTAACTATCTTAAATTCTTCCTTCTCTGGGCCCAGTTGCCAAAATTCTGAAAATTCTTTTGTAAGAAAGTCCACCAAGTTGTCACTTTCACTTTCCGGTACTGCTCTGATTCTCAAATTCTTCTCTTTCCTTTGCAAATCAATCATAGACAGTGGAGTACAGGATCAGGTTTAAGGTGCTGGTTTTAACCTTCAAAGCCCTATACGGCCTAGGACCCTCGTACCTACGGGACCGCCTCTCCTGGTATGCCCCACAGAGGAACTTACGGTCTTCAAATAAAAACACCTTGAAGGTCCCAGGCCACAGAGAGGTTAGGCTGGCCTCAACTAGAGCCAGGGCTTTTTCGGCTGCGGCTCCAACCTGGTGGAACACTCTGTCACAAGAGACAAGGGCCCTGCAGGACTTGACATCTTTCCGCAGGGCCTGCAAGACAGAGCTGTTCCACCTGGCCTTTGGTCAGGGCGCAGCCTGACTCCCTCCTTTGTTAATCTTTACAAAACTTTAGTTTATGGTTGCCATCAATTTTGATTTTAATTACTTTTTATAATGTTTTTATAATGTTGTACTGTTTTAGTGTTGTTAGCCGCCCTGAGGGAGGGCGGGATATAAATAAAATTTATTCTTATTCTTATTCTTATTCTTATTCTTATTCTTATTCTGTATTGTCTACCGGATCTTAGACTTTTTTCCTGTATCTCTACTTTCCCTTTACCATCCATAACACTCTCATGCCGGGCCAAGGTCAGTCTCACGCTTTGTAAAGTTGTTTAGAATAGGAATTTACCAATGGCTCAGCAGCTAGTATTTCAATTGTTGTTGGTTACAGTCAAGTCTCCTCTAGGGGGAGAAGTCTCTAACTTCACTTTACAGTTTTAAAACAAAGTATTCTTTGCAAATCCCCCAGGTCACCTAAAAGTCCACAGTATCAATTTTCTTCAAAGTTATTTAAGTGCTACACAGTTCATATATAATCCAGGGACACTGTATCCTCTCAAAAAGTTAGCTCAGGAGTTTGCTCCAAAAGATACTTCTTTACCTTAACGTGCAGACAACCTACAGCCGGCTTCCCTGTCAAAGCAGATCGTCCCCAGGGTATCAAAACAGCGGTAAAAGTTCAAATTCCCTTCTTTCAAACAGGCAAATATGGTATACAATTTCCTCCCCTCCGTTCCTGCTCACAGGAAGAGGGCTGCTTTCTGGCGATGGATTTGTTTTTATCCAAAAGTAAATTTTCTTACGGTTCCAGCTTAGCAATCTCTTTACTTTAGTCACTCTGAAGAGCGGAAAGGAAGACTTCCTCTTTATACCTTTCCCGTCTCGGACCGAATTTTCCGTAATTTTAGCTTCAAATTAATCCTTTAATCATTAATCCTACTCACGGGTAGTTGCTTTTCTTAAGTCCAATTCCTCGGAAGAAATCAGCGCTCTCCGCTAATGGCGATGCGGCTTCACTCCACAGGCTCGGTAAACAACTCTCAGCACCGCGCTGCTCACCCACTGCTGCTCCGAAGCCTTTAAAAAGGCTCTTTGCAGGTTTGGGGGGGGCGCAAAAGGTGCCCGCCGAGTCTCCTTGTTCACAGGTTTCAGCACCTGTGATTTGTTGGTGTCCTCGTTTCGCCATAACTGTTGCTATCAAAGGGTTAAAGGGTAGCAGAAACGCTCTAATCACTGAGCAGCTGGAGGTCATTAGGCTTCCAGGAACATGAGTTTGTATAAATAGTCTCCTGTGTGTTTGTTCTTCCCCCCCTTCTCCCTTTTTGGGCGTGTTTGCTGAGATGTGTGGTTCTTCGCCAGGGTTGTTTTTGTTTTTGTAAATAAACCTTATCTTTGAGTTACAAACCGCATGCTCCAAGACTCCTCTTTGAAAAGATACTGCCTCTCCTGCCCTTCTTCAACTGCTGTGCGAAATACTCTGCTGTAGTGGGACTTGTGACGATGGAAGCGCACTGGGCATTTACATTAAACTAATTAAAGTTTAATGGGACAGGTTATGGGGGTTTGTACGTCAAGAAGGAGCTAAGGAGTGCAGTTCAGAGTGATTTATGAAAGGTCTGGAGCGAAGACAGAAGCGGTTGCCGACAACGAAAGCCTTCAAAGCAGCTTGAGTCCTGCAATGTGCCTAGAAAAGTTTTAAACAGGCACTGAGCAGTTTGTACTCGCTGGAAGACGTCTTATTCTTCAAGGAGCCACCTCAGCAGCTGGGAGACGGTCTACAGGTGTGTGAGTATCGTTCCTAAGCCCCAGGGAGGATGGCAGAGTCCCAGGAAAGTTTTTCTGTCCCGTTTACGCGACTCAATGGGAAAAATTGGCATGATTGGAAGGCTAGAGTGAGGGTTTGGTTGCAAGCAAAAGAGTTGTGGAGTTGTACTGAAGCACCGCTTTTACAGGCAGCTGCAGACGCGTCTGCAGAAGACAAAGCAGCAGCAGCAGCTTCACAGAAACGCGATAGGAAAGCCCAAGGTCTACTAGTTTTGGCAGTGGGACCAGAGCAAATGCCTTATGTTTCTGAGTTAAAGAACACGCATGAGGTCTGGACGGTTCTGCAGCGGCTAAATTCCAGAAACACTGCGGGGGCCAAGATCCATGCTACAAGTTGTTTGTTTGATTTACGTCTCCAACCGGGAGCGTGTGTGAAAGAACATATTGCCAAAATGGTGTCTGCCTTTAATCAACTAAGACAGCTGGGCATTCCTTTCTCTATGGAGCAGCAGTCATACATATTGTTGTCTTCTCTTGATAAAAGCTATGAGACTCTAGCTCTAACCTTGGAAGCTATGCCTTCAACTGAATTAACCCTTGAATACATTTCATCTCGGCTTGCAGATGAACAGGATAAAAGGCAAAGAGAAAGAGGTTTGTCTTTAAAGGGGAGTTATGCTGTGCCTAAGAGTGTTGATGCTGAGTTTGAGCACACAGTAAATGCTTTTGCAGCTAGACACTGTTTTCGCTGTGGTTCCCCTTCCCATTTAATTAGGAATTGCACACGTGAACCTGGTCAAGACAGCACCAAGGCTGTTACCCCTAGTTACCAGACAAGGAGTTCCAGGGGACGTCGAAGAAGAGGAGGAGGTCGTGGCTACTCCCACAGCACACAGCACATGGCTTCAGTAATGGCGTTGATGCAAGGGCGTGGCCAAGGCAGCAATCTACGCTGGTTGATCGACAGTGGTGCATCTCACCACCTGGTGGCGCCATCTAGTGTCCGTTTGCAGAATTGCAGACATTTGCAAACCCTTAAAGTTGTGACAATGGCAGATTCAACTAAACGTTCCTTAGAGACCGTAGGCACAGTGTTCTTGAAATGTTTGCAAACAGAAATTGATGCCTACGTGCTAAAGGGATTGAAGGGGTGTATTTTGTCTGTGTCAGAACTTGATAGAAATGGGTTTAAAACTGTGTTTGAAAATGGGGTTTGCACTATTTCAAAGAATAACGTATCTCTTTTGCAGGTGGAATGCAGAGATGGGTTATATTATTTTGAGACAAGTCCAGATGAAGTTGAACAGGTTCATGCTGGTTGTGTGAACTCACCTACCCATAATTCTTGTGTCCATTTATGGCACCGCCGTCTGGGACATATTAATTTTCAGTATGTTAAAAGGCAACCTGAATTATCAGAAGGGTGCAAAATGAACAAATGTACTAAGTATTTGGATTGTACTGCATGCAAAAGGGCGAAGGTTCATAGATGCAGCTATCCCAGTTCAGATAGGAAATCTGACAAAGTATTCCAACTTGTGCATATGGACCTATGTGGCCCAATGCCTGTTGCTAGCATGGGAGGTTCGAGGTATGCACTGTGTCTCTCCGATGACAAAACAAAGGTTACATGGTTTTTTCCTCTCAAAACAAAAGCAGATACTGCAGAAACAGTTAAAAATTGGGTTCATGCAGTGGAACTTGAATTCGGTACTAGAGTACTTGCTTTTCAGACAGACAGAGGGTCAGAATTTACCGGGTCTGTGTTGCAGAATTTCTTTAAGAAAAAGGGAGTTAAGCATCGTCTGTCTACACCTTATTCCCAAGAAGGAGGCGTGGCCGAACGTAAAAACAGGGTTCTGCAAGAGTTGGCAAACTCTATGTTGTTTGATGCTAAACTCCCTCAAAGTTACTGGGCGGAAGCCTGGCAGGCGGCTACTCATATTCTGAACCGAGTATATAATTCTGTAATTGGCACTACCCCATATTTTGCTTTATATGGGAAGAAGCCCAAAATTAATTACTTTCGGGTGTTTGGATGTCCAGCCTATGTACTTATCCCAAAAGCGTTAAGGAAAAAGGGAGGTCCAAGGGCTAGGAAACTCATCTTTTGTGGGTACGAACCACACGCCAAATCTTGGAGGTTCGTGAACCCAAATGGGGATACTACAAGAGTGGTCCTCAGTAGGAGCGCTGAATTTTGTGAGCAATCTGGATGGACTCACTTACATGCTAACCCTGACATTTTGAGAGATGATTTAGGCATTTATGCTGAGAATGAAAGTCCAGAGAGTAGTGAGCCAGAAGAGGATGGTGCACATGGTTCAGATGCAGATTCTGACCAGGCACAAGGTCCTTCTCCTAAGGTAGAAAAGCCAAAATCTAGGGGTGTTCCAACATCGCCAGTCAGTAGGCCTAGCAGACAGCAAAAGCGAAGCAGGTCGCCTGCAACACCAAGCCCAAGGGAGGTATCTAAACGGAGGTCTTTATCCCTAGAGGCACATCCAGATATTAAGTCTGAGACAGATTCTGACAGCCAACGGTCAGAGGGGGCACACGAGGAACAATTGCGCAGGTCAAATCGTGCCACAAAGGGCAAGCCACCAGAGCGGTTTAAGGTGACAAGTGTATACGTAAATATGGCACAGTGTGAGCCAGATAGCTATATGGAGGTACAACAGCTTCCAAGCTCAGAAGCCGTTAAGTGGCAGGAAGCAATGGAAAAAGAGATGGCTTCAATGAAGTCTCTCGGTGTGTTTACAAGTACAGAGCTTCCGAAAGGGCAACAAGCTGTAGGTTGTCGATGGGTATATCGTTTAAAGCCCACAACTACTGAAGAGTTGCAATATAAAGCCCGACTAGTTGCAAAAGGTTTTTCGCAGCGCAAAGGTGTTCACTATTCTCAAATCTATGCCCCAACTTCAAGATCGGAGTCACTAAGAATGCTTTTAGCCTCTTCAGCTAAGAAGGGAAATAAGCTGTTTCATTTTGATGTCAATGTGGCTTATTTAAATGCAGACTTACAGGAGGAAGTCTATATGACACCACCACCAGGTTTTGAAGGAGACAAGCCAAACCAGGTCTGGCGCCTACACAAATCCATTTATGGGTTGAAACAGTCCGCCCGTAATTGGAATTCCTGCTTAAACGATGCTCTAGAGAGCATGGGGTTCAGAAAGAGCGCAGCAGATGCGTGTCTTTATCTAAAAGGCTCGGGATGTGAACAAGAAGCAGTCTTGATATTTGTTGACGATTTATTATACAGTGGAAAGGATGATAAACTTGCACAACAATTTGCCACAAAGCTTGGAGAAAGGTTTCAGATAAAATCACTAGGCAATGTATCTGTTTATCTAGGAATTAAAATTCAGCAAGATGAAAATGGGAACTACTGGCTCAGCCAAGAAGCTAAGATCCAGCAGTTGCTGGAAAGGTTTAAAATGGACAACTGTGCTGGTGTTAAAACCCCAATGGAATTAAGTTACACAAAGGATGCTCAAGCCGAGCAACAGGCAGAGTTCAGTAATCCCGGGGTTTACCAGTCAGCGATAGGCAGTCTACTCCACATTGCACAGTGGACTCGGCCCGATATAACATATGCTGTCAACATGCTGTGTAGACAAGCTGAAAAACCATCAATGCATGCTTGGCAAGGAGTAAAAAGAGTTTTAAGGTATCTCCAAACTACCAAAAGGTTTCGCTTAAAATTATCAGCAGAGGGCAGCACACAACTTGAATGTTGGGCCGACAGCAGTTGGGCAGATGCTGGACCAGATAGAAAATCAGTGTCAGGAATGGAGATAAAATTTGGAAATGCACTAATTGGTTGGAGATCAAGAAAGCAGTCACTTATAGCTTTAAGTTCAACTGAATCTGAGTTCAATGCATTATCAGATGTATGTAGAGAACTAGAATTTTATAAGCAACTGGTACAAGAATTGTTTGGAGAATGTTCCCTACCTATCAGAGTGTGGGAAGACAATCAACCTTGTATTAAACTAGCTAAATCAGGTCAATTCAAGGCACACACAAAACACTTGGATATCCGTTATCAAAATGTATGCCAAAGTGTAAAACAAGGTTTAATTGAACTAAAGTATTGTCCAAGCCAAGAAAACCTTGCAGACAGTTTTACGAAAGCTTTGAGTCCGCAATCTCATAAATGTTTCTGTTCAGGTTTAAATTTGAATTAAGGTTGGTACAGCTCAGTGTTACGAGCGAGAGGGGTGTTGCTATCAAAGGGTTAAAGGGTAGCAGAAACGCTCTAATCACTGAGCAGCTGGAGGTCATTAGGCTTCCAGGAACATGAGTTTGTATAAATAGTCTCCTGTGTGTTTGTTCTTCCCCCCCTTCTCCCTTTTTGGGCGTGTTTGCTGAGATGTGTGGTTCTTCGCCAGGGTTGTTTTTGTTTTTGTAAATAAACCTTATCTTTGAGTTACAAACCGCATGCTCCAAGACTCCTCTTTGAAAAGATACTGCCTCTCCTGCCCTTCTTCAACTGCTGTGCGAAATACTCTGCTGTAGTGGGACTTGTGACGATGGAAGCGCACTGGGCATTTACATTAAACTAATTAAAGTTTAATGGGACAATAACGGCAGGACCCGAACCTGTAGAGCAGACTCCCTCCGGAGCTCCGGGGGAAATCCGCCATTAAGCGCTGGCGCTGACCGGAAGTCTCCCTCTCTCCCTGCTTGGTCCCTCTCCAGCATCGCTGCTGAGTCTCGCCTCCTCTGCTAGCTGCGATGGCAGTTCCCTGACATGCATCTCCCCCCCAGAACTCCCTCCACCCCCGGCCCGAGCTTTGGATCCAACTTCGTCCCTGTCCTCAGCCGACGATGCAGGGAATCCCCAGAAGGAGCTGTCGCCATCCTCAGAGGATTCAAACCCCGCTTCCAACCCATTCTGATCTCTCCCCGCAGGGTGGGCCTCCCAGCCTGAATCCTCCCCCCCCCCCGACGCTTCTCCTCCCTCCTCTTCGGAGGCAGGAAAACCCTCAAAGTCCTCCTTGTCGTCGGTGGTGCTGAAGTGCTCCTCCCAGAAACTCGCTGGTTGTTGTGGTTTGTGTGGGAACCGACTGTGGAACTCTTCCACTAGATACCCGTCATTGATTGCTTCCGCGGGAACCCACGTGTCTTCTGACCGGGGCTCTCCCTCCCACGCTACCAAGTACTCTACCTTGCGCCCTTGCCACCTGGAATTGAGTATTTCCGTGGCTTGGTTGTGGTGTTCCCTCTCCTCTACCTGCGGGTGTGCGGTGACTTCTCCCTCCCGTCCCGGGAATTCCCGTCCCTCCCTGTACGGAGAGAGTAGGGACCTATGGAACACCGGGTGTAACTTCATGCTATCAGGCAGCTTAAGTCTGAATGCCATGGGGTTCACCTGCTGAGTCACCTCAAAAGGTCCCAGCCGCCTCGGCTGCAATTTCTTGCACCCTCCCTTAAAGGGTAACCCTTGGGTTGACAACCACACCCGGTCTCCCACCTGTATGGTCTCCCCTTCCCGACGGTGCTTGTCTGCCTGCCTCTTGTAGATTTCCTTGGCCCTCTCCAAATTCATCTGCAGTTGCTGGTGCAAGGCCTCCATTTCTTCCACAAACTGCTCTGCTGCAGGTACGTTCCACCCTTCCTACCCCCTCCCCGGGAAGGCCCTGGGGTGACACCCATAATTAGCCATGAACGGGCTCATTCCCGTGGACACATGTTCAGCGTTATTGTACGTAAATTCAGCCAGCACTAGTTTCTCTACCCAATCGTTCTGTCTCTCGCTGACGTAGCAGCGTAGGTATTGCTGGAGTATACTGTTCGCTCGTTCCGCTTGCCCGTTGGTTTCCGGGTGTCTCGCCGTCGAGAAGCTCACCTCGACCTGCAGCAAGCTCATGAGCTTCCTCCAGAACCTTGAAGTAAATTGTTTCCCGCGATCTGAGATGACCCTCGAGGGAGCCCCATGCAACCTGAAGATGTGATCCACAAACAATCTGGCTGTTTCCTCTGCTGTCACCGCATGTGAGCAAGCTATGAAATGGCACATTTTTGTCAGTAGATCGACTACTACCATGACTGCCGTCTTTCCCCTTGATTTGGGCAAATCTGTCATAAAGTCTATGGACACCACCTCCCAGGGTCTTCCCGGCGTGGGTAAGGGTTCCAGTAACCCTGCAGGGGCCGCCCTCTCCCCCTTTGCCCTCTGGCAGTGGTCGCACTCCCGTACGTACTCCTGTACATCTTCCCTTACCCTTGGCCACCAGAACTGCCTGGTGACAAGCAGCATGGTCTTGTGCTGACCAAAGTGCCCCGCTGTTGGATTGTCGTGGAGTTGTTTGAGTACCCTTCCCCTCAAGGTCTCCCCCGGTACATACAGTGCTCCCTTATAGTATAGTACCCCTTCCTTTTCCTCAAACTCTCCATGGTTTCCCCTTCCTTCCCGTAGTTCCCTGATTTTAGTTTGGGCGAACTCGTCGTCCCTGGTGAGACCAGCTAGTTCTCGTCTCCCAACCAACACTCCCCCACACACCCATCTGTCCTCGGGGAAGATGTGTTGGGCTTCCGGCGGTCCCTCTCCTTCCATGTACTCCGGCTTCCGGGAGAGAGCATCGGCTCTAACATTCTCCTCTCCCGGCACATACCGGATCTCGAAGGAAAACTTGGAAAACTCGTGTGCCCATCGAATCTGTCTCTGGTTGAGTACTCGCTCAGTCCTCCAGTACTCCAAGTTCTTGTGGTCCGTGCAAACCTGGATCTTTTGCCGCGCCCCTATTAACAGATGTCTCCATCGGCGAAATGCTGCATAGATAGCTAGCAGTTCGCGGTCATACACCGTGTAGTTCTGCTCCGACTTGTTCAGCTTCCTCGAGAAAAAGGCGCATGGCCTCCAGTCTTGCTGGGTTCCTGGCTGCAAAAGCACGGCTCCTATGGCCCGGTCTGACGCGTCGGTCTCTAGCCTCATGGGTTTCTCCAGATCCACGTGCAGGAGCTGTTCTTCCGATGCGAATGCTTTTTTCAGGCTTTCAAAGGATTGCTAGGCCCCTTCCGTCCAGATGAACTTCTTTTTGCTACTGAGACAGTCTGTGATGGGTGCTGTTAAATGAGCGAAGTTCTTGATAAACTTCCTGTAGAAGTTGCTGAACCCTAGGAACCTCTGCACGTCCTTCCGGGTCTTTGGGGCCTTCCATTCCAGTACCGCCTGCACCTTGCTGGGGTCCATATCTAGGCCCTTGCCTGACAACTTGTACCCCAGAAACTCGACCTCCCTTGTGTGAAATTGGCATTTTTCCAGCTTGACCCACAACTGGTGCTTCTGCAGTCTCTTTAGCACTTCCCTGACGTCATTGACATGTTGCTTCTCATTGTCAGAATAGATTAAGACGTCATCCAAGAAGGCTACGCAGTTCTTGTACAGCAGGGAACCCAACACGTGGTGCATGAAAGCTTGAAAACAGGCGGAGCCCGACTGTAATCCGAAGGGCATAACTAGGCACTCAAAGGCCCCCAGTGGGGTGAACATGGTGGTTTTCCATTCGTCCCCCTCCCTCATCCTGATCAAATTGTATGCTCCCCTGAGGTCCAGCTTGGTAAAAAAATTCCCCTGCCTCACCCTTGTTAAAATATTGTCAATCCTGGGCATTGGGAAGGTCACGGGTTCCGATACCAGGTTCAAGGCCCTGAAATCTACGACTAATCTGGGCTGATTTCTGTCTTTTTTGTTCACAAAGAACACCGGACTGCCCCCCACCGCCCTTGATTCCCTTATGAAACCTCTTTTCAGGTTCTTGTCAATAAATTCCCTCAACTCCTGCATCTCCCTGTCCGACATGGCATACAGTTTACCCACTGGCAACTGAGCCCCTGGGAGTAGGTTGATTTGGCAGTCAAAGGGGCCTATGGGGGGGTAGTCTATCCGCCTCCTTCTCGCTGAAGACCTCCTGCAGGTCAGCATATTGGGGTGGCACCTTCCCCTTTGGCTCCACAGCCATTCCAGCCACCCTGGCCACTGTCATCCTTGGGGTCTTCCCCCCCATGCAGTGTTCCAAGCAGTAAGCTGACCCAAAGGTGACTGACCGCTGGTGCCATGCCACTACTGGATCATGCAGTGCCAGCCAGCTCATTCCCAGTATTATTGGGGGTCCTGACAGTGTGGCTACGTGAAAGGCAATGGTCTCTGTGTGCCTGGACACTCTCATTCTCATTGGTGGGGTCTGGTGCGTCACCTCCTCTCCCAGAAGTTCCCTGCCGTCTATGGTTGTCACCTGCAAGGGGAAATCCAGAGGCAGCAGGTGGAGTTGGTGTTCCATAGCGAAACTCTTGCTGAAGAAATTGCAGGAACTGCCTGAATCCAGCAGCCCCTTCACCTTCACTGGGTGCCCATTTGGGAGTTCTAGCACCACTTCTAGGGCTATGGCTGCCCTGGGAGGGTCTGGTTGGGGCACTTCTATTGCTTGTTGGCTTGGCTGCTGCCCCCGCTGATTGGCAGCCAAGCTTGGCCGTTTCCCTGGGCCTGCTCCGTTTTCCCCTCCCCCTCACAGCCAGCAGCTCCCACCATCCCTTGCCAGGCCTTTATTTGAGGGCAGACCCTGGCAAAATGTCCTGGCCGTTGGCAGAGGAAACACTTCTTCTGGGGTTTCCCATCCTTTCCCTCCCTCTTGCGCCCTTCCGTGGTGTTTGAAACCTCGCGTGCGCGCGCCATCTATTTCCATTGGCTCTGCCGGCTGGGAAGGCTGCCTTGGTATTTCAGGAATGCGGTAGTCATGGTAATGCTCCCCGCTCCCTCCGCCCTTCTCCTGAGCCCGGGCTTCCTGTCTTGCTCCAATCGCAAGCACAGCCTTGGTCAGCTGCTCCATCGACTGCGGGCGGGGCGCACGGGAAAGCTCATCCTTGACCGTTGGGGACAACCCCTCCTCAAACAACATCTGAATGGGTTCAGCGTCCAGATCCCACCCAAGCCGGTGGATCAACATCGCAAAGAGCGACCAGTACTCTCTAACAGATTGATTCCCCTGCTTGCACCCCATCAATTGCCGTCGAACCACAGTTTGCTCCACTTCTCTTGAAAACATTGCATTCATTGCCTGAAAAAATTTCCTGATGTCTTTCAAGGCGGCATTTTGCTTTGCCATTAGAGGCCTGATCCATTCCCGCGCTCCATCCTCCAGTTGCCCGACAATGTAAGCCACCCTTTCCCCATCATCCGCAAAGACATCATGCTGCAGTTCCAAAGCGTACTCTATTTCCGTTTGGAATGTGTTATAGTCCTGGGGCTTCCCCCCAAACTTGTGCACTAGCCCCGGTACCTTCCTTGCGATGGGGGTGGGTCTGACCTTGGCATCCTGAGCCCTCCGTTCATCCAGCCTCGCCGTCAGCAGAGCCACATGCTGTTCTAAATCTCGGTTCCTCTCCACCAGATTCTGCACTCCAGCAGCTCGCTCCGCGCCGCCGGCTTCTCCGGTCTGACTCATTATGCTCCCCTGCCTGCCGCTGCGCACAAGCAACTTCAGGGACTGACGGATTGCTGTAATGGCTTTAAGGGTTGCTTGTGCATAAGTTACCGCCTCTCCGGGCTAGTTTGCCTGGTTAAGCTGTTTCCCTCTGGACAGCCCTCCACTCCGTGGCTATTCAGTCGCTGGCAGAATCCGTCAGTGGGCGTTTCTTGAACCTCTTCCAGCAAAGAAGCCGCCTACTTTCCCTGCGTGAAAGTCTTCTGCGCAGGGTGGGCGTAGGCAGCGGGGGACTTGTGCTCTCCTCGTTGGTCTCCTGCGAAGAGTCCTGGAGCCTCCTCTCCGCTTCCCCCCATCAGCCCCCCTCTATCACTGGTGTAGCGCTGATTATCTTCCCCAGACGAGGACCTCCCTCTCTCCCTGCTTGGTCCCTCTCCAGCATCGCTGCTGAGTCTCGCCTCCTCTGCTAGCTGCGATGGCAGTTCCCTGACAGGTTAAGAAAGTGAAATACCTGGGGATTAATATGACAGCTAAAAATTGGAACTTATTTAAAGATAATTATGAAAAATGTTGGACGGAAGTGAAAAAAGACTTAGAAATTTGGTCGAACTTGAAGCTTTCACTGTTGGGTCGTATTGCTGTGATAAAAATGAATGTATTGCCTAGAATGCTGTTTTTGTTTCAAACATTGCAAATTGTGGACAAGATGGACTGTTTCAAGAAGTGGCAGAAAGATATTTCTAGATTTGTCTGGCAGGGCAAGAAGCCCAGAATAAAATTCAAGATATTAACTGATGCAAAGGAATGGGGTGGATTTGCCCTGCCAGACTTAAACTTTACTATGAATCAGCAGCATTCTGCTACTTGAAAGACTGGCTGCTTCTTGAGAACACAGACATTTTGGATTTAGAAGGTTTTAATAATGTTTTTGGGTGGCATGCATATTTGTGGTACGACAAGGTTAAAGCACATAAAGCATTTAAAAACCATATTGTCAGGAAAGCACTGTTCAACGTCTGGATAAGATATAAGGACTTATTGGAAAATAAAACCCCAAGGTGGCTGTCACCAATGGAAGCAAAAGCCCAGAAAAAGGTCAATATGGAGGCCAAATTGCCGAAATATTGGGAAATTTTGGAACAAGAGGGAGATAGATTGAAACTGCAGAGTTTTGAGAAACTAAAAAACAAAGTGCGAGATTGGCTTCATTATTATCAGATAATGGAGGCATATAATTTGGACAAGAAAATTGGCTTCCAGGTGGAAAAATCAAAATTAGAAACAGAACTGTTAGAACCCAAAACTAAGATTTTGTCAAAGATGTATAACTTGCTGTTGAAATGGAACACTCAGGATGAAACGGTGAAATCTGCTATGATTAAATGGGCACAAGATGTTGGACATAACATTATGTTTGCTGACTGGGAACAGTTGTGGACCACCGGTATGAAATTTACGGCATGTAATGCCTTAAGAGAGAATATTATGAAAATGATATACAGGTGGTACATGACCCCAGTCAAGCTTGCAAAAATCTATCATTTGCCCGATAATAAATGCTGGAAATGTAAAGAAACTGAAGGTACATTCTTTCACCTTTGGTGGACGTGCCCTAGGATCAAGGCTTTCTGGGAAATGATCTATAATGAAATGAAAAAGGTATTTAAGTATACCTTTCTGAAGAAACCAGAGGCCTTCCTTCTGGGCATGGTCGGCCAATTGGTGTCAAAGAAGGACAGAACTTATTTTATGTACGCTACAACAGCAGCAAGAATACTTATTGCAAAGTATTGGAAGACACAAGATCTACCCACTTTGGAAGAATGGCAGACGAAGGTGATGGACTATATAGGATTGGCAGAAATGACTGGCAGAATCCGAGACCAGGGAGAAGAGTCGGTGGAAGAAGATTGGAAGAAATTTAAAGACTACCTACAGAAATATTGTAAAATTAATGAATGTTAGAATGATGTTGGATAGAATTTAAGTGGTTTCCAGCTGTAATGCTTTAAGAGAATATGAAAAAAGGGTTATAAACAGGTAAAAATCTAATGGTAAGGATTTGCTGAACCAACAATTTGAAGTGGAATACAAAAAAGGGAGGTATGAGGAGGTCCGGGAAATAAGCTAAAGGAAAATTAGCAATGGAAAATCTGTGTGTTTTTAACTATTTTAATTTTTATTTTGTATTTCTGTTATTTTTTTATTTTTTTGTAATACTTTAAAAAATCTTAATAAATATCCTATAAAAAAAGAGTTTTGGAATGACACAGTTAAAAATGCCATCGCCATTTTGGGAGGCATTGTTGGAGCTCTTGGGTCTGGGAGGAGAAAGAGAGAAATAGAGTTTGTTTACACATCGTGGATCAACTCCTCGGTGGGACTTAAGAGCGACAAATGCCAAAATTTATGATGGAAAGAGTGATGCTATCTACGAAGGAGATATATGGAAACCATCTGGACTTAGTGGAGGAACGGGAAATCCACACAGGATTATTATACTTGCTATCGGCTTAAGGAGACTAACAGAAGAGATCGTAAAGGAAAAAGAGAAATTATATGAACAAGATATGATGTGGAAACACCAAGATAAGACTGGATAGAATTATGAACTTTGTCTGGACTGATTGGGACTGATTTGGACATTAACGCAGTAATAAGAAGATGATCTGAATCCCCCTTTGGATCTTGAAGTATGGGTTCCCCCAACAAAATTTAAAAATTTGGCTTTCTAATTTGGGATTTATGCGATGTGATTTAATTTGATGTGATTGGCCAGTTAATAAAAATTATTTTTTTAAAAAAAAACCCTGATGATCTCTCCCAGCGGCTTCATATAGATGTTAAAAAGCATGGGGGAGAGAACGGAACCCTGAGGTACCCCACAAGTGAGAGCCCAGGGGTCTGAACACTCATACCCCACTACCACTTTCTGGACACGGCCCAGGAGAAAGGAGCGAAACCACTGTATAACAGTGCCCCCAGTTCCCAGCCCCAATAGACGGTCCAGAAGGATGTTATGGTTGATTGTATCAAACGCCGCTGAGAGATCCAGCAGAACTAGGAAACAGCTCTCACCTTTGTCCCTAGCTCGCCAAAGATCATCAACCAGCGTGACCAAGGCAGTTTCAGTCCCATGGTGAGGCCTGAATCCCGATTGGAAGGGATCCAAATGGTCCGCATCCTCCAGGCGTGCCTGGAGTTGTTCAGCAACCACTTGCTCAATCACCTTGTCCAAGAATGGAAGATTTGAGACTGGGCGATAGTTGGCCATACTGGCTGGGTCTAAAGATGTTTTTTTAAGAAGCGGTTTAATGACAGCCTCTTTCAGCGGATCTGGGAATGTTCCCTCACAGAGGGAAGCATTCACCACCCCGCAGAGCCCATCGCCCAGCCCTTCCCGGCTTGCCTTTATTAGCCAGGATGGGCAAGGATCAAGGAGACAGGTGGTTGTTTTCACGCGTCCAAGCAGCCTGTCCACATCCTTGGGGGTAATGGATTGAAATTGATTCCATGCAACTTGACCAGACAGGGCTCTAGCACTCTCCCGCCACAGCCCTGCTCCCACGGTGGTGTCTAGCTCCTTCTGAATATGAGTGATTTTATCTGCAAAAAACTTTGCAAAATCGTTGCAGGAGATCTTGCGGTCTTTACAAGATCCCGATGTAGCAGGTGGTTCCGCTAAATTGTGGTCCACCTGAAAAAGTCTCCTGCTACTATTTTCTGCAGATGCAATAGAGGCGGTGAATAATGTCTTCTTCGCCGTCACTATCGCCACTTGGTAGGCTTGACGTTGAACTCTAACCTGTGTCCGGTCAGATTCGGAATGAGTTTTCTGCCACCGACGCTCTAGCCGACTCAGCGATTGTTTCATCACCCTCAGCTCCAAAGAAAACCACGGGGCTGTCCCGGCTCCATGCAATCGGAGAGGGCGATTCGGAGCCAGACAGTCGATAGCCCTGGTTAACTCCGCATTCCAGCGGGCCACCAGGGAATCAGCTGAAAGGCCATCAACATGGGATAAAGCATCCCCTACCACTCTCTGGAAGCCAATTGGATCCATTAAGTGGCGGGGGCGGACCATCCGAATTGGTCCCACCTCCCTGCAGAGGGGAAGGGTCGCGGAGAAGTCCAGTTGCACCAGAAGTGATCTGACCATGGCACTTCTTTTGTTTCACTTTTACTTAGTGTCAGATCACCCACGTCACTAGAGGTGAACACCAGGTCTAAGGCATGTCCATGACTATGAGTTGGGCCAAACTTATTCAGGGACAGCCCCATGGAGGCCATGCTTTCCACGAAGTCCCGAGCGGCCTCTTGTAAGGTCGTGTCGGCACTGATGTTAAAATCCCCTAGGAGAACCAAGCTAGGTGTCTCCAGGAGAACATCCGCCATGACCTGAAGCAGCTCGGACAGGGAATCCTTGGTGCAGCTGAGAGGTTGGTACACCCAAAGGAATCCTGTACTGCCCCTATTGCCCAACTTCCAGAACATGCACTCAGAAAACTGGGTCTTCCCAGTAGGACGCCTGATGCAAGCTAGTGACTTCCTAAAAATCACTGCAACCCCCCCCCTCCCTGCCCACATGACCTGGATTGCTGTGCGTAAGAGAAACCTGGTGGTCAAGCAGCGGCAAGGACAGGCCCATCTGCTTCCTCCAACCAGGTCTCTGGCACACATGCCAGGTCAAATACTCCATCCACAATCAGGTCGTGGATGGCAGTGGCTTTATTCATCATTGACCTGGCATTACACAGCAGCACCTTCAGGTCAGGTGGGTTTCCCCTGTTGATTCCAGTATCCATCCGGTCAAGGCCAGACCCGGAGGCAGGGATAGTCTTCAAACAATGACTAAACCTGCCTCCTTGGTAATGACATGGTCTGGTCTTAGCGTAACTCCTCCTCTTGCCCATGATCACTGAAATCGGATGTCCCAGTGCTTCCCCCCCTGTGGAACTTGTCCCAGCCATCGTGTTGACTGGGGCCCCCCTACCACTCCCGCCCCTTAAAAACAAAACACAAACTATACAGAACCAATAAAACAAGAGACGGAATCGAAAGGAGATATAGTAAAGATGTTTGCAGAGCTAAAGAGAGACATTAAGCAAAGTGCGAAAAACTTAGAGACAAGGTTGGAACAGATGGACAAAAAAATTGATATGACAGTTAATGAATTGAAAGGACAAATGAAGGAGATGACAAAGAGAACACAGAGTCTAGAAGAGGGAATGAAAAGAACAAAATTAGAGATGAGGGAGGAGGAGAAGATGAGAGCCGAAGTTTCAGAAATTAATAAGACGCAAGAAGGTATATGGGATGCGATTGCTATGAATGAGTTGAGGCAAAGAGGGGGGAATTTAAGGTTGAGATCGGTACCTGAGGTATAAGGGGAGAACATAGGGGAGAAATTGACATCAGAAATTGCACAATGGTTAGGTATGGAAGTGGAAGATGTGATGAAAACAATTCAAAGTGTTTGGCGCGATCGACAAAGGGTTAGCGCGATCGACTAATGGCGGATTCCCTCTGAGCTCCGGAGGGAATCGGCTCCGCAGGATCGGGTCTTTCCGCTGCGGCGATGCGTGGACCCTCAAAAATCACAGGCGGTGAAGCCTGTGAGCGTGGTGACTCGGCGGGCACCATTTGCGCCCCCCCGAGCTGCGAAGGAGCCTTTTTAAAGGCTCCGGAATGGAGACGGGGTGAGCGGCGCGGTGCTGTGAGTCGACTGCTTCTTCTGCGGAGTGAAGCCGCTCTGCCGTTGTCGGAGAGCGCTGACTTCTTCTTGTGAGCAATTGGAATTTAAAGCAACAACCCGTGAGTAGTACGGAAATTGGAATTTTTTTAAAAAAATTATGAATTAGGCACGAGCGGGGAAGGCTTAAACAGGAAGTCAGCCCCCCCCTCTTTGTAAATAAGTTAAAGCAAAGGACCTGCTAGCTAAGGTCGAGAGAATTCTTTTTTTCCCTTTTTGGTAAAAGACTTTAATTTCACGGTTTGGCATTATAAGAAATCTTACTGGAGGATAAATAACTAATTTTGGGAGATGAAGTGTCACCCCCCCCCCGGACCCTGGAGCGCTCCGCGAGAGAGCCTGTTGATGAGGTATTGAAGAGTTTGACAGCTGTCAAACTAGCTGTCAAGACGGAAAAAGAGAACTTTGTTTCTGTTGCTTCTGCTGGTTATGTTTGTTACAATCTGTTGAAAATAAGGAAGAGCTGATACAAACTAACTTGACTTTTGGATTTGAACTAAAAGGAATATAAAAGGAACCAAAATCCCTCTAGAGGGGGTTTTGGAACATTACAAGAATGGCTGGAGGAGGGAAAATCCAGGCTGAGTTGGACAGAGTATTTGTTCTCTTGGGAAAGTTACAAGGCCAAATTGATGTTTTGGCTACAAATGTTACAACTCTGGACTTAACAGTAAATAACATCATTGAATTTGATAAGGATTTGAATCAGGAAGCCTATGCAACTGGTTAAACAGAGAAACTTGAGAGCTTTGAGAATCTGGAGAAGGAGACATATGTTGTCTCTGAAGAAAAGGAAGGAGGAGCTGAAATTTTGCAGATGTCAAAGGAGAGCTTGAGGCCTGACATGAGGGCAACAAAGGAAAATAAAAACTTGATGTGGAAAGTCTGGCCTGAATTGGAGATTGAGAAATGGAGAGATCTTCTTATGTGGAGACCTGAAGACCTAAGGATTACAAATTTGATTAAGGTGGAAGTTGGAGCTTTGGGGATTTTGGGACTTGAAAGGAGTAAGAAACAAGATTTGGAATACCCCATAGGCTCCACTTTTAAGTATGGAGGTCTGGCTGGAAGAAACATGGATCCTGTTGGGCCGGAGCTTCTCCGAGATTTGGTGTTCAATATTAAGGACTATCAAAAAGACCGGCAGAGAGGAATTGAGAGAGAGAATTAAGAGCCTCGGGTGTGAGATCTCCAGGCTGATAGTAGATCAAGACTGATGGACATTTGTTGGGGGCTGAAACCGGAAAAGGGGGGGGGTGGAGTTTGGGAATCCAAAGGGTACATAATTACAATTTATTCTGTTTTTATTTTGTTTGTTATTGGTATGAAAATTGGGAAATTCGTGGAAGGGAACTTTGGTTGATCTTAGAAAAAATGTTTTAAGAATGAGTATTGATGAATGAGTATTGATGACTATCTGAACTATGACAACATCATCATGATGGGAGATATGAATGGGGTGGCATCAACCAACATGGATAAGTCACATAGCCAAAACGTGACAAAAGATGGTAGACTACCTAAAACATTTTTTGAACTGACTGACAATATGGACTTGATTGATATTTGGAGGACAAAGAACCCCCTGGGAAGAGAAGGAACATTCTTTTCTGAAGCCCAACTGACATGGACAAGAATCGACCAAATATGGATAACTAGAGGTCTGGCACCCAAGACAAGAAAAGTGGAAATCTGCCCAAAGACCTGCTCCGACCATAATGCCGTAAAGATGGATATGAGACTAACTCCAACCGGCTCCTTCAGATGGAAGATGAATGACAATTTGTTTAGAGATCAGGAGATTACTAAAAAGGCCCAAAAAGCTTTGAAGGACTATTTTGAGATAAATTTGAACACTACGGTGGAAAAAAGAATCATCTGGGACGCAAGTAAAGCGGTTATGAGGGGGTTTCTGATACAACAGAACACCATAAAGAAAAGAGCACAGAATGAGAAAAAAGACAAGATCCTGGAGAAAATTAAAGAATGTGAGAAGAAGCTAAGATCGAGACCGAAGTCAAAGGAGATTTTGAGAGAAATTAAACTTTATCAAGCACAATATTCTAAATTGATAAATCAGGAAGTGGAGTGGAAAGTTAAGCTAATGAAACAAAGATCATTTGAATCGGCAAATAAATGTGGGAAACTGTTAGCATGGCAGTTGAAAAAGAGACAAAAACTAAATACGGTCACAAATCTAGAGATTGAAGGAAGAAATATTCAGAATCCAGTGGAGATCAGAAAGTGTTTCCAGAGATATTTCAAACAACTATACACTCAAGGGCCGCAAAATGAGGTTGAGATAGAACAATTTTTGATAAAGAATGGTCTACCAAAGCTGTCTCAAGAAAATAGAACAATCCTGAATTATAAAATAACACAACAAGAGATTGAAGAAGCCATTCAGAATATGCAATTGGGCAAGTCTCCAGGGCCAGGTGGGCTTACCTCCAAATATTATAAGACATTGAAAGACTACCTGATACATCCATTAATGGAGGTTTGCAATGAAATTATGGAGGGGAAGAAGGCACCGGAATCGTGGAAAGAAGCTTTCATCACATTGATACCTAAACTAGAAACTGAAAAGACACAACTCAAGAACTACCGCCCCATCTCCCTCCTAAATGTGGATTATAAAATATTTGCAGACATTTTAGCAAGTAGATTTAAAAAAGTTTTAAATGAAGTAATTCATAGGGACCAGGCAGGCTTTCTCCCAGGTAGACATTTGTTTGCTAACACAAGGAACATTATTGACATTTTGGAACTTTTGCAAACAAATATTAATACAAAAGCAGTGTTAATATTTATAGACGCGGAGAAGGCCTTTGATAATATTTCATGGAAGTTTATGAAGAAAAACTTGGAAGGGATGGGAGTGGGACGGGGATTTGAGAAAGGGATAGACGCAATTTATTCAGAACAAAAGGCTAAATTGATAGTGAACAGTGTGGTGACGGAAGAGTTCAAAATTGAAAAAGGAACACGACAAGGTTGCCCTATCTCTCCTTTGTTATTTATTTCGGTCCTGGAGGTGCTCTTGAATATGATTAGAGGGGACTGGTTGGTGGAAGGAATTCAGGTCGGAGCGAAACAGTATAAACTTAAAGCTTTTGCAGATGACCTGGTTTTGACCCTACAGGAGCCAGAATCTAGTACGAAAAGGGTATTACAATTGATTCAGGAGTTTGGTCGGGTGGCGGGATTTAAACTTAACAAGCAGAAAACTAAGGTATTGGAAAAAAATTTGACACCTTCAGAATCAGAAAGGTTTCAGAAAGAGACAGAGTTAAACGTGGTTAAAAAAGAATCTGAGTCTATTTAAGGATAACTATGAAAAGTGTTGGTCAGAAATTAAAAGGGATTTAGAAGGTTGGTCAAGATTGAAACTTTCCTTGTCGGGCCGAATTGCTGTTCTAAAGATGAATGTATTGCCAAAAATGCTGTTTTTGTTCCAGACTTTACAGATTGTGGATAAAATGGAGTGTTTTGGGAGGTGGCAAAGAGATATTTCCAAATTTGTCTGGCAGGGCAAAAAGCCCAGAATTAAGTTCAAGATATTAACTGATGCTAAAGAAAGAGGGGGCTTTGCCCTGCCAGACTTAAAGTTGTATTATGAATCAGCAACTTTCTGCTGGTTGAAAGATTGGCTGCTTCTTGAAAACACTGATGTTTTGGATCTGGAAGGTTTTAACAATGCTTATGGATGGCATGCATATTTGTGGTATGACAAGGTTAAAAGTCACAAGGCTTTCAAGAACCATATTGTCAGGAAAGCAGTGTTTAATGTCTGGACAAAATATAAAGACTTATTGGAAAACAAGACCCCAAGGTGGTTATCACCAATGGAAGCTAAGGCCCGGAAAAGACTCAATATGGAGGCCAAATGACCGAAATATTGGGAAATATTAGAAAAAGATGGAGATAATTGGAGGCTGCAGAGTTTGGAGAAACTAAAAGATAAAGTGCGAGATTGGTTACATTATGCTCAGATTAAAGAGGTTTTTAAGTTGGATAAAAAGATAGGATTCCAGGTGGAAAAATCAAAGTTGGAAACGGAATTGCTAGAACCTAAGACTAAGTGTCAGGGAACTGCCATCGGAAGGGCAGGTGGTGGAAGGGCTCACGGAGGCTAGGAGAGACCTAGCAGCAGAGGAGGGAACCAGCAGGGGGAGAGAAGGAGCTCCGAGGGAAAGTGAGTCGGAGGGATGGCTCAGGGACACTTCTAACAAAAACAGTGAGGAGGTTTCAGGACCTCCTATAGGGACACCCACCCCTCGCCGGAAACTGTCGCACCGAGAGTCCAGAAGATGCGTTTCCGTTAAGGAGCTTTTATGTTGGAAGAGATTCCGCAAACGCCCACTGTCGGATTCTCCCAGCGACTGAGGGAGCCATGCTTAAGGGGCTCCGCTATAGACAGAGCTTTGCTAATCTGGGCAAACTCTGAGGGACTAAGCTTTTACGCACAAGCAGCTCATCATCCCATCACACTAAGGTACTTTCAAGAATGTATAACTTGCTGTTAAAATGGAATACACAAGATGAAACGGTCAAATCGGCTATGATAAAATGGGCACAGGACATTGGGTACAATATCATGTTTGCTGACTGGGAAAGGTTATGGACCACCGGTCTGAAATTCACGGCATGTAATGCCTTGAAAGAAAATATTATGAAAATGATATATAGGTGGTACATGACCCCAGTCAAGCTCGCAAAAATATACCATTTGTCTGATAATAAATGTGGGAAATGTAAAGAAACTGAAGGAACGTTCTATCACCTCTGGTGGACCTGCCCTAGAGTTAAGGCTTTCTGGGAAATGATATATAATGAGTTGAAAAAGGTATTTAAGTATACCTTCCCTAAGAAACCAGAGGCCTTTCTTTTAGGCATCGTCGGCCAGAGGGTGTTAAAGAAGGACCGAACATTTTTTATGTATGCAACAACAGCAGCAAGGATACTTGTCGCCAAGCACTGGAAAACCCAAGATTTGCCCACACTGGAAGAATGGCAGATGCAACTGATAGACTATATGAAACTAGCAGAAATGACTGGCAGAATCCGAGACCTGGGAGAAGAGGCTGTGGAGGAGGACTGGAAGAAATTTAAGGACTATTTACAAAAATATTGTAAATTGTATGAGTGTTAAGAAAGATGTAAGATTATAAATAATATGGCACCATGAAATATACTCGGAGTCGCAAAGTGATTTCATGCTCTTTATTCAGCTCATAGTGGTGAGGAGGAATGAATGAAAGTCCCCTCAAAGTATCTGCCTTATATACATTATTTACACAATGGGCTGCACATGATTGGCTAATTCCGGAATTGTACTGTAAACCAATCAGGTTGTGGATTCACTTCAATCTGGAGCATGATTGGGTGGTTCCTGCCAACCAATCATACTGCTGCATTGTTCTAGGACCAATCAGACTGCTGCATTCTGAATCCTATTGTTCTAGGACCAATCAGACTGCTGCAGTTTGGATCCTATTCGACTCAGTACATAACACCCCTCCCCTCTAAGTTCCAGTCCTGCCCGGGAGGTCGCATTCATAGTCCTCAAGGTACGCTGGTGGCCTATGTGTGCGTTGCAGCCTGGGGTGTTCCCTGGTCCGGGGTTCAGGTTCTGGCTCGTGTTCCAAGGATGCTGGCTGTGATGGGGCTGTTTGGTCTGGCGCCACCGGCTCGCTCAGTCGTGGTTCTGGTTCCGGTGTCCTTTCGGCGTCCCGGGACCTCTCTGTATTTACTGGTTCTGCCTCTCCTGCTGGCCCCTGCTGCTCTATGGGCCTCACTGCCCCACTGTTCCCCTGGGCCTCCTCTGACCTGTCCTCCTCCTCCTGGTTTTCTCCCGGGAATCGTCGCCGTATCTGGTCACAGTGGCAGCGCCAGCATTGCCCCCCATCTGTTAGCACCTCGTACGACACGGGGCCAGTGACCCTGGTGACTGTGGCAGGTACCCATGCAGGGCCTGCCCCAAAATTCTTTGCGTACACTGGGTCCTGGGCCTCGAAGGTCCGGGGGTTCCCGCCTTCCCCCACCACTACCTCATCCTGAGCTCTATCGGGGTGAAGGCGGTCCAATCTGATTGCCAGGCGCCGACCCATTAGTAGTTCAGCGGGGCTCCGGCCAGTCGTTGAGCTGGGGGTGCTGTGCTGTGCTAGAAGGAATGTGGCAAGGCGGTACTCCCAATCCCCTTGCGTCATGCGGCGAAGGGTGTCCTTGGTGGTCCGCACCATGCGTTCTGCTTGGCCATTGGTGGCAGGGTGGAATGGCGCCGAACGGATGTGGTGGATGGCGTTCTGCGCTGTGAAGGTTTGGAATTCTCCTGACGTAAATGCAGTCCCGTTGTCTGAGACAAGAGTGTCAGGGAGCCCGTGCGTTGCAAACAGCCTGCGTAGTACCCGGATGGCTGCGGATGTAGAAGTGGACGGTACCAGTGCGACTTCCAGCCATTTGGTGTAGGAGTCCACCACTATGAAGAATGTTTTCCCCTGAAAGGGGCCAGCGAAGTCCACATGCAGGCGTGACCATGGTGCTCGGGCGGACTCCCAGGACTGGACTGGGGCCCTTGGGGGATCTGGGCGGGATTCTTGGCAGGCCTGGCAGTGTTTGACCCAGGCCTCTATCTCTCCGTCAATCCCCGGCCACCACACATAACTCCTGGCAAGGGCCTTCATTCTTACTACCCCTGGGTGTGTCTCGTGTAGGGCTGTGAGGACCCTTTTGCGGAGGGGCTGGGGAACAACGACCCTGCTTCCCCATAACAGGCACCCCTTGTGGGCTGACAGTTCATGTTTGCGGGTTGTGTAGCTGGCGAATTCTGGCCCGGGGCTGCTGCTGGGCCATCCCCTCCACACCCAGTCCAGGACCCGGGAGATGACCCTATCTTTCTTGGAATGGTGTGCAACTTCTTGTGCCTGAATGGGGCGGTCGGGAAGCAGCTCCAGGCTCATAACCTCTTGTGCAGGTGCCGGGTCGGGGCCTGTTTCTGGTAGTGGTAGCCTGCTGAGGGCGTCCGCATGGCCCATCGCCTTCCCAGGGCGGTGAATCAGTGCATACTGGTAGCTGGCAAGGAAAATTGACCACCTGAGGACACGAGGAGACAGCACTTGGGGGGTCTGCTTTTCGGGGGCAAACAAGCCAAGCAACGGTTTGTGGTCAGTCACCACGGTGAAGGGCCGCCCGTACAAGAAATCATGGAATTTTTTTACTCCCTTCACGATTGCCAGGCCCTCCTTGTCGATTTGTGAGTAGTTCCGCTCGGTTGCGTTGAGTGTCTGGGAAAAGTATGCCACCGGTACCTCTCTTCCATCTGGGAGTTGGTGTCCCAGGACAGCGCCAATGCCATAGGGTGAGGCGTCGCATGCTAGCACCACCGGCAGCCTCTCGTCGAAGTGTGCCAAGACCGAGTTTGAGACAAGCAAGTCCTTGACTGCCTGGAATGCGGCCTCCTGGCGCTGGCCCCACACCCAAGGGGCCCGCTTGTCCAGGAGTCTGTGTAGGGGCTCCGCTACCGCCGCCTTGTGGGGAAGGAAGGAATGGTAAAAGTTCAATAGTCCCAAGAAGGCCTGAAGTTCAGTCTTGTTTTTGGGCGCTGGGGCATCACAAATGGCCCGTACCTTGTCCCCAGTCGGGTGGACCCCTTCTGCGTCCACCATGAATCCCAGAAAGTCCACCTGGGGCACTCCTAGTAGACATTTTTCCCGCTTTACCTTGAGACCCGCTGTCTGGAAACGGTGCAGAACGGTGCGGAGGCGGTCCTCAAACTCCTCTGGTGTGGGCCCAGCAATCAACACATCATCGAAGAAGGGGGTGACGCCAGGAATCCCTTTAAGGAGAGAGTCCATTAGATTCTGGAATATGCCTGGTGCCACGCTGACACCGAATTGCAGCCGCTTTACCCTGAATGCTCCTCTGTGCGTCACAATCGTCTGTGCCTCTGCTGTTGCCTCATCTACTGGCAGCTGTTGATAAGCTTGGGCCAATTCCAGCTTGCCAAAAATTTTCGACCCAGCCAGGGTGGCAAGGACATGGCTGACCACTGGCACTGGGTATGCATGGGCCATGAGGGCCTTGTTTATGGTACATTTGTAGTCTGCGCAGATGCGGACTGAACCATTAGGCTTGACAGGTGTGACGATTGGGGTTTCCCAGGGGGCATTAGGTACCGGTTCCAGCACTCCTTGCTCCACGAGCCGGTCCAATTCCTCGTCTATACGGGGTTTCAGAGCGAACGGGACCCGGCGGGCCTTGAGCCTGACCGGTCGTACTGCGGGGTCAAGCTGTAGAGCAATGGGGGGGCCCGTATACTGTCCCAATTTCCCATCGAAAACCCCCGGAAATTCCTTGCATATGGCGTCCACGTCCACTTGTAAGCTAGTGTGGTTCACCCCGGTGACAGCTAGCCCCAGTGGTCCAAACCATGCCAATCCCAGTAAGCTAATGTAGGGGCCCTTGACCACAAGCAAGTCCAGTTGCCGCGTCCGCCCTCGGTATTGCACCCTGAAGGTCCCCACCCCCATTGTGGGGACCTTACGTTTCTGGAAGTCCCGGAGGGTGAATGGGGCCGGCCTGAGTTTGGGACCCCCAGTAGGACACAGTTTCCTTAAGGTCCTTGCCGAGATTATGGATAGAGTTGAACCCGTGTCAAGCTCCATGCGGCATGGGGCCCCCTCTATCTGTACCTCTACATAAATTTTCTCTATGTTGGGGTGGGGCAACTGGTATACCTGGAAGTCCGTGAGCTCCGTCGAGTTGCCTTGGTGCGTTGGGCCCCGGGACCTGGGGCTCTTGGATTGGTCGTCTGATGCCTGGCGTTGGGTGGGCCGAGCCCGACACACCCGGGCGATGTGTCCCGATTTTCTGCACTGTCTGCACTCTGCATTGCGGAAACGGCAGGTCCTCCTCTCATGACTTTCTCCACAGCTTGCGCAGTTCCCTCCTTCTCGTCGAGGCAGCTGTGGTATGTGGGCTGCTTGAGTGCGCTGCTGTACTCGGTGCACCTCCTCCCTGTCAGATCCTGAGTCGTCGGTGAGGTCTTCATGGTGGACCCTCGGTTGGGACGGCTGGCTCGGCCGTGCCTCTTGTGTCGACCTCTCGGCAGCTTCCGTTGCCAGGGCCTCCTCCAGAGCGACCTGGAACGTTAGGTTCTTCTTAGCGTAGAGGCGTCGTTGCAGCCTCTCATCCCTCAGGCCACCGACGAGGCGGTCACGAAGCATGTTCTCCAGCTCTGAGAAGTTGCAGAACCGGGCGGCTTGGCGGAGAGAGGTCACAAACCCAGTTATGGTTTCCCCAGGGGCTTGCCGCTTTGCGTAGAAGGCATTTCGACGAGCCACCACTGAGGGCTGTGGCGAAAAGTGCCCCTTCAGCTGTTCCATTATTGTTTTGTATGGAACAGTAGCCACGTCTTCAGGCGCAAGGAGAGCCCGGGCGATTTCAAATGTCTCCTCTCCGCAGACGCTGAAGAATATTGCC
Organism: Podarcis gaigeae; assembly: GCF_964106915.1. Classification (NCBI taxonomy): domain Eukaryota; kingdom Metazoa; phylum Chordata; class Lepidosauria; order Squamata; family Lacertidae; genus Podarcis; species Podarcis gaigeae. Next base: position 6,117,425 of record NC_139695.1, on the reverse strand, counting down.
CTCTTCTTGGCGTCTTCATCATCGGTGACCCCTTTGGCTTCTAGGAGGAAGGTGAAACGGGAGGCGTACGCTTCCCAGTCTCCAGATGCTGGGTTGAACGGCGAGAAGCTGCTGTCAGTTGCCATTCTGAGTTCCTTGTGTCCCGGGGCTGAAGCCTGGATACACGGTGCGAGGCAGCGGTGCGGCAGGTGGCGGTGCTGCGGTGCTGTGTGTGGCAGTCAGCTCAGCGGGATCCCACCTTCGTCGCCAGTGAAATATACTCGGAGTCGCAAAGTGATTTCATGCTCTTTATTCAGCTCATAGTGGTGAGGAGGAATGAATGAAAGTCCCCTCAAAGTATCTGCCTTATATACATTATTTACACAATGGGCTGCACATGATTGGCTAATTCCGGAATTGTACTGTAAACCAATCAGGTTGTGGATTCACTTCAATCTGGAGCATGATTGGGTGGTTCCTGCCAACCAATCATACTGCTGCATTGTTCTAGGACCAATCAGACTGCTGCATTCTGAATCCTATTGTTCTAGGACCAATCAGACTGCTGCAGTTTGGATCCTATTCGACTCAGTACATAACACACCATTAAGTTAGTTGAAAGGAATATGAAGATAAGTGAAAATATAAGAAAAGATAAATTTTGGATAAACATTATGCTAAAATTAAGCTTTTAAGGTTTGGGTAAAAATATCTAAAATTAGGGACACAATATTGGAAAATTATAAAATAAGAATTGAAACAAGGTGATAAATTGCTGGGTAAAGTTTGATAAACTTGGAACGCAGGAACGAGAGATGCGAGGAAGTCCAAAGAAGCGAATAAAATATGGCTATTGTAAAGTTATATGTTATTTTCTTTGTTTTTTTCTATTGTATTAAGAAAATCTTTAATAAATATCTTATAAAAAAAATAAGAATGAGTATTGATGTATAAGTATTGAAGTTTAAGTTCGGATAAGGTAAAACTGGTTTTTAAAATGAATTAAATTAAATGAAAATAAGGTTAGCAAAAATAAATTGAGGAAATGGATGAAAGAGAAAAAGTAAAATAATAATATGTTAAAATAAATTATTAAGTTAAAGTTGAGAAATAAGTAATAAGGATTTGCTGAGCTAATAATTTGAATTGGAATACAAGAAGGGGAGGTGTGAGGAGGTCTGAGAAATAAGTTAAAAGAAAATAATCAATTGAAATTTTATGTGTTTTAATTGTTTTTAAGTATTGTATTTTTGTATGTTTGTTATTTTTTGTCTATTGTTATTTTTGTTTTATTATAGAAAATGCTAATAAATATTCATTTAAAAAAAACAAAGTGTATTTCGGATTAAGACAAGATCTGTTAAAGCAAAGAAATTTCCAGGCGATTGTCTAATCATTTTTAAAGACAGAGAAATGAAGAATTTGATATTACAGAAAAATAGAGAAAAAAGATTGATAATTGATGGAAATTCTATAATCATCTTTAAAGACATTCCACTTCGCTTGTTGAAAAAACGAGATCCTTACAAGCCATTGACACAAACTTTGAGAAAAAACCAAATTGAATTTAAATGGGAATTCCCAGAAGGGATTTCCCTTTTTCATAAAGGGAAAAAGTTTAAACTTACAAACCCAGATGAAACACAGAAGTTTATGAGAAGATACAAGGAATTGGGTTGAGAAGAAGAAGCAGCTGGAGCGGGAGCAGGATTTGGGGGCCCGGCGGTGTGAGGTGTGAGGAGGAGGAGGAGGAGGAGGAGGAGGAGAGGTTTAAGACTTTAACTTATTTGATTTACAAAAAAAGAACACAAGATGGCGCTGAAACTATGGACTTGGAATATTAATGGGATCAACGATAAAAACACACACAATAAAATTGAATATTATCTGAAGAGGAAGAATTTGGACATTATTTGTTTACAAGAGACTCGTGGCGAGAAGACATAGAAAGGTATTAATTAATAAGAAATTAGGAAACGAATTTATTTCATCAGACAGAAGCAAGAAGAGAGGGGTGGTGTTGTATATAAAAAACAAATTGGAAGCTCAGCAGATTTTCAAAGATGAAGAAGGTAGGGTTATGGCAGTTCAAGTCAAATGGCAAGGTGAAAAATTGATAATAGTCGGGATCTACGCACCTAATGGAAATAAAACTGATTTCTACAAAGAATTGGAGGGAAAGTTACTTGAATTTATGGACCAGAAAATTATAATAATGGGTGATATGAATGGCGTGGTGTCAATGGAAAGGGATAGACTAAGAGCAAGTGGGAAAGTTAAAGAAGGGAAACTACCTAAGACTTTTTTTTCAATGATTGAGAATTGTAATTTGGTAGATACCTGGAGATTAAAACACACATTAGAAAAACAATTCACTTATCACTCAGAAGCAAATCAGTCAATGTCAAGAATCGATCAGGTTTGGATTTCTAGTGAATTAACACCAAGAATTTCTAAAACTGAAATACAGCCAAAGGTAATGTCAGATCATAATGCAATAAAGTGTGTTATAAAAGGAATAGAAGAAAAATCCTTTCAATTGAGAATGAATGAGAGTCTTTTGGATGATCAGAAAATAATAGAAAAGGTACGTAAGAACTTAACAGACTATTTTGTGAACAACTGTAATAAGGGTACGGAAATTAGTACGGTATGGGATGCCAGCAAAGCGGTGATGCGGGGGTTTTTTATTCAGCAAAATACGATTAAAAACAAATTTAGAGGAAAAGGGAGGAAAGAAATTTTAAAACAAATAATGGAAAATGAGAAGAATTTAATTGAAAAACCAAATAATTCGAAAATAAAGCAAAATATTAAAATATTACAAACTCAATTTGCAATGATAATAAATAAAGAAGTAGAATGGAATATTAAAAGAATGAGACAGAAAAATTTTGAATTTGTAAACAAGTCTGGAAAATGGCTGGCATGGCAAATTAAGAAAAGAAAGGAACAGAATACAATTAACAAAATTATAGTGGATGGGAAAGAAACAGATAATCTGAAAGAAATTAGAAAAGGGTTCATAGATTTTTATAGACATTTATATAAAAGAACTGAGGAAAAGTTATATTAAAAAAATAGAAGAATTCCTGAAGAAAAAGGAGGTGCAAAAAATCCCTACTGATAAAAAAGACAGACTGAATGACCCAATTGAAACAGAGGAGATCAAAGAAGCTATAAAAGAATTGAAAAGTGGAAAGACACCAGGACCGGATGGATTCACTGCAAGATACTATAAAGAAATGAAACACACCCTTTCTGTGCCAATGAAACGAGTTATGAATAATATATTAAAGAAGGGAGAATTACCTGAAACATGGAAAGAAGCATATATTACATTTATTCCGAAGCAAGACTCTGATTTAATGCAAGTAAAGAATTATCTGCCAATTTCGTTGTTGAATAATGATTATAAATTATTTGCAAGCATATTAGCGAGCAGGATGCAAAAAATACTGAAAGAAATTATACATAAAGATCAGGCAGGTTTTCTTCCTGGCAGACAGATGAAAGATAACATAAGGAACATAGTAAATATTATTCAGTATCTGACAGCCAGGAATGAAAAACAAGCAATGTTAATTTTTGTGGATGCGGAAAAGGCCTTTGATAATATATCTTGGGAATTTATGCTTAAAAATTTGGAATTGATGGACATGGGTCAATCCTTCCTAAATGGTTTAAGAGCTATATATACTGAGCAGAAAGCAAAATTGATTGTAAATAATATAACAACAGACAATATTGTAATTGCTAAAGGCACAAGACAAGGATGCCCCCTTTCTCCACTATTATTCATACAGGTACTGGAAGTACTTCTAAAATCGATGAGGAAAAATGAGTTGATAAAGGGTGTTACAGTCGGTCGGAATGAATATAAGGTAAAAGCCTTTGCTGATGACTTGGTATTAACAATTGAAGAAGCATCAATAAGTATTAAGGAAGTAATAGAGGAGATAGAACAGTTCGGTCAAGTGGCAGGTTTTAAATTGAACAAAAGGAAGACTAAGATGTGGAATAGTGTGAAAAGAGACTTAGTGGTATGGGGAAGGTTGAAATTACCATTCTGGGGAAGGATATCAGCAATAAAGTTGAACGTGCTACCAAAGATGTTATTTCTGTTTCAGACAATTCCAATAATCAAAGGGGCAGCAATATTTAAAGAGTGGCAGAAGATAATTTCAAGATATATCTGGCAGGGTAAGAAGCTGAGAATATTAATTATTAACAGATGCTAAGGAAAGAGGAGGCTTTGCCCTGCCAGACTTGAAATTATATTATGAAGCATTGTGCCTCTGTTGGTTGAAGGAGTGGATGAAATTGGAAAATACAGAACTGTTGGATTTAGAAGGTCATGATAATAGATTTGGTTGGCATGCATATTTATGGTATGATAAGAAAAAGGTCCATAAAGGATTTGGAAATCACATACTTCGAAGATCTCTTATTGAAATCTGGGATAGGTATAAAAACCTATTGGAACAAAAAACACCACATTGGTTGTCTCCATTAGAAATGATGTGTGTAAAAAAGGTCAATATGAGTGGGAAGTGGATAACATATGGGGAATTGGCAATTAAAGAAGGAGGAAAATGGAAATTGAAACCATATGAAGAAGTGAAAGAGTATGTTAATGATTGGTTACATTATTATCAAGTTAATGAAGTGTTTAAACAAGATATCAAAGAAAATGGTTTCTGTGAAAAAGAATCGAGGTTTCAACAAGAAATATTGAATAATGACTTTAAAATTCTGTCTAAAATGTATAAGTTACTGCTTGAATGGCACTTGAAAGATGAGGAGGTAAAATCAATTATGATTCATTGGGCAAAAGACTTAGGATATAATATTCAGTTAAGTGATTGGGTCAAACTATGGAAAGAGGGTTTGAGATTTACTTCATGTAATGCATTAAAAGAAAATGTGATGAAGATGATGTATAGATGGTACATGAGCTGAAAAAAATGTTGAAATACACTTTTATTAAAAAACCAGAAGCAATTTTTTTAAGGCATTGTTGGAAATGATCTAAACAGGAAAGATTGTAAGTTGTTTTTATATGCAGTAACAGCAGCAAGAATATTATTGGCCCAAAAATGGAAGCAAGAAGAACTACCAACATTAGAAGAATGGAGGATGAAATTGATGGACTACGCAGAATTAGACAAGCTAACAGGAAGGATCCGAGACCGTCGGGACCAGAGGTTTACCGAAGACTGGACTAAATTTACTGAGTATCTGAAAAGTATTTGTGATTATCAGATTACGTTTGTATGACTACAAGAAGTTCTGTGAGGAGTAACTTAAGAAATATTGTAAAAATGGAAAGGGAAAAACGATTTGTTAGAAAATGTAAAGGCAATATAAAGTTAAGAATTGCAGGAGAAATAATCAAGACGGAAGACTATCAGAGATGCTAAAGGAAGTCCAAATAAGGATATATGTATAATAATTTGTGTGGTATGTCTTTAAAAATTTTGTATGCTAAAAATTAATTTAAAAATTATATATATATATATATATATATATATATATGCAGGTTTTGGTGTCCTCGGGTGTCTTCCCGTGTAAAAGTTGGGGTGTCTAGGCGACGTTTCGACGAGGTCTCACTCGTCATCTTCAGGCTGGTGCTTTCGGCTTCTTGTTACTGGAACAGAGCGGGATCTCAATGTTTGAGTTCCTATAAATACTGTAGAGGGGGTGTGGTGTCTAGCCTCCAATGTTCTGGGCAGAGAGGAAGTTCCCAGGCTAGTGTGCCTTTTCTTCTTTTGTTCCTTAATTACTTGAGAGATACCTTGAGTGATTTCTTGAGTGATATCCTGAGTACCACTTAGGTGGGTCATTAGGTGTGGATTAGTTGCTAAAGTCTTTGTGTCTTGACCTCTTGAACTTTGTGAAGAGTTTTCCTGAGAAGATGGCTGTATTGCACTTAGTTGTGCTTTGGCTTGGCTTCGTGTATAGGGGCGAGCTGTGGTTTTGTGGCTTGTGTCAGCCAGATCTGTGTAGGGATTGCAGGGGGGTGCAGCATCCGGAGGTGCCACCATGGATTGGCTACTGGATGGTGTCAGTAATTCATCTGTGGAGAGGGTCTGGGTTTGGGTCTGGTGTGGTTGATTGGTGTTGGCGTTCTGTGTGCCTCTGGATCTGGTGTCAGTTTTTGTGCCCTTCCTTATATCAAGGGCACTACAGATAAAATTAGCAAAATCCTCCATAAACACAATATCAAAACAGCCTTTTGCACCAACCAAAAAATAGCCAATATCCTCAGAAACCCCAAGGATAAAATCCAGTTGGAAAACCAAGGGATCTATGAAATACCCTGCAAAGTCTGCCCAGCCACGTACATTGGACAAACAAACAGACGAATAAATGCACGTATCGCAGAACACAAGAATGCCGTCAAAAAAGAAGAAAAAACTTCCTCTCTTTTCCAACACATGAAAGAAACAGGACACGAAATTAATTTTGCAGATTCCAAATTGCTCTTTAACACGGAACATCACCACAAGAGAATAATCATGGAAGCCATCGAGATAGAGAAACACCCTCACAACATGAACAAGCGTGACGACACATCCCGCTTGCCAGACATCTGGAAATTAGCCCTCTCCACAAAAACTGACACCAGATCCAGAGGCACACAGAACGCCAACACCAATCAACCACACCAGACCCAAACCCAGACCCTCTCCACAGATGAATTACTGACACCATCCAGTAGCCAATCCATGGTGGCACCTCCGGATGCTGCACCCCCCTGCAATCCCTACACAGATCTGGCTGACACAAGCCACAAAACCACAGCTCGCCCCTATACACGAAGCCAAGCCAAAGCACAACTAAGTGCAATACAGCCATCTTCTCAGGAAAACTCTTCACAAAGTTCAAGAGGTCAAGACACAAAGACTTTAGCAACTAATCCACACCTAATGACCCACCTAAGTGGTACTCAGGATATCACTCAAGAAATCACTCAAGGTATCTCTCAAGTAATTAAGGAACAAAAGAAGAAAAGGCACACTAGCCTGGGAACTTCCTCTCTGCCCAGAACATTGGAGGCTAGACACCACACCCCCTCTACAGTATTTATAGGAACTCAAACATTGAGATCCCGCTCTGTTCCAGTAACAAGAAGCCGAAAGCACCAGCCTGAAGATGACGAGTGAGACCTCGTCGAAACGTCGCCTAGACACCCCAACTTTTACACGGGAAGACACCCGAGGACACCAAAACCTGCATTCCTGTACCCGTGAAAATCTACGAAAGCATATATATATATATATATATATATATATATATATATATGGTGATAGGATTTTTCAGGTGCCTTGGCCTCAACCAATACCTCGAACTATCAATTAACCTCCTCAGTCTCCTTTATGCTTTTGATAAAATAGGCTATGCCTGCACAAGTTTTTGTTATGTTGTCCTAAAATGCCACTACTCTTTTGTCTCTTCCTTCTGAAGGATCCCGGTGAACAAGCAAAAAGCCCTTGAAACACACACACACAAACAAACAAGAGAACAAAACAAGACAGGGCTGTGCACTACAAACCATCCCAAAATAAACCTCCATTCCCCATCAATCAACATTGGGCTAAAAGCTATAGAACACAAAGCTAAATGCACCTAAAAACTGGTTTTGAAATAGCCTTGGTCTTGCCTAGTCCCTCAGCCTTGTGAGTTTGGGAGTTAGTCTGCAAGGGTTAAAGATCTAATGGAGGATTCCATTGTTGAATTAACCAAGCAAGGGTCATAGTTGCCACCTATGTACCTTGTGGTTGCTCTGTGCCAGAGGGCAAATGAGGGTGGGCCTCCTCCCTCGCCTGGCTGGGAATGAGAAAGGAAAAGGTCAGAGTTGTGTGAGAGTGCTGGGCTGGAAGTTGGCAGAAGTCACAGAGAGAGAGCCATTCCTGATTTCTTCTTGATTCGAAGGCTGTAACTGGAAGAAGCAAGACCTTCTGGGGCGTTAATGCTGTGAGCCTCTCCATCTTAGGCTCAGGATGTATATGTGTGTGAATAAACCATATATCATAAAGACACCACGGTCTCCGCTGAGCCTCATTCCAAGGAAACTTGCTCTAACAACCTCACTAATGCAGCCCCTTCAGTCCTTTATTCTAGTCCCCTTTCCATGCTGTACCACACAAGGCTTTGCCAGTATTTTCAAGGTCATCTTTCACCACAATTTAATGTTGCCATATGTCTGGGGAAACCCGGACATGTCCTCTTTTTGGGGACCAACATGCCTATCTGTGCGATTTTTTAAATTTTAAAGGAAATGTCCAGGTTGAGGGGGAGTTGTTGGGGTCTCGGGCTCAGGTGGCTCAGGATTGGGCTGCTCTGCCCGTCATGGCCCCTGCCAGCCTGAGCTGGGGAAAGGGGCATGGCAGTGGCGACCCCGCACACCTCTGGAGGGATGAAAAACTTATCACATTCCACTTTCTCTACACTATGCGTGTACCCCTGACAGTGTCCTCCCTTACTCATTTCCCCCCTAAACTAGAAAGCCCCAAATGTTTTAGCTTCTCATCTGGGAGTTGCTCCAGCCCCTTGATAATTTTGGTTGCCCTCTGCTGAACATTCCTGCCCCCCAACCCCCACCCCAAGCTCTTGTGAAGATAAGATGGCGTCCGGCACGCTTCTGCTGCGCCGATCGGACGTCTGTGCCGATAGAAAAACTTGAGCTCCCCTCAGCTCTCTTTGCAAAGTCGTTAGCAGAGTTTGCAGCGGCAGAAACTGTTGCCTTTGTGTGTGGGTAATAAATCAGACTGGACGCAGCTTCTTGCTAATCTCCAACAGTCTTTAATGAGAAGAAAAACATCATAAATCAGCCCGTCGAGAGAGCAGACATCCTTTCCGTCTCTCAGCCAAAAACGAAAGGAAACTCACACAAAGAAAGATTCCCGTATGTGAACATAACCACGCCTCAGAATGTGAGACGTCACACAGAACTGTTTAACCCTGTAAATTCTGATTCTCCTCACACCCCCTCTCGTCTCGCATCCTGAGGGGAACTGTGAGTACAACTCACCCCAAACAGTTATGGGCAAGTAACAATCCCCACAAATATCTTGGATCAAACACCGGTAGAACTCCAACTCCCTGCACAAATCTGACAACGCACTGAACTCAGCCTCAGTGGAAGAAAGTCCAATAAGACTTTGCTTCCGGGACTTCCACCCAACCAGGGATTCCCCGAACTTTACCACCAGCCCAGACACAGACTTCTTGTCTCCAAGAGATGCCCAGCCGTGCGTCACCTTCAGCTGACAACGTGAGGCAAACCTCTTTGGTATCCTGCAAATACCTCAACACTCTCTTGATGCCTTGCCAGGCATTCACAATGGGCTTTGTAGCCTCCCTGCTGAGCAGATTCACAGCAAACACTATGTCTGGTCTGCTCCACTGAGAGAGATACAACAGACTCCCTAGCGCTGACTGAAACACCTCAGGGGTTTGAAACTCAGAACGCTCCCCAAGCTGACTGTCCTTCACGAAGTTGGTCTCCATGGGCGTTCTGACCCCTGCACAGTCAGACATCCGGAACTGCTCAAGCAACTGCTCAATCTTGCCTTTCTGACTGAGCAAGAAACTCCCGTTCTCAGACCTGTCTATCCTACTGCCTAGATAAACCTGAACGGGACCAAGGTTTTTGAGCTTAAACTTCTTACCAAGCTCTTTGGCAAAACCTTGCACCTGTCTATCTGTCTGTGCACCGGCCTGCTTGCCCTCTGGCAGCTTCGTGGTCGAGCATACATCTAAAGACCTCATTGAGTTCAACTCCTTTCCCATTTCCTCTTGCCACTTCCTGGCTTCTGCTTCAGGCAACTGTTGAACCTCCTCAAAACTCTCAAGTTCGCACTGCGCTAAACCAACCCACACACTGGTGACCTCAAACCTCTCAGGTGGTACCCCCTTTGTGGTGCGTGCGGAACGTCTGAGCACTGTCTCAGGTGCTCCCTCTGACCCACTGGGGCCAGCAAGTGTGTCACTGACATCAAAAGACTCCCCCTCTGACTTACTGCGTCTTCGGGCCTTTTGCACTTTCTTAACGGGAGACGAAGGCTCACTCTTGGGCTCTCTTTTAACAAACTGTGGAGATGCCCCTCCCTGTTCTTGACCCTGGTCAGAGACCTGGTCCTCATCAACAGGTTCAGCTTCTAACTCTCCCTCCTCAACAGAGTCAAACTGTCCCGGGGGGAAGGTTACTGCTACCGTAGTCAAGGTTCAGTCCTGAGTCACTAGCCTGGAAATAGTCCACAAGATGAGAGGCGAGGACCGAAACAGGGAGCCGGGCGGGGACAAGAACACTCGAAGATCAGAAGCAGGAAGCCGGGCAGGGAACAGGAACACTGGAGGAACAGGACTGGATGCTGGCCGATACAGCTCTTCAATGATGACGTTGCTCCCACAACCTGGGACCGGGCTGACTGGCCTTTATCTTCTCTGAGGCCAGGGGCAGCCCTGGCCCCCAGGAGCCCCGCCTCCCTTGGCCTTAAGGCAAGCACTCCTCCTGGGAGAAACCAGTTCCCTTCGCCTCTCTGCCCTAAGCCTCTGCAGTTCAGGAGAGGCTGAAGGGTTACTGGGCCCAGGGGGAGACTCACCTGCAGGCACTGAGTCCTCAACCACCTTTGGGGCCAGAATGGATTCACCTGGTGCCTGCTCCTGAGGATCCGGCCCAGGTGCAGGCTCCTCAGAATCAAGGCCTTGCCCCAGTTCAGCCGGCCCTGGAGGCGGGGACTCCTGTGCCGGCTGGGATTCCTCCGGTTCACTCTCAGAATCGGAATCCCAGGCCATCACACCATCCCCCCTCCCAGCCCCCCCCCTCAATCAAGGGTCTGGACCCAGCTTGCTGGGGTACGCCACATGGAAATCTCGGAGGCAGGCAGGCGCGTGAACGTTGGCTGCTGGTTCCCAGGAACGGTCTTCCGGTCCAAACCCCTTCCAGTCTATGAGATACTGCAGCTTTCCCTTGCGGTATCAGGAGTCCAGAATGCGTTCCACCTCGTACTCAGGCTCCCCATGGACCAAAACTGGCTGCGGTCGGGGATGGTTCGGGTGGAACTCATCGGGTGGGGCCACCGGACTCAGAAGGGACCTGCGGAAGACCGGGTGAACCTTCAGGGTTGTGGGCAACCGGAGACAGAATGCCACAGGTGAGACTTGGTCCACAATAGGAAACGGGCCGGTGAAACGGGCGTCCAACTTCCGCGAAGGTCGAGAGGGGTGGAGGTGGTGAGTGGAGAGCCATACCAGGTCACCGACGTGAGGTTCCGGCCCCACCTAGCGGTGGCGGTCGGCCTGGGCCTTGTACGCCTCCTTGGCCTGGCGCAGTTGCTCCATCAAAAGCTGTTGCTGGGACTGGAGCTCCTGAAGCCACTCCGTCACCGCAGGGACCGCGGATGCCGGCAGCACATCTGGAAACAGCCGTGGATGATAACCGTAACTGGCCTGGAACGGGGTCTGCTGGGTGGACGCATTCATCGCGTTGTTGTAGGCGAACTCTGCCAATGCTAGGTGGTCGACCCAGTCATCCTGCTGGTAGCTGCAGTAACACCGGAGGTACTGCTCCAGCACCGCATTCGCCCGTTCCGTCTGGCCATCGGTCTGTGGGTGGTAGGCTGACGAGAGACAGACCTCTGTCCCGAGGGTCTGGTGCAAAGCTCGCCAGAACCGGGATGTGAACTGAACGCCCCGGTCGGACACCACGCGCTCAGGTAGGCCATGCAGGCGGAAGACATGCTGAAGGTACAGCTGAGCGGTTTCCTTAGCTGAGGGTACGGATGGGCAGGGGGCACAGTGCACCATCTTAGTGAAATGGTCGGAGAAAACTAGAAGGCAGGTACAGCCACGAGACGGGGTAAGTCCACTACAAAGTCCAGAGAAGCCGTGTGCCAAGGACGTGGTGGAACTGGCAACGGCTGAAGTAGGCCGGGGGGGTCGCCCGGTAGGTCCCTTGGCCCGCCGGCAGACATCACAACCAGTGACGTAGCGAGCCACGTCAGCCTTCAGGCGGGGCCACCAAAACTCATGGCTTACCAGATGGGTGGTCCGATACCGCCCAAAGTGTCCCGTTGCTGGGGCATCATGGGTCATCCGGAGAACCTCAGCCCGCAGTGGCCCTGGCGGGATGTACAGGCGACCGTGGTGCAGCAGAAGGCCCTGACGCAAGACCAGCCCTGGATACTGAGGGCATGACCCTTTGGCCAGTTCCCGGAGTCATTCCTGGGCCCAAGCGTCGACCCGCTGCTGTTCCAGCACCCGAGCCTGCAGTGGCTCAGCCTCCTGGGTGGCCAGGAATGCAGCCAGTGGTAGGATCGTGGTGGGTACTGCTTGCTGTACCGTGTCTGCGTTGTCTTCAGGTTTCTGAGACAGGGCATCCGCCTTCTGGTTTTGGGAGCTAGGGATGTAGTGGATCCGGAACTGGAAACGGGAAAAGAACAACGCCCACCAGATCTGCCTTTGGTTCAGCTTGCGGGTGGTCTGGAGGTACTCCAGGTTCCGGTGGTCGGTTCTTACCTCCACCGGGTGTCGGGCCCCCTCAAGATGGTGGCGCCAGACCTCAAAGGCCACCTTGATGGCCAGTAGTTCCCGCTCCCACACGGTATAGTTACGCTCCACTGGAAGGAGCTGGCGGGAATAGAAGGCACAGGGTAAGAGTGGCGCTTCAGGTCCATACTGCTGAGACAAGACAGCACCGAGAGCCGTACTGGAGGCGTCGGTCTCCACCACAAAGGGTCGAGAGGGATCCGGATGTTGCAAGATCGGCGCTCTCTGGAAACAGGCCTTCAACCCCTGAAACGCCTCCTCTGCCTCCTTGTCCCAGGAAAACGGCGTCTTGGGGCGCAGTAGCCGGGTCAACGGGGTGGTGCGATGAGCATAATCTGCAATGAAGGTCCGGTAATAGTTGGCGAACCCCAGGAAACGCTGTAGGTCCTTGCGGTTCCGAGGTGCCGCCCATTCCCGAACCGCTGCCACCTTCCCAGGATCCATCTGCACCCCATCTGGAGAGAGTCGGTGACCAAGGAAGTCCACTGACCGCTGATGGAACTCGCACTTGCTGAGCTTTGCATACAGGCGGTGCTCCCGCAAGCGCTGCAGCACGGTCCGGACATGACCCTCATGGCGAGCCAGGTCACGGGAAAAAACCAAAATGTCATCCAAGTACACCACCACGTACTTGTCTAGCAAGTCCTGGAACACGTGGTTGATGTACCGTTGGAACACAGCGGGCGAGTTGCATAATCCGAAGGGCATAACCAGGTATTCGAACTGCCCGTACCGGGTCCCGAATGCTGTCTTCCACTCATCCCCGGCTCGAATCCGAATTAAATTGTAGGCCCCCCGGAGGTCTAGCTTGGTGAACACCTGCGCCCCTTGCACCCGCTCCAGCAACTCCGAAATAAGGGGCAAGGGGTACCGATCTGGGACGGTAATTTTGTTCAGGGCCCGGTAATCATGGCAAAGGCGAAGCTCCCCACATTTCTTCTTAACGAAGAGTACTGGCGCAGCGGTGGGCGTGGTAGAAGGCCTAATGAAACCACGCTCCAGATTCTTGCGCAGGAAGTCCTGCAAAGCTTCGCGCTCTGGCTCTGTTAAAGAGTATAAGCGACTCACCGGTAGGGGCGCTCCGGGCTGGAGGTCTATGCCGCAGTCAAAAGACCAATGCGGCTGTATCTGGTCTGTCCCCCGTTCCTCGAACACGTCTTGGTAGTCCCGGTACTCGGCTGGGAGTGTGGATGCAGCCTCCTCAGTGGGGGCGGCTGCTGGCATCTCGGACTGAGCATGGGAACATGGGTCTGGGAAGTGCACAGTCCATTTGACCCAGTCAATCTGAACATTGTGAGCCTCCAGCCAGTCCATCCCGAGTACCAGGGGAAAGCGGGGCATGGAGGCAATGTCCAAAGTTCGCGTCTCCCGGTGCTGCTGGAGACACAGGACCAAGGGCTGGGTCTCCTGAGTAATGGCACCTGAACGCAGAAGCCGTCCGTCAATTGCCTCCACCTGTACCGGTTCTGGCTTGTTCTGAAGTGGCACCTGATGATGGGCAGCAAAAGCAGCGTCCATATAGGAGCGGGTTGCCCCCGAATCTACCAAAGCATGTGTAAGAATCCAGGGCCCACCTGGAGGGTATAGATGTACCGGGACCATGAGGTGTCGCAATTCCACTGGTGAGGGCCCCTCTAGCATGGTCTGGGACCCCAGGTCACCAGGGCCCTCGGCTACTGGGTATGGCGGTTTCCCTGTGGCTGGCAACTTCTCGGGACAGGACCGGGCGTAGTGTCCGCTTCCGCCACAGTAGAGACATAGGTTCCTCTCCCGACGCCGCGCCTTCTCCGCGGGGGACAGGCGAGGTCGCGAAACCCCGAGCTGCATAGGCTCCTCCGCTAACTTGGGTGTGGCCATGGGCCTGCTAGGAAGGACTGGCGCCAGGAGCCGGGAGTGCTGGCGGTCCCGGGCCTGGCGACGGTTCTCTAACCGATCGTCTATCTGCAGGCTCCGCTGAATGAGGGCGTCCAGCGTGGTGGGACGATCCATCGTGGCCAACTGGTCCAGTATCTCGTCCGACAGTCCCTCAAGATACTGGTCCCGAAGTGCAGAGTCATTCCAAGACAAGTCTTGTGCCAACAGCCGAAATTCTGTGGCGTAGGCGGCGGCTGTGGACTTGTCCTGTCTCAACTGACGAATCGCCCGATTGGCTTGGCTCTCCTTCAGAGGGTTGCCAAACACATTCTCTAAGTGGTTACGAAACCCCACATAGTCTGTTAGCAAAGGAGAGTCTTGCCGGAGCAGTGGCAAAGCCCACTTGGCCGCCTGGTCCTTTAACAAACTGATCAAAAAGTGCACCTTGGTGCGGTCGTCAGGGAAGTTCCGGGCTCGCCCTTAAATATACAACTTGGCCTGGGCGAGGAACATGGGAAAACTGGCCAGGGCCCCATCAAATTTCTCTGGCAAGGCCACTGGGTACTTGCCTGGAGCTGGGGCGTCGGCCCCAGGATCTGGTAGGGCATCCAACCACTGCTGAAGTGCCGCAACCACATCACTTAGCTGCTGAACGGTGTGAGTCAAGGCCTGGTTCTCCTGGGCCAATGCCACCAGCGCAGCTGCCTGGTCAGCCATGGCCTCTGGCTCTTCCCGAACGCACCCCAACGAAGGGGGAGTGCGGGTGTGGCGGGAGCAAACTGTGCTGGTCCCGGGGGGAAGGTTACTGCTACCGTAGTCAAGGTTCAGTCCTGAGTCACTAGCCTGGAAATTGTCCACAAGATGAGAGGCGAGGTCCGAAACAGGGAGCCGGGCGGGGACAGGAACACTCGAAGATCAGAAGCCGGAAGCCGGGCGGGGAACAGGAACGCTGGAAGGTCAGAAGCAGGAAGCCGGGCAGGGAACAGGAACACTGGAGGAACAGGACTGGATGCTGGCCGATACAGCTCTTCAATGATGACGTTGCTCCCGCAACCTGGGACCGGGCTGACTGGCCTTTATCTTCTCTGAGGCCAGGAGCGGTCCCGGCCCCCAGGAGCCCCGCCTCCCTTGGCCTTAAGGCGAGCACTCCTCCTGGGAGAAACCAGTTCCTTCGCCTCTCTGCCCTAGGCCTCTGCAGTTCAGGAGAGGCTGAAGGGTTACTGGGCCCAGGGGGAGACTCACCTGCAGGCACTGAGTCCTCAACCACCTCTGGGGCCAGAATGGATTCACCTGGTGCCTGCTCCTGAGGATCCGGCCCAGGTGCAGGCTCCTCAGAATCAAGGCCTTGCCCCAGTTCAGCCGGCCCTGGAGGTGGGGACTCCTGTGCCGGCTGGGATTCCTCCGGTTCACTCTCAGAATCGGAATCCCAGGCCATCACACAAACAGACACTCTGAGAGAAAGTCAGGATTCGCATGGATCCTTGACCAACCACTCTGTTCACAGAACTCAGCACTTCTGCTGACTAGAATCCTGGACTGATCACCTTCTGGATAGGCAAACCTTCACCCTTTAGTTGCAGGCTCGTACCCACAAAAGATCATTTTCCGGGACCTCGGGTCACCTTTCTTGCGTTGAGCCTTTGGCACAAGCTTCGCAACCAAACACACGGAAGAAATGCACCTTGGGTTTCTTCCGGTGCAGTAGAAAATACGGTGTGTCTCCTACAACAGAGCTATAGGACCTGTTCAAAGTGAAGTTGGCCGCCTTCCAAGCTTCGGCCCAAAAGCTCTGAGGCAAACCAGAGTCAAACAGTAGAGCGTCAGCTGCCTCAGCTAGTGTTCTGTTCCTGCGCTCTGCTACGCCATTCTCCTGAGGAGAAGAAGCAACCGTCAACCTGTGACGTATTCCCTTCTGGCGGAAGAAACTCTGCAGAGCAGACCCGGTGAACTCTCCGCCTCGGTCACTCTGAAAACTCTGCAGCTTGGTGGAAAACTGTAGTTCCACCTCCACAACCCAGTCTTTGATCAGTTGCGCTGCCTCGCTTTTCCGTTTCAGCGAGAAAACCCAGCCGGTCCTAGAAAAATCATCTGTCAGCGTAAGCACAAACCTGGCCTCGCCCAGACTCGGCACTGGCATGGGACCACAAGAAGAAGAAGAAGAAGAAGAAGAAGAGTTTGGATTTGATATCCCGCCTTTCACTCCCCTTCAGGAGTCTCAAAGCGGCTAACAACCTCCTTTCCCTTCCTCCCCCACAACAAACACTCTGTGAGGTGAGTGGGGCTGAGAGACTTCACAGAAGTGTGACTGGCCCAAGGTCACCCAGCAGCTGCATGTGGAGGAGCGGGGACACGAACCCGGTTCCCCAGATTATGTGACTGCCGCTCTTAACCACTACACCACACTGGCACTACACCACACTGACAAAGGTCTGTATGCACAAGTTCAAAAGGTCTTGTGGTTACCCTCTCCGATCTGGGATAATTGCACCTTTTTACCTTTGCTCTTTTGCATGCCCTACAATCCAGGAATTTATCACATGCTTTCATCTTACACACTTCAGTGCATTCGGGCAACTTCTGGATATATTTCCAATAGCTATGCGACATTCTCCTGTGCCACAAGTGAGCACACGAATCATGTGTGGGAACGTTACCACACTTCGCCTGTGCTGTCTCAGCGTCCCCCTTACCCTCCAGAGGTGTCTCCAGAACAAAGAGGTTGTTCTGACATGCAACATTGACCAGTTGTTTCCCACCCCTGGAAATAGAACAGACATTATTTGCAAAGCAAACCTTATAACCCTCCTTTACAAGAGCAGATACAGATAAAAGACAACAATGCATTTCTGGCACAATGTAGACCTCCAGCTCTGCCTGTAAAAAAGAAACAAACACATTGCCAACAGTGGTTAATTGTCTCTGTGAGCCATCAGCAAGAGTGACTGTTTTCCCAGTTGAAATAGCCCTGCAGTTCCACATTTCACCACTAGGTGGCGCTGGCATCAGGTGACGGCTGGCTCCTGAGTCGATGACCCAACGCAGCATGCTGCCCTCACTGGAGTTGTCCCTCAGCGTTGCCATAGAGGCAGCTAGGTGGTGATAAGAAGCACCGTCCTTCTCACTTCCTCTGTCACGTCCTCCCTTTGCATTCCCACGCTGGCCTCCTCTCCTAGACTGGCTGCCATGGAAACCTGGCTGGCTGCCATGGGAAGCGACCTTGGAGACATCCTGCCCGGCCTCTCTGGCTCTCCGCGGACAAGAACAACGCAGATGGTCAACAGACGCGCAGACAAAACAACAACGAGTGGAAAAAGCCTGAACTGTGCCTTCTGCTGGCCTGGCCCCCCCTCTGCAACCGGCAGGTCTCTCTGCGCCAGCTCGGGACTCTCTGAGACGGCGTTCCTGTTCATCACACAAGCGACCAGTGGAAAACTTTGCAAACTTGCCTTTGGTCTTCTCTGCCCCCCCCCCCAACTTTGCCAGCAGCTCTCCTTGAGGCTGTACTGCATCTGGGGACGTGGCTTTTGGCTTCCGCTGTGGTTTCTCGGCAAACCCTCTCCAGCTCCTGCCAAACAGCCTGGGCACTGTCAAGACCCTCCACCAATGGTAGCTGTGAGCCCTCCAAACTGAGCACTATAGCTCCCAGGGCTTTCTGGTTTCTCCTCTGTGAGGCTTGGGCAGCTGCAACATCTGCTGCTGCAGCTCCGGCTGCAGCTTGCTGTGGGAGCCCTTGGACTGCCTCCCACAGACCCTTGGCTACCAGCCAGGCCTTCAGCTTCCTGGACCACTCCTCCCAATTTTTTCCATTTAATTTTTCGAAAGGGACGGAGTATGACTCCTGGCCGTCTGCCATCTTCTCCCCCGGGGCTGAGCTTACTCACGTAACAGCAGCTCTTCGTGGCACCCGGTCCTGAAGATGAGATCCTCCCCAGCGAGCTTCGCTGCCTCAAACGTTAGGCAGGAGCTCCAACTGGTTTCTCCCACACACACAGGCACGACCTGGCAACAGCTTCCAAAGCTTGGCTAGCTTCCATAACCTGTGAAGATAAGATGGCATCCGGCACGCTTCTGCTGCGCCGATTGGACGTCTGTGCCGATAGAAAAACTTGAGCTTCCCTCAGCTCTCTTTGCAAAGTCGTTAGCAGAGTTTGCAGCGGCAGAAACTGTTGCCTTTGTGTGTGGGTAATAAATCAGACTGGATGCAGCTTCTTGCTAATCTCCAACAGTCTTTAATGAAGAAAAACATCATAAATCAGCCCGGCGAGAGAGCAGACATCCTTTCCGTCTCTCAGCCAAAAACAAAAGGAAACTCACACAAAGGAAGATTCCCGTATGTGAACATAACCACGCCTCAGAATGTGAGACGTCACACAGAACTGTTTAACCCTGTAAGTTCTGATTCTCCTCACAGCTCTGCCTTCAACTGCAAACGTGGCAGACAATGCCTTCCCTGCTGTTGCCCTGCCAAAAAAGTTCAGTTTTACTTTTAAGGAAAGGAAATTCTCCTGCAGGCCATCTGTGCTAAAGAGAGGGTGCAGATATAACTCTCCTTGTTTTGGACCACCTAATTTGCATAAAATAAGACAAGATTAAAAGTGTTGAATTTTCCCCACCCCATGGAAAAGGAGCAAATGAAAAATCCTCTCCTGAGCTGTGGCTGCTACTTCCTGTTGGGTGTAGTGAAGGGTTAACCTTCTGTGCCTCAAGCCTGAGAGGAGGCGCTTACAAGGGAAGTAAGCCAGGACGTGATGAAAGCAGCTTGGAATGCTGTGAACTGAGTGGAAAGTGAAAGCAGTTTTGTTGCATAGCTGCAAACAGAGGGAGAAGATGCAGCTTAAATCAGATGGAACTTCTTGTTTGTAAATATGCTATTTTTGAGCAAATAAAGTGATATTAGGACAGAAGAAACGTGTGGGACTTTTTCACTGCCCTTTCACACACAGACGCTGTGTAATTCTGCTAATTGCTTTACGACCGCTCCAAAGCCACACTGTGTAAACAGAAGCTGCAGAGACGCGCAGCGGAAGCGTGGCTGGGCGCCATACAATAAAGCAATAAATCTACTCCGAAGAGGTTATGGGTCGACACGAAAGGCTGTGAGAAAGGGCTTTGGAAGACTTCAAAAGACTGAACGTCAGCTTGAGCGACTGCCAAGGCTTCAGAGAGAGCAGAGGGCAGATCGGAGGAGGCTGATGGAGAGGGAGCTGAGAGCCACGTCGTTTGGAGTGCCCAGTTTGGCTGCTGAGTGAGTACTTTTGCAAAGGCCAACAGAAGGGAGGCAAATGGCTCAGCCCCGAGAACATGGCTTTGAGCTTAAGCTGCCATGTCAGAAACTGGGTAGCCAAAATTGGCTGCAGTGGAGCTTTCAAGCAGAGCTTTTGCTAGTGGGGGAGCGGCTTTGGGACGTAGTTCACCCTCCAGACAAGGCAACTGGGAAAGCAGAGGCTGAAAGGGCTGCAGAGCAAAGTGAAGTTGAGAAGCGTGTGCTTGCTTTTTTGGCAGAAAATGTGGATGCTCATCTAGTGCCAGTTGTCCTGGATGCTAAAAGGCCAGAGGCCGCTTGGCTAGCACTCCGAGAAGCTTGTGGAGCTGGGGTGGGAAGCAAAGGCCAAGACGTGGCTGCATCCGAAGGGGAGAGGCAAGATGGTGCCCGCCACATTCTTGAGAGTCAACACACAGCTGGGAGGAGCTGGGAGCCCCCACGGGGGGGGGGGAGGGACTGTTGCTGTTGCTGGTAATGCTGCTGGTGCTTTTGCTGAGCCTGGGAGCTGTATGGATGCTGCAACGTGTCTGTGTGAGGAGCCAGGAGAGAGGCCAAGAGTTGGGAGCCCTTTACCCACCAGAGGGGGTGCAGGAAAACGTCCTGGGAGCCCCATGAGTAGTGGGGGGGGCAGTGAGCAGTGAAAGCTCAGAGACGCCTCTTTCTCCAAAAGCTGCTAAGAGTTGTTTACATCGTGAGCCTGGGAAGCTGAAAAGAGCTAAAGGCTTCAAGGCCGGCCACCTGCAGCAAGTAGAGATAAGAGCTGTGGAGTTGTGTGGGAACGCTGAGACAAGTCCGGTCTCCAAGGCAACTGAGAGAGTTGCATCTACGGAAGCTGTGAAGGTCGTGGGCAAGTCTTCCTGCCGGGGGGAGTCTGTTGCCGTGACAACCAGAGAGGACTTCTGCAGAGGCCCCAAGGAGGGGGGCAGTGAGAAGATTGTTGCCATGGCGACCCAGGAATGTCAACAACAAGACTTTCTCACTGTAATAATCGACTCAGGAGCGACAAACTCGCTGGTGCCATCTCCTGGTCTTTTGAGAAATTGCAGGACAGTAAAAACTGAGAAATATGTGACGATTGCTGATGGAAGCAGAAAAAGACTGACGGAGACTGGTTTCTTCTTCTGTCCCTTTCTTAAGCATGAAGTCAAAGCTTATGCAGTGCCCGGTTTAACTGTTTGTTAAGTGTGCATGATCTACTTATTGATGGTTTTCATGTTTCTTTTGCAGGTGACAAGTGTGAGTTTTCCAAGGATGGGAAACACGTGTACACAGTGCAGTCTAAAGATAATTTGTTTGCTGTAAATGTGCCTTTTTCCACAGGAGAGGACGACACCGAAGATGCGAAGGGGCAATGTGTGAATGTAGCACCCCACCATGGTTGTTCACATATTTGGCACCGACGCTTCGCCCATTTGAATTGGAGATATCTTCAGAAAGCACCAGAGCTGACACAAGGGTGCAAATTTAATGTTTGTGACAAATTTTTAGATTGCAATGCATGTAAACAGGCGAAAGTTGTGACATGCTCATATCCAAAGTCAGAGAGGCAGACCACACAACCCTTTGAATTAATTCATTCAGATTTGTGTGGACCCATGTCTGTTGAGTCACTGGGAGGTTCGAAGTATTCTCTGCTTTTGATTGATGATTTTTCGAGGTCTGCTTGGACCTTCTCTCTGAAAATGAAAGGGGAGGCGGCTAAAATGATCAGGGATTGGATCACCGCAGTTGAGGTAACCTTTTCCACCAAAGTTCGTGGTTTTCAAAATGATAGAGCTTCTGAATTCACTGGTTCTGCTTTACAGGATTTCTTTAGGGAGAAGGGGATTAGCCACAGACTGACCGCTCCTTACTCTCCGCAACAGAATGGGGTCGCAGAGAGACGGAACAGGACGGTGCAGGAAGCTGTGTCTGCGATCCTGTGGGACGCAGGGCTACCCCAGAAATATTGGTCTGAAGCTACGAGATTTGTGGTCCATACCCAGAATAGAGTGTACAACTCTAGTGTAGGAAATACCCCGTATTTCTTACTGCATGGAAAGAAGCCTAAGGTACATGTCAGGGAACTGACATCAGAGCGAGAAGCGGAGGCAGGGCTCCCGAGCGATGCCGGAGAGGGGACCAGCAGGGGGGAAGGAATTCAGGGTAACACCAATAGAGAAGAGAGTGAGATGGAGGAATTGGTGACAGGGCTCCAAGACCCTTCACCCGAAACTAGTGGAGAGAGCGCTGGCACGCCCCTGCCTCCCCCTTACTTGTGCAGACGCGTTCCACGCAGGGAACATAGGAGGAGACTCGGGGTCAAACAGCTTTTATGCTGGAAGAGGTTCAAGAAACGCCCACTGACGGATTCTGCAAGTGACTAACAGGTCACGGAGGGCGAGCTCTGACCCTAAGCATGGTTGGGCAAGCAAGCTAACTAAACCGAAGGCAATTTACGCACAAGTAACCCCTCACAACCATTACAGTACACTACCTTCGTGTGTTTGGTTGTGAGGCTTGGGTGCTTATTCCAAAGGCTCTATGCAAGAAAGGTGAGCCAAGATCTAAAAGAATGATCTTTGTAGGGTATGAGCCTGGCTCAAAGGCCTGGCGGTTTGCGTACCCAAGTGGAAACCAGTCTAGGTTGGTTATCAGCAATAGCGCTGAGTTCTGTGAGCAAGCTGGTTGGAAGCGTCTGCACGCTAATCCAGACGTGATTCCACAGCAGTTCTATGACTCAGACGTTGAGGAGGAAGAGAAACGTGTTGCTGGGGACCATGGTCTGGAGCAACAAGGTCTACCACAGAGGCAGAGTCCAAGGCAGGGACAGCTCAGGATCCCTCAGAGGGGGGAACCTAGAACACCTCCTCAGGCAAGTGTCAAGTTTGAGCCAAAGAGTGAGCCTTCTTCACCTGCTGGACCAGCTGTAAGGCCCAAGACGCAGCAGGTCAGAGGGGGAAGACACTGTAGTTGAGGAAGATTTAGCTGAGGAAGATTTAGCTGGACCCAGTGAAGCAACAGGGTCACCTACACCAGGAGAGCCAGTGTGGTGTAGTGGTTAAGAGCGGTAGATTTGTAATCTGGGGAACCAGGTTCGCTTCCCCGCTCCTCCACATGCAGCTGCTGGGTGACCTTGGGCCAGTCACACTTCTCTGAAGTCTCTCAGCCCCACTCACCTCACAGAGTGTTTGTTGTGGGGGAGAAAGGGAAAGGAGAATGTTAGCCGCTTTGAGACTCCTTAGGGTAGTGATAAAGCGGGATATCAAATCCAAACTCTTCAGGATTCACATTGAGGAGATCAGCGAGGACAAGGAGGCCTCCTGATCGGTACGACCCTTCAAGCGTCTGGGTAGGTTCAGCCAGATGTGAACCTGAATCCTTCGAGGATATTCAGAGTTTACCTGAGGAAGAAGCAGATAAGTGGCACGGGGCAATGGACAAAGAGATGAAGTCCATGGAAGACCTAGGTGTGTTCTCACTCACAGAGTTGCCACCAGGAAAGCAGGCTGTGACTTGCAGGTGGGTTTACCACTTGAAACCCACTGACGCTGGAGAGCCACAGTATAAAGCCAGGTTAGTAGCTCGAGGATTCACTCAGAGAAGGGGAATACACTTCACGGAGGTGTATTCGCCAACGTCTCGAGCGGAGACTCTGAGAACGCTTTTAGCTTGTGCAGCACAGAGAGGCTGGAAGGTAAACCACTTTGATGTGGATGTTGCCTACCTAAACTCAGATCTCCAGGAGGAACTGTACATGATTCCTCCTCCGGGGTTTGAGAACTTAAGGCAGGATGTTGTGTGGAGATTGAACAAATCCATCTATGGGTTACGTCAATCTGCCAGAAACTGGAACATGTGCCTGCATGAAGCCTTAGAAGAGCTAGGTTTCAGGAGAAGTGTTGCGGATAGTTGCTTTTATCTGAGAGGTTCAG
This sequence comes from Podarcis gaigeae, assembly GCF_964106915.1. NCBI lineage: Eukaryota > Metazoa > Chordata > Lepidosauria > Squamata > Lacertidae > Podarcis > Podarcis gaigeae. The sequence continues at coordinate 6,093,860 of NC_139695.1, read as the reverse complement.
GGGCAACACAAGAGTTTTTGCTGATTTACCGTATTTTTCGCACCATAGGGCGCACCGGACGATAGGGCGCACCTAGTTTTGGGAGGCGGAAAACAAGAAAAAATTATTCTGAACCCCAGAAGCCAGAACAGCAAGAGGGATCTGGCTTCTGGGATACCGTGTGGCTGTTCTGGCTTCTGGGGTAACCGCACCAAGCCTCTTCAGGGCAGCGGGATGAAGGCTCCCCCTGGCCAAAGAGGCTGTGCAGGGCTAAAGCAGAAGCCAGGACAGGCGCGTTGCTGAAGGGGCGCTGCGCCTTCTCTCTCTCTCTGCGCAGCGCCTCTCCTTCGCAGGCTGCCGCCTCAAGCCTTGCGCGCCCGGCAGGAGCTGCTGCCGGGCGCGCGAGGCTTGCAGACACTCACCCGAAGCACGGGGAGCCCTCCGGAGGGCTCCACATGCTTCGGGCGGCAGGCTGCCGCCCCAAGCCTCGCGCGCCTGGTGGGACCTCCCGCCAAGCGCACAAGGCTTGCAGACACTCGCCCAAGTACGGGGAGCCCTCCTGTGGGAACCTGTTGCACAACAATAAAAGATCTTGGTCTACTGACCACTGTTTTGCTCCAATTTGTGGCTGGAATCTCCTTCATTTCTGACCACAAGTACCTGTGGGCTCTGCCCGATGAGCTGGGCTGTTGAGTAGCCTCACACCCCGGAATTTTCCTCATCAATGCCAACTCAATCATAGAGGCAGAATAGGAAGTCAGCCCTCCAGGACTTGCTCCTCTGCTGTAAACATAGTTAAAGTTGAGCTGCAGCTAGTAAGACCAAACACTGGGCGCCTCTCACAGAATCAAACACTAAAATTGGGTCGAGTGCTTCTCTCCAGAATCTCTTTCCAGGAATATGGCTTCACATGCCTCCTTCTAATAGCAAATTCATCTGGAGAGACCTGATAGATGGTGGCCAAACACATGGAAAGCACATTTGCTGGTGGGCAATAAAAGTGTGCTGCTCCACAAACATTAAAAAGCACCCTCTCCAATTGCATGGCACTTGGATGACCCTGTGGTTCTACCCCTGGAGCTGAGGGTGATGAAACAATTACTGAGACAGCTAAAGTGCTGGTGGTGAAAAACCCATTTCAATGAGACCAAACACGGGTTAGAGCTCAACGTCAAGCCTACCAAGTGGCGACGGTGAGGAGGACCATTGTTGCTGGATCTGTTGGTGAAAACAGTACCAGGAGACTCTTTCAGGTGGTTCATAGTCTAACAGAACCACCTTTGCCATCAGGGTCTGATACAGAGTCCAAGATCTCCTGTAATGACTCCTGTCATGAGTTTTTTTGCAAATAAAATTGCTCAGGTTTGGAAAGAGGTAGACTCCACCAAGGTAGGAGGGTGCCAGAGCTCTGCCTAGTCAGAGACATAGTATGGCTTCCCAGTTCTCGTGGCCATGTGGAGGGGGGGTAGGAGGGAAGGAAACATATTTCTTGCAACAAAGGATCAATTTTTGCAATAGAAACCAGTTAATGGGGTTTTAATGGACTGAGTCCATTGTTCTCTCAGCAGGCAGCCATTCAGGAGCTCAGTCAAGCTTGCAAAGCTCTGCTGCTCTGCAGAACGGAAACAGGCAGTTGTACAAGGAAGATTCTGTCCACTAGAGGTCGCTATCTGCTAACCGCTATTGGCTAGCTGTCAAAATCCGATGCTTTTGATTGGTCTATACGCAGTAGTATGTAAATACAGAGTTCATTCCCAAGTCCCCGTTCATATTGATATGGTTTTATACCAGAAAGAGGAAAGCAGGGTCTTTTATTAATTAAAAAAAAAATGTGGTGCTTGGTGCGACAGGGGAAGGAAAGGGCTTTCCCGAGCTCATTGTCTCGCACCCTAGGTATGTGGAGGGGTTTCTGGGGAAGGCGAGATCCCTAGCGAATTTCCCCCTCAGAAATTCCGTATAGCATATTCTTTAAAAAGGAAAAAAAAGGAAAAAGGAGGGGGGGGGGAGAAAAGACTGAAAGGGAAGAAAGGTTTCCTCTGTTCCCCTCCACTCTGTTAGGATATTTCCGTTCCACCTTAAAAGGGAGCAGGCTATGTGAGTCACAGAGTCTGCGTATTTCCTGTCCACAGGATGTTTATGTTTGCTATTGCTTTCGTTTTCTCTCTCGGTGCCTGAACACGCTAGCAGCGGTCATGTTTGTTATTTGTTCTGACCAACGTTGAATAAACTTGTAAATATGCTCTCCTGCTGTGCAACTTTTGCTGTGTGAATTCTGCTGACAGAGTGTGCACCAGCCTAAGAATGTGGCAATCTATTTCTGAGGCTTCGTGTCGCTAATTGCTGATACTGTGTCTACGGGGAATCGATGGACGTCCGGAGTCCGGCTGGAGGCAGTGACGGTCGATGTCTCCCTGGCAGTATCCCAACAACAGGTTATGGGCCCAGTTTCACGGCACTTACAGGAGAGTAAGACTGCGACAGACTGCTGAGATATGTGTTGGAAACTCGAAAGCAGAGGCTTTTCTGAATGCCGCGGCAAAGAGTGATGTCCGGCAGGGCTAAGTTGGTCTGGGAGCTGAGCCAAGAAGGCTTCGTGATTAATGGGAGCCAAGATAAGGAGTCTTTGAGGTAAAGAAAGAGACTCGGGCTCAAGTAAAGACCTGGAATGGAGTTTTTCCAAGCCTCTGAAGCTGCTGAGTGCCGAAAGTTAAATCGGCACAATTATGACACCTGGGTTGTGTACTGTGAGAGCTTGCTGCAACAATTCGGAGTGTGGCATACTGTGTGTGAGGCCCCTCCAGTTCCTCTGACAGAGAGATGGAGGGCTCAGAATTTGAGGGCCATTGACCTAATCGTCTTGTCCGTCTCTCTGGTGGAAATAGCAAGGCTAGCTGGCAATACGACTGCACGACAGATGTGGAATGCTTTGAAGAAAGCTCATCTGCCAGTCATCCCAGCTCAGAGTCTGAATGCCCAGAGTGTGAATGCATTGGAGATCCTGGCTGTTTCCCAGAATGCGAGTGAATGCAGGGATGCTGAGGGCACCGGTTGCAAGCTACAGGGGGAGCTGACTGTGACGTCATCCCAGGCAGCATTCCAGCCTCCAGGGGGAGCCAAGGAGTCGGCAGCTGAGAGCTCTGTTTCTCGTGGGAACCAAGGTCATCGCCTTTGCAGAGGCCGGAAGGCCAGAGGTAAACAGAGCAAGATGCCTGCAGATGGCCCGAAGCAGAGGGAGGGTGAAGAGCCCATGCCAGTGGAAAACAAGGCTTTGTTAGCTGGCACTGCTTCACCAAAGGCTAAAGGCAAGTCTGATGGCCAGGAGCAGGGGGGCAAGCTGCAAAAGCCCACACTGGTGGAAAACAATGTTTTGCTTGCCAGAAAAGCTGCTCCAAAGGCTAAGGCCAGGTTTATTGTTGACTCAGGATGCACACGCCATTTGACGAAAGATTGACACCTGTTTATCTCCTTCACACCTCAAGACGGAGAGATCCACCTGGCTGATGGAAGGACTTTGCAAATTGCAGGAGTCGGGACTGTGAAACTTGCAAGTTTGCATACAACCATCAGTAATGTACTTTTTGTTCCAGGTGCTGCGGACAATTTGCTCAGTGTCCCACAGCTGACTGGGCGTGGCTTTGAGATTTCCTTCAAGAAGAGCGTCTGTGTCATCAGGAAAGGCAAAGAGGACATTTTGCATGCAAAGTTTATAGATGGCTTGTTCTGTATAACTTATGATGACGATGCTGTTGTGCCTAATGTTGACTCTTGTTGTATTGCACAAACTAACAAGGTTCTTCATGCAGGGTGTATTCATGAAGCACATTGAAGATTTTGTCACATGTCTTGGCAAGTGCTGGCCAAGATGCCTGAGTTGGTTGAAGGTTTGAACATCAAACCCTGTAAGTTTCACAGGAAATGTGTATCTTGTGCAGAGAACAAGGTGAAGGTTGCTCCAAAAGGCAGGGAGTCTAGCAGGCAGGCTTCCAAACCCTACCAGCTAGTCCACGCAGACCTGGTTGGTCCACTTGCGCCCTCTTTGGGAGGAGCAAGGCACTTCATGGTTCTAATTGATTCTTTTTCTAGGTACATTCATGTGTTCATGCTTGAGCAGAAATCGCAAGCATTCCCTAAGTTCAAGGCATTCTGTGCTTTGTTGGAGAATGTTCACGGTAAACGTATCGGCTGTCTCTTTACTGATCGGGGCGGGGAGTTCACTTCTCAGCAGTTTGAAGCTTTCCTGACTGAGAAGGGAATCCAGCATGACTTGTCAACGCCTAGATCGCCATGGATGAATGGACTTGCTGAGCGAGCAATCCAAACTTTGCTTCAAGGCCTAAAAACCTTGTTGCATGCTGCCAACCTCCCTGAGAAGTTTTGGGGGGAAGCTCTGTCGACGTTTACTTATTCCTATAATCGGAGACTGTCATCACCTATTGGTTGTACTCCCTACGAGAAAATGTTTGGAAAGAAACCGAACGTCAAGCACATGAGAATCTTTGGTTCTGACATGTGGGTACACACCCCACAAAGCCACAAGCTTGGGAAGCGTGGGGCACATGGTTTGTTCATGGGGTACGAAAAAGGTGCATACAGGGTATGGATGACTAATTCTAAGTCCATTAAGTTCACCAAGAGTGTTGAGTACAATCCTAAGTGGGGGGAAAATGTGGGAATTTTCCAGAGTTACCCAGAGGAGGATGAAGGTGATGTGATAAAAGCAGATGATGTTGAGAAAGCTGAGGATGAGGATGATGATGATGATGATGGTGATGATCAGAGTTCGGATTCCAGTTCAGTTGTTGGCGCTGCTGCTGCTGTCAGTGACAGTGATGACACAGCAGACTACAAGAGCACAAAGGCCTCAGTCAGACCATCTGATGCGTCTGACAATGAACTGGAAGAACCACTGTTCACCATTGGTCACTTTTCTCCTAAGAAGGAGGAGATGAGTCCAGAAGACTTGTGTGTAGTTCGCAGGTCTGAAAGGGCGACCAAAGGCAGACCTCCGAAGAGATTTGCTGATGAGTTTGCTAAGATGGCAACTGCTGTTCTTAGTAGCTCAGAGAAGGTGTGGGAACCTTCAAGCTTCAAAGAGGTTCAGGAGTTAACCTCTAAAGATGATGAGCCTTGGCTTAATGCCATGAAGGCTGAAGTTGATTCCTTGAACAGGAACCAAACTTGGGAGCTGGTACCGGTAGTCCCAGGAATGAGACTGGTTGGCAGCAAATGGGTCTTCAAGGCCAAGACAGACCAGAATGGCAAGGTTGTCAGACACAAAGCCAGATTGGTTGCCAGAGGTTTTTCACAGGTACCAGGACAGGATTACCACGAGACCTACTCGCCCACCATCAAATATGAGAGCATTCGTCTGATGCTCAAGATAGCTGCAGAGGAGAAACTGCATGTTTCCCATCATGACATTAATACAGCTTTTTTGTACGGGATTTGGGGGGAGGAGCTGTACATGCTTCCACCTGATGGAATGCAGATACAGAAGTGAATGGTCTGTAAACTGCGGAAATCCTTATATGGTCTCAAGCAGAGTGCCAGGTGTTGGAACACAAAACTCACTGAGACATTGCTTTCTCTAGGTTTTCACCAGGGCAAAGCTGATCCGTGTGTGTTTGTCAAAGAGGAGGGGCAAAACAAACTGTATGTGATGGCCTGGGATTCAGATTCAGAGGACGAACCAGAGGAATCCCAGCCTGCACAGGAGTCCCCGCCTCCAGGGCCGGCTGAACTGGGGCAAGGCCTAGATGCTGAAGAGCCTGCACCTGTGGCAGAGCACCAGGAGCTGGCCCCAGGTGAAACCCTTCTGGCCCCAGAGGGGCTTGAGGACTCAGTGGCTACAGGTGAGCCTCCTCCAGGGCCCAGTAACCCTTCGGCCTCTCCTGATCTGCAGAGGCTTAGGGCAGAGAGGCGAAGGGAACTGGTTGCTCCCAGGAGGAGTGCTCGCCTTAAGGTCAGAGGAGGCGGGGCTCCTGGGGGCCGGGACCGCCCCTGGCCTTAGAAGAGGATAA